>NC_090940.1:261809797-262446398 GCF_040938575.1 Ambystoma mexicanum
TATGAATCCATAATTAATGAGGTTTGCTAAACACAAAGGGCAGGTGGCATTTACACTTTTTGCAAACACATTCCAAAAACAAGACACATTTTACTCTTTGATTTTGCATCCTCAAGCCTCAGAGTGTTTTTGTGCCATACATGACGGGTGTCGTTACTTATTTGGGATAGGGCAATTCTGAATGGGTAAATTACTGTAAGAAAATGGCAATATGTCTGATCTCACCCAAAGAACAGAATGGTGACCAATACAAAAAAATAGGACAGAGGGACTGCATATACCAGTAAGATTAAAAAAATAGAATGAATGTAGGTGGATGTATAGGAAAGGTGGCAAATACAAATGCAATATATGCTTGCAGGTGCTTTAAACAGTGCACATCTTTCTAGAAAGCAATGGAGCCCTCTCCAGTATAGAATGTGGTTTATGGGTAAAGGTGGGGTGAGGATGCAACCGTGATGCCTATGAAAGTGTTGTCATCATAAGTCAGTATAGAATTCCTCGAAAAGCATGTTTTTTATGCTCTCATCAAGAGGAGGTAGGAAGCGAGGGAGCTAGTCTGATGTTTTACTTTTATTTTTAAATTTTTCACACTGGTGATTATGCTCCCCTACAAGGAGGGCAGGATTGTAGACACAGCATATTCTTTTGTTAATGAGATACATGTTATTAATGTAGTCTGATTGCATTGTTTACCGTCAAGACTTTACTGCATTAAATGACAAAGGATTTCATGGTCAGCTCCATAACTTAAATTGTGTTTGCTTACTATTGGCAAGGATGGACATTTACTGTGTGTATATATTTGTGATCACATTTTTATTTCTAAAATGTGTAGCCAGATTATGGACAAAAGGAAGTTTTCCACGTGATTCCTAAATGAGAGTAACCTTAGCAATTTGGCCAAGGTCTCCAATTGAAAGGCAGATAGATTTGAAATAATGGTAACCAGAGATAAAGTGAACATGGTGAGTAGATTACCAAACAATAAAAGCGTGATCGTGTGCACGATTCAAAGTAAATAATGTTGATACACCAAATTTCACATTGTTCCTAAAAAGATATTTTTTTGCTATTGCTTAAATCAAAAATCACCTTGCATTATAGCATTATGGTCTTCCCCCTTTAGACAGCTCAGTGCAAGGCATTGCATGGTGCCCTTTTGTTCTGATTACAAATAACTTGATTGGCAATTCAGCCCACTTTTATGTCTACCAAAGATTCTTAACCTTCCTTAGAATGTTTCCGCTTGTATCCATGTTTAATACCTATTGTATATATATTTTGTATAATACTGTGAATTTTGAATTTCTACTTGCAAATAATGGTAAACATTGTTTTATGTATGCAACCTGTACTCAAATACTCTTGTAAATGCGTCCAGATACCCCCAGTGAGGAGTGCTATATAAATAAATAAACAAACAAATAAGCAAACAAACCAATAAATCAGCAATTTAGGTTTATCTTTGCTATGTAGATATTGTTTGTATGGCAAACACAGTCCTTAAACTTGAGCATACCTATCCGTTTTCCCAACGCTCAGTTTAGACCTCACAATCAGTCTTGAATCTGATTTTTTTAATCAAGTACTATCTCTATATTGTTCAAAAGGATAGCTTTTAAAGAAGGTAAGGATACAAGGAGTGATAGGTTGGGAAGTGTGTTAGTGTTATCCCTCATGTCATCATATAAGATTGAACATAAAACATCTGTACCCATGACACACTAGCACACTAGTAATCATAGTTGTTATTTCTACATCATTGTTTGCATTCAGTGTGTTTATCTTGGCAACACCTGTCTGGGCAATTATTCAAATAAAATATCGCACATCATATCAAAAGTAAAACATAATATTTCAACATAAATAATAATATAGATCAAAGTAATTCAGTATTACTGTATGATAATTGAAGGAATTCCTAACAACTATATAAGAAAAGAAAATATTGAATGCATAAATATGAGTTTTTCTTTTTCTTGTTTTATGTTATTAAAATTAAATGGAAAACATTGTTGTATCTGTGCCAGTGCATGCGATGACAGCCCAACGTTCTATTTTGTAAAGTCATTGCGAGCATCCGTTTGGTGAGGACAGCTGGTGAGAGCCCCTCACATCTTTGGTCGGGCCTGCGCTGGGGTCTTATTTTTTGGAATAAGCTTCTGTATCACTACTTTTATTGGACTCTATTATCATTCATTATGATATTATTGGCGATGGTGTGGTGGAAGAAGAGCCCATAATGGAATCTCTCAAAGACAGATGTCTTCCGCAGTGTTTGGCTCTGTCTCAGATGGCTGTCTATGTGAGCGGCTGTCGGTGTGAGTGGAGGGTGATTCCCTGTCACCCGGCTGGTGCATGGAGCTGGTTGGTGAGGGAAGCCTCACAGCAACTGAGGACTCGTTGTGAGGTGGTTGCATTCGCTTCTTAAGGTGAGCAGAGGGTTGTGCTGACTGTCAGCTGTGAGGAGTCAGCAAGATCAGAAAATCAGGTTATGGTGACAAAAAGGGGTCTGACCATTGGTCATTTGGTGACTGCATGTATAGAGAAGTCAGGGTTTGTCAGCCGAAAAAGGCCTAATGGCGCAGTTAGGGTCTGGCAGTGGTATGGCCTGCTTGGCCGAATATTGAGGAGTAGATCCCCACTCACTCTGGTGATGGAGAGGTGACTATGGCATTTAGGGTCTGTGTCCCGCCCCCTGGTCCAATAGTGCAAATATGAGAAGGATTGTGCACTCAGACAACTGTATCATCCATACCCTAAACAAAAACAGTGAGGATAAACATGGTGTGGACTAAGGATGACAGAGGTTTTAGTTTAGTTTAGTTTAGTTTATTATTTATAGGGCGCGCCATACCCTGGGGCATCAGGGCGCACAGGACAAGAATATGCTCAACTTAGTTACAGGTACATAATAATTAGGAACAGTACACGGGTATCATACAATATACAATAAACAGTAGGCATATATATATACGGCCGGAACTAGGTCCAGAAACAACACAGTTTTACAGGTGTGGGTATACTATCGGGAGTATACAATAATATATACAGTAGTAATATACAGGTATCAGGAACATTCCAGTGCAAGAGGAAGTTGGTATAGGGGTGCCAGTGGAGCTTCAGTTAGTTTGCCAATGGAAACAGTCAGGACAGGGTAGTTAGGCATCGTTTGCTCTCAGCCAATTGATCAAGTTCTGCCTGAATTTCGCAAAGGGCTGGGGTTCTCTGATGCCAAGGGGTAGTGAGTTCCACAACTGCGCTGCCTTGACTGGGAAGCTCTGTCCTCCTATAGTCACGAGTTTAAATCGCTGGACTTGTAGGCAGTTAGCATTTGCTGTTCTTGTGGGTCTGGTCGAGGTTCTAGGGTATAGCCTATCCTTGAGGTATGGTGGTGCTTTGTTGCTGAGGCACTTGTGGGTGAGAGAGGCAATTTTGAGTTGCATTTTATCCTGCGTGGATAGCCATTTATGTTCTCTTCTTACCGAGGATATATGCTCCTTTCTGCTAATCTTGAGAGTTGCTCTCAGGACATTGTTCTGGAGGACCTGGATTTTATGAATAGTCTGTTTATTAGCCCCAATGTATAGTCCATTGCAATAATCCGGTTTGGATAGTATGAGGGCTCTGGCAAGCGTGATGCAGCTGTCTGTAGAAAGGAATTGTTTGCTCGCTCTGATGAGTATGCAGGTGTATGCGGTAGCTGAGGCTAGGGAGTTAACTTGTTTAGCAAAGTTCAAGGTGGCATCTAGGTAAAAGCCTAGGGTTTTCACTTCCTTCGCTACTTTTATGTTGTTCCCATCGATAATGAAATTGGCATAATCCGGGCTGAGTTTGGTTATGTATGTCGGGGTGCCTAGGACAATGAGTTCAGTTTTGTCATCGTTCAGGCATAGGCCGTGTGTGGCCATCCATGCCTGAACGATGCTGTAGATTTTATTCACTAAAACCAGATCCCTGATGTAGTCTCCTGAAAGCGGGAGGAGGATCTGGGTATCGTCTGCGTAATTGGTGTAGGCAATACCCAGATGATCCATTTCGTCAAAGAGTGGCTTTGTGAATACATTGTAGAGGGTGGGTGACACACAGGATCCCTGAGGTACACCACATGTTATGGGGATCGGGTCTGCTGAGGCTGAAGGAGAGAAGACTCTCATAGTTCTGTTACTCAGGAAAGACTTCATCCATATTATGGCCTCTTTGGAGAAGTAGGCTGCAGAGTCTAGGTGGCTACATAAGACTGTATGGTCGACTAAATCAAAGGCCGCTGAGTGGTCTAGTAGTAGGAGTAGGGCTGCTTGGCCATTGTCTCTACATTGATCTATTTGGGCCTTGAGATCGATTAGGGCTGTCTCAGTCCCATGCTGTGGGCGGAATCCGGATTGTCGTGTTCCAAGTAAAAGGTTGGATTCAAGGAAGTTTTGTATTTGCATGTATGCCACTTTGTCTAAGATTTTTAGAAGAAAGGGCACGGTCGTGAGAGGCCTGAAGTTGGTAGGAATGGCCGGGTCAAGGGTTTGCTTCTTTAGGAGTGGCAGTACCCAGGACTCTTTTAGGTTATTCGGTACAGTGCCTGTGGTAAAGGATGAGTTGATGAGTTTGGTTATGAATGGCGATAATTCTCTCGCAGCATCCTTGATTAATTGGGCAGGGCATTGATCGCCTTTACAGTTGGATGGTTTAAGTCCCAGGATAACTTTTTCTACCTCAATGGTCGATACCTTAGAGAAGCAGAAACCTGATTCTTGTTTGGGTTTTAGAGGTGGAACTATAGTCTGTGGGATATGAGGTGTAAGAGATGCTTTTTTGAGGGCAATTTTAGTTTGTAGATTGGCTACTTTGTTGGTTAGGGCCGACTGTATGCTGGAGCACCAATTTTTATCCTTGGTGCAGTTTTCTTGGGGAGCAATAGGAGTTTCCAGTTCTTTAAGGATGCTGAACGATTCTCTGACATTAGACTTAGATTGTGATATTCTGGTGTTGTACGTTTCCTGTTTGGCTAGTAAGATGTCTTTCTTATATTGGGAAGATGCCTTGGCTAGGTTGAGTTTGTTTTCGGCTGAAGGAGAGAGTCTCCAGGTGGTTTCAAGATTTCTTTTGATTAGCCTGAGCTTTTTTAAGTGAGGAGTGAACCATGAGTTGAGATGTTTCTTCGGTTTACTGTTACGTAGCTTGAGCGGAGCTATGCGGTCAAGGGCTATGTTGATAGTTTCATTAAATTGTTCAACTAGCACATTTGGATCCGTATTCGCTGGGAGCGAGTTCAGATGTGGTAGTATGATGGGTAGCAGTTTTTCCGCAGTCATACGTTTTTTGTTCCTCGTGGGCATGGGAGGGGCAAGTGGGGACTGAGCCGTGGCCGAGTTTGTAGCTACTGTGAATAGTAGTAGATGGTGGTCAGTCCAGACCTGGGGTACAGTATCTGTGATGGTTACTCCACAGTTATGTTCCGCTATCCAGTCAAGGATGCGGCCTTTGTCATGAGTGGGAAGGTTAACTTTCTGGGAGAAACCCAGTTCTTCTAGGATCAGAGCTGTAGCTGTGGACTGGATATCCTTAGCGTCATTATAGCCTAGGTTGAAGTCCCCTAGCACTATTGTTTGGGAGGTGCTTTTTAGGTTGTTGGATATGGTTGTAGATAGATCCTCAGCGAAGGTTCCAGTAGGACATGGAGGTCTATAGATAAGTTGAGGTTTAGTGTTTGGGAGTTAGCGGTGGCAATTTTGACCGCAAGGCATTCGCAAGATTTCGTAATAGGGGTTGTGGTAATTCTCATGTCAAGACTGAGCTTGGCTATGATAGCTAGACCCCCACCTCGAGAGGTGTGTCTATCTGCTCGTAAGATGGTATAATTGTCTGGAACTGCTAATGATAGGGCAGGGCCTGCTGCATCATGAAGCCACGATTCTGAGATAGCCAGGAAATCGAGGTTGTCTGCGAGAATGATGTCTGAAATCTCTGTTGCATGTGCTACTAGCGACCTAGCGTTTATGAGCGCACCTTTGAGATGATGTTTGTGACTTTCAGGTTTGGGGTTCGTGGTACTGAGACTAGCAGTGGTGATGGATTTGGAACAGTTTTGTGTGAGTTTTTTGGGATTGCTATCTTTCCTAGTATATTCTACAATTGGCTTCGACAGTAGGTGGTTTTTTTTTGGGAGATTGAGTTGTTCAATTTTCTTAGCTGGTAGTTCGTGCAATTTAGGTAGGCGTGCGCGAAGTGTAAGGTTTCTGTCTGCGGTACTACAGGGCCTTTGTAAGATAGTATCTTCCTGATATTGGTTCACTATAGGTCCTATGATTTGTTGTGATACCGGCATGGTGTGGTAGGGGTGGTGGGTAGGGAGTGGCCTGGTGCTGTCGGACAATATGCTAACTTTAGTAGCTAGGCTAAGTGATAATGCTACTAATATGATGATGGAGGAGGTGATGAGGCGAGGTAGCTTAGCTATCCTTTGGTTGGCAGCAATAGTTTGTTTCACTACATTTAAGGAGTACATGCTAACTGGTTAAAATCGAGCAGCGTGGATGCGACAAACAAGCCAGGTGCGGTTTGGATAGCAGGTGCACTTAAGATTGCTTAGTGCCGTCAAGCTAGGTGCGCCTGACTGGCTAGGTACAAAAATTGAGATATTTCAGTGTATTATAGGAAGGCTAGGTATAGGCGGGCTAACTGAGGCTAACAGGCATCGAAAGGTTTTAAGGTGGCAGGATGTAGATAGGCTAGGTGACGTTTCACAGTATACAGCAGTCTGAGTGCCACTAGATTCAAATATGCAGAATACAGCGCAGCTAGATTCAAATATCAGGCACATCAGGGAATGCAATGCAAAATACAGTGCCGCTAGATTCAAATATCAGGCACATCAGGGAATGCAGTGCAGAATACAGTGCAGAATTTCACCTATGACATCATATAGTTGCATAAGAGACATGGTAAATGTATTTATTATAGAATAACACAGACATTAGGCCACACTTTGTTTAAATATGGAGGATGTTACTCACACCCAATAGATATTAAACATCAGAAAACTCGTAGTGCTAAATTGCATGCAGGAAAAGAGTTCCCTGACAATAGAAATGTAATCACATCAAACGTCCATGATCTTAAAATAGACTCTACCGCTTGCCTTGTAAATGAAGAAAGGCCTTACTTCTTATAGGAGTTTACAAGTGTTTAGAATCACAGAAACACAGAGTTCAGAAAAACCCAGACAAACAGTTGAGCCCCACCCAAGGTTGACTGAGAACAGCTGAAGACAGGTGCAGACTATTTGACAACATTTGATAGCAGAATATTTGATTTCCAATGGTGTGATTCATAAAACAAATCTGGCATACAGTCAGAAATACAAAAGAAAAGGGGATTAGCCAATAGAAATCAGACTAATGTATTTATGTCTTGAACACAGTGTGCTAAGAAGTCTGAAGATGTGCATCATTTGCTAAACATGTAATGTACAATTTTAAGGTTGCAACATATGTGCGATGATTCAGAAAATATGGAAAAAAGCAAGTCATGCTGATTAGCATAGAAAGTCATGTGTTTCAGGAAGGGTTTATGTCCAATAGAAATCAAGTGATGTTTGACCTTTAAGTAAAATGGCCCATCAAAGCCTACTGAAATATAAGTTTCATATTCACATAAAATGATTGCGTAATCTGTTGCATTGTATAAAACCATGGTCTATGCAGAATGCATTTGAGGCATTTCCTTTTTTAACTGTAAGAAGCAGTGATTAAACAAATGTGCTCCCAAACGGCTGCTCCTATGTCTCTTCCTTGCAATAGAAGCATATTCATTTCCAGGGATGAATGAATGCAGAGAATTATGTGGAGAACGGTCAGGTGCGCTGGTTGAGTGCACGCATGCAGCAAGGACAGCAGCATCTCTGGTCAGGCCAATTAAAGATAGAAATTGGTTTTATCTTCAAGGAACAGTGCCACCAAAAGGTCAGGCACCACAAGGCCATTTTATTTCGGAGCACTAGAGTTGTGTGCGTAGAACTAGAATTTTAATTGAGCTTTGCTCCCATTTTAATAGGAAAGTGCAAATTGTGTTTCATTTTTCATTATTTGTGTTTTCAATTGTATCTCGAACTGCTCATTACGTTATTTTAACTAGAATCAAACTTGAGGAACGAACAAATTTAGTGAATTTAAGCTCCTTTTCTCTTTACAAGGCACAAGGCGTGTACCAAGCGCCGCTTAGAACTACAACTCCTCTGTGTTCTGTAGTTCCCCGCGCTCTCTTATAGACACATCAGGCGCGTCAGCGCCGGCGCGTCTAAGCCGGTTTACCCTGGTATTTATACAGCTTCTGGTTGATCCCTCTCATTGATACCATTTTATTTCGGAGCACTAGGGTTGTGTGCGTAGAACTAGAATTTTAATTGAGCTTTGCTCCCATTTTAATAGGAAAGTGCAAATTGTGTTTCATTTTTCATTATTTGTGTTTTCAATTGTATCTCGAACTGCTCATTACATTATTTTAACTAGAATCAAACTTGAGGATCGAATGAACAAATTTAGTGAATTTAGGCTGCTTTTCTCTTTACAAGGCACAAGGCGTGTACCAAGCGCCGCTTAGAACTACAACTCCCCTGTGTTCTGTAGTTCCCCGCGCTCCCTTATAGACACGACAGGCGCGTCAGCGCCGGCGCGTCTAAGCCGGTTTACCCCGGTATTTATACGGCTTCTGGTCGATCCCTCTCATTGATACCATTTTTTTTTCGGAGCACTAGGGTTGTGTGCATAGAAATAGAATTTTAATTGAGCTTTGCTCCCATTTCAATAGGAAAGTGCAAATTGTGTTTCATTTTTCATTATTTGTGTTTTCAATTGTATCTCGAACTGCTCATTACGTTATTTTAACTAGAATGAAACTTGAGGATCGAACGAACGAATTTAGTGAATTTAGGCTCCTTTTCTCTTTACAAGGCACAAGGCGTGTACCCAGCGCCGCTTAGAACTACAACTCCCCTGTGTTCTGTTGTTCCCTGCGCTCTCTTATAGACACGTCAGGCGCAGGCGCATCTAAGCCGGTTTACCCCGGTTCACCACGGGAGCCAGGATCTAGGATCCAGATCTGCGATTTCTCCGCTGGGTGAGTGTTTTTTATTTCCACTTCCTAATTTGAACTTACTTCATCCTCCTAATCATGGGCATTAAGGAGGCCTTGGAGGCAATACAACAAGTCAGAGACCATATGGATGCGCTTAGTGCTGGATGGGTGGCTAAGAGCAAAATGAGTCCTACTTCGCAGGCACCTAAAAACGTGGAAAATACACCTCTTACATGTCAGACCCCCCAAATTCCCAAATCTGCCTACAAATAGCCCAAATACCGATTCAATGTCCTATACTCATAATCCTACCCTTCCATTGAATTGAATATATTACCTTCCCCAGATCTAACATTACAAGAGCCACACACACCTGAACCTTCATTGATCCCTGAGCAGCCTACCTTCAAAAAGTCCCAACTATGTGTGAACTCCGTTAACACAACTATTTGCTCCCTTAAATGTATGCTGCTCAATACGAGATCCCTCGTGAAACATGCTACCCAGGTAGCTGCTATGATTCAGGATTCCGATCTGGACATATGTGCCCTTACTGAGACCTGGAGGTATGATGCAGCAGATCCCATATTGGAATTGGCCACCCCTGTAGGGTATCATATCATCAGATTGGATATGATCTCGAGGAGGGGAGGGGGGTTGCGCTTATTATTAAATCTCATTTTAAAACCTGGGAATGTAAGATTGACTCCATACTGGGCTCAGAACTTTTGAGGGTTAAAGTATCTATTAATGCAGAAACTACCTTGAATGGTGTGGTATTATACAGAGCACCTTCAACTGATCCCACGTTTGCAGCGTCCCTTAATAGCTCACTACTAGCCTTCTTGAAACCTAAAACTAAACTACTTCTGGTGTGATTTTAATTTATGGTTGGGTTGTGCTACTGATGTTCTAGCCAAGAACATGGTAACTATTCTTGACTCTCTTGAGATGTTGCAACATATTCAAGTCCAGACTCATATCAATGGACACACTCTTGATTGGGTTTCCACCCTTAACCTTAATCTTGTTAATCAACATGTGCTTGCATGCCCTTGGTCTGATCATTTCTGTATTCATTTCTCAATATAGACGGACTTCTATGAAAAGAAAGTGCCACCTTCTAAAATATCTATTATGACCCGTAACCGCCGGAAGCTAAATTTTACACACATGGCAGATTGGGCTGTATCTCTTAACGAACAGATTATCATCATGGACAATCTTGATGAAATGTCCATCACCCTTTCCGAGGCATTAGGATCTATAACAGAGAATTTAGCACCATTGAAAAATAAATCAATACCTGTAGAGGTACGGAACACATGGTTTAGCAAAGAACTTCAGATACTTAAATCCAAGAAAACTAACCTTTTACATACTTGGCGAAAAAATAAAAATGGCACGGACCTCATCGCGTTTAAAAAAGCTGCTAAATTCTATAAAATAGCGATCTACTTAGCCAAGAAGGAATCCTTTGACACCAGGATTATAGAGGCCAAATCAGATAGCAGAGAATTATTTAAAATCTTAAAAGAACAGGCTCAAGCACCTAGATCCGCTCAAACAACTCTTAGGAAAGATGAGGCATGGTGTACGGAGATTCAATCCGCCTTATCTAACAAACTGGATAAAATTAGAGAGGGGATTGAGTTGAAGAAACTCAATCTATCGACCCAGGGTTTCGAAAATAGGCCTTTGTCGCCTATCAAAAAACTGGAGAATCAAGCCGTGTTTAGCTTTCAGCCCATCTCAGAGCAAGACCTGTCTAAGGTAATCGCCAATTGAAAAAGTACGAGCTGTAAAGGAGATCCCTGCTCCTACATTATCATCAAAGAGTGCTCCCCTGTTCTCATCCCAGCCTTAACCAAGTTCGTTAATGCCTCTCTTTTGGCGAATGAAGTTCCTGACAACATAAAAAAAGCATGGATCACTCCATTGTTAAAATAACCTAATCTCTGCCCCCTTACTGCTTCCAACTATAGGCCCATTACCAACACTCCTTTCCTATTGAAGATCCTGATTAGAGTGGCCTATAATCAGATTGCCAGTTTTCTGGAACAAAACCAGATTTATCACAACTATCAATCAGGGTTTCGTCTGAATCACGGCACTGAGACAGCCCTGTTGGCACTTAAATCCCATCTCCTACAGAGGATGGATGGCGGTCATATTTCACTCCTCATGATTTTAGATTTGTCGGCTGCCTTTGACCTGGTGGACCATACCATTCTGTCCACCAGGCTAAAGAAGTATGCCAATTTCTCAGATGAAGCAACAAATTGGGTCATCTCCTTTTTGAAGAATAGACAAAACAGAGTGGCCAGCAACATTGCCGAAGCAGAACCGACCGTTCTTACGTATGGGGTCCCTCAAGGACCCTGCGTGTCGCCGTGTTTTTATAATATTTTCATGATTCCCTTTTTCCAGATGCTTGAGGAAGAGGGGATCACATTTGCAAATTATGCGGATGACACGCAATATGTCATCCCCATTTCTGGATCCCATGAGGAAGACGAATTAAGAATTAATGAAATATACAAAAGAATTCAGGATTGGATGGTAGTGAATGGCCTAGCCATCAATAGTTCCAAAACTGAGCTCTTACTCACCGGTTCAGAGGCCAAATTAGATAAGCTAGGACCCAGCTATAAATCATTTCTCATAGATAGCTGCCATATTGAGGTCATGAGTAAGGTGAAAACACTCGGCATTTTCCTC
Source organism: Ambystoma mexicanum (assembly GCF_040938575.1). Lineage (NCBI taxonomy): Eukaryota > Metazoa > Chordata > Amphibia > Caudata > Ambystomatidae > Ambystoma > Ambystoma mexicanum. Next base: position 261,821,588 of record NC_090940.1, read on the forward strand.
GATAAAAATCTGAATATGAATGCACAAGTAAATAATCTGGTCTCATCGGCTTCATATTTTCTCAAATTGTTTCGCTGCCTTAGACCTTTTATATCAGAATCCAATGCTGAAACCCTGGCAAGAGCCACTATTGTTGTAGTCTACTGGTAGGGTTGCCACTATCGGATGTTCATTGGCTTCAGGTCATTCAGAATGGCGCAGTCAGGGTTGTGAAACGTCTATCTAGAAGAGACCATGTGTCGGAAGCTCGGTGCAGCCTACACTAGCTACCGGTGCAGGCTAGGATTGCGTTCAGGCTTCTTCTTATTACGCACAAATGCATACATGGAGTCATGCCACTTTACTTGAAAGAACTAGTCTCAGTAAAAAATAACATCCGATCCCTACGATGGGATGAAACAAATACTTTGGCTATGCCACGCTTGAAAACTAAAAAATCCAGAGACTCAGCTTTCAGCTCGGCAGCTCCCCTGAAATGGAACTCACTTGAAGCCACATTGAGGACCACTTTGTCCGTGGAAATGTTTAAAAAGGGGCTGAAAACAGCACTTTTTATATAAATTCTTTCTCCTGTAGGCCTGACCTGATCCGTGCATGATTATTGATTATGAGCCTGTCTTGGATTTGGTTCCATTTTTTTTCTGTTCTCTGTATTGTTTGTGTGTTGTCGTTTTTAAGCGCCCTTAAGCCTAAGGGTACCTGGTGCGCTGTATAAATGCTAAACATAAACATAAACAAGGCAATGTAGGTTTAGGTGGACATCTGCAAAGTCTATCAATCACAGTACCATCTGTAGATCAGACTGCCATTCTAATTTTAAGTGGTGTTAGCGGTAGAGTGAATTGGTGTGAAAATTGAAGTTGAAGGTGGCAGTGGTAATTGGCTGCTGCCAGGGACATTTAAGGTGGTAGTTGGCATTTGATCTTGCCAAAGACATTGAAGGTGGCAGTGGGAAATTGATCATGCCTGGGACATTGATGTTGGCAGCGGGAATTCAATCCTGCCAGACTATTGTGGAAGGAGGAAGAATTTGATAGACAGTGGGAACTTTATCATTATCAATGTCTTGGTATTTTATTTTCCTCCATTGATAGGGTTATCAGGTTTTGGCCTTCTGGACCTTACACACACTGCCCATGTTTGTGGCTAGCCTTGGTGAGCTGCCCGTTCCATGGGAGGACTGGAAGGATCTTTTCAAGTTCTATTTTGTGGCATCAGGTTTTGAGCATTTCTCTGATGAACAAACATGTTCTGTGTGGGGCAGAAGCAGTTAGGGCATTAAAAATATTGCCAGATGTACAGGGGGGTTGAAGGGGAAGAAGGAGGGCATGAGGATGATGATGTTTAGATGAAAAGGCAATGATGAAATTGGAAGTGCAATATATCCAGCAGTTTTTATATGGTGTTGGAGAGATATACATTGTTTTCAAAGAAACAAAGGGTTAGTGAACTGTTGGATTTGTTTGTGGGTGATTTGAGGGGATAGTTAGTGCCATGGGAATTTACAGGGGTGGAGGATGAGTACATCTGTGATCAGTTAATGATACACATGTCCAATCTGAAGATTCTGGCATAGTCGTGACAAGTGAAAGTCCACCTTTGCAGGAGGCATTACCATTGCCAAGGGTATGGCGTTAACAAGTAGGTGCTCGCAGGAAGTGAATGCTAAAAGCAACAAGAAGAATGTGCAGGTGGTGAAAGATAATGAGAGCAAAAAAGAGATGGTGGGAATGAATCCAAAGCGTGTTTGATAAAGAAGTATAACAAAGCCAGGGTGGGTGGGGGAATCACTGAAATACCCCAACAAGTTTGCCTCAAGGGGAAATGTCCTAGATGTGATTTTGAGAAGCATTTGATGAATCCGAACGAATGTCCTGCAATGAGAGTAAAGTGCAGGGAGTGGGGGAAGTTTGGGAATTTTGCCATGTTGTATAAGTCAGACAACACAGTATCAGAGGCAGAAAAAAAGTGTTAAATATGTAGGGCTGGAGAGGGTGGAGTGGTCTATCAAAATTTCCACATTGTGTGTGCAGTGGGTTAGGATTAAGTTGGTGAATATGTTCCCCCAGAAGTGGAGATTGTGGTGGAAGGTTGTGCTGTGCAGGCATTAGTGGGTTATGGGTCATCTTATATTATTTGTTCAAAGGAGAAGTATAAGGACATTAGGGGTGACAAGAGTCGTACATTGCAAATGTCTGATTTTCATCCGGAAGCATATGGGGGTGGTAGGATTGATATCCAGGGTTTTGCTTGGAGTAGCATTGCTTATGGTGCTAAACATATGCCTGCTTAAGAGTATGTAGTGGCCAAGGGTGATTGTCTGCTGAGTGGACGCACCAGGGCAATCTTGGTTTGGAGCTACATCTGGGGAAAAGAATTACAAATCAGGATGGTGGGGAAGGAAAAGTCAGAGATCTTTGTGGATGAGATTGAGATGAAATTCCAGAATGTTTTCTGCAAAGGGATTGGACGGTTACAGGAGCATTGTCACAAGTTTCAGTTGCTTTTGAATGCTGTGCCAATTGTGCATAAGGTTAGGAACCTGCCATTGGGGGTGAGAGGAAAGAGTGAGGCTGGGGTAGTGCGGCTGAATGAACAGGGTGTCATAGAACCTACTGAGTGCAGTGAGTGGTTGTCCCCTATTGTAGTGACTCAAAGTCTGGATGGACAGATAAGGTTATGCGCTGATTTAAGGGCTTCAAACCGTAACATCTTGGTCAATAGAAAACCGTTTCCCAGAGGGAATGATATGTTAACTACCACGCAGGAGGCAGTGAGGTATAGCATGCTTGATCTATTGTTTGCTTACCACCAGGTGGACTTGCACTATGCATCGAGAGCATTGCCAACTTTAATTACACCTATGGGGGCATACCAGTTCAGGTTTGCATCAGCATCAGCTGTTTTTTGGAAGATAATGGAGGATTTGTTGGGTGATGTCCTGGGGTTAGATGCTACCAGGATGATATTTTGCTAGGGGCAAGAAGTGAGTCAGAATATGATTCAAGGGTGTATGAGGTGCTGAGGAGGTTGGAGATGGCGGGGTTGTCAGTTAAAAAGGGAAAATCGCAAATTAAGGTATGCCAGGTATCATTTTTGGGTCACATACTGACTGGGAAGGGGTTGGAAATATGCCCTGAGATAGTTGATGCTTTTTTGAATATTAAATCACCTGCAAACAAGGATGAGTTGAGATAATTCTTGGGTTTGATGGAATTCTATACAAAATTTGTAGATAACTTGTTTCCAAAATGTGATGTGTTGAGAGATCAGTTGAGAGTGAGGACAGAGTTTGTGTGGAGGAGTCAAGAAGAGAAGGTGTTTAAGAGGATAGAGGAATTGGCTAATGCACACACTTTGCACAGATTTGATCCCATGTCACAGACAATTATAACAGTGGATGCTTGTGGTAGAGGTTTGGGTGCAATTCTTAGCCAGTTTAGCTAGAGGGTACAACAGCCAGTGGCATTTGCATCATGTGCTTTGATGGTAATGGAGTCAAAATATTCTACCATTGAGCCTGAGAGTCTTGTGTGTTATTGGGCTTCTAAGTACATTAAAATGTATGTATGGGACATTCCCTCTATAATCAGGGGTGATCCTAAACCATTGGTGCATTTTATTTTCAACAAGAGGTTTGGGTTGGCAACATCGAGGATAGCTAGATAAGGGTCATTGTAATCCAGTGGCTGATTGTTTATCAAAGTCCCCAAGAAATAATACTGTAGAGGTGGATGAGGTGTGTGATGAGTGGATAGGAGTGGTGGAAGACACTGTGAACAGTGCATTTTTGACAGAGGTTTGGTTGCAGGGTATTGACAAGGATGTGGAATTGAAGGAGGCTATGGTTAGAACTGAGCATGGTTGGTGCACTGGGGAGGAGGTCAGTTCTCCATTATACAAGGTCAAAGATGAGTTGAGCAGTTTGAAATGGGGTTTGACAGGAGGAGAATGGTTGATTCTGCTGTTTTCTCTCTTGAAAGATTTGGTTACAAATGCTTATTGTGGCCATTTAGGGAATAGTCTAACTAGATGAATATTAAGGGCCATGTTTTGGTGGCTGGTTATGGATAGTATGGTGGATGAGGAGGTAGGTTTCTGTTTTCCTTATTACGCAAGTGATAAGTTGTTAAAGACTCAGAATGTGGAATTGGGAAGAGTGGATGTTCCGAAGCAGCGTGGAAGAAGGTAGCTTTTGATTGTATGGGGCCCGTGAGTATATTGGGGCAGGAGTATAGATTTGCAATTGTGTGGTGGATTTGTGTCGGGATTGTTTGAGGTGGAAATCGTGGAGAGTATCACATCCAAATATGTGATTGATTATCTGGGGAGGCTTTTTATTACGGAAGGATATCCAAAGGTTATTACTTCAGATAATGGTGTCCAGCTGGTATCGCGCATAATGCATTAATATTAGGATTCAACTGATATTGCTAACCACTGCAATGATTTTTATAATCCCATGGGTAATGATCTAGTGGAACATAGCAATGATATAATGAAATTAAGGAGAGCATTCAGTTATTATTTGCCAATTGTATGGATTGGAGGAAAAATGTGCACGAAATGATAAAGATATTCAAGATTACTCCACATGTATTGATGGGGGTTACCCCATTTCAGAAGATGGGTAGTAAAATGTGATCTGAATTGTTTCCATATTGGTTTTGATGAGTAGGAGATATGGTGACATAGGAAGGAGTCGATGATAAGAGGCAGGTATGTCTGGGTTATGTGGTGCGAGTGAAGAAACCATTTAATGTACCGACAGGCTGCTCCCGTTTTTTGAACCTGCTGAGGTAGTGATGATGGGCAGGAGGCCTGTGGTTACTAATGATGGGAGGCAGTGGTGCATGGACTCAGTAGCCATTGTGAGTCACCCTCAATTAAAGAAATGCACCTGTGGGGAGTGCCGTGAAGATATAGTCTGTGATGGGGGATAGAAATGGTACAAGGAGGGGCATGTTGCTGTTGGTGGCAGATTTGGTGATGTGGGAACATCTTTTAATGGGTTCATAAGTAGAGGTAGAAGTGGTGGTCAGGACAATGTTTGAGAGGTCGCTCATTGTTTTCATGATGAAGACACAATGGGTGATGTTGGAAATAGAAGAGAAAAGTTGGGAAGTACGACAAGATGCAAGAGAAGGAGACCATCTAGGTTTGATGACAATGTAGTGTATGAGGAGGTAATTGTAATTCATTTGCCCGTGTGGTTTGTACTTTTCATCAAGCTCACACAGAGTCAGTCTCACTGATTCAGTCACATGTTATTGCCTTCTTGTTTTTACTATGATCTGTATATGTTACTGTATGACACTGTTGCCAATTTTTCACCTGTTTTGTGTAAGAAGGAACATATGTTGTATCTGTGCCTGTGCATGCGATGACATCCCAGTGTTCTAGTTTGGAATGTCATTGTATGCAGCCGTTCAGTGATGACAATTGGTGAGAGCACCTCATGTTTTTTGTCAGACCTGCATTGGGGACTTATTTCTTGGAATACACTTCACATTGGGGATTGCTGCTCCCTATTCAAAAGTGTATGTTTGATTTGAATTTTAAATAAATAAATAAATATTAACTTTATCAACCAGCCTGATTCCTGGTCCCTTGTGACCCAGGGTATTTGCATAAGGGGTGTGATATGAGTGGTGTATCACTCAAAATATTGAACCTATTTTGTTTTTTTTATTTCAAATTGTTGCTTTTAGTTTGATCAACAAACTTTTACAACATTTACATTTGCATTTCGTCTTCTTTATTTAAAAGATTCCATTTTAAATCACAAATAAAGCATTTTCATTCTACGTAACACAATTACGTTACTGTAAACATCTGACCATCAAATTGTACAATTATTAACAAAATGAACCAATAATATTTTTTTTAATTTTTTTTTAGCCTGGGCTACAGTCATAACATTCATAAAACGCAAAAGAAATTAAAAGGAAAGAAACGCTAAGTATATTTAAATTATTGCTTTAGAATGAATGGCACCTACAATTTAGCCAGTTTTCTGCAGAGGGAACACATAGAGATACAATTAGAATGACAATAGTGATATTGCAAACCCTGCTGCTGCCAAGCAGTAAATCAATCCGTCAGTCGTATCGAAAGCTTATTTTCCAATTCCAGGTTGATGATTGTAAGAAACCTGGTGAGCGACAATATTGTTTTTGTGCAAGTACCCCACATGCAAGTAAGCCAAAACCATTCCTTTTTGGTGTGCTGTATCGCCCACTCTTTCACTTCCGATAACTAGGATTCAGACTTTTTCAAAATGTACACAATAAACAACTAGGTGCTTAGTAGATTCCGACTGGCTGTTATCATTGCAGAATCTGCAGCCATACCCAATATTAGATGGCACATGTGGGAGCCAGCTCTTAATTCTATCGAACGTTAGCATTTGGCTCAGTTTAAACCTTAGATAGGTATCCCTGGCTTTATGACAGGGAAATTGCACTAAATAAAGCTTATGTGGTCACCTTCCCGTGCTAAACTTTGCAGCCTCTTTATAAGATTTGAGGACCTCGATAGCATTCAAGGTTTTGCACCAATCATAATCGAACAGACAAAGTTTTACATGCACCAAACAAAATTCCAGGTCTGCGGGAGAAAGGGCAATTTCGGAAAGTAATGAAACCATTTTGTCTTGGTACTTGGCCAAGGACGGTGGATTAGAACCAATTAGCATCAGGCCTAAGTCCTCATATAAGGAGTTTTTAGGAGGGAATAGCATTTTTGCCAAGGTTGCCAAAAACCGCCAAATGTAGCGTACTTACAGGGAGGTAAGACCCAATTCCTGTCTTAATACCGCATTAGGCAAGACATGGCTAGGTGCAAGACCCCCTTCCATAGTCTTCCTTGAAGCTGATCGAGGAATTTGCCGATGTCTGCGAGACACATGTCTAAGGCATACAAAAGAATAGATTCAACTTTTAGGGTGTAGAATTCAATTAGTGGAATTAAGGAGAATTTGCAATATTTGGTATAAACCATATGCATTTATGTGCCAAAAAAGACTGCTTTTTTATTCAGTTCCTCCTTCCACCTCATAAGTGAATTTGTATCAGATATTGAATACCCACGATAATGAATCATGGAAGCCCTAGCAATGGGGATATTGTCAATGGACCATTTCCACTAACAAGAATTACTCTTTAAGTTCTTAAATATAAACATTTGGGATTTTTCCACATTACAGTGAATATTGTGCCCACAATAACTACCATCTCTACATAGGCATCAAGGCATCTATTAGAAAAACATGCACAAGCACGTACATTGTTTCCAGCAATACATATTTTCATTTGGATGGCACAAATATTATGATACACAGGTTGTGGTGGCACATTTTAATTACTCACATATCACAGATTTCCTGGGCAAAATACAGACTTGAAAATCTCCAAACTTTTCATCCTCTGCATTGACATTACCCGCCTTACCACCTTTTAATTGCTTAATCTTGCAACCCTCCCTTCTCGTTTACTTCCAAGCTTTTTTCTTGTTTTGCATGAAAGGGCTCTCTACAGTCTGAATGCTCAATTTACATTGTTGATTGGGAAACTGACAGATCAGGAAGTTGTTTTGCTGCCTGCTGGTAAACTCAATATTTGATTGGTTACTTGATTGTACAAGGGATATTACATTCCAGATGTCATGTTCTAAGCCCCTCAGTGTAAACGTATGGTGTAAAACCCAAGTCATAAAATGCTTACACCACAATTTTACAATCCAAGGGATTTTGCAAACATTAGGGGGGGGAGAAGGGTACAGGCTTGTTCATAAAGCCCATGCTTATCTCTTCTCTCCTGCTCTTCTGTCTCACTGATATTTCTCTACTCCTAGCTTTCACCACCCACTTTGATTGGATGTCGCCTCCTACACCAATCAACTACTCTTTCTCTTACCAAACAGAAGTAGCATTTCTGATGCACATTCCTTTGCTGCCTTTAAATGCCTACTAGCTTCATGCCAGCATGCTCATTTGTCTGCAAAACAAATGAATTGCTTCGTAATATACTTGTTTTACCTTCTGCGAAAAGAAGGCAGATTCCAATGGAATAAATTGTGAATTCTGTCTGCCATAGATTAATAGCACCACACCACTACTCCCCTTCACTATATTACTTATCTGCTCCTCCCACTACTTCCCTCCTCCTCACACTACTACTTCTATTACTAGTACTCACCTCCATCGCACTCTCCAAGCACCCTTCTTTCACTCTGTAAAAACCTCTTAACATCACTCCCTACAATTATGTACTGTACTCACTCATTAAACACATATGCATAATCCTCCTCCACAAGCTGCTGACCCTTCCTTCCTCCTGATCTCTTAGTAAGCCTCCATATCCAGTGCCGACCTCACCAAATAACCCACACTTTCTACTTCATGTTCCACGTATGAATCACCCCCCCTCTGTGCTGATTAACTATCTATGCCTGTCCATTCCAGCCATGTCTTTCCCTATCAGGGTATGTATGTGTCAGAGAAAGTCTTTACGTGGGGTTTAAGCTGCAACACTTACCCTCATGTGGGTTAACTTGTGTGGAATTCCTGGACTAATCTCTCCTGATTTATTGAAGCTCTCTGTAGGTGAATTGGGAAAGGGTGGGTGTGTCCCCTAATGATTCTCCCATGGCCTAGGGGGATTTAGGGAGGCTGTGCCAGTTTCCCTACCCCACTAGGTGACTGCACGCTATTCTTCTTCCTGCTACATATAAACATCGCTTCTCACTCTCTTGCTCATGCGCTGTCAGCATCTTTGTTGTTCATCAGCCTCATCTCTCGCTCTCCCTTTTTGATCTGGTGGCAAGTGGTGTGTCCTTCACAATTGCAAAAGCCTCCCTAGGGGAGGACCCTCGATGCTGGAGCCCTGAAATTCTGTGACTAGAAAAGGTTGAGCTGCAACCATGGAATGGTGACAGTTCTAGCGAGGTAGCCCATATGATAACTGGTCAGTCTACCCTGTGGCCAGGGAGACTTCTGGAGGCTTGGGACAGCTGAATCGTCGAGAAGGCAATGATTCTAATTGGTCCTACTAGTCCAAGGGCTGAAGCACACCTCAGGGTCTTCGGACATCAGAAAGTCCAACAGCGATTCACCGGGACAGACATACGAAGGAATGCCAGGCCTCTTTGGGAGTCTTCTTTGGATCTTCAGTTGGCTGTTCATTCACTAGGTATGGTTGGCGCCAATGCTGATCCGAAGAAATGGCTGCAGAAGTCCTCTTCTTATACAAAGTCCAGGCAAAGGTCTGCACCATTCAAACAGCCATTCATTGGCCAATCAGGGACAACTACTGGTTTGACTAATGCCCCACACCTAGACTCTCTGGCACACTGGATGTGGAATAGGACTAGAAAGTCATACCCCTTCCTGAGCCACAGACACACACACAAAGATGTCAATAGCCCACTAAATCAGCGTTTTTCACAAGTGCATGCCCGTGTATATATGTCGAATTTCCTGACCTGGCAAGGCAGGAACAAGCCCAAACCAAAATATGACCAATGATGAAAATCCTGTAGCGCTGCCATTTTAGGGCACTAGCCACATTTGGAAACCATACGCCGTAAACAGGAATGTGCAGACTAAAAAGAATGCAAAAAGGGAAAGCATTTATCTGATGCCACCAGCTTGTCTTCTAGTACATAAAAAAATAACCATAAATTCCAAGTGTCAAAACTAGGGTGATACACAAGTATTCAAATTGCTATGCATTGTAAAATGTAAAATGCAACATTATACATGCAAAAGGGAAACACAGCTTTCCAGTACTGATAGCCTGAAGGACAGATCAGTGTCCCCATAGCAAATGAGCAAAAGGCAAGGGAAGTGAAGCTGAAGGCATTACTTCCCTTCACAAATTCAAAATAGGTTGAAAAACGGAGCAAAAAGAAAGTGGGCATATAGAGACTTTGCAGGAAAAGTTACAAAACGAGAAATTGTTCCTAACAACCTGTTTCAACTGCTTGTATAACGAGACATACACTGACTGGTGTGTCACCCGCCTCCCTGAAACTCTGCGGTGCTCTCCCTTATAAATCAGGTGAGTGTGACTTTACAAAAGGTTTCCCAAAGGGGTTTCCAGCTCCTCCAGCTCTTCCTTTCAGGTATTACTTGATGGACATGACTCACCCATTTGCGTCAAGAGGAATAAACTGACTGATGTGTCAACCACATCCATGAATCTCTGCAGCTTCCCCACAGAAAACTCTGGCAAGTGTGACTCTCTCAAAAGCTGGCCTTAAGAATTCTCTGCTCCTCCCACTCTTCCTCCCCGCTGTCACCCAATGGCAGGTGACTTGCCTGCTCATGTCAAGAGATGGACACTAATGGTGTGAAAACCTGCACCCAGCATTTTTAGTACTCCCTTCCAGGTACATTATATGAGTGCAATTCTCCCACAAGTTGTGCTGAGCGATTCCCAGCTCTTCCCAATCCGCCACCCAGGTGTCAGCCAATGGCCCATGTCTCATCCACTCACATCCAGCAAAGGATGCTCACTGTTGTGTCAGCTGCCTGCCCAAATGTCTGGAGATTGTACTTGTGTGGTTCATCCACTAACATTTTGTAAAGGTTTCACACAGTGCTGGGTAGTCAAAGCCAACTGTACATTTCACTCTCTGGCAGGTTCCAGTAACTCACTACAACTCCCAACCTTAATCCTCAAACTACTCTAAATATCATTTCACTTGCCTAATTATTCTATGCCTACCTTCAGCAACAAACTACTCATACCACTCTGAAATATGCCTGAGACTATGAGGATTGTCTTCCACATGTGCCCCTTTAAATCATGTAGAATGACTTTAGATGAACTTTTGAAAAGGTTCCTGAGAGGTTCTTCCTTGAGATATAACCCAACATGCAGGTGAATTTATTTGATTAATTGTAGGAAATGTTCTCCCAGCCTACCTGTCCTGTTAAATATTTAAATCAGGCGATACACCCTGGTCTCAGCCTAGTATGCAGCGCACCGCTGAAATGCTTATTTTATTATATCTTTAGGTCCAAATTGTCCCTGTTTGCTTCCGATTGTGCGCACAATGTGGTGACAATAACAGATAGGAAGGCAGATAATGCACTTAAATTCACTCTTTAGCAACACAACATATAAAACACCAGAGAAAAGAACACTTTTGGTTTGTTTGGAAAGATGGCACTTAAGTTAGAATTTCCCCCTGAATCAGGAATAAGGAAAAGAAAACAGAATGCAAATCCAGCCTTCTCTCCCCAAACAAGAGAGAAAAGCAGATTTGAAATCTTACACTTTAAAATGACATTTCGGAAATGGCTGGGTAAAACAATGAATGTGTGCAAAAATCCTTAAATCAGTACAAATCTCTATGGGAGCAACATTGGAAAGATACTTACAATAATGAGCTATAGTTTGAGCAAAAGTAAACACTTTGAATCTGAATGGAAGGTTAAAAATATTTTAGAATAAAAATCACCCATGTAAAACTTTGCAAAATTGTGGATTCCTGCCTAAAATTAACGGTTTCTACGTAAAACAGGTGAAATACATGTTTTTTGGGTTGGTATGTAGCTATAGGTCTTGGGTATAATCCAGAGTTGAAATGAAGTCTCTAGCTTTTAAACTGAGGAAGATATGCACGGTTGAATGAGAGGCATTTTTAGAAAAATTGGGTAGTCATAACAGAAAGGAAACTCAGTTTGTACAAGAAAATATTTACTATAGTTTTACTCTATGCTAGAGCATTCCGGCCAGAATACCAAGGAGGGACACAGCAAGCTCTAGAGTTGATTCATGACTTCAACACCAGATCCCCAGTGTCCACTTCAGCAGAACCAGTCGGATCACTCAAAGTAAGATTGATAATTTAAGTTTTACAAAAGGTAAAAATGGCTAAAGAAATGGCGATTAGCAAGATAAATCAAAGACAGGATTGCAATAATAATTCTGATAATGTTACAAGTTATTAAGGTGATGATAGGATGGATTAGAGATTGGGATAGGACAAGGCAAGGCAAGGTATGCTATGGTTTTCTATGATTCCTATTAATACTTATAGTCCACTTTAAGTTAGGATTTTGGACCGTCAAGGGTTCTGGTCATCACACGGATCGGGTCTAACCAAGGACAGCTGGACAAATCTGGTGGGACAGGATCATCTAGGCCATTCTGGTCACCGGACTGCACTGGACTGGCCCTTCTGGTTACTGGAGACTGGAGATCAGTGACATGGTGAGTTTGCAGGCATGCATTTAGTAGTAGCAAGCCAGATTGGATCAGGATGCTTCCTTTGGGTTTTTGGGATTTTTAAAATTTGATGCCTAGCTGAAAAAGGGTTCGGCAATGTATAGGCCTGGGCTTTGCAATGAAATCTAGAATCAGGATCAAGCAGGATGAAGAAATCAGGAACAGGACGCCACGCAGAAAATCAGGAAGAAAGTCAGGAATCAGTGTGTGTTTGTGTGCTGTCAAGTTCCCTTTTTTATCATGCCACATGACTTAACTAAAGTATATGGCAGGGGCAGGCTTATTAACCAGACCTATAATGCTAGGATTGGGCAAGAGCATAGTTTCCGCCTTGCTCTTTGCTGATTGGATCACAGAAAAGAATGTCATGTTCATGGGATGATTTTTACAATGACTAGAAACCTCCCGTAGGTACTGGAACCAAAATCTAATTTTACCACAAATACATATTTATAAAGTTATAACATCTGCGAAAATCAGATACACAAGTTACATATTTTGTGGGTCATATTTCAATCCAAACCCCAAGTATGTGGGACCTGGTTTTGCCTTTCTGCTACATTTTGGCAGTTTTAGCCATGAAAGATTTGGCCTAAAATTTCCCAACTTCTTACACATATGCACATTTACCCCTGGGATGTGTGTACAAACTGTTATGTGCACAATATCAATACTTTCCCCACAATCTGTCATTCTTTACAACTTCTATTCCTTATGCAATAAAGGGTTCTACCAAGTTTTCAAAGAAAGAGCATAAAATTGTATTTCAAACTACAAACTTTTCATATTTTCCTCATTCTTGCTGCAAAGTTAAATGTCTTTAAAGTTCAATTACAAAATAGGCTTTTTAAAACCAAAAGGAAGTCTATTGTCACTTAATCCGTTTTTTTTCTTTTCCCCAATTGCAAGCAAATGTAATTTCCTTTGAAGGAGGATTAGGGGCCTCTCTTTTGATTGAGGATTACTGGCCTTCACACTTGACAGGTGAGAGTCTCAGCCTGCTATTGTCTCAGCCTGGAGCAAAGACGAATGTCTGATGACGACTTCGGAGGTTGCTTTGTCCTGGGTATTCAAAGCTTCCAAGCTAGCAATTAGCCACTTTCCTGTTCCAGAGGTTTATGAGGTGTCACCCTTTATCAGGGCTAGCAACTGGCAGAGCAAGTTTTTTTTTTTTATATAGTTTTGCACCTCAGCCTGGGTTTTAGCTTTGATTTCCTCCTTTTAAATCTTGAATTTAAACCTATAGAATTTATAGGTGTATTTTTAACAGTAACAAATCCTTTTACATTTCTAAGCAAGCAGACCTTTACACAACAATGTACTTTTAAATAGGCAATGTTCCCCCTTCAGTCAGGAAAAAGCACATTTTAATATTTCTTTATATCTGGTTTTTATCTCCAGCAAATATACCGTTTGTGCAGCTATAGTTTTTGGCTTGAGTGCTGGAATGGTTTTGCAGCATGGATATAGTTACAGCCATCTATTTAGAGTCTTTCTCTGGACAGCTGATTCTTGATACTGTTGCAAAGAAAATAGACGTGTTTCCCGTGCAAAATGAAAACAAAGCCCCTGGTTGATTTTTCAAGGATACATTTGACAGGAGATGTCATTCAAATGAGACCCGGTTCCTCTGAGACACAATGAATGATACTGGGCATTGCAGGGCCTTTTAAATCACAGTGGTTCAGATATATAAAAAATCTTCTTATTTCATTGTGAATTTCTAGGTTATAAGAGTCATTTACTATGTATTAAATACTTTTGATAATATCCCTTAGGCTTTTGCCTTTTAGAAAGTGTGCAGGGGATGCAATTTTCCATAATTTGGATCTCTTTGTTTCTTAGTAATTTCCGGCCTAGATAACAAGGCCGAGTCTCTCTCCCCTGCACCTTGAACTCTGATATCACATTTATTTAATTCACACCTTATCTTTCATTGAATTACCACTTAACATTGGTGTGTATCTTTTGTGTTTTACTTTCCTTTTTACCCCAAGTATCTCCTACATCTTTGTCATCACTTCCCTGGTGAAGTGACTACCTCGGTCTGACTCAATCCTTTAGGGTAGTCCAAAACACGAGAAAATGTGATTGATCATCAGGGCAGCTGCTGTTTCTGCCTTGCAGTTTGGAACCAGGAGATATTCCACCCAATTAGTAAACAAGCATGTTACGGTTAACATGTACTTGTTCCCTCTAGAGGAGCGAATCACGGGCCCAATGAAATCTTCTTGTAAATCTGACCAAGGCAGTGTCATCCCTCTCTTTTGGAGGGGAGTTCCGTGTGTGAGTATTGTTGGTTGAAATTGTGCACACACAAGACACCCCTTCAAGTATTGGTCGAGGTCCTGCACCATGTGTGGCCAGAATGCAACCTCTCGCAAGATTTCTAATGTAGTATAAAACCCCCGATGACCGGCTGTGGCCGCATCATGGGCGTGACTTAGCATCAGGCTTCCGAATGAGGTAGGGACCACCCACTGGTCACAGCCAGATATGGATCTCCTCGCCAACAAACCTTCTTGGATTTGGAACATTTTTGGACATTTCATCAACACTCTGAGGTCCTCTTTCCCAATGCAATCGGTATCCACCAGGGGAAAGTTCTTAGGGTCCTCAATGTGTTGATACAACTTACCAATGATTGGATCCCCTTTTTGAGCCGTGATTAAATCAGCATCTGGGGTCTCCTTACTCCACTGGGCAGTTTTGAGTTCATTGTGAGCATTTGTCTGGGAACTAGTGATAGCAGTGACCTGGATTTCCCCCAACAGGGTGTCGATATTAAGGAGATCACCTTGGATGGCTCTAGTTTTAGCCAGCTGATCAGCTAGGTCGTTTCCAGTTTTGGCTGGTGCCTCTATTCTAGAATGACCCTTGATCTTTTCCATTAGATGGTCATCCCACTAGAGGTGACCAGATCATCAATATTTTGTTTTAGCTTGCCATGTTTGAGTGGTTTGTTGATAGCACATAGCATGCCTCTGGTTTTCCAATTGACCAGGTGCTCCATGAACCCGTTCCGGATGTAATTTGAATCAGTGATTATGACCAGTTCGTGGAGTTGGTGTTGGACAGCAGTGAGGATGGCTTGATGAATTGCCATCAGCTCTGCCACCTGACTACTATGGGGACCAATTTTGTACCCAGCCGGGGGTTCCGGGGCATCATTCACCCAGGCATTCCCCATGCCAGCCACCAGTTCCTTTTCCCCATTGTTGTCAACATGGTAGGAGCACCCATCCACAAAAACAGGGGGCATTCCCTCGCACTTGTCTTCTTCATAGCCTTTGTGCAGGGACTTCAGGTACACATCCATTTTGTCCTGGGTTTTAAGACTTTCGTCCTCAAGACAGTTTTCTCTGGCACAATCATGCAAGTCAGCCAGCCCTTTTTCGAGGGGACTCTTCTTGTTTTGGCCATATCTGACCTCCACAGGAAAGCCTTGCATTGACAGAATCCAGGATGTAATTCTGGAATTACTCACATTTCTGGCCTGGATTCTGTCACTTTGGAGATATTGCAAAGGTTGGTGTGGAGTCTCCACTATGATGTGTTCCCCCTGGATGAACGGGCGGTAATTCTTCAATGCCCACACCGTTGCCAGAAGTGCCTTCTCACATTCGTTGAATTTTTCCTCCACAGAGGATAAAGTCTTACTTGCATAGGAGATGACTTTATTGACCTTGTCATGCTTTTGATATAATACTGCGGTCAAGCATGTATTCAAGAACCCTGTCTCCAAGAAGAACTCCTTGTTTTTGACCGGGTAAGCTAGACAAGGCTGTGGGAGGCTTCTTTGGTGTTGCTTTACTGCCTCGGCTTGTTCTGGTCCCCACTCCCATTTGACACTTCCTTCAACAGATGGATCAGGGGTCTTGTGATCTCTGCATAATCCTCAATGATCTTCCTATTGTCTCCTTAGCTCACGCAGATTTGTGGGGTCTTTTAGTTTCAGGAGTGCTTCCACTTTCTTTTCCTGGGGACAGAGACCCTGAGGAGTTATCTCATGCCTCGAGAAATTGACATGGGTCCTGCACCACTGTGCCTTTTGGAAGGATAGTTTTGCTCCGGTAACCCTCAACTGTGTCAGAACATAACGGATTTCCACTATGTGTTCTTCCACAGTTGAGCTTTTGATCAGAACATCATCTACATAGGCCAGGTTACCCCTTTTACCCAAGTTGGGCATGGCCGTGTGTAAGAATATGTTAAAGTAATTGCTGGAGTTGATGTATCTGAAGGGAGTCCGGGTCCATGTGTACTTCCGACCCCGAAGGTAAAGGCCAGCTTGTATTGGTCCTCCCTACTGACAGGTACGGTCCAGTACCCATTGGTTAGGTCAATGGCAGTGTATACCTTTGACCCCTGGATCTGGGCCAGTCCTTGGTCAATGTAGGGTAGGGGACATTGGGACATGTGGACCCATTTGTTTAGCTCCCTTAGGTCAGCACAGAGTCTTCACTGGCCGTTGGGTTTTAAAATCCCCTGCGCTGGATTGTTAAAGGTGCTGTTGATTGGACGAGTCATCCCACGGGAGTCAAGGTTTTTGATTATTTCTATGAGGGACTCTGTGGTTGTGAGATGCAAGCGATATTGCTTCACAAACACTGGAGTCATGCCAGGGTCCATGGGAATTGTTGTTGTATGGATTTTGGTGCGACCACAGTCATATGAATGCACCGCAAAGAGATCTTGAAAATCTAAGAAAACTTATTTCAACTTTTGCTTTTGCTCCAGAGTCTCAAAGGGATCAGCTAGATTGACTCTCTCTTCATCCATTTGCCTATAGCCTGGAAAGACTTCTGGTTTGGCTATTTCAGCGGCCTCCTCCAGCTGGGTGGAGAGGTCCCTGGTTAAACTATTGACCAGGACAGAGGGTTCTAGGCAGGGGAGGCAGTCCTTGTGGACCTGGAAGATCACCTCATCCCTCCTGAAGTCACAGGTCACCTGTTCCTTACCATAAGGCCAGGAAGAGTACACCAGGAAATTCCCCCTTTGCCGGGTGAAGATTCTGTCCGGTGTTATGTCATTGTCGCTATCACGGTCAAAACAGTCATTGGGGATTGGTCCTATCAGTTCATTACCTAAATCTATGGAAAAATGTTGGTCATCAACCGCTATTCCAATAATGGTGCCTGCGCCCAGAGGCGCCTAAGGTCGCTGTTATCCATCAATATTGGAATGGTGTTGTGTTCTACATTGACTAATGGTGTTGGGTTTAACCCCAACCCTTGCTGTTGTAGATGGGCGTTGAGGTGAAAACATGCGTCAGGATTTTGCAGTTTCTGTCCTCTTTCAGTTTCTGTCCTCTTTTAATTTTTACTTCAAGTGGGAATAGTCATGTCCGTCCTGGGATGGTGACTTCCTCTCCAATATGAACTTCAACTGCATACAGCAGCAATTGGGTTGACCAAAATTCTTTTTCTAAATCATCAAAGTCCATGGGATTACCCCCTAATCGGGATCAGGTTTTTTAGTTTATCAGGTCCAAATTAATGGCAAAGCGATTGGGAATGTCACTACCTAAATAGAATGCAGCAGGGACATTCGCACAACCCAACAATTATGTACTATGCTTTTGTTGCCTATACAAATTTTGAGCATACACCTGCTAACCAGGAAATGTTTGGAATTGGAAGTTTCCAGGTCCATTTCCCATTTATTGATCAATTTAAATGTGGGAATGGCTGGATCTTTTGGGAGTTTTCTTAACATGGCTTCAATGATGAAGCTCTTACCGTTGTTCAGGCACACTCAGGCGAGAACAGTGTCCTTTCCCTCATTTAACTGAATAGGGATGAATAACTGTTCTCTAATCTTCTGAATATCAGCTAAACTTTGAGCTGGTTTCTCATCATTCTGGACTATGGAGTTGGGATTTTCTGATTGTGAATTAGTACAGAGATTCAGAGTATTTCCTTCCAGTGTGGAATGCCACTTGAAACTGGAAGGAAGTTTGATTTTCAGAAATAGAAAGGAATTCCCATCACCAGTTTGTTGTCCTACAGTAATCACTGTCACGTCAGGGATTTGATGGTTTTGAAAATGGAACTCAATATGATCCTGTTTTTGTTCAACCATGTTGCATGTGCCATTTAAACTAACATGGTTGACACTATGTTTTAATTTTATTGGCCGGTTAGTCCGGGTCCAGAGGACCTTGTTTACACAGTCTATTAGGGGGGACATCCTTCGCAGGATGTCATTGACCAGTAGATAGGGTGTGCCCTCCGTAGTCACGACTATGACCTGGTGTTTCACCTTGTGTCACCCAATTTTAATTTCCAGATCTGCAGTCCCCTCGACAGGAATTTAATTCCCATCGAAGTTCTGAAGTTGTCAAGGAAGAGGGGTGAGAGGGATCTGGTATCTCTCCCCCTTCCTGAATTCAGTTTATCAAAGGCCTCATTGACAGAAGAGTTGCTTGGGATCCAGTGTCCACCAGTGCAGACCTTCCTTCTCTTCAAGGAGCAAAGATAATGTTCATTTTAGGCCAGTTGGTTGGTCAGTTTCTTGATTCTTGATTCTGACACAGGGGTAGTTTGGACATGATTCTGTGTGGGAGCTTGGGGATCTGCAAGAAAAATGTGACAGTTGGATATTTGGGGAGTTTTGGGCTCCTCTGGTTCTGATTCTGGGCCGACCGCCCCCTTTTTGGAGGCAGTCACCAGAATTGGTTTGGGCAGTGTGGTTTTCTGGATTATCATTCTGGGGTTCAATGATGGGTGATTCTAACTCACCCAGTCTTCATTAAGATCTCTTGGGACCCATTTTTCTTTGGGAGGAGTTCCCCCGTCCCTGAAGGAGAAGATCTTTTTTCCAGAATCCTCTGAGGACCCCTCTCCTTCAAATTGGAGGACACTAACCTCCTCCGCAAAATGGGTCTTTTTGGATTCTTTATTTTCCTACGCACCCTCTGTTGTTTGAGTTGCAGGCTTTCAGGGGCAGGAGATTTGGTTCCAGTTCCTGGTTGTCCAAGGGCTTTTCACGGGTGGGGAATGAAGCTTCCTCTAAGGCTTTACACCTCCCGTCCCCCGTGCCTTCTCCTCTGGAATCGGTGGGTTGTCAGGGTTCTCTCCTCGTCATTGTTCTGGAATACCAGACCCTTGGTTTGTGGGGTCCTGAGCTGCCATGTTCATCTGAGGGTTCTGCTGAGCCCTCAACATGCGATCCAGATCCTGGGACAGGTTCTGGACCTGGCGCTCCAGTTGAGACACCCGTTCTGGCTGGTACGGGGGTCTCTGGTCTATGCTGGGTGAATCACAGGAAGGATAACTGTCCCTTCTGCCATAGTACCCTGGGTTTGTAAAATTTGGGTAACCCTCCCCCCTTGGCCTCGCCTCCCCCCTATTGGGCTGTCTGGGCTCTGGAAAGTGGGCAAAGAAAGGAGGATTGTTCTGTAGGTTGAAGTTTTGAGGGTACCGGGGAAAGAAACTCAACCTGGCATGTGGGGGATTACTGCCCTTGTGGGGAAAGTTAGGAGGGAAATTTCCTGGGGTGGTACCTACCTGGTTGTATTCCCCCCTTGGGCTGAGGGAGTCCACACATACCCCAGGATGGGTTTGTTACCCTTGCATTGGGGGTTAATGTAATCAGGAGAGTTAGGGATCCCATTTGTGGGATGACCTCCTCGACTGCCACCTGTCTGGGATTGGCCCAAGGGCCTTCTGGTTCTTTGGACGGATGGGTTTCATACAGGTATATTTTTAGGCCCCCACATCTCCAGATCTAAAATGGGGGCAACCTTCACCTCCGCCACCTTAGCAGCAGCAGGGGTGTTGACTGGTTTGGGGTTTTTGTTTGTGTTTTTGTTATCTTCAAGTGTTTGTACCTCATAAATACAGGTCGCCAATTCTATGACCCAGTCCAGTGATCTCTTCTCGTGAAAGTCCCTCACCAGCTGGGTCGTTATATATTTGGGGAGTGCATGGAAGAAGGTGGTGATGAACTCCCGACTCTCTGTGCACACCCTCCTAGTTGTCTGCACAAAGGCACGTTTGAGCTCCTGCACAAATTCTTGTGGGGCCTGATCTTCCCCGCACTGAAGATTATAGGCCACCTTGCGGGCGTGTTGTGGGTTTCTATGTGCAGATAAATGTTTTAAGATGGCTGTCCTGTAGGTGGACCATCTTGAGTGGTTCTGATCCTCCAGTCCCGCAAAGAAACTGGAGTATTCAGGAGAGAATGTCCACTTCACATACTGTATGCAATTCTGGCTGTCCCTCAGATGAAAAGTGTCCATCATCTGTTCATATAATTCTAGGTGCTCCCAGACAGAATACTTTGCATTTTTATGTTATGGAGTTATAACACTCCTAATGGCCTTGATCTGCTTAAGGGGATATTTTTGCATAGATCTCCTAATTGTATTTGCCTTTTTGGTTTTAGTCACCCAAGTCCACTCATCCTCAGGCTCAGAGGCCCTCTATCCTCTAGCCACTCCCTAATTCTGCGAGCTTGAGAAGGGCTTGCAGAATGTTGGGGCCTAGTTTCCTTATTCCCGTGAGTATCCCTCTGTCCTAACTGGGTATAGGTCTTCAGGATACTCTTTTTGGGCTTTATTTCCTGGAGATCCCGACCAAATTTCACAATCTGATCTTTTGGAAGGCGGTATCTTTGTGGATCCAGTTCCCTGACTCTCCCCTCATATGAGTCTTCCTGGTCAGAGATATTAGCCCTAAAATTTGGGGATCTGTACAGGGACACCCATCCATCAATTTCTGGGTGGCGCTGATCCATCAGTCCCATCTTACCAACTCTATTGAATGCTACCATCCCATGGCCCCCGGTACATATGAGCCAGTAGACATGAAGCTGGCAGAGTTCATGGTATTGAAGGGGTTAGAGTCCCTGAGTACAGGGGTCCTTATGTTATGATTAGGGGTTTCTCTGTCCCTCTCTACCTTTTCTTTTTCAGCCCCTATTTCCCGGTGATAAGCAAATATCTGAGCCTTTTATTCCTTTATCAAGGCCTTACTGGTCTCAATGATTTGCTCTTGCATTGCTACTTGTTGGTCGAGCCCATCATTCTTTTCACTGGGAATACTGGACCAATTTCTGCTGCAGGAGACTCGCCTCCTGAGTTTTAGCATATTTGGTCTAGGTGTTCTCTTCCAGAGCATCCTCTACCCGTCAGGTGTGCTCTAGTAGCTTCCCATATTCTTTCTTTAATTCATTGAGCTCCTGGGGGGCCAGCTTTCTTCCCTCTAACTTGGTTTTTAATTGGCTTACTTTCTGCCCTAAGGTGTCCCTCTCCTGATTTAGGGTGCCCCTCTGTTCAGCCAGGTTGTCCCTTTGTTTTTTTTATAGTATGGGATTTCTGGCGCTCCTCATCAAATTCTATTTGAGAGCGTAGGTCTCTCATAATTAATTTATTATTTTCCTCTTTCAAGGTTTCTATCTGGTGTTGTAGGGTAACTATCTGTTCTACGCAGGCTCTATTATAATTTAATTGCTGCTCCAGCTTCTGTTGACTCTGTTGTAAAGAGTCAACCCTTTCCTGACACTCCTCTTTTAGTGTCTGTAATTGGGTGTCTTGCTCTGCATTCTCTTTCAGTAGGAGAGCCAAATCTTATTTTATTTTGTGATATAAACTCTAGACTCTGTCTCTAATTCTTGGCTCTCCAGTGGCCTTTGTTCTGTAGAGTATAGCTCATTCTGGACTCTCTCTAGTGATTCAATTTGATTATGTGCCAGAACTATGTTTTCACCGTGCTTTTCCCGCATCACTCCTATGTGGTGGTATAGGTAGGCCGCAATTCTGGCAATTTTGCTTTGCTCCTCTTTAACTTTTTGGGTCATGTAAAATTCACTGAGAGCTTGGTGTAATGGGCCCTTGTCCTGCCATGTATCCAGGTTCATGGAAGTGACCTGTTCTGTGATTTTCTACAGCCAGACATGTTCATTCTGTTCTAGCCACTCACCCCTGACAAAAAGCTTGTGCAGAAGGTGCTCCCTAGCCATACTGATTTCTACAGGAACAGCCCTTTTGGAAATATCAATTTCTTTATTAATTATTTCTGGGTTGATTTACTTTTACTTTTACAGACCAGCCTGGTCTTGGAGTTTTTGTTTTGGGAGGCACTTGTACAGTGTAGCACAGTACCCAACCAAGCAAGGTGTCACTACCCTGCAGGTTAGTCCGCTGTGCTAGACTGTCACAGGTGGTAACTCAAACTCAAAATCACGGCACAAGCCCCCAAATCTGTTAAGTATTTCAATCAGGCAATACACCCTGGTGTTACGCTCAAATGGTCGCTGCGGAGGCGTTGGGGCATGGTTGCAGCCCTCCCTGAACTTGAATCCTCCCCTTCAGGCCTCTCCCTCAGTAGAAAAGCTGTGAGCAGTGGTACGTGGTGATACTGCTCCTGCGTGGGGATAAGAGTGTGTGAGTGCACCAAT
Organism: Ambystoma mexicanum; assembly: GCF_040938575.1. Lineage (NCBI taxonomy): Eukaryota > Metazoa > Chordata > Amphibia > Caudata > Ambystomatidae > Ambystoma > Ambystoma mexicanum. The sequence goes on from NC_090940.1 coordinate 261,844,231, forward strand.
CTGTGATTGTTGTACCTCTCGAGCTCTTCACACCAAAGTACGGTTTCTGTGAGCATACACCGGCCCATAAAGCTCACCTGTGAATTATGAAAGCTAAGCTCTCCATCCTGCTACTTCTGGCAGTGGCGTGTCGAATGGGATCTAGTTCCTTCACTGATCCCTGATAAGGATTAGTCCAGTCCAGCTTTGACTATGCTTCTCCTTGTGATTGGTAAGTCTTTCTTGAGCTCTTGTGATGCTGTTCATTCTGTTTAATGTCTTTATATGTTGCTCCTATTTATGCCTGCAATAATGTCTCTCTTCTGTTTTCGTCCCTTACATGGAAATGCGGCCTCAATGCAGCTGTGAGACGCGAGACGAGGCTGTATAGAAGATGGATGCTACCGCAATGTTCGACAGCAGGTAAGTGATGGTTTAAGGAAAAGCGTGAAGTATGGCGAAGCGCAACCTTAAACTGACTGTTTTTTATTTGAAATTCAAATCAAATTTATACTTGTGAATAGGGAGCAGCAATCACCAATGTGGTGACAATAACAGATAGGAAGGTAGGTAATGCACTTACATTCACTCTTTAGCAATACAAAATATAAAACACCAGAGAAAAGAACACTTTTGGCTTGTTTGGAAAGATGGCACTTAAGTTAGAAATTCCCCCCGCAATATTCCTCAACCCACAAATAGACAATTCTAGATAGATATAAGGAAACAGCAGGCAATCAGGAATAAAGAAAACAGAATTTGAATCCAGCCTTCCCTCCAAAACAAGCGAGAAAAACGTATTTGAAATCTTACACTTTAAAATGACATTTCGGAAATGGCTGGGTAAAACAAAGAATGTGTGCAAAAATCCTAAAATCAGTACAAATCAGTACAAATCTCTATGGGAGCAACATTGGAAAGATACTAAGAATCATGAGCTATAGTTTGAGCAAAAGTAAACACTTTGAATCTAAATGGAAGGTTAAAGATAATTTAGAATAAAAATCACACCTGTAAAACTTTGCAAAATTGTGGATTCCTGCCTAAAATTAATGATTTCTACGAAAAACAGGTGAAATACACCGTTTTTGGGTTGGGATGTAGCTATAAGTCTTGGGTATAATCCAGAGTTGAAATTAAGTCTCTAGCTATTCATCTGAGGAAGATATGCAAGGTTGAATGAGAGGCATTTATTAGAAAAATCGGTTAGTCATAACAGAAAAGAAACTCAGTTTGTACAAGAAAATATTTACTATAGTTTTACTATATGCTAGAGCATTCCGGACAGAATACCAAGGAGGGACACAGTAAGCACTAGAGTTGATTCGTGACTTCAACACCAGATCCCCAGTGCCCACTCTGGTGGAACCAGTCGGATCACTCGAAGTAGGATTGATAATTTAAGATTTACACAAGATAAAAATGACTAAAGAAATAACGATTAGCAAGATAAATCAAAGACAGGATGGCAATAATAATTCTGATAATGTTACAAGTTATTAAGGTAATGATAGGATGGATTAGAGATTGGGATAGGACAAGGCAAGGCAAGGTATGCTATGGTTTTCTATGATTCCTATTAATACTTACAGTCCACTTTAATTTAGGATTTTGAACCGTCAAGGGTTCTAGTCATCACATGGATTGGGTCTAACCAAGGACAGCTGGGCAAATCCGGTGGGACAGGATCATCTAGGCCATTCTGGTCACCGGACTGCACTGGACTGGCCCTTCTGGTTACTGGAGACTGGATATCAGTGGATGGCGAGTTTGCAGGCATCCATTTAGTAGTAGCAAGCCAGGTTGGATCAGGATGCTTCCCTTGGGTTTTTGGGATTTTTAGAATTTGAGGCCTAGCTGAAAAAGGGTTCAGCAATGCATAGTTCTTGGCTTTGCAATGAAATCTAGAATCAGATTCAAGCAGGATGAAGAAATCAGGAACAGGACGCCACGCATGAAATCAGAAAGAAAGTCAGGAATCAGTGTGTGTGCAGTCAGGTTCCCTTATTTATCATGCCACATGACATCACTTAAGTATATAGCAGGGGCAGGCTTATTACCCACACCCATAATGCTAGGATTGGGCAAGAGCATAGTTTCCACCTTGCTCTTTGCTGATTGGATCACAGAAAAGGATGTCATGTTTATGGGATGATTTTTACAATGACTAGAAACCTCCCCTAGCTACTGGAACCAAAATCTAATTTTACCACAAATACATATTTATACAGTTATAACCTCTGAGAAAATCAGATACATAGGTTACATATTTTATGGGTCATATTTCAATCCAAACCCCAAGTCTGTGGGACCTGTTTTTGCCTTTCTACTACATTTTGGCTATTTTAACCATGAAAGATTTGGCCTAAAATTTCCCAACTTTGTACACAGATGCACATTTACCCCTGGGATGTGTGTATAAAATGTTATGTGCGCAATATCACAATCTCCCCACAATCTGTCATTCTTTACAACTTCTGTTCCTTATGCAGTAAAGGGTTCTACCATGTTTTCAAAGAAAGAACATAAAATTAGATTTCAAACTACAGACTTTTCATATTTTTCCTCATTCTTGCTGCAAAGTTAAATGTTTTTAAAGTCCAGTTACAAAATAGGCTTTTTAAAATCAAAAGGAAGTCTATTGTCACTTAATTCGTTTTTTTTTCTTTTCCCCAACTGCAAGCAAATGTCAATTCCCTTGAAGCAGGATTAGGGGCCTCTCCTTTGTTTGAAGTTTACTGCCCCTCACAATTGACAGGTGAGAGTATGAGCCTGCTATTGTCTCAGCCTGGAGCAAAGACAAATGTCTGATGATGACTTGGGAAGTCCTTTTGTCCTGGGTATTCAAAGCCTCCAAGCTAGCAATTAGCCACTTTCCTGTTCCAGGGGTGTATGAGCTGATACCCTTTCTCAGGGCTAGCAACTGGCAGAGCGAGTTTTTATTTATATAGTTTGCAAACTCAGACTGGGTTTTAGCTCTGATTTTCTCCTTTCAAATCTTGAATTTAAACCTGTAGAATTAAAATAGTTTATAGGTGTATTTTTAACAGTAACAAATCCTTTTACATGTCTAAGTAAGCAGGGCATTACACAACAATGTACTTTTAAATAGGCGATTTTCCCCCTTTAGTCAGGAAAAAGCACATTTTACCATTTATTTAAATCCGGTTTTCATCTCCAGCAAATATGCCCTTTGTGCAGCTATAGTTTTTGTCTTGAGTGCTGGGATGGTTTTGCAGCATGGATACAGTTACAGCCATCTATTTAGAGTCTTTCTCTGGACAGCTGATTCTTGATACTGTTGCAAAGAAAATAGACGTGTTTCCGATGCAAAATGAAAACAAAGCCCCTGGTTGATTTTTCAAGGATACATTTGACAGGAGCTGTCATTCAAATGAGGCCCGGTTCCTCTGAGACACAATGAATGATCCTGGGCATTGCAGGGCTTTTTTAATCAAAGTGGTTCATGAGAAATTTATGAATATAGCGCCAAACAGCACTTTTAAGGTTGAGAAAGTTTCATTTTAAAGATGCATTTCGGGTTTTCAGCACAATGATGCTGCCTCTTTCACCTCACTCCATGTAAAATGTTGCAGAGCACACTGGCACATTCCTGCAGTGAGTACTCTGTTTCACCCCACCTGAAATGTGTGTGGCAGGGTGGTGCAGCCATTGTCTGGTTGTTACAAAAATGCAGTCAGCGTGGCCATTTTGTGCTGTTTCTTGCACCATTGCAGCAAAGTGATGTAACATAGCACAGCTGAGTGGGTAAAAATATCCCACAATCCTCATCACAGTTCCAGTCCTTGTCATAATCCTAGACTGTATCAGAACTAGAGCTTGTCAGAGTCCGTTCACAGTTCTAGTCTTTGGCACAGTCTTTTATTTTCTTTTAACAACTTTTTTCTCCAACAGGTATTCCACATTACAGTATATACTTGCATATCTGGTACAGTACAGCCACTTTCGAAGTACAACATGCAAAAACAAAATCAGTGCCCCGTAAGGACACAGCCCGCATACACGGCTTCAATTTGACATTTCCGAGAGATACAAGCAAAAATCCTGCCATATATCTTTAGGGCGATTCACTATGCTCAAAAGTTCAACATGGAGTTGCTCAGTGTTATTTTCCCATACCATATCATGTAACCTGCCTAGGAGGTTAGGTGAACATTTCCATGTCCAGCGCATCAAGATGGCTTGCTTGGCCATTAACAGTCCCAAATTCAATAGTCTACACTGTGGTGTGGCTAGTCTCCCATGCACCCCAACATACAGTCCACCTCTGTTAGATCCAGCTTCCACGTCAGTATATCATTCATTGCTTGACAGACAATTCCCCAGTACCACGCCAGACCAGGGCAACACCACAAAATGTGGAGCAAATGTGCTTCAGAATCCCCAAATCTGGCGCATTTCCGATCCTCATCAGGTGTAAATTTCATAAGTATCCCTGGGGTATGATACAGCATATTCAGCACTTTCAGTCTAAATTTTGTATTAATTGAGACCGTTTTAGTGGGCCTACAACTATTCACCCATTGCGCATTTGGCAGCTCCATCCGTAGAACTGCTTCCCACTTTGTCTTAACATTTGTTCGCTGTATAGTGCCCAATGTTAGCACCAGCTTGGATAGTGCTGATATTGAGCTTTTCTCACTGCCTGTATGTGACAAAATATATGTCAGGATAGGATGCGCAGGGACATCGCTTGAAAACGGTGGCCATCTCGCTGCCACTGCCGCTTTAAGGCGATTCAAATAAAAACTTTGCAGCATTGTATCGCCAGCATGCAGTTTCAATACCTCTAATGACACAAACAAACCAGATACAAACAAGTCACCCACTGTCATAATGCCAGTATTTCCCCAACTCTTCTCTGCACCTTTATCTTTGGTGGGCTTTATCGCTGACATTCCCCATGAGGGGACATTTCTGTCATATGGCACTGCTCCCACCCATCCGAGGGGTCAGTCTACCCCACGCATCACAAGTTGCCCCCACTGGGTCTCAGCAGTGAGTGCAACAGTATCTATTTCCAGATAGGACTAATATCATGGGTCCAGTTTCTGGGTGCTGTTTTTCAAGACGCGCATATGGAATGTCAACGTGCCCAGATAGCCAGTCAAATAATATAGCCCAAATATGGGGGCGTTCATTCCCCACTTGTCAAAAGGTTTTGCCAAATGTTGCCACTTCATCCTGACCTGTCCATTCCAGAAGAATGACAAGCAAAGTCCTGTTAATTCAGAAAAAAAACCTCTCCCTAGCCACATAGGTATATTATGAAAAGAATATAAAAGTTTGGCCAAGATCGTCATCTTGATCAATGCTAGACAGCCCATAAGTGACAATGGCAGTTTTTTTTTCCATCTGCTAAGCTTAGTCCTCAATTTGGCCATGTATGTTCCAAAATTCAAGTCAAATGTCAATGAGTGTGTGCGTGCCACCCTTATCCACAGGTACTTTAAGTCTTCAACGGCCCACTGTAATCCCTGTGTGTCTTCTACTCTGCATGTAGTTTCAGTTAAGGGGAATATTTCTGACTTTCTGTTGTTGAGCTGAAGGCCCAAATATCTGCCAAAGTCAATCACTGTTTCTAGTATTCATCGCAAGGGCCTCACCCTGTTGCTCACATGCAGCAACATGGCATCTGCATATAAAGAGATCTTCTCTGCTTCCCCCCCCAGTTGTATCCCTGCCTTATGAAACTTGCTACGAACCATGTCGGCTAAAAGTTCATAATTAATGCAAACAGTTGGGGTCAAAGGGGACATCCCTGTCTCTTGTCCTCTCCCATATACAATATAGGGGACAGCACACCATTAGTGCACACACGTGCATATGGTTGCAAGTACAATAGCGCCACCCATGACCTAAAACTGGGTCCGAACCCATAATTAGTCAGAACCCTGAAATAGCCAAGTGACCATATCAAAAGCCTTTTGCAAATCTAAGGACACTGCCACCATACTACTATATTGTGGGATGTGCCAGTATATTATAAAAGCATTGGGCCTCATTACACGGAATGCAGTAAGGGTTTACCGGTACCGGTAAGTGCACCAGTACCGGTAAATACTTACCGCCTTACTACGAGGTCCCTTTGCGGGACCCAACCTCAACGGCTGGTTTTACCAGCCGTTAAGGAACGGGCCCGCGAAGGGACCTTGGTGCTAATTACGGTACTGCAATTTGCGGTACCGTAATGAGCCCTATGGCGGCAAAAATGGGAATGGGGAAGTGCCTTGGTGAATGGGGAATTACCGCCCCCGCTCACTTTGGAGTAGGGCGGTAATTCCGCCATCCACCAAGGCGGACACAGTAAAATACCGGCGGCAACCACAGCGCTAATAGCGCCATGGTTACCGCATACCGTGTAAACAGGCCGATAGAATGTTAAATGCCATTGATTGTCCAAGTAAGAATCCTGATTGGTCCTCAAGAACAATGTATGGCATCATGGAAGCTAGCCTGGTTGACAGCACTTTTGCTAAACAGTTTGCATCCATATTTGTGGTCTATTTGATTTGCAATCACAGGCCATTTTTATCTGGTTTAAGAAGGAGAATAATTAATGCCTCACCTGTTGTGTCGGGCAACATGCCTGTCGACAGCGTTTCCTCTCTCAAAATCTTTGTAACATTTGGCACTAAAACCATCTGACCCAGGAGCCTTCCCATTTGGGAGATCTTTAATAGCTGTGATTATTTATTCGACACTAATGGGTATCTCTAAGGCCAATTTAGCTTCGTCAGACATCAGGGTTGTCAGAATCTCCTTCAAATACTTGTCAATTTCAGGAATAGTAGCCTTGCCCTTAGGTGTGCAGAGTGCCAAATACAATTCAAAAAATACCTAATTGATATCTGTGTCCATGTGTGCTGTCGACCCATCTTGTCTAGTAAGAAATGGGATATGCAAAGTCCCTCTCTGAAGGACAATTATACGGGCAAACTCTTTATCCGGCCTATCTGCTTCCCCATATCTCCTGGCTGCCACTGGTTTTTTATAATATTTAAATTCTCTACTAGCTGCCTCCCTGAATGTGTCTAGTTACCTCTTCTTGTCTCTTTGTATTTCTTAAGGGGGGCTAAAGCATAACTTTGTTCTAAGGTGTGCAAGGCAGACTTGTGGTGCTCCAATTCCCTCCTTATACTCTTCAGGACCCACATTTGGTTCAAATAGCTATCCCCCTCATATATCTCTTAAAAGCTTGCCAAATAGTTACATAGGAAGGCAGAGAGCCTGTGTTTGTGTCGAAGTATAATGCCACATGCTCTCGTAAATTGACTCTTTAGGCAAGGTCTTGCATTGCAGCAGGTGTAAAAAGCTAGTTCAAGCAGGTTTTGTTGCCCTCCAGCAGGTGCAGATTCAACAAAATCGGGGAATGGTCTGAGTAAGTACGTTGAAGGAGAAAGCAGCCCACAACCTTAGTAAGCAGCATACACGTAAGCAGTCATATATCTATATGCAAATGCATATTGTGCACCGAAGAGTGGTATGTATACTCTATCTGGGTGTCATTCAATGTACGCCATACATCGCATAACCCTAGATGTTCCATATGCAGCAATATGGCTTGAGTCACGTTCGAGAGAGCCCTAGATGAAGTTGATGTACGGTCTAATTCAAGATTAAGTGGGAGTTAAAACCCCCACACAAATTATTGAGGCCTGCGGATATTGTGCACACAGCCAAAGGAGATCAGTGGAGAAATCCGGGTCGCCAATATTAGGGCCATATACATTAAGCAATAATACCTCCCGCCCGCTCAATATGCCATGCAGTGCCACAAATCGGCAATTCTTGTCCAATTTAGAATTTATACATACACATGGAATGGATTGATGTATCAGTATCATAGCGCTCCTGGCACGGGACGAATGATTGGTATAAATCTGCTTGCTCCCCATCCCGGAGCCAGCCGTTCCGCCCGTGGACCTAACAAGTGAGTCTCTTGCAAAAGCAGAATATTCACGTGCAGCCTATTGGCATAGGCCATAATTGTGCACATTTTCACAAGACACCCCAGCCCTCTGACATTCCAGCTAAGCAAATTAATCACTTGACCCGCCCTTTCTGCTTGTGCCATCCGTAACCAAGTGCATTTTGCAGCTCCCATTCCCAACCTCAAAAATGCTGCCCCACTCCACCCCCATAAAGCTCCCCAAAATTTAGCCATGTAGTCCCCCCCCAATAACAACCACAAACCATACCAACTCACTTGCATGGTGGGGCAACTGTTACTTTGCAAAGTGGGGTTATTGTTGCACGCCTTTAGAACCAAATACAAGAATATATATAACTCTATCCCAGCAATCCAAAACCATGGATACTATCAACACATCTTAACAGAATCTACTGCTCTCAGCTAGCTCCAGATCATTCCCTCATGTAGTGTGCCCTGCCCATTTGTATGGTAATGGGATATGTGCCTCAACAAATGCAACGGCTTCGTCAGGCACAGCAAAAACATATGACAGGTTATTATAACAAATTCTGAGTCGGGCCGTCAACAACATAGCAAAAACATAACAACATAGCAATGACCGCGTTGCGCTCTCTTAGCATCTTCTTCACTCAAATGAAAGTCTTCATTTCTTTTTGCACCGCCACTGTATAATATGGGTATATATTCATTGTATTGGAGCCAAGTCTTAATTCTTTCTTTTCACATGCTGCTCAAAGTATTAAGCCTTTATCCCGGTGATTCATAATGCAAGCAATTATCGGTCGAGGACAGTTCCGTGGTTTTTGCTTTGTAGGCAATGCCCAGTGAGCTCTTTAACTATAAAATGCGCAGACCAACCAGGATTATCCAGCAATTCACGCAGCAGGTTCTTCATTGCAATCTCTATGGTGCCCATGAGTGCGTCCTAAGGCACTCCAATGATATGGACATTGTTTCTGCGGGACATTGATTCTAGGTCTTTGCATTTTGCTTTTACTTGGCGCATGTCGTGGGTCAGAGTTGAGACCTCCGACTGCAATGATGTTACAGTGTCTTCTGTGCTGGTTGTGCGTTGTTCAGCATCCGTTATATGCTGTGTCTCCTTCTCTTGTTTTGCCTGGATAGTAAATACTCGTAAGCTTGCTGTTGCCTGTGGAAAATTCCTGTTGCATAGTTTCCATCATCTGGTGAGGGGGTGTAATCTGAGGTTCCACCATAGGATCCACCATGGTAGGGACTGTAGTATAATTTAGCGTGTTTTGGAGAGCAGCACCACTGCACGGGATCACATTTTAGCTTACGGTGGTACTGCAAGTCATGTGTTGCCAGGGTAACATATGGACGGGTATATGAAGACAGGCTATCGATGAACATCATTTTTTTCCATTTTTCAATACTTAGTTTAAAATAACACCAGTTTTTCTCAATTGAAAATGCCCCAATTACAGGAGACACATTAGATACTTGATTAATTAACTTAACTAACAAATACTAATCACTAATACTAATCAAATAACATCATAATGTGATCTCCATGTGAAAATGAGGTAGAAATGACAGGCTCTGAAAGTCATTTTAAACGTGCACTTGGATTCATTTTCTTTTTTCTCTGTTCACTGTGTTAGCTGGATGCAATATCTGCATGCCAGGAAATGAGTAGATACAGTTTCTAAATTGTATAAGCCAAGCCATTGTTGAAGAAGGAGGATAGATTATTGTGTATTTTGATTGGGTACACGTCATTTTAAGGGTTGTGACAGAGGTTTCTTGAAGCAGCTCGGGGAGAAGGAGAGTTAGTGGACATTTTGCAGAGCCTCAGTGAAGACTTGGCTGGAGTTGCTGTGGGGTTGCCTGGCTGGGCTGCTGGGAGTCGTTGTTCCATTGCACTGCTGACCTTCAGAGACTGGGGTTCCAGTCAATTAGCACCGGCTTGAGAACAGAAGATTGCAGATTGGAACTGCATGTTCTCGCTGGGTACTTCAAAAAGAAAACCCTGAGCCACTTATCGGAGGCGACAAGCCAGGAGATCGCATGTGGGAGAGCTACAAATAGCTGGTAAATATACAAATGGAGTGAGTTTGATGTGACGGACAAATAATGTATTATTAGGCAGGCAGTGTAGCAATAGTCACTATTGGGGAATCACTGTGTTTAAATGCCACATTCTAATGTTGCCATCTAAATGCAAGTCAATTGATGTACTGTTCTTTTTATTGTTGCAAAGAATTTAATGAAATGCCTTGTATTTTTGCAATTGTTTCTCTTCTGTTTATTCTAGAAAAGACTGCCTCGCAAAGCTGGTAATGTATGATTTTGAAATGAAACTGGTGTAAATCACAACCTGTGTAAAGTTTTTTTTTTGCTTCTGTCTTTCTCTGGTGCATTTAGCCCATATCACATAATAAAAGGGGAGGTTATTAGGTAATATATGTGCCAAACTGCCTATGTGGATAAAATAATGTTATGAGCAATTATAAATAGCTGTGTGCGTGGTTCCACTCAGTGTATATGTATGTGTGTGTCTTCTGAGTGGAATATAATACAATAGTCTGCTGGGCGTATATGAATCAGCAGAGAGAGGCCTCTGGAAACATAGTCTCACTAATGTAAATAAATTAGGGATAACACCACATGTCATTGTGAATACTTTATGGAAACATAGTCTCACTAATGTAAATATATTAATGATAACACCACATGTTATTGTGAATACTTTATGGAAGCATAGCTCACTGGTGTAGATAAATCAGTGATAACAGCCATAAGTGGCACTCCATATGAAAATATGGTGTTATTGAATAATGTAGAAGCCTGAGGCCTCTAGAGATCACAAGAACAGTCTAAACAAAAGAAAGGGGTTTTGTATGTTGGGGCCACAAATAAAACAAAGAAAGTATGCTCACCACTATACCACAACAAAATGTATACAAACCAAATGTATCTGTGTACTGAAATAATGCATTGCCACTATACCACTATAATACCAAACCCAATCTAATTACAAGGAGTGGTTATTACTGAATTATTTTGTCTTTGGCGGTAAGACAATATTGTTCGGTCCCAAATCTACACAAAATACCCAAATTATTGACGTTACCTGTGATTGCGGGAGACTTTACGGTGGATTTAGTGAATTGATCCATTGTGCCATCCTTCTTGGTACCTGAGCCTTTCATCATTATATTAGGAGTTCCACGTACCTTCTACTTTCCTACTCCTTATCACCTGCTGATGCGCCTTTCTCTGGCTACCTGCTGCTTCTTTGCCCAGTAAGTGCACAAACACACTGTTTAGCAATAAAAGTGGCACAATGGGCCCCCCTTCCTGATGTCCGTTGAGTCAATTGCCTCAGAGGACACTTTCCAGAACTCGCCTTGCACAGGGTTCGCCAATGTGCCTGCATATATTGTAGCCTGCAGACATGGTAAACTGAGCTAATGGGGCCTATATCTGTTCCTGCGACTACTGATCAATCTTAGGTGGCGGCCACAGATTGCCTTCCTTGGGAAAGCCCACAACTTCTCACCTTCCTCTCAGCTCTGCTGCCACCACGCCAAATTTGTTTCTGCTCTGGCACACCCATCACCAAGGCCCCACCAGCACCACTCCTTCAGCCACAAATGTAGTGTGCCCAGTTCCCCGAACACAGGCTCTCAGATGTTCTCTCCGCCTTCTTCACTGAAAGGCATCTCATGCTCTGTTCGCTTTGGCGTGGGACTCATCCCAGGTGGTCCCAGCCCCGGCCGCTTGTAGATCGCTGGCGTAATCTCACATTTGCTGCAAGCTGTCTTGCTGTTATCTCCTCCAGGCTGTTTCTTTGCACACTGTACCAGGGATATTTAGGATGTGCACAATGCTGCAACCTTCGACATGCGCCTCTGACAATCAGCTGAGATAGTGCCGTGGTTCTCGCCAGACACCGCCAAGGTCACTTCTCCTGTTAGGCGGTCAATCCCCGCAAGTTGGGAGAGCAGTAGTTGCCAATTGCTGGTGATATTTGTAGATCAATGCCCACTATGCGCGGAGCTCATAAGCGATCTGCCATCTTGGCTCGTCACCCAACAACGCCCCTGTTAGTGCAAAAGTCTTAATCACAGTTGTAGTCCTTATCACTTTACTATTTCTTATTCCAGTCCTTGTTCTAGTCCTCATTACAATCTTGGGGACACATTACATGTGCCGGTACTACAGGCTCTGGCATTGCTACTGGACCAGTTCACTCCAAGGGTGCTGGTAGGGGCGGTGAACGCCCAGCAGGCCCACACTTTCCGGGAGTTCAGGCCCCTACCGGCAATAAATCACGAAATCACTGGCACTGTTAGCAATGGTGCCAGTGATTCAGTAGTTCTCGTCAAATGGAGTCCTATGAGACTCCATGGAATGAGAACTTACTGCCATTGCCGGTCCCCTTATATATCCCATTAACACCGGGATATCGGGTGCTGGTAACGGTAAGATGAGTATGCCAGTAACCCGCCAGTAGCACTGGCGCGTTACCGGCAGACTCATAATGAGGGCATTAGTCATTATCACACTCCCAGTCCTCCTCACAGTAATGGTCCTAGTCCGTGTTAGAGTCTTAGTACTCATACAGTCTTTGTCAAAGTGCTATTCCTCATCAAAGTACTATTTCCTGTCAGAATCATAATCAAATTCCTAATGCTCTTCAAATGCCTAGCCCTTGTTACAGCCCTTATCACAGTCTTTGCCAGTCACAGTCAGTCCCTCAGTTATAGGGGGTCATTACGACCTTGGCGGTAAGGGGTTAACGCCACCGGTAATGGTGCCGGAGCTGTCAACCCCTTACCGCCCCATTACGAGTCTGCTCGTGGGAAATGCAAAGGGTTCCTGGTAAAACCAGGTGCCTTTAGCGGGTGCCGCTAGCAGACCAGGGAGCTAACAACGGGCCTGGTATTAACGGGCCCATTGTTAGCTCCCTCCCCATTCCCATTGAGCCCTATGGGGGCTTGAATGGGAATGGGGATGTACCGGGTCCGGGTTCCTTGAATCAGGAATTACCGGGTCCTCCAAGGTTGGAATGGCCCGGTAATTCCTCATTCAAGGAACCCGGACACTGTACCCGGTAAGGGGGTAACCATGCTGCAAATTGCGGCATGCTTACCTCCAAGGTCGTAATGACCCCCATAGTCAGTCATAGCCATAGTGAGATTCTTAGTAAGCCTCAGGCATAGTGGTCCTCATTACGACCTCGGCGGTAGCCATGCCGCTATTGGCGGCATGGTTGCCGCCAAAATCGCGTCCGGGTCCACAGAATGAGGAATTACCGGGCCATTCTGAGTTCGGAAGGCCCGGTAATTCCTCCCTCCAAGGACCCAGACCTTGTCCTTCCCCATTCCCATTTCCGCCCCCATAGGGCTGAATGGGGATGGGAGAGGGAGCAAACAACGGGCCATTACGAGTTGGCCCGTTGTTTGCTCCCTCTTCCCCTCGCGGGACCCGGTAAGCACGCCTGGTTTGACCAGGCGTTACTTCCTGGGTCCCGCGAGAGGACCTCGTAATGAGGCGGTATGGGGTAAACAGCGCCGGCACCTTTTACGGCGCCGTTAACCCCATACGGCCAGGGTCATAATGAGGCCCAGTGAGTGAAACAGTACTTTTTAGGGTCTCTCTGTCACTCTGGCATTCTCTTTCTCTCCCTCTTTCTTATGATCTCTCCTCTCCAGCCCCTCTCTCTCCATCTGTCTCAGTCTCTCTCTCTCTCTCTCTCTCTCTCTCTCTCTCTCTCTCTCTCTCTCTCTTTCTTTCTTTCTCTCTCTAAATCTCTCTCCCATTTTTCATTCCCTATCTCTCTCTTCCTCTCTAACTTGCTTCTTGTAACATTTTTGTTTACCTTCCTTCTCCATATGCAACCCTTTTTCTCTTTCTTGGTCTCACTCTTTTACAAGCTCTGCTTATCCCTTGATCACCATAGGGAGTGTTGTGCTAGTTGGGGGGCAAACAGGGTGCAAGAGAAGGCAAACATTGTGCAAGAGAAGGCCAAGGAAGAATTCAAAGCTGCATCGAGATAAGTGAGATGGATATTGCATGAATACAATGTAATACAATCTCTGTGATTGTCACGTGTCATGATGTAACAACCACCCGAAGCCTGCATGTGGATTTGATGTGGCAATTGTGTATTTAGCAACAGGGGTACGCACTTGGTGGGCGGAATTCAATGTATGCGTGCAACTTAAGCACAGCTATTAAGCAAGAAACGTGCAGGGACACACAAAATGAAGGTGCTGCTCCCATTGTTGACCAGGTAAATGGAAACATGTGATTGCTTCTCAAATATTTCTTTTAGAGACATCAGAATAAGGCCTTTACGCTATAGACTCCTCATAATTAATATTTCAAGCACATTTACATACATGCTGATGCACTCTTTGTCGGGCATACCTAGAAGGATGGCCAGGCAAGGTACATTCACACTGTGCAGCAACAAACCATTGGATGATGGTCACTTTTTGGGAAACTGATTGTGTAGTGATGTTGTTTCCTGTGGTTTCAACAGAGCTGGCTACATGTATAATTATTGCACATCAGCATCACCTAGCCTTCTGTCACAGTAAAGTGCCAGCTGTGACGTGGGTGTCTTGCTGATTTTTGGAAGTACACCTTCAGTGAATTAAGTCATTAAAGCAAACCAGCTGTTGTGAACTTTTCTCATAGTAACAGCTGCCTACATGTATTCATGAAGTTTGAACACTATTAGTTATTCTTGGCTCAAACCGGAAAGGGCGAGCCTCAAACTCCAACCTTCCCATTTCAATGTCGTGAGTGTAACTCTGAATGCTTCAAGAAACAGCTTACTCTGAATCGAAAGTTTAACACTAAAGTTTCTCAAAACCTTCCCATAGGCTAACACTGTATACGGTTAAATCAACAATATATATATATACAAATACGAAATAACAGAGAGAGGACCAACCCACCAACACATGCATGCCCGTATCCATGCCCAAAACCAAAAAGGCCCGTGATGGAGGATCCAGCTTTCCTACGAAGGCAGGCACATAGTGGAATGCCCTCCCGCCTAACCTCAGAATGATTCAGTCCCACCTAGCTTTCCGCAAAGCACTCAAGACACAACTCTTCATCTAACCAACTATCTGTTTTGGTATGTCCTCTAATAGAAAAACGTTATGAATACTGTACGTGCAACTAAGAGAGCTGTTGGTCAGATGTAACCTGCCTACTGAAAATTCCTTGTAATCTCTTGTAACAAGCGCCATGATGCCCCATGCATTGTACGTGCGCTTTACAAATGCAAATAAATAAATAAATAAATACATAAATAGCTTCCTGCTCCTCGTACGAATCTGTACATTGAAGTGTTATCCATTGCTTCATGAGGTAAGAGTGGCTTCTTTAACAATGTCAGCTATCTCCACACCTTTATAATGTGTCTCGCAGCACTGCATCTTTTGATCGCATATTATTTTTGAACCAATTATGTGCGCCCTTTCCTTCAAAACTGCCCTTCCTTGAGTAACAAGTACCAACACCCTCATTGCGACTGAAACATTTGTGTTTTCAATGCACTGTATTTGAAGGATAATGTATAAGTGTTTTTATTGTCAAAAGGCATATATTTAGATATTATTTTCATTTTTATTAGACATATGGTATATCCACAAATACACTGCATCATGTAAACAGAAACTAGTTGTCGTGTCTTGACACTTATTGATGTGTTTTTTTTACAGAGGTCATTTCACTAAGGTTTTGTAAAATAAATATTTGCTGAAATGTGTAAACATATTATTACGTTACCCTTATGTTAGGTTCTCAAAATTCAGGCAGTCATGTTCCTATATTATGATGAAATTATCTGAAATATAATTGTTCATTAACAATTTCCAACTTTTAGAGTATT
This sequence comes from Ambystoma mexicanum, assembly GCF_040938575.1. Taxonomy (NCBI): domain Eukaryota; kingdom Metazoa; phylum Chordata; class Amphibia; order Caudata; family Ambystomatidae; genus Ambystoma; species Ambystoma mexicanum. The sequence continues at coordinate 261,860,049 of NC_090940.1, forward strand.
AAGTTTTGCTTATTTCCCTTTTTTGCTACTAATCTAGATCTACTTTATGAATAATATCTTTGAATTTCAATGCATTCACTGCTTTGTGAAAACGAAAAATACCCTGAATTGTCTTAAAACTAGACAACTCTGTGGTTGCCCTAGTGCAGGAGAAGAACTGAATCCCAGAGGAGGCAGACACACTTTTCAACGTTTGAGATTGAGAGGAAAACTTGATTCATAGTTAGCTGTCGGCTGAAAATGTGGTGGTGCTTCAGTGCCCTCAGGGCTATTGCAGCCCATTTACACTCCATGGTCGGAGCCTTTTCCTCTGTGGTAGTGCAGTTCATTCAAGTGGGCCTGCTCGCATGGGCAGACCTGATCATGGGAGTCTCCTGCACAGCTCTGCCCAGGTCCATGCCTACCTGGGTCATGCCTTCACCGATCCTGCCACACTCCTTTACAGCTTCCCGTCAGCGTAGGATGCTCCAAGTTAAATATGATTTGACACCCACCCTGGTCAACCTGGGGGAAGGCGGATGCCTGTTAAGCTCCTCGTCAGTGTGGGCCATCCCACACACACACAGCCTGGGCCTCCATCTTCACCCAGGCTGACAAGTACACATGGTCCAGGGGTTTAATCTACCCAAGCCTGCCTAGTCCGGCCCCGGCAGAGTATTTTGACCTCAGGCCATATCACCTTACCTGGGGTTGGCCCACACATATGGCCCAATCAGGGGTGTCTCTTCACCCTAGCCACACGCTGCATGTGGCCCAGGGCTTGGATCTTCTCTGACTGCCTTCTGTCCCATGGGCTGGCTGTATGGTTCTGAGGCCATGCCCCTATGTCTGGGTCTACCCTTGTTCAAACATCCTCAGATCAGGGCTCTTTCTTCTCTTAACAAAAGCTTGGGACTTGCTAATGGCAATGTGTCCACCCGGTCTGGCACCCAGGTGGGCAGAGAGTTTCCCAAGCCAGGTTAGTGCCAGGGCTGCTCTTGACATGCAGCCTAGGCTCTGGAAACAAGGGGCCTCAGCTGGCATATGTGGCCAAGCTAGCAGGATCCCTGGAGCCCAGGGGTGCCACTTGAGGCCAAATACTGCAAGGATCATACTCTTTGCCCCTCTCATCCTCTGTCCTCTGTCCAATTGTTCTTCTCAAATGGTTCCTTTTTTTCAACCTCTTCTAATCCCTAGAGCGGAATCCTCAACAAGGTAAGTCTGAAGTTCCTGGCAGGGAACTCCTTTCTACTGTCAACAAGCTTAAGGTTCCAGGAGTCGCCCACAGTGGAGACACATTGCACAGTCAGGTCAGTCAATACAGTGCATAAACTAAAATCACCTACACTTTAATACATAATTTATGTTCAATCCCTAAACTGTGTCTGTTGCGTTGCATTCATCCTAGCCTATCCTATCCTATCATATCCTGACTTCTTTGTCACACTAACACTCATTTGTATAAGTCACCACCTTTCCTGATAGGGTTGGGATTCAAATGGTTTAAAGAAAAACTGGTATATAGCACATTCCATATCTTGTACATGTGCATATATATCTTGCTCCCATGGTACATTGTCGAAAATGAATTATTCCTGTTGTCACAGATGCTATAGGACCACAACACTACTGCTTATTTGTCAGTCCCGCGTTCACCTTATTTAAAACAAGTGACTGGGCCTAGTTTGATATAAACAAAGTATTATCCAGAAGGGCAAAATTCACCCTCTTCTTTTCTGTCTTAGTTATAAACATTATGAACAAGGAGAAAAAACAGACAAGCTGTGGCATTGCAGCTCAATAATCTACAGATGGGAGAGAACTGAACCCCTTCACAGAAAAGGGAATCCATCTGTCATTCAGTCATTGCTGGCCCCCTGCAGAGCAGGGAAACATAGGGATCTACATTTTTGGAAGACTGCATCCCTTGCACACTTTCTAAGAGGCCAAAAGATAGGCCTAATTGGTATTATGAAGAAGTATTCAAAATATAGTTTAATGACTCATATGGCCTAAATGTTCATAATGCAATCAATAAAAGTGTGTCAAGAAATTCAGTGACTCCTTTTCTTTAGAGAACCTTCTTCTCCTTTTTATTAACAGTTTTTAGGTTGGCCCAACGCGTTTCGAGTTTCAAATACTCTTCTTCAGGGGCATCAATTTTCAACATCAATTTCACAATCCACTCTAAAAAATCAAAAATATAGATCAAAAGTTTAACAACTTTGTTATTTGTAAAAGGTGGTACCATAAACTACAAAGAAACTTTTTTGTTTATAGTCACAGACTTAAATGAGATAGACATCCTATCACAAATTTCATTAGAATCCCAATGGTGCTTCACAATAAAGCTTTTTGAACAATTAAGCATTTTACAGCAACATTATCATGATTTGTTTCCGTACGATATGAAACAGTGTGTCCAAAAGGTGTCAAATTTTCAAGCATTAAAGGAGACCTAAGAAGAGTGTAACAAGTAATTAGCCACTTAAATCTTATAATAACTACAGTTCAACTCACCCTTATTTCAAGGGGTTGAAGAGAAGAACTTAGAAGCGGGGAGGCCCCTAAGCATCAGTGTGGAAGGGCATGGTTGAAGAAACCATGTTAAACTGGGGTAAAGCTGGTATAAAGCTTGCTCTGTACTCCAAAAATAGGGAGAGAAAGCGAAGCTTTTAGAAAGCAAAGTTTTTAGAAAAAAGAGTTCTGATATATGGACCAAAGGGCTGCCCATAGCATCATAACTTACTTGATTAAAGGAGTGATTTTAATGAGCTGAGACGTGGACAGGAAGCGCAGCTTTCTGTCCACATCATCCGCGAGTTGATTTATTTATGTTAATCTGTGACATCACTAGCGCATGCGTGAGCGGCGCCAGAGGCAATGACACCACTTGCGCCTGCACGAGCGGCCTCAGGAGTCCGTGATGTAGGTTATAGACATAATATTAGTGTGGCATAATAAGGCATTGGGTCTGCTCAAAATGGTATACACGTTAAAAATGGTCTATGGAAAACCGGTATGTATCCATCTGGTGTCACTCGTGCACGCGTACGATCCACATTCACATGAGTGATGTCACTCCTGCGACGTAGAGTGTTAGTGATAGGAGATTTAGAGCGGAATGAATATGCCCAAATTGATCTAAAGAACAGGAAAAGTTGGTTTTGTCAATTGCACTCGTGAAAGCAATGCTCACAACAATAACATCACCCATGAGTATGCGGGTAGACACATTGAGTTCACATTTTACTGAAAAATAATCAGGTTACTTTATATGTCAAACAGAGAGTATTGTAAGGTGGAAAGTAAACTATATAAAGTGCCCCTTAAGGTTAGTATGGGAGATTTTCAACAATAGGTTGACCACGATATCAGAGTCGTGGTATGTGTTAAAGAGCACTGCGGCAGGAGCCCTATAGTTCTTGGCATGGTTAGAACTGTATAGAACAAGCAGACTTAGCGGTTAGGGGAGAGAGTATATATATCTAGAATGGATTTTAATTGCGTGAGGCTCGGTGGTGGTGAATAATCATAAACATCTCATGACTAGTCATGTCCCGAAAATATTACTTTAATCAAGTGTTTAATTCATTAGGTATGGGCACTGTTGTGGTTGACAAGGTCACCATATGATTTCACACAGAGACTTATGTATATTGTTAAAACACTGTATATACAATAGAGAGGATATTTTCCATAAGAGTCTACCACAAACAGATGGATGTACAGTCTGATATTCTGCATTTTTTGCATGGTCATTATAGGTACTTGAAATCCTATGTCCCTTCCTAGCAGAATTTACAGGACCAGTGGTTTAAAACGCATTAGTATCTTATTGATACTGAAACACTTGTGTACGAGCACGATAGAAATAAAATATCAATCAATCAATCAATTGATGTATTTTTATAGGGCTATAAAAATGGACCCAAGTAATAGTCTTCATTTAGACCTAAAGGACTCATCGCATCCAGTTTATTGATCCAGAACAGTTCCCTCTGTGTCAGTAGTTTGGGAAGATTACCTCCCCTACTTAATGGTCGTAGGACTTCCAATATTACCAGTCACATTTGTGAGACATTGTGTCTCATGTCTCGGAAGTGTCTTAAGACAGGTGATTTGATATTTTGTGTCCTGATGCATGATTTGTGTTCCGTCCACCTATCTTTGGCCCTTCTGTTTGTCTTGCCAACATAATATTTCCCGCAGGGGCAGCGTATAGCGTAGATGACATTCTTCGTGTCACATGTTGCAACATTTTTTAGCATGACCTACTTGCCTGTGTGTGGATGGCAGATGTGGTCACCTTTGATCAGGTTATTGCAATGTTGGCAATGTAGGCAAGCAAAGGTGCTACCTTTGGTTTTCTTAACATCCTCTGGGATGTCAGTTTACTTCTTTCAGCTCTTATGAGTTGATGTTTGAAGTTTCTGCCTTGCTTATAGGCCATAATTGACGGATTTGGAAATAGACGTGATAGAGTGTCATCTGATTTCATTAAATCCCATTTCTTGAATATAATTCTTTTAATTTGAAAACTCTGGCTCGAGTATTTGAGCGTGTGTATCAAATTCTTGTCTTCTTTTTTCTTCTGGTGATCTTGTAAAAGTGCGTTTCTGTCCTGAGTTTCAGTACGTGTAATTGCTTTGTCGACAGTCTCGAGAGGAAATCCTCAGTGCAGAAACCTCTTTTTCATTGTGTTGTATTCATCTTGTAATGTATTGGACTCTGAAGTGATTCTTTTGAGTCGCAATAGCTGGCTATAAGGTAGGTTGTCCTTTAGATGTTTTGGGTGATGACTTGCATGGTGTAGGCAACTATTCACATCCGTGGGTTTTCTAAAGATTTTTGTTTTGATGTTTGTGCCCGTATATTCCATTGTGACATCAAAGAAGTTAACCGAGGGTTTACCAATTTCCCTTGTGAAGCCAGTTCTCGAGTTACAGGTGTTCAAGTAGTTCCAAAATTCCAGGAGCTCTGTTTCTGTGCCCCTCCAGATTCTGAATATATTGTCGATCTATCTCAGCCAGATTTGTATTTTGTTCTTCCATTCTGGTTTATCAAGTACATAGGTTTTTTTCAAAATGGTACATGAAAATACTGGCATAGGATGGGGCCACCGAGGACCTCATCGAAGTGCCTGTGATCTGAAGATATTATTGTCCATTGTACCTGAAATAGTTATTGTAAAGTATGATATGTAGTAATTTCAAAGCAAAAACTTTTTGAATGTTCACTTGTCTGTGTGTCAACAAGAACCACTCCATTGCGTCAATACCTTCGGAATAAGGATGGAGGTGTAAACTGTTAACGTCCATTGTGAAAAGTAGTAGGTTTTCTTCAGCCAACTGTAGTGATTGTAGAGTTCTCAAAAAATGGGTAGTATCTTTAAGGTATGCACTAATGGATTGTACCAATGGTTGGAGAGCCGTGTCCAGGTAGATAGCAAGAGGTTATAAAATACTGTCGGTCCCTGCCACCATCGGGTGGAATGGTGGATCACTGAGATTTTTATGAATTTTTGGAGTCCATAAAATATTGGAGTCACATGATGTTTCTGAATTAGATATTCTGCCATTTTTTCAGAAATCCAGCTCATTATTTGAGCTTTGTCAATAGTTGTTTGAATAATAGATATGATCCCCAGCACTGGGTCATTATTTAGAGGTTTGTAGGTATGAACATCTTCCAGGAGTTTAAAACATCCCTTTTCATAAAGTGAGGTGTCCATCAAGACAAGGGCACCGCGTTTGTCAGCTTGTTTTAGCGTTAGGGTGTTATCTTCGGCTAGTTGTTTGATGAGTTTCAGTTGATGTTTCCTGATGTTACATCTTTTTGAGGGAGCATATTTCAGGCGTTTCAAATCCTTTGTGGTTTTTTGTTTGAACAAATTTATGAGTGGGTGATTCACCTGAGGGTGGAAGGTGCTCTTATTCTTCATCTCCAGGTATCTTGGTGTGTCTTTTGGTTGTATGGTGTCTTCGATGTTGTCGAAGAATACCTTTAGCTCAATTTTTCTTATTAATTTGAATAAATTAAATTCTTCTTCAAAAAAGGAGGTGGAGGTTGTTGGTATGAATGGTATGCCCAAATTGAGAGTTTCAATTTGTGTAGAGGTAAGTGGTTTTGATGAAATATTAATAACCAGATGTTTTTCTCTTTATTTTTCTGGTGCAGTTTTCTTCTTTCCGCGTCTTGCTTTCCGTTTCCTAAAAAAGGACATGGTTGAGTTTCGGCTGTAGGTCTGGTTCTGGGATCTTCAGAGTGATCCGGGACTGTGGTACTGATTGAGGTTAAGGCTACTACAGGCAAAGATCTATCATCAACTTCCCCACTTAGTACTTCACTGCTATCGGTGTTACTATCTGGTGTAGGTTGAGGTCTCTGTGGTCTGCTTGGTGTTGGTCTGTTGTTTGCATAAAACTCCTGCCACGAGTAACCACTATTCCTGGCGTAATCCAAAGTATCACGGTGAAATTTTCTGATTTTACGCTGTTCTATGTCATGTTCATAAGATTCTAGTTTGTTGTTTGTATCCTCCAAGATTTGTTTAAGTTCTGTTTCTGTTTTGAGTTTCGACAAATGTACTAAGACCTCATCTATTTCTTGCTGTAATGTTGTAACTGATTTTGACAATTCCTCAATTGTGAGCAGGATTAAATCCAATGAACATTTGTTAAGGATGTGCTCCTATCTGTTGGCAAATTCTTTGTTTTCTTTACAAAGAGTTGGCTTAAGGTAAATTCTTAAGCCTCGCGGAATACATTTAGCTCTGTAGTATTGCGCTAGTTTAGTAGCGTGCAACTTTTGTGAGATCTCACGCCTAATAAGACGTTCTAATTTTTGAATTAGACGTTCTGGGTTGCTGTCTAATGATGTTACTTTACTCGAATCTTTTATCAGACCTAAAATCCTTGTTGCTTCCTCCACTGAGGAAGCTAAAGTTGTTATTTATCTGTAAGTGTGTTAATACTTGAAAATGACATATTATGTTATAGGGTGCTAGTGTGATGTATAGATACCAACCCACCTTGGTGGGAAACAATACTAACAAAACACAACAATTACACTTGCACACCCTTATTTAAATGATAATACAATAGAGGATAAAGATGTGAATTTATAGAGGTCGAGGTGCAGGGGAAAAAGACTCAGCCTTGGTATCTAGGCTGGAAAAGTACTAAGAAACATAGAGATCCACATTTTTTGGAAGACTGCGTCCCCTGCACACTTCCTAAGAGGCCAAAATATAGGCCTAATTGGTATTATCAAGAAGTATTCATAATATAGTTTAATGACTCATATGACCTACATGTTCATAATGCAATCAATAAATGTTTGTCAATAAATTCAATGACTCCATTTCTTTAGAGAACCTTCTTCTCCTTTTTATTAACAGTTTTTAGGTTGGCCCAACGCGTTTGGTGTTTCAAATACTCTTCTTCAGGGGCATCAATTTTCAACATCAATTTCACAATCCACTCTAAAAAATCAAAAATATAGATCAAAAGTTTACCAACTTTGTTATTTGTAAAAGGTGGCACCATAAACTACAAAGAAACTTTTTTGTTTATAGTCACAGACTTAAATGAGATAGACATCCTATCACAAATTTCATTAGAATCCCAATGGTTCTTCACAATAAAGCTTTTTGAACAATTAAGCATTTTACAGCAACATTATCATGATTTGTTTCCGTACAATGTGACACAGTGTGTCCAAGAGGTGTCAAATTTTCAAGCATTAAAGGAGGTGTGGATACAATTAGGGGGTAATTCATAGAATTTGGCGCAGAAGTGGCGCACGCGGCTGGCGCACAGTGTGCGCATGCGGCAGTCTGCGCCAGCCGTGTGCGCCAAAACCCATTTCAGCGCACAGCGTATTCATGGATTTTAACATCCAAACCCAGCTGTGGCGCAGCGACCCTACAGCAGCGCCAGTTATGCCCCCAACCCCACCCCGAGCGCCATGATCAGCGCACTAATCCAGTACATGTCGCAAAGGCCAGTGGACCAGCATACAGCCCCCCAACGATGAAAACGCGTGGCAAACTCCCTGCGCACCCCTCAGAATACACGTACCCCTCTCGTGCTAGCGAAATCGCGTGTAAAACTCCCCGCGCACTCCTCAGAATACACGTACCCCTCTTGCACTAGCAAAATCGTGTGTAAAACTCCACCCTGTGGTGTGAGCAGCCAGTGGGGCATGCACCGAGGTGATGGGCTGCCTGTGGGAAATGTTGAGGGTGGATGGGCTGCATGCGTGTATTCCTGGGGTGCGTGGGGAGTTTCACACGTGATTTCGCTGGTCCAGCGGGGTACATGTATTTCTGGGTGTGCGCGGGGAGTTTCACTCGCGATTTCACTGGGCGGGCGGGTACGTGTATTCTGAGGGGTGCGCGGGGAGTTTCACATGTGATTGTCCCGGTCGAATGGGCCACGTGTATTTCTGGTTGTGCGCAGGGAGTTTCACACCCGATTTCTCAGGGCGAGCGGGGTGCGTGTAATTCTGGGGGTTCGCGGGGAGTTTCACACGCCCTTTTGCTGGTCAAGCAGGGTACGTGTATTTCGGGGGTGCGCAGGGAGTTTCACACGTGATTTCGCTGGGTGAACGGGGTACGTGTATTCTGAGGGGTGCGCGGGGAGTTTAACGTGTGATTTCGCTGGTCAAGCGGGGTACGTGTATTTCTGGGGGTGCGCGGGGAGTTTCACATGCGATTTCGTTGGGCGAGCGGGGTACGTGTATTCTGAGGGGTGTGCGGAGAGTTTCACACGTGATTTCGCTGGGCGAGCGGGGTACGTGTATTTCTGGGGGTGCGCGGGGAGTTTTACACGCAATTTCGCTGGGTGAGCGGGGTACGTGTATTCTGAGGGGTGCGCGGGGAGTTTCACACGCGAATTGGCAGTGTGGGTCCTCCCAGGTGTGCTCTCTCTCCCCTCCCCAGGCCCTGCAGGCAGCCCACACCACAGGGGACTACCCTGCACCCCTGGCCATGCCCCGTAGGCACCCCATCCACCCTGGCCATGCCCCGCAGGTAGCCCATCCACCCTGGGCATGCCCCCCAGCCAGCCCACATGTCACCATGCACTAGTGAGCACCGACACATGTCCCCCTGCACCCCTGCACCTCCACCCACCCAGCATTGACGGACACCTGCCAGCAGGCCCCGACTTATGTCCTGCTGCACCCCCACCCACCCAGCAGTGAGGGGCACCTGCCAGCAGGCCCTGACTCATGTCCCCCTACACCCCCACCCACCCAGCAGTGACGGGCACCTGCCAGCACACCCTGACTCATGTCCCCCTGCATCCACACCCACCCAGCAGTGACGGGTACCTGCCAGCAGGCCCCGACTCATGTCCCCCTGCACCCCCACCAACCCAGCAGTGACGGGCAACTGCCAGCAGGTCCCGACTCATGTCCCCCTGCACTCACACCCACCCAGCAGTGAAGGGCACCTGCCAGCAGGCCCCAACTCATGTCCCCCTGCACCCCCACCCACCCAGCAGTGACGGGCACCTGCCAGCAGGCCCCGACTCATGTCCCCCTGCACCCCCACCCACCCAGCAGTGACGGGCACCTGCCAGCAGGCCCCGACTCATGTCCCCCTGGACCCCCACCCACCCAGCAGTGACGGGCACCTGCCAGCAGGCCCCGAATCATGTCCCCCTGCACCCCCACCCACCCAGCAGTGACGGGCACCTGACAGCAGACCCCGAATCATGTCCCCCTGTACCCCCACCCACCCAGTAGTGACGGGCACCTGCCAGCAGGCCCCGACTCATGTCCCCCCCAATACGTCATCATGATCCACAATAATGGGCCTTATGGCCACCCAAATCCCACCGCTCGCCACCCCTGAACAAAGACCCAACCAAGTATTCCTTCCACCCCACATTGAAATGCCCATTACATGATACAACCCAAATGCCAAGTATGTACATCAACACATGTCCGTCACACACACACAATGGTTGCCAGTGAATGTGAAAACCCACATCGTGACATGCATGAAACCAATGAGAGAATACCACACATTGAAGTATGAAACAAAAATATATTGAACACAAAATGAAGGGAATTAAATGAAAACACACAATAATGGAAATAAGAAATAAAATGCAGCATGTCCCAAAATGAAAAAAAGATATGAAATCAGAATCCAAATTAATCCAAATGAAAATGTGTCCAAAGTCTCTGTCCAACAAAGCAAATCCAAAGGGAAAGAAATAAGTAAAATCCATTGCTCCATGGTGAAATAAATAAAAAAAATGATGATAAATCCACTGGTCAACTATATACAAATAACAAATCCAGGGTCCATGAGCCCAACTATTGAAAGGAAACCTACAAAAAAGACTACCTAATAAAGAACTATCTACAAGAAGGTGGGGCATAGTCCAAGCGCCCCAAATGAATGAAAAACATAAATGAAACTTAACACTAACTAACTATATACAATGGCGACTGGCAAGTCCTACGGCTCACTTGTCGATTTCCCGGGCCAGGGCATCATCGAACTCCTGTTCTATGTCCTGGAGGTGGGCCTGTTCCAAGGCCCCGAGGTTTCGCAGGAATAAAGCCATGTCCACCTCCAACTCCCTGTGAATTGCCTCGAGGCACTCGGCCCGCCTCAGTGCCCTGCGTATGGAGTTCTCCGCCCTGACCATAGTGAGCAGTGCCTCTTCCGCCCACCGCCGCTCCGACATCTATGTGCTGGCCCAACCGCTGCCACACGAAAGACACTCCCAATCCAGGGTCCTCCTGCCCTCCGGCCGATGACTGCCCCTCTGATGTTGATGGCCCCGAGCCATCATCGCTCCCACCTTGAGCCTGCTGCTGCCGTGCCTGTGCCCTGCCTTTTGATGCCTGCACGTCCTCCTCCTGCTGGGGTGCAGTTGTTGGTGTGGCCACCCCTCCTGGACCTCTGACTCCCAACTTTGGCAGGGATATGTCCTCCACCAGCCTGGCCGCTGGGTCAGAGGCAGCTCCACAGGGTACCCAGGTGATACATGGGCCGGAAGATGGCACGGAGGACGACTGGCGCATAGGGGGTTCAGGTGAGGAGGGGGTCAGTACAAGGTCCAGCAAACAGAGGAATCCAGCACTGGTGACCCGTCCTGGTAGGTCAATGCGGTCAAAAAGGCATCCGAGATGACGTGCAGTGTCTTCACGAAAACACTGCAGGTCATCCCTCATGCCCCGTTGATGCAATGCCATCCCAGCCAGGACAGGCTCAACCCGGTCCCGGATTGCCATGTCTGCAGGGAGAGGAAGGCCAGTTGTTGTGCGCTCATCCCCTCCCTGAGAATGGGTCTGGATATAGGCATCCCTGCTGGTGCGGGATGATGCAGTCACAGGATCGGGGACAGGATTACACACAGGCACCTCTGCGGCGGCCTGTGCTTCCTCCTGTCCCTGCCCCTGGACTGCACCACAAGCACCAGTGGAATCCCCCCCTCCAGACCCCGTGCGTGTCCCTTGCATGGCCTCCTCCTCAATCAAACCCCCGACCAACCTAGATGACTCCATGCCATCTTTCTCCATCAGACCCTGTGGGGTCTCAGCTGCCCCTGTTGCTGCCGAGGAGTCCACCTCCGACCTCCGCCTCTTGGACCTACCCTCGGCAGCTGCAGCCACAGACGCGGCACCAGACTCTTCACTCCCCGACAAGATGACAACATGGGAGGAGGGCCGGGCCTTGCGTCTCCGGCTGGTGGTGCAATCCCTGCCGCTTTGCTCCACAGCACCTTCTCTGCCCTCTTCATCAGTTGATGCTGCAGACAGGGAGAGATAGAACACAGGCATCAGGGCACTGTACAATGGGCTGATACACACATGACAGTTGTACATGAGTGGCAGTGTCAAACTTCAGACATGGCATCACAATCCACGACACACATGTCATTTCAACTCACAAACATGAGCAAATAAACAGGAATGTTGCACCAGGCCGCACCATCCATACACAAACAACAGCATGAGCAGCGGAAGGTGAGCCTGACATCACATGCAACACGTGGAGTGCAGAACACATGCACACACGCCACCAGACAGACATGCATCTGTACATCTCCACCACCTGTCGCAGTGATAACATCGACATCCATGTCACATCTTACAATCAGCCTCCTACATGTCAGTGTCACATGCATCCATGTTGTATCACAGTTGCACACTTGTCAAATACACCCACATGCAAATGTACATAGTGCAGATACATGCAGGTGGAAGCAGCATCCATGTGTGACACCATAACCATGCCACAGTACATACACAGAAATTCAAAAATGTGTGCACCCACACCTGCATTTGGCAAACATGCTTACCAACACATACACCATCAATGTGTCTCACACATGAGAGGACTCACATGCGGCAGGCTCATGTCCCTGTACATACACATCCATACATGGCCCTACAAAGATATATGTGCACCCTGCACACTCCTGCCACACCTCAACATGCACAGTGTCCACTCAGTACGCATGTACACTTACCGCTCGACTCCACACGGGTCTGCCTCCCAAGGATCTGGAGGTGGAGCTCTGGGCGTATACGTTCCAGGACCCTCATCTGGGTGTTGGTTAGGTGGACCCGGCACCCCTCAGCATCCTCTGCCTTCAAGAGGTGCCGGGCCTTGTTGAGGGTCCTGGACCTGAAGTCCTCCCAGCGCTTCCGGACGTGTTGAATGTCGCGGACTGCCACCCCCTCCACATTGATGGCTGTCACAATGTCCATCCAGATCCTCATCCGTCCTTCATTGTCGGCGCATGAACTTCCAAAGAGGGCATCATACTGCCCCAGGACATGCTCCACCAGGATACCAACTTCATTGGCACTGGCCTCTCTGCCGGGGGGTTGCCACTCGTGCCAGAAGGTGTTGTGTCCGACATGGCAACCACCCGAGGCAGGTGTGGGTGGGCAACTGGGTCCTGGGGCTGGGCTGTGGAGCGATGGTATCCCAGTTGGGAGTCTTCTATTCCAGCAGGGGTGGTCACAGCAACTGCACACCTGCAGATGGCTGACGTGCAGGCACCAAACAGCAGGGCACGTGGGCAGCAGGCAGGCAGCAGCAGATGGCAAGTGGGAGCGTGCTTGGGGCTCCTGAGGGGCAGGAAAATAGCCTCTGGGCAGGAGCGTGGTCTTCCGTGTGTTGTCAAGTGGCCAGCTTGATACGGAGTGATTTGGCATGTGAAAAAAATGCAAATCAGCGTGTAATTCGAGGAAAGGCCCTCAGCACGTAAGTGCATCTGTGACGTTATGTGTGCGGGCGTTTCCCTGTGACGGGTGCATAGTGATTCAGCACATGAAAAAAAAGCACGTCCGCGTGTGAATGTGTGTAATTTGAGGAAAGGCCCTTAGTGCATAAGTGCGTATGTGATGTCACGCGCACAGGTGTTGCTCTCTGCACGTGTTAAAGGTGAGCACGGGCCAGCAAAACACTGTACGTGCTGTTTGTGGAGACCAACGCGTGTGTTTACTCTGCTGGAATCACCCGCAATTACTTCACAGCGTCTGAAGCCCGTACCTCTTCTTTTGGTGGGGTGTTGCCTACGCGCACAAGCGTGTGTTGATTTTTTTTTTCCCACGCAAGGCAGACGGTTAGTCGCATACGCTTTTTTCCCACTGTGGTACCCCCTGTGCATGCGTACCGTTTAGAGGTCATTGTAGCCCGCGTGTTCCACGCGTACGTGTTTTTTGTGTTCCTGGGTGCCACATTGTACTGCTGGAGGTAGTGTTCACGCACGTGGGTACCAGGGACGTGTGCACCAATTTTTTTTTTTTTTTTGTTGATTTGGTGAGCTTAATTTCATATTCAATTTTGATATTTTTCATTTTTTTTCAGGGGATCCCTAAGCTTTGCATGACCCGTCATTTCTCCCCAGGGGTCACAGACAGCCTTGCAGGGGCACTTGGGTACCTATACCATTAAGTACCCTGCCCCCTTATAGCCAGTTGCCCAGGACAATTGTTGAGTGAACCTCCCATAGCCCATATTCCATCGGTGTAATGGTTGGGAGGCCACCAAAAGCTAAGGGTGGCAAAGTTGGCCGTCCTCCAAGGGCTGGACCTGGTCGGGCACGTGGGTGCGGAGACCAGGGAGGACGGGGAGCCCAGGGTGGCCAGGTTAGCTACAGGGGTGGAAGAGGCAGGGGTGCCCCTCTGGGACAGATGCACAGCCATGTGCTGGTGCAGACATGCCACCACCCCCTGTGTTTCCTGGTGATGCAGCTGTTGCATCACAACCTGGCGCCCATATCACCCAACAGCAATCTACTTCTGCTGTCACAGGCCCAGCGGTCGTGGTAGCTGCAGGTGCAGCTGTGGACACCTCCACCTGGGCTCTGGATCAGGCAGCGCATGTTTTGTTCTGTGAGGAGGGCTCCCAGGACGATTTCCATCTTGTCCGGAAGGTGGGCTCATGTGCTTCCACTGTGGTTGTGACTGTGGCACACATATCTGGGCAGTACTGACATCTGCTGCCCCAAGCAGCCGGGTGGTGGTAACTGCATGTGCAGATGCAGCCAACACTACCCTGGCAGTGACTCAGACCCGAGCAAGACCTTCTGTCCTCATACCAACACCCACTGCAATAGTCCAGTCCACCGGCGCCACTGCCCCCATTGAACAGGGCCACATTGCCCCCTCAGGGTCAGTACCACCGTCCAAAACGAGGAAGCGTGCTCCTGCACAAGAGGCTGGGACCCCAGACACAACTCCGGCCTCCGGTACGTCAAGGAAGAAGCCTTTCTGCAATCAGGAGCTGGACTTCCTTGTGGGCTACGTGTCGGAACACCAACGCGTTATGCTTGTGGGCCCACAGTGCAATACAACACATCACCAGCAGTGGGTCCACTGGGAGCGTGTTGTGGATGGTTTGACATCCATGGGATTCCAGGTGCGCACAGCTCAGGACTGCTACAAGTGCTGGAATTACCTCAAACGCAGTGCTAAACAAAACCGTGCCTCCAATTACTCCATGTCTCTGGTGACTGGTGGTGGACCATCATCAGAGAAGGATGAACTCACTCAGCATGAGGAGATCGCTTCAGAGTTCATCCCGGAGGAACACATCCGTGGAGTGGGAGAGAGAATGGACTATGATGCATCATCTGGTGAGTATTGATGCGTGCAACTCAATGACAAGTGTGTTTGGCATGTGTGACCTGACCAGCTACAAGTTGGCTCTTACCTATCCTCAATCTCCCTCTCCACCTGTGTTGTTCACCAGGGGTCTGAACTTTCGGCCTCAAATCACAAATGGAACCTGGCAGCTCTTGACTACTGCATTATCATGTATTTTGTACGAGTCCTGCTGCTATGCTGATGACATCCAACTCATTTCCTGGCTGCACTTGGCCACCTCTCGTCCCTCCCTTATTTCAGATAGCCTCATTGCCATTTGCATTCGGTGTACTACCAACGGTCTCTGTCTGAATGCCAGCAAGACTGAGAACCACCTCATTGATGCACCTTTTCCATCCTTTGCAATCAATCTCTGGCCAGCCCCACTTGGCCCCCCTCCTGCCTCCACCTGCAAGGCCATGAACCTCTGGGTCACCTTTGACTCAACACATCCCTTTCACACACATTTGTGATGTATCTTGGAATGGACTAACTTATTGCTCCACCACCTCAAGGGTACTGTGCCCTCCCTGACATTCTCCTACATGCTCACCGTCTATAAAGCTGTGGTTCATTCAAGGTTGGGGTACTGTGACAGTCTCATTCAATAATCGACCAGCCACCACCCTCCACCACTAATCCGGTACAGAACTGCAAGACTTGTCTTTGGCCACAAGCCCTGGGATCCCATCGTTCCAGCTATGTGACCCCTTCACTGGCTACTAGTGGATGCAAGGATGTTACTTCAGACCCTCTGCATTGTGCACAAGAATTCTTTGGGACTGTGTAGGAAATACCTTCGACAATCTCTACCCCACACTCCCTCAAGCTCAGTCATTAGATTTGATGAATGAGGTAGGAGTAGATCTGTGTGTACAGCTGGGAGCTCACTATTGAAGTGCCAACTGGCCACATTGAATCTTGAGGGGAGATATATTTGCTTCTGGTAGCACCTCAACACCTTCTTTCTTGTTCCTGCATTGGCCCCTCTTCTACGCAGCTGACAGGTTTCCACTGTTGTCATTGTGCCCCTGCGCACACTCTGTCCATCAGATCAGGTACCTGCTCACCCTGCCTCCCTGCTGCACTGCCTACAGGCCTCCCATATCAATGGGTCCAGTGCTTGTCCCCATACAGTCCAGCACTCTTTGTCTGCACTCATCAGATTTGCCCTGTCCAAATCATCTAGCACTTTCCACTTGCTGGCTGCACTACCACTATTTGAACGGACATTCTATCATTGCACTTCATTTGCCTTCTATGGTGTGTTCTGTTTGGCACGTTCCCCTTCTCCCCCTTCCTGGGTCTTCAACCCTTTCTACCTTCTACATGCACTAGTGTAGATGCCTCCCATGACACATGTACTGTGCATAGTTGATTGTAGTTGAGTTCGGTACATGAACATGCATGGTACATGTATCATGGTGTTTTTGATTACATTTCTAGCTATGTCTCTCTGTGTGGCAACACATGCTTATGCTAGGTGCCAAATCTTTGTTACCATCTCTCATATTTGGATTGCATGTATGCCCTCTAGGGTTGTGTGTGATGCAGGTGATGTGCAACATGCAATACAAGTGCTGCATTCACATTTTGCACACATCCTTTACTGCTTTCGGAATGGCCCTGCTTTGCAATGCTACTGGATGCATGTTGTGGTTTGTTTTGCCTGTGACATGGCTGTTTCATTATTTGTCTGTCAATGTTGTGAACTTTATGTGTGTGGTATGTGGTACTAACGTGCATATTCTTGTTTTTCTATTTATGTTGCTGGTGATGACGCACTGGTGGCGGAGGATGAAGATGTCATCCCAGGCACGGCGGTCAGTTCACATGACCAACTAGGCACCAGTGGTGGTCGTGGGGTGGCAGCCCATGAGAACCCACAGGTGCTCCAGGCCATTGTGTCCAGAGCTGACTCTGAGTCAGGCTCTAATGTATCCTCTGACCACTATGTTGAGCCGGATCTGCATCATGACGTGTCATTGCCGGTAGGTGATCCTGTGTCGGATGGTCTTCTGTCTGTGACACCTGCAGTAGGGGGCCAGGAAGGGTTGGAATGTCCACCTGTGGTGGTTACGGGTGCACAGTCACACTTGACACCAGTTGGCCATGTTCCTGGGGCATCAGGTCGACGGAGGGATGCAGTCCTGCAGCTGCAGGCAGCTCCAACCCGCCAAGGACCACGTCTCCTTGGGACCAACAGGTGTGGTGTACAGCAACGCGGTGGCCGTGTGGCACCGGGGTCAACTGAGTGGGAGCGTTCCATGATTGCCAAAGCACAGCAACAGGGGGTAGCAGTTGAGATGATTGCTCAAGGTATGGAAAGTGTGGCCCATTCCATCCTCCCTTCTGTTAGGCAAATGGTGCTCCATCAGCGGGCTACGCAGTCCACGTGCCGCTCACTCAGGCTGGGCATGAAATGGCAGCGCTGCATGAAGCACTTGATGCTCAAGCAGAGGCACACTGTGAGGCCCTGAGAGTGGAACAACAAGCCCTCCGATCTACTCTAGCTGACCTCATGATGGATCAGAGTAGGCGGACAGAAGACAGGTTTGAACAGCTTGAAAGAACCATCTCGGCTGAACTCCGTGCAAGCCAGGAGACACTCCATTTGTCATGTGAGGCCATGCAAGCCATGCAAGCAGAACTCCGCCTCACACGTCAGTCCCTGCAGGAGGAAGCACGTGTGACACGTGAGGTGATGCAAGCTGGCCTCAGTCTCATTGCCCGCCAGAAACTGGCTTACCAGACCTGCATACTAGCTGCTGTTGAGGAGCAAGGCATGGGTAGGCATGGTGAATCAACTGCACCACCTCCACCTTCTGAATCAGATCCAGAGGGTGACGATGACAACATATCTCCCTCATAGGTCGGGCCGTGCAGGCGCTGAGCCCAGTGAGGTTTTTTTTTTTTTTTACCTCGACATCTATGCATGTGGCTGTAGAGGTGCTCCCTGAACCTCCCCCCTTCTGGGTCCCCCCACCCCCTGGTCATATATGGCCATTTATTTATTTTTTCCAGCAAATTTATTTTTTTCTTTTTTCCAGCAGTTTTGAATCTGAATATATTTAAGATTTTTAATCAAATTTGTATGGTTTCTGGTAAGTATGTTATCTTTTCAATTTGATTATTCATTTGAATTACAATTTCGGTAATTTTTTTCTTGTTTTTGAATTATTTGACTCACTTTAATTTATGATATTTTTTCATGTTTTTTTCTTTTTTGTTGATTTTGCTTTTGTTTAATTTGTTTCTCTTTTCATTTTATTTATTTCAATGCATTATTTTGATTTATTTGTATTTTCTTTTGTATTATATTTTTTCAAATGTATTTTGTCTATTGTGCATACATGTGACAGTGTGGTGCTTTGTGGCTTCGGAAGGCATCCACTGAATGTTCCTGCTGGGCCCATTCAGGCTTGTCTTGTGTATATGTTTTGCTTGGGGTCCTGACACATATGCTACCCCTGTTTCCCTTTTCCATGGGCTTGCAAGGATGCCTTGGTGTAACAGAATATCACACATCGGCATTGGGCTTCCGTCATATCTGTGGCCAGCCTGCAGTCCTACTGGTGTATACAACCCTAGTGGATATTCCAGATGGGTTCTCCAATGCATGTCTGCAGTTCACTTTGGTGATTATTGAGCTTACTGTACATTTCATCTTGTTGCTTGAGATGTTTGTTGTGTATTGAATGTGTATGTTGATACACTTCCTGCTGTAGCTGGTACCATGCACCCTTTGTCTGCATACTACACACTGATGGTGGAAGGGGTCCATGTGCTGCGAATGTGGAATTGGGACAGTTTTCAAACAGTAAATTTGACAAGCCACATGAAGGCTGCACGCTGAGTTACCCCTGTCACCACGCATTTCAACAACCACCCATTCCTTGCTGGCACCACTTTGGCCATTTTCCAGCCCTGGCTGGTGTTTGAATGTGACATCTGAGTAATGACTACATTGTTTGTCATTTTAATTGTCAGTTTGTGTCCTGGGCCTTATCCCCACTACCCTCTGTTTGCACTTGGCCCATTTGACAATCTGGCCAATCAGGATGCTTGAGCCTGCCACCACTATCAAAGGCCCACTAAGGTCCCCCTGTCTAGACCTGTCAACATGCCTTCTCAGTCACTTGATGACCGCCCTGTCTCCCCTGCCCCTGTCAGTGTCCCTCTGTCTCCCCCCTTCACCATCACATCCCCTACTCTCCTTAACAGCAGATTTCCCTCTGCCACCTGTGTGTGCTTTCTTTCACCATCTCCCCCATTGGTCATTTTGAGCATGGCCCCCTCCTCCCTTCTCTCCCACCTCTCCCTGTCCACCTCCCTTTGGCCTCCTCCTTGTACTCTGGCTGTCATTTTCAAACACTAGCCCAATTACCATTGACCATGGTGATACATAGGCGCTTGTTCTTTGCAGACATTTGCCCTTCTGCCTCCGTCCTTTAACACCCCACCTTCACCATTTTCAGTATTACTTTGACAGCTTATTTCATCATTAGTCAATCCAGCACTGATTACAGGTCATCTCTTCCCCCTTTCCCTTCTGTCTTTCTTCTGCACCTCCCCAGCACTCTGTTGAATCTTTGTAGAGCTACCATAGTTTGTCACTTGTTTTGTTTATTTTATTTATTTATTTATTTATTCGAATTTATTTAAAGCGCACATCAGCCCTGGGGCATCGTCACGCTGTTACATGAAGACATAATCTGGTTACAATGGAAGGAAGATGGTTACAAGGCAATTTTCATTACAGGATATATTTCGAAGCAGACGTATGAGAGCAAGTGTAGGTGAAGGAGGGAGGATGTGAGTTGAATATTGTGGTTTTGGGGGATTTGCGAAAGGAGTACAGCAATGGTTCTGCTCTGAGAGAGTTAGGGAGGGCATTCCAGAGCTCAGGTGCTATGTGTGGGAAGCCAATGCCGCCGGCTTTGGCTCTTCTAATAGTGGGTACTCTGAGTTGGTTTGCGTGATGGCTTCTTCTAGGATGGATGGAGGAGTTCTTTGTTATCATTTCAGATAGGTAAAGGGGTGCTGTGTGATTGATGCACTTGTGTGTGAGAGTGAGCATTTTAAAGTTGATTCTTTCCTTGACAGGGAGCCAGTGGACGCGTCTTCTGGTCTGTGAAATGTGGTCAGTTTTGGGGATGTGTAGTGCAGCACGGAGGGCATTATTTTGCACAATTTGAAGCCTGCTTAGGTTTTCCATCGATGTGCCTGCCAGGAGGGCGTTGCAGTAGTCCAGTCTAGCTCCTATAGTTGCTCGGGCTATGGAGAGGCAGTTGTGCATGGTAAGGTAGGGTTTTATGGCATAAATGAGTTTGGTGGACAGAGCAGATGCTGAGGCAAGGGTGCTGGTTTGTCTGGTCATGGAGAGAGTGGCGTCTAGGTAAACTCCTAGGGTCTTCACGGCAGAGGAGACAGGTATGCTAATACTGTCAATAATCATGTGACAGTACTCTGGGCTGAGTTTAGTTAGTGTTTTGCTGGGGGCTAGGATGATGATTTTGGTTTGTCTCCGTTTAAGCAGAGACCATTGATAGCCATCCAAGTTTGGATGGTGTAGTAGATTTTGAGGAGGGCTTCTGAGTCTTGGTCGTAGTCTCCGGAAAGGGGGAGGAGAACTTGCGTGTCATCGGCGTGGTTTGTGTAGGCTATGTTGAGGGAGTCCAGTAAGTCAAAGAGGGGTTTGGTGAATAGGTTGGAAAGGGTTGGTGCAGTGCACCACCCTTGTGGGACTCCACAACTTATAGTGGTGGGGGGCTGCTGGCCTGGTCTGAGTACACTTTCATGGCCCTGCCTTCAAAGAATGATGTGATCCAAGTGGTTGCCTTGTGAGAGAAGTGTGCAGCATTGAGGAGGTGAGATGTGAGAATGCTATGGTCGACCAGGTCAAATGCTGCACAGAGGTCGAGCAGTAGGAGGAGAGCAGGTTTGACTTTGTCCATTATCTTGGTAATTTGATTCTTTAGATCTAGAAGGGCAGTTTTAGTCCCGTGGCCTTTGCGGAAACCTGATTGTCTTTTGCCTAGGATGGTGTTGGTTTCCAAGTAGTGTTGGATTTGGTTGTGTGCAGCTTTGTCTAGGATTTTGAGGAGGAAGGGGACGATGGTGATGGGGCGATAGTTATTAGGGGAGGAAGGATTGAAAGAGGGTTTTTTCAGGAGCGGGCGAACCCAAGCTTCTTTTAGGCATTGGGGTACGGTTCCAGATGCGAATGAGGCATTGATGAAGGCCGTGATGATGGGGGTGAGGGGTTCTGAGCATTCTTTGATTAAGGAGGTTGGGCAGATATCCCCTTTGCATGTGGAAGATTTGATTTTTTTGAGGAGGTCCTTGACTTCTGTCTCTGAGACTTCTCTGAAGGCGAAGAGGGGTGTTTGTGAGAGAGAGTTGTTAGTGGGAGGTGTGGGTGAGCAGGTGGAGGTGTTGAGGGCTTTGCATTGGGACTCTCCTCACCTCTTTCATCCTCTTCTGTTACTCCCCTCCTTATGTGACTCCCGCACTGCAACTATTCCCGTCAGGCATGGGAATGGTGATGCTAGTTATGTCATCCTACAATCCGTCCCTAGGCTCTCCCTTATTGGTCCTGGCATTTATTATATATGCTTTGCTTTTCCAGTTCATTCTCACACTGTGAACTGTTTGAAGGACATGTAGGAATGTACTGTTCTTCTCCCTTATTCACACCCTCATTGATGCACTTTGATGACGTTTGTGTGTTGTTCATTTCACCGATTTCAATGATTCAGTGATGGGTCACTGTCTGCCATTGCCGATGTGGTGTACTCTGTACATGATATGTTCTGCTGGTCAATGGCTGATGCAATGTAGTGAATTATTTGGACGTGTTAGGGGATGGGTGAGGTTTGAGGCACAGGGGGGACCTTGGTGCTATGTTCATATGTACTGTGTACGGAACACTGGCATTCACTTCATTTCACATGCATGTATTGTAGACATGTCTATATGGACGAATACTTAGGCAACACTGCACCCAGAGACATTGCACCCAGATTGCCTTCTCATGCATGCTGTGTCACAACAATCCATGTTCACTTCAGAGTCATTATTCGTGGACATGCATGGAAGGGTGATATTTGGTTGTATGTCATTTTTTGAAATGATGCAGAGGTGTTTTCAGGAATGCAATGCACACTCACTGTGCTGTTCAGTGTGCAGTACTTGATATGGCCATTTGCTATTGTCCAGTGTGCATGGCAAATGGTATTCAGATTTGTGTTGCTTGAACGACTGGTGGCATGCATTTGTGGCACCGTTTCAGGGTGTGAGATTTTGGTCACTCCTTTCTTCCAATTTCATGTGAGGTATAATTGTCTGGTGCCTATTTACATTTATCACATGGCACTTCATGACTATTGTGTCATGTGTTGTGCATATGGTTGGATGTTTTCACGCTGCATGCCATGGTATGGTGTTGCAGTCAGGGTTGAGGAGTGTTGGGAGGGTTTGGGTGGCATACCAGTACTTTCATGGCCTGTTTTGCAGGGGGGTGCACATTGCATGTGTTCCTTTTGGTCACACAGGATTGGTTGTGTTTAAGTATCTAAGGATGCACACAATGTGGCACTTCCGTGGACACATTTTCAGGGTGGTAAGGTAGTGACAGTTCACTGTCCGTTTGTCATTGTCGATTGTGACCTGGTTTGTGCCAGGCCTGTGTGCACTCCGCAGGGGTTGGAGTTTAGGTGAAAAATGTGGCCACAAGCTGGGTACGGGCTGCCTCACCACATGCCCTTTCCCCTCCCATGCACAGCAGCCGTGCATGTGGTTGGGGATGTGGGGGCACCACCATGTCCACCGGTACGCCATGCTGTGTTGCAACGTTGTGCAGGACACATGCTGCCACAATGATCCTTCACAATACTGGGGGTGCATATAGTAGCTGTCCACCAGAGCGGGCAAGGGAGCGAAAGCGTGACTTGAGCACTCCGAATGTGTGCTCCACTATGGCCCTAGTTGCTGTATGGGCTGCGTTGTATCTTACCTGGGGTGGTGTGGTGGGGTTCCGTATGGGCGTCATCGTGTAGGTGCTCAGAAGGTAGCACTGTCCCCTGGTAAGGTGATAATAGTTGTCATTAGTTGGGCTTTTGTATTTGTCTGTGTGTGACATGTATGCATGTGGACAGGCATTTGTACTCACCCAGGAGCCATGTGTCGCCATGCATCCCAGCTTCTAGGGCCCAGCTCAGGGCAGACATTCTGAATATGAAACTGTCATGGGAGGACCCAGGGAAGTTTCCATATACAGAGGTGATGGTCCCCTTGGCATCACATACCACCTGCACATTCATGGAATGCCAGTGCTTGCGGTTTCTATAGATGTGCTCAGTGGCCCTAGGTGGACGTAGGGCCACATGGGTGCAATCTATGGCACCGAGCACTTTGGGGAAGTGTGCCACCCTGTAAATGTCCACGACCACGGCCTGCCTTTCTGCAGGTGTTCTGGGCATGTATATGTGCCTGCGAACTGAGGGGCGTGCAGTGATGATTGCCAACACCTGGTGTAGGCAGCGTGACTGCGTGGCCTGTGAGACCCCCCCACTATGGCAGTTGTCCGCTGAAATGACCCAGTGGCCAAAAAATGCAGTACATTGAGCACCTTCTCCAAGGGGCTCAATGCTTGGGAGCACAGAGTGGGTGATGTGAGTTCATCCTCCCACTCCCTGACCAGCTCTAGGATGATATGAGGTGGAAACCTATACCTACCATAGACCTGGCCATCAGGCATCCCAAAAAGGCTGCTCCTCGGCAAATAAATGTGGGGCCTGGCTATTCTCCTCCTCCTGCAGTGTCCCACGATCACTGCTGCGAGGAACGGGACATTCATCGTAGCTGTATATGCTTGTTTGTTGTTTGCGTGCACTTTTATACTGCGCGAGGGCGCTTCCGCCTGCTTTCGTGTGGTGGATGTAATTGTGCGTGTGCGTGTGTTTTGACACGAGCGGGTTTTCCCTATTTGATTCCATGAATGCGTGTAGGTCGCGTGCGTGTGGGCGTTCCGTGTAGTTCCCAGCGGTACTTCCCCTGTTACGCCCTTATTTTCACGCTTTGCTCCCCATTCTGCGTGTTCCACCCCTTGCTCCGCCCCCTTTTTGATGTGTGCGCAGACATTGTGCGCTTTCGCTGTGCGCGTTGCATATGGCGTTCGGGATGTGGAAATGACGCACGTGCGGGTGTGCGCCACGTGCGGTTTTGGCGCACATCCCGGAAATTATACGCGCAGGTCCTTCCATAAATTGCACGCATGCGATTCGCATGCGTGTGCCTGCATTTTCACGCTTGCGCCTGCTTGCACCACTGATTTCGGTGCACATTTATTCCATGAATTACCCCCTTAGTGTACTCCTCCACAATAGTGCCTTCACCTAAGAAGAGTGTAACAAGTAATTAGCCACATAAATCTTATAATAACTAAAGTTCAACTTACCCTTCTTTCAAGGGGTTGAAGAGAAGGACATCAGTGTGGAAGGGCATGGTTGAAGAAACCATGTTAAGCTGGGGTAAAGTTGGGATAAAGCTTGCTCTGTACTACTAAGATAGGGAGAGAAAGTGAGGTTTTTAGAAAGAGAAGTTTTTAGAAAAAAGAGTTCTGATATACAGACCCAAGGGCTGCCCATTGTGTCATAACTTACTTGATTAAAGGCGTGATTTTCATGAGAAGAGACGTGGACAGGAAGCATAGCTTTCTGTCCACATCATCCGCGAGTTGATTTAATTATGTTAATCTGTGACATAACTCGCGCACGCGTGAGAGGCGCCGGAGGCAATGACGAGACTTGCGCGTGGGCGAGCGGCCTCAGGAGTCCGTGACGTAGGTTATAGACATAATGTTAGTGTGCCATAATAAGGCAGTGGGTCTGCTCAAACTGGTATACATGTTAAAAATGGTCTATGGAAAACCGGTATGAATCCATCTGGTGTCACTCGCGCACGCGTACGAGCCGCGTTCTCATGAGTGATGTCACTCCTGCGACGTAGAGTGTTAATGAAAGGAGATTTAGAGCGGCATGAATATGCCCAAATTGATCTAAAGAACAGGAAAAGTTGGTTTTGTCAATTGAACTCATGAAAGCAATGCTCACAACAATAATATCACCTGTGAGTAAACGGGTAGACGCATTGAGTTCACATTTTACTGAAAAATAATCAGGTTACTTTATATGTCAAACAGAGAGTATTGTAAGTTGGAAAGTAAACTATATAAAGTGCCCCTTAAGGTTAGTATGGGAGATTTTCAATAATAGGTTGACCACGATATCAGAGTTGTGGTATGTGTTAAAGAGCACTGTGGCAGGAGACCTATAGTTCTTGGCATGGTATTGAACAAGCAGAGTTAGCGGTTAGGGGAGAGAGTATATATATCTAGAATGGGTTTTATTTGCGTGAGTCTCGATGGTGGTGAATAGTCATTAACATATCATGACTAGTCATGTCCTGAAAATATTACTATAATCAAGTGATTAATTCATTAGGTATGGGCAATGTTGTGGTTGACAAGGTCACCATGTGATAAAACAGAGGGCCTCATTACGACCCTGGCGGTACGGGTTAAACGGCGCTGTAAAAGGTGCCATTGCCGTTTACCCCGTACCGCCTCATTACGAGTTCCCCTCGCAGGACCCAGGAAGCAACGCCTGGTCAAACCAGGCGTGCTTACCGGTCCCGCAAGGGAAGAGGGAGCAAACAACGGGCCAACTCGTAATGGCCCGTTGTTTGCTCCCTCTCCCATTCCCATTCAGCCCTATGGGGGCTGAAATGGGAATGGGGAAGGACCGGGTCCGGGTCCTTGGAGGGAGGAATTACCGGGCCTTCCGAACTCGGAATGGCCCGGTAATTCCTCATTCTGAGGACCTGGACGCGATTTAGACGGCAGCCATGCCGCCAAAAGCAGCATGGCTACCGCCGAGGTCGTAATGAGGCCCAGAGACTTATGTATTTTGTTAAAACACTGTATATACAATAGAGAGGACATTTCCCATAAGAGTCTACCCCAAACAGATGGGTGTACAGTCTGATATTCTGCATTTTTTGCATGGTCATTTTAGGTATTTGGACTCCTATGTCCCTTCCTAGCAGAATTTACAGGACCAGTGGTTTAAACGCATTAGTATCTTATTGATGTGTTTTTATAGGGCTATAAAAATGGACCCAAGCAATAGTCTTCATTTAGACCTAAAGGGGTCATCGCATCCAGTTTATTGATCCAGAACAGTTCCCTCTCTGCCAGTAGTTTGGGAAGATTACCTCCCCTACTTAATACTTCCAATATTACCAGTCGCATTTGTGAGACATTGTGTCTCATGTCCCGGAAGTGTCTAAAGACAGGTGATTTGATATTTTGTGTCCTAATGCATGATTTGTGTTCCGTCCACCTATCTTTGGCCCTTCTGTTTGTCTTGCCAACATAATATTTCCCGCAGGGGCAGCGTACAGCGTAGATGACATTCTCCGTGTCACATGTTGCAAAAACTTTTAACATGACCTTCTTGCCTGTATGTGGATGGCAGATGTGGTCGCCTTTGATCAGGTTATTGAAATGTTGGCAATGTAGGCAAGAAAAGGTGCCAACCTTTGGTTTGCTTAATGTCCTCTGGGATGTTGGTTACTTCTTTCAGCTCTTATGAGTTGATCTTTGAAGTTTCTGCCTCGCTTATAGGCCATCATTGGCAGATTCGGAAATAGACGTGATAGAGTGTCATCTGATTTGATTAAATCCCAGTTCTTGAAAATCATTCTTTTAAATTAAAAACTCTGGCTCGAGTATTTGAGCATGTGAACCAAATTCTTGTCTTTTTTTTTCTCCTCGTGATCTTGCAAAAGTGCGTTTCTGTCCTGAGTTTCAGTACGTGTAATTGCTTTGTCAACAGACTCGGGAGGAAAAACTCTGTCCAGAAACATCTTTTTCATTGTGTTGTATTCATCTTGTAATGTATTGGGCTCCGAAGTGATTCTTTTGAGCCGCAATAGCTGGCTATAAGGTAGGTTGTCCTTTAGATGTTTTGGGTGATGACTTGCATGGTGTAGGCAACTATTCACATCCGTGGGTTTTCTAATGATTTTTGTTTTGATGTTTGTGCCCATATATTCCACTGTGATATCAGGACGTTCACCGAGGGTTTACCAATTTCCATCGTGAAGCCAATTCTCAAGTTACAGGTGTTCAAGTTGTTCCAAAATTCCAGGAACTCTGTTTCTGTGCCCCTCCAGATTCCGAATATATCAATATATCTCAGCCAGATTTGTATTTTGTTCTTCCATTCTGGTTTATCAAGTACATACGTTTTTTCAAAATGGTACATGAAAATATTGGCATAGGATGGGGCCACCGAGGACCCCATCGAAGTGCCTGAGATCTGAAGATAATATTGTCCATTGTACCTGAAATAGTTATTGTAAAGTATGATATGTAGTAATTCCAAAGCAAAAACTTTTTGAATGTTCACTTGTCTGTGTTAACAGGAACCACTCCATTGCACTAATACCTTCGGAATGAGGAATGGAGGTGTAAACTGTTAACGTCCATTGTGAAAAGTAGTAGTTTTCTTCAGCCAACTGTAGTGATTGTAGAGTTCTCTAAAAATGGGTAGTATCTTTAAGGTATGTACTAATGGATTGTAAAAATGGTTGGAGAGCCATGTCCAGGTAGATAGCAAGAGGTTGAAAAATACTGTCAGTCCCTGCCACTATCGGGCGGAATGGTGGATCACTGAGATTTTTACACATTTTTGGGAGTCCATAAAATACTGGAGTCACGGGATGATTCTGAATTAGATATTCTGCCGTTTTGTCAGAAATCCAGCTCATTGTTTCAGCTTTGTCAATAGTTGATTAAATAATAGAAATGATCCCCAGCACTGGGTCATTATCTAGATGTTTGTAGGTACAAGCATCTTCCAGGAGTTTCAAACATCCCTTTTCATAAAATGGGGTGTCCATCAAGCCAAGGGCACTGCCTTTGTCAGCTTGTTTTAGCGTTAGGGTGTTATCTTCCGCTAGTTGTTTGATGAATTTCAGTTGATGTTTCCTGATGTTACATCTTTTTGAGGGAGCATATTTCAGGCGTTTCAAATCCTTTGTGGGTTTTTGTTCGAACACATGTATGAGTGGGTGATTCACCTGAGGGTGGAAGGTGCTCTTATTCTTCATCTCCAGGTATCTTGGTGTGTCTTTTGGTTGTATGTTGTCTTCGATGTTGTCGAAGAATACCTTTAGCTCAATTTTTCTTATTAATTTGAACAAATTAACTTCTTCTTCATGTTTTTCTATTTCTTTTTCTGGCACAGTTTTCTTCTTTCCTCGTCGTGCTTTCCATTTCCTAAAAAAGGACGTGGTTGAGTTTCGGCTATAGGTCTGCTTCTGGGATCTTCAGAGTGATCCCAGACTGCGGTACTGATTGAGGTTGAGGCCACTACGGGCAAGATCTATCATCAACTTCCCCACTTAGTACTTCACTGCTATCGGTGTTACTATCCGGTGTAGGTTGAGGTCTCTGTGGTCTCCTTGGTGTTGGTCTGTTGTTTGCATAAAACTCCTGCCGCGAGTAAACAATATCCCTGGCGTAATCCAAGGTGTCACAGAGATATTTTCTGATATTACGCTGTTCTAGGTCCTGTTTATAAGATTCTAGTTTGTTGTTTCTATCCTCCAAGATTTGTTTAAGTTCTGTTTCTGTTTTGATTTTCAACAATTGTACTGAGACTTCATTAATTTCTTGCTGTAATGTTGTAACTGATTTTGACAATTCCTCAATTGTGAACAATATTAAGTTCAATGAACATTTGTTAAGGATGTGCTCCCATCTGTTGACAAATTCTTTGTTTTCTTTACAAAGACTTATCTTAAGGTAAAATCTTAAGCCTCGCGGAATACGTTTAGCTCTGTAGTATTGGGCTAGTTTAGTAGCGTGCAACTTTTGTGACATCTCACGCCTAATAAGACGTTCTAATTTTTGGATTAGACGTTCTGGGTTGCTGTCTAATGATGTTACTTTACTTGTATCTTTTATCAGATCTAAAATCCTTGTTGCTTCCTCCTCTGAAAAAGCTAAAGTTGTGGCTGATTTATCTGTAAGTGCGTTAATACTTGAAAATGACAAATTATATTATAGGGTGCTAGCATGATGTATAGATACCAACCCACCTCAGTGGGAAACAATACTAACAAAACACAAAAATTACACTTGCACACCCTTAATTAACTGATAATACAATAGAGGATAAAGATGTGAATTTATAGAATTCGGGGTGCAGGGGAGAAAGACTCAGCCTTGGTATCTAGGCTGGAAAATTTTTGGAAGACTGCGTCCCGTGCACACTTTCTAAGAGGCCAAAAGATAGGCCTAATTGGTATTATCAAGAAGTATTCAAAATATAGTTTAATGACTCATATGGCCTAATTGTTCATAATGCAATCAACAAAAGTTTGTCAAGAAATTCAGTGACTCCTTTTCTTTAGAGAACCTTCTTCTCCTTTTTATTAACAGTTTTTAGGTTGGCCCAACGCATTTCGAGCTCCAAATTCTCTTCTTCAGGGGCATCAATTTTCAACATCAATTTCACAATCCACTCTAAAAAATCAAAAATATAGATCAAAAGTTTACCAACTTTGTTATTTGTAAAAGGTGGTACCATAAACTACAAAGAAACTTTTTGTTTATAGTCACAGACTTAAATGAGATAGACATCCTATCACAAATTTCATTAGAATCCCAATGGAGCTTCACAATAAAGCTTTTTGAACAATTAAGCATTTTACAGCAACATTATCATGATTTGTTTCCGTACTATATGACACAGTGTGTCCAAAAGGTGTCAAATTTTCAAGCATTAAAGGAGGTGTGGATACATTTAGTGTACTCCTCCACAACAGTGCCTTCATCTAAGAAGAGTGTAACAAGTAATTAGCCACTTAAATCTTATAATGACTAAAGTTCAACTCACCCTTCTTCCAAGGGGTTGAAGAGAAGAACCTAGAAATGGGGAGGCCCCTAAGAATCAGTGTGGAAGGGCATGGTTGAAGAAACCATGTAAAGCTGGGTTAAAGCTGGGATAAAGCTTGCTCTGTACTCCTAAAATAAGGAGAGAAAGCAAAGTTTTTAGAAAGCAACATTTTTAGAAAAAAGAGTTCTGATATATGGACCCAAGGGCTGCCCATAGCGTCATAACTTTCTTGATTAAAGGCGTGATTTTCATGAGCGGAGACGTGGACAGGAAGCGCAGCTTTATTTATGTTAATCTGTGACCTCACTCGCGAGCGGCCTCAGGAGTCCGTGATGCAGGTCATATACATAATGTTAGTGTGGCATAATAAGGCAGTGGGTCTGCTCAAACTGGTATAAACGTTAATAATGGTCTACCGAAAAACGTATGAATCCATCTGGTGTCACTCGCGCACGCGTACGAGCCACGTTCACATGACCCAGTGCTGGGGATCATTTCTTCAAACAACTATTGACAAAGCTGAAACAATGAGCTGGATTTCTGAAAAAACTGCAATATCTAATTCAGAAACATCCCGTGACTCCAGTATTTTATGGACTCCCAAAAATTCATAAAAATCTCAATGATCCACCTTTCCGCCAGATAGTGGCAGGGACCGGCAGTATTTTTCAACCTATTGCTATCTACCTGGACACGGCTCTTCAACCATTGGTACAATCCATTAGTACATACCTTAAATATACTACCCATTTTTTGAGAACTCTACAATCACTACAGTTGGCTGAAGAAAACTTACTACTTTTCACAACGGATGTTAACAGTTTATACACCTCCATTCCTCATTCCAACGGTATTGATGCTATGGAGTGGTTCCTGTTGACACACATACAAGTGAACATTCAAAAAGTTTTTGCTTTGGAATGACTACAGATCATACTTTACAATTAACTATTTCAGGTACAATGGACAATATTATCTTCAGATCTCAGGCACTCCAACAGGGTCCTCGGTGGCCCCATCCTATGCCAATATTTTCATGTACCATTTTGAAAAAATCTATGTACTTGATGAACCAGAATGGAAGAACAAAATACAAATATGGCTGAGATATATCGACGATTTATTTGGAATATGGAGGGGCACAGAAACTGAGCTCCTGGAATTTTGGAACTACTTGAACACCTGTAACTCAAGAATTGGCTTCACGATGGAAATTGGTAAACCCTTGGTGAACTACCTTGATGTCACAGTGGAATATACGGGCACAAACATCAAAACAAAAATCTTTAGAAAACCCACGGATGTGTATAGTTGCTTACACCATGCAAGTCATCACCCAAAACATCTAAAGGACAACCTACCTTATAGCCAGCTATTGCGGCTGAAAACAATCTCTTCGGAGTCCAATACATTACAATACAAAGAAAAAGAGGTTTCTGGACAGAGGATTTCCTCCTGAGACTGTCGACAAAGCAATTACACGTACTGAAACCAGGACAGAAACGCACATTTACAAGATCATCAGAAGAAAAAAGAAGACATGAATTTGATACGCACGTTCAAATACTCGAGCCAGAGTTTTCAAATTAAAAGAATTACATTCAAGAACTGGGATTTAATCAAATCAGATGACACTCTATCAGGTCTATTTCCGAATCCGCCAATGATGGCCTATAAGCGAGGCAGAAACTTCAAATATCAACTCATAATAGCTGAAAGAAGTAAACCGACATCCCAGAGGACATTAAGCAAACCAAAGGTTGACACCTTTGCTTGCCTACATAACTAACATTGCAATAACCTGATCAAAGGCAACCACATCTGCCATCCACACACAGGCAAGAAGGTCATGCTAAAAAAATGTGCTAAATGTGATACGACGAATGTCATCTACGCTGCCCCTGCGGGAAATATTATTTTGGCAAGACAAACAGAAGGGCCAAAGATAGGTGGATGGAACACAAATCATGCATCAGGACACAAAATATCAAATCACTTGTCTTTTGACACTTCCAAGACATGAGACACAATGGGCCTCATTACACGTTGTGCGGTAATGGAATACCGTTACCGGTAATGATTTACCGGTACCGTTAATTCCCTAAGCAAATCACGACCCGGACCCACCGCTATCTGCGCACCCGTTACTTACGGTGCCACTAATAGCGGCAAGGCCGCGGGCGCGCGACCCACATGCTGGAATTAGCGCCATGGCGCTAATACCAGGCCATCACAAGCCATGCGGACATGGAATTAGCGGCATGTAAAACGCCCAAAAACCCCTTACCGGCATGGCGGTAATAACGGCATCGAAAAGCACCCGTTAAGAGACCTGAGCAGTGTACCCATCAACTACAGGTGGACACAATCAGCACAGGTGCATGCAATGGAGACAGGCAGCACAAAAGAGCACACCACACCCCTACCCACACCCCTTCCCACACCAAGATGGTCCCAATAGCAGCAGCATGACATGACAGCCTTGACTACATGATAGCAGTGCAGCACCTACAACAACAGCCAGCACCAGAGGTGAGCCGTAACAAGCACCCATTCCTCACACCATACAGGCGAAGACAGCCATCCACTGAGGAGGTGGCTCCTAACCCCTGTACGTAACCCACAGTACCATCAGGAAGAGGACAACAATATAGTACATCCTTCCAATGACAGTGCTCCGCTGCCTAAGCGGCCTGGGTGTGGCACTCCTGTACGGCCGTGTCAAAGTGGCAAAGACAACCATGGCATGTGTAGAGCATCACAAAATGTGCATATGATGGAATGTGCCTATGCCACTTGAAATTGACATGCAACCACCAGAAGAGTATGATGTGGCTGGGGATGAGTGCGGGTGGAATGCCCCGGCAGGACATGAAACAGGCAGTGCCAAGGAGGCACACGATGTGCATCAGCATCTGATTCTGTAATCTCATCATGCACCAAGGTGAAATAGCATGGACGTAGATGGAAATTGTTGCCCTGGTGCATGTTTCGAGGCCCACAAAGGACCCTGTCCACAATGAATGACACATACACAATAATGGAGAGCACGCTTGGGTTTCAAACTCTGAACAGTGTATATTGAACATATTGTGGTACTAAAGTGCATAACACAGACTCCCTAAATACACCCTTACCCCCCTCCCCCCTCAACACACCCAATCACACCCTTATCCCCCTCCCCCCCTCAACACACCCAATCACACCCTTACCCCCCTCCCCCCTCAACACACCCAATCACACCCTTACCCCCTCCCCCCTCAACACACCCTTACCCCCCTCCCCCCTCAACACTCCCATGTGAGTCTCATGACGTGAATGTGTCCATTGCCACATGTGGCACACGAATCCTGGCGGCCCTATTTGCCAGTGCCTGCATCGTCATCTGGTGGTTGTGAAGCCGTGCGCCGCAGGTTCCGCATAGACCGACGCAGGGGACTAGTCTGGCGTGAACTCCCAGACGAGGAGGGGCCTGGTTCTTCCTGGGCCGTGAGTGGGCACCGACGCTCAATAGCGTCTGCTATGCGGTTCATGGCCTGCCGCAGTTGGGCCATTTCACTGCAGATTCGGCTGGTGCATGCCTCCATGCCCTCCCTTGTCTGCTGTGCAAGTGTAGCAATGTCCTCCCTCAGGCGGGCTGTCTCTGCCACATGTTGACCTACTAGGCCACTCATCTCGATCTGCCTCTGGTAGATGGTCGAGAGGTCATGTCGCATGGTGGGTGCTGGTGGGATGGCTGATGCACCTGGTCCCATTGCACTTGCATCAGGAGAGGATATCTGGGGGCTCCATATCCCTTCAGGGGTGGGTGAATCTCCATGACTACCCGGACCTGAGGAGTACCTCGGGCTTGCCAGTAAGGGGCTTGTTGGTCTGGGGCTATGGCTATCAGCATCAATGGCAGGTGTGTCCTCCTCATCTGAAGGTGGGGCCGTGGCTGCTGCTTCACCCGTTGAGCTGGTGGCAGCAGAGGCAGACACACTTCCGTGGGTGCCACGACGGGAGCAGCCATGGGCTGTGGATGCGTGCAACTGGTGTTCCGGCTGCTTTTGTCCCTGTGGTCATGGACACTCGTCCTGGCTGCCCTTGTGGATGTGGCGGTGTCCCCTGTGGCATCCCTCCTTGCTTTTTTGCTGGATGTGGGAGCAGGTGTGGAAGTGCGTGCCTCCTCAGTGTCAGTGTGTGATCCTGCAAGGGTGAGAAATGTTGACAACCATCAGTAATGGGTCGACCTGCCTTGAGCAAAATGAATACGTCATGCCGTTCTATGCATTCCGGGCTCTTTAGTGTGGATGCAGGTAATGGGGATGTTGGGTGGGTCATGCATGAATGGGTCTGTGTTGTACGGGCATGTGGTGATGCATGCATGTCTGTTTGTGGCTGGAGCCACGGCATTCATATGGACACATGATTGGGGGGAACATCACACTTCACTGTGCATTGTTTGATGCATACACTCACCTCCATCGGACGAAACGGCCACGCCATGCTCCATTTGTCCAACTCCCTCAATGCATTCCACCCCGATGGTTGATGCACATGTCTCCTCCCACTCAGTGAGCTTGATTGGCGATTCACTGCCTCCTCCTGTGCCCGTAGCCAGGTTGTGGTTCACGGATAGAATGTTTCGCACACGGAGCGGAGGTCATCCCACCTCTTTCGGCAGTCTTTGACTGTGCGGGTTGTGGTGCCTACCGCGCTGACCTTGTGGGCTACCTCTTCCCAGATGGCCTTCTTCTTCACAATGGTCTCCCGACGCATGTCGTTGTTGAAGACGACATGCGCATTGTCTGCTAGTGTCTGCGTTAGCATAAGGAGCTCCTCCTTGCAAAATTTCTTAATGCGTTGCCGCTCAGATGATTTTTTAACGGCCTTGGGCATCTTCACAGTGTCCTTGGTGTATTTCCCAACGTCGTTCCTGGTAAGGTGTCCTGGATAAGGAGGATGGCAATGGATTGTGTTTTTAAAGATGGCCGCCGTGC
Source organism: Ambystoma mexicanum (assembly GCF_040938575.1). NCBI lineage: Eukaryota > Metazoa > Chordata > Amphibia > Caudata > Ambystomatidae > Ambystoma > Ambystoma mexicanum. Next base: position 261,895,114 of record NC_090940.1, read on the forward strand.
TCTTTCCCGTTCCGGTGCGATGACGCTATTTCCGGTTCCGCAATATTACGGTAACCGCTATTAGCGGTGGTCACCGACATTTGCGGAAACCGCTATTTGCATGTGGCGGCAGGTCGGAAGTGCTAACAGCGCTTTCGAGGATGCCGTTAAGGGACGTTTTGGGGTCTTTTGCAGCATGGCGGTAGGCTCATTACCGGCATGGCGGTAGGCTCGTGCCCGCGATCTCGTAATGGCATGCAATTTGCGGCCTCTTGCGAGGGCGGACACGCTATTTACGCCATGCCGGTAATTAGCAATTTTTACCGCCTACCGTGTAATGAGGCCCAATGTCTCCAAAAATGCAGAATATCAGACTGTAGACCCATCTGTTTGGGGTGGACTCTTAAGGAAAATGTCCTCTCTATTGTATATACAGTGTTTTAACTATATACATAAGTCTCTGTGTTTTATCATATGGTGACCTTGTCAACCACAACAGTGCCCATACCTAATGAATTAATCACTTGATTATAGTAATATTTTCGGGACATGACTATTAGTGAGATGTTAATGACTATTCACCACCGCCGAGCCACACACAATTAAAATCCATTCTAGATATATATATACTCTCTCCCCTAACCGCTAACTCTGCTTGTTCAATACAGCTCTAACCATGCCAAGAACTATCGGGCTCCTGCCACAGTGCTCTTTAACACATACCACAACTCTGATATCGTGGTCAACCTATTGTTGAAAATCTCCCATATTAACCTTACGGGGCACTTTATATAGTTTACTTTCCACATTGCAATACTCTCTGTTTGACATATAAAGTAACCTGATTATTTTTCAGTAAAATGTGAACTCAATGCCTCTATCCACGTACTCACGGGTGATATTATTGTTGTAAGCATTGCTTTCACGAGTGCAATTGACAAACCAACTTTTCTTGTTCTTTAGATCAATTTGGGCATATTCATGCCGCTCTAAATCTCCTTTCATTAACACACAACGTTGCAGGAGTGACGTCACTCATGTGAACGCGGCTCGTATACGTGCGCGTGCGCGAGTGACACCAGATGGATTCATACCGGTTTTACATAGACCATTTTTAACGTGTATACCAGTTTGAGCAGACCCACTGCCCTATTATGCCACACTAATATTATATCTATAAACTACATCACGGACTCCTGAGGGCGCATGCGCGTGTGGCGTCATTGCCTCCGGTGCCGCTTGCGCGTGCGTGAGTGACGTCACAGATTTACATAAATAAATCAACTCGCTGATGATGCGGACAGAAGGCTGCGCTTCCTGTCCATGTCTTTGCTCATGAAAATCACACCTTTAATAAAGTAAGTTATGATGCTATGGGCAGCCCTTGGGTCCATATATCAGAACTCTTTTTTCTAAAAACTTCGCTTTATAAAAACTTCACTTTCTCTCCCTATCTTAAGAGTACAGAGCAAGCTTTATCCCAGCTTTACCCCAGCTTAACATGGGTTCTTCAACCATGCCCTTCCACACTGATGCTTAGGGGTTTCCCCGCTTCTAAGTTCTTCTCTTCAACCTCTTGAAAGAAGGGTGAGTTGAACTTTAGTTATTATAAGATTTAAGTGGCTAATTACTTGTTACACTCTTCTTAGGTGAAAGCACTGTTGTGGAGGAGATCACTAAATGTATCCACACCTCCTTTAATGCTTGAAAATTTGACACCTTTTGGACACAACTGTGTCACATCGTACGGAAACAAATCATGATAATGTTGCTGTAAAATGCTTAATGGTTCAAAAAGCTTTATTGTGAAGCACCATTGGGATTCTAATGACATTTGTGATAGGATGTCTATCTCAGCCCAGATAGGCAGGCCCATGCCAACCCCCATATCCGGTTTTGAGATTAGCTAAGTGATGCAGAATATGCCCAAAGGTCGCAGGGGAAGATGGACCCCACCAGAATTGTATAAGAAGAGTATGATCAAATTGCCTGCTTGCTGGTCAAGGTACCTAGGTTGTCAAAAAACGTTCAATCTTTATGAAACAAATGTAACAGGGCTCTCATACAAGTATTGGCAAAACTTGAGTAGAGCCCACAATTAGTCCCAACTTTCTCTCCATGTCTGTTGAATTGTATCATGAAGATGCACCAAACATCCTTTCTACATGCTTCCAATGGTGTACACCTTATGAAACATTAATCACAGTTGGATTACATTGCCAATTCATAGGAAACGTCTACACATTCTTTGGAGGGAAGAGTCCAACACCTCCCCCCAAATTTCTCTTTCATTTGATGCTGAGAAAACAGTCAACATGTTTTTGCAGTTTTACCTATATGGAGTCCTACAACAAATGTGCCCATGGTTCCTCCTTTATTAATAAAAGAACATGTATAATTACTAAGGGCTCTACCTCTGCAAGCTGAAACCGGCATATTAAAGTTTCCTATTTAATACATCATGGGACAGCCCAGGCATGCTCACTGGCTACTCGCTTATTCCTATTGCCCTTAGAGCCCTTATCCACTGCCATTAGGAACAACACAAATATGAAGGGGATATACACAAAGTCAGGTTCTACTAAACTCATGTTATATGTGGATAACATTTTGAATTGGAAAAGGAAGCTATGCAGCAACTTAAGAGTAAAATGAAACATGCATGTCGTCATGTATCTAACTCAGAGAAAGCATTATTGTATGATCAAGAGAAACAGTCAGAGTCTGTTAGAAACATGGATAGGGCCTTTCAACTTGGTGTGCAGAAAATATATCTGTCTAAGGACTTTCAAGCCTCAGACGAGCTAATTGATAAGCTTTTAAATGAGCCTAGGACTGTTGCCACTGCACCACCTCCTTATGTGCGTCTTCCTGCTGTCTTACCTCTTCCCGCTGTTGCACCTCCTCCCTTTTTTGTTCCTGTTCCTCCCGTTGTTCCTACACCTCCAGTTGTTGCTCCTTTCCCTGTTGTTGCTCCCCCTTCTGCATCTCCACCCTTACCGACAATTGCTGTTCCCGTAATTCCGTCTTTACCGCCAGTGGTAGTGTCTACACTACCTGTTGTACAGTATTTGTCTGAACTCTCTTTCCCAAGTGGTTCTGCTCCATTTGTAGCAATTGAAGGGGCGAGTGCCAAATCAAAAGTAGTGACTCGTAGTACAGTTTCTAAAGCTAGAAAAAGAGGTTTGTATGTATGGGCTAAGAAATTTATAGAAGAGGGGTAAAATCAGCTGTCTTAACTACAATTTTTGACCAAGAAAGTATTCCCGAACCAAATGTTTTTATTGAGGGGATGGGAATGCATTTGGCCGAAATGTAGAATGATTTGACAGCCTTGGATGTCCCACAAGGGTTGAGGGATTTGAATGTCTTAGTTTACTCAAGGGACACTGCAGAGAAAGTACATGAGCATGTTGAGAGGGTTTTCGAGTTTAAGAGTGAGTTTGATCAGTTACAGAATGATGAAACAGATGGTGATAGATTGGATGCTTCGTATGTGCAGAAGCGATTTCTTCCTTCTTATAAACCAATGAGTGAAGAAATGCGTATTTGCACAAGGGATGCGCTTAGATGGATTTCGAATGTTTCAATATCTCCCATGGAAGTATATGACATGTTTAGTCAGTATTTTCCGGCTATGCAAAGGAAAGTGTTACAGGTAATGGTAGAATACCTGCAGGATGTGTGTATGAAGAAAAAGGTTTATTGTCCCTCAGATTTAATGATTATTTATAAGAGAGCATTTTCACATGATACTGCTTCAACTACTTTGTCGCTCGATTTAGCTTTATTGCTTAACAAACGTTCAGAGTTGCCTACTTCTCAATTGCCCATGAGGGTAGTTCCACCAACATGTGCTCCTAAAGTAGAGATTCCAGCTGATGCCCCAGCAGGACAGCATCTTTCACTATTGAAGCTCATTATCTTTCACAGTTTGTTCATGTCCCTTTCTCTAGACAGGAAGTGAATACCATTCGACAGTCAATTCCAGATATTAGGAAAAATCTTACAGGTTTTTAATAGAGAAATAGAATCTGTTTTGAATTCGTCAGTTTTTAACTCTCGGTGATATAGACTTGTTTTTCCTTGTGATCCAACCTGCTGATTTATGGAAACAGATTAGAACTGTAGATGATTTGGTAGGATTGGGTGACACATGGGTTAATTTGGTACGGATAGACGGAGAAAGGAAAGCTGGTGGAGACCGCCACAGGTGATACTGACACTGCCAGACAGAATAGTAACTAAATTGAAGACTCTAGTTCCAGAAAGAAGAATAGTTTGGGACAAGCTTACTGCTTGCACCCAGGGGAAATCTGAAGGTGCTACCAAATTTTTTAATCGCTTGGAAGAAGCATTTTCAGATTTTAGCGGTCAAGACTTAAGCACTGAGTCAGGGAAAAGGCTGTTTGTGGACAAATTTGTGCGTGGATTGTTGCCTGATATCCAATCACAAATTATGACTTCCGAAAGCACCTGGCAAGCTAAATCGCAGTCTGAAGTATTGCATATGGCTCATTATTATGAAAACAGAGTCAATAATGAAAAAGAGAGGATAGAAAAGAAGAAGAGAGACTTGAAAACCAAAGTATTGTTGCAATAAATAGAGGAACCAGAAGTAGGAGTACATAGTTTAGAGGTAAGTTTGCTCCACAGAGTAATGCACAGATGGGTCCTGTGTACATGGACCAATGTGCTTATTGCAGACAAGAAGGTCATTGGCAAGCACATTGGCCGATCCTTCCCCAGATATCGAATAACACATATGGTACCATGGGTAGATGATCCAGAGGCTGACCTGGTAGAAGTCAGTTCACTCAGAATCCACAGTCATTCTCACAGCATAGTCAGCAACATAGTGTTGATAATAGGGATATTTTTGATCATCTTTTCACTGCCTATCTTTCTGAGGATCTTGTATTTGATGATATATTGTTCCGTTAGGATGTCCTGAAGCAGAGTCTGGAACCAGTGCCTATTCCCATCGATCAGAAAGGGCCCTATGTACAAATGAAGGTGGGGAATAGGAAGCATCCATTGATCATTCGCGAGTTCCAGATATTCCACTGTCAGGACAAAATAACATTTCTATAGGGTTTTCTGGTACACCAGTGGTTAGTCTGGTTTCCCAACCGGTACTGATTTCACTGGGGCCATTCACCAATTCATGTCCATTTCTTTTGACAATGAATTGTGGCAGAAATTTGTTGTGGTTGAATCTGTTGAAAGAATTAAATGCGGTAATTCATTGTTCTCTGGATGGAGTACATTTGACGATTTCACCTCAGTAACCTTCTGCTTCACAATTTCTGACTAGGCCTTTACCGACCCAATTGGATAAAGTCCCGGCATGTTTATGGGCAGTTGATAATAATGATGTTGGTATTTTGCAAAATGAACCTGTTAAAATTATCCTGAAACCAGGTGTTAAATTTCCACATATTGCAGTATAAGATTTCAGATGACGGTGAGCAAGCTTTAAAGAGTATAGTTTCTGATTTTGTTCATCAAGGATTGATTGAGGCATTTGCAGGAAGTTTGTGCAATAGCCCGATTTTACTGGTGTACAAGAAAGGGGATAATGCGATTCCTTTCTGTTTTATTATTGATCTGCGTGCTATCAATAAGATTATTGCTACACAATTTCCAATGATGCCTGAAGTGACCACGATATGAACGATGATTCCAGCTTCTGCTACTCATTTTAGTGTTGTGGATCTTAAGAATGCTTTCTTTAGCATTCCTGTACATGTTGACAGTAGATATTTGTTTGCGTTCACCCTAAGGGGATGGTCATTTACATTCACGTGTGTGCCACAAGAGTACACTGAGAGTCTGAGCATTTAAAGTAGAGCTTTGAAGGAGGAGATCGATACACTTGAGTTGCCTCCCACTTCTACATTGTTGCAGTATGTTGACGATCTTCTTTTAGCTGCAGATTCAGTAGTTGCTTTCAAGGAGGGCACCATGTTGCTGCTTATGCATCTAGCAGAGCATGGGCATAAGGCTTCTTTGAAAAAGTTTCAATATTGTCGACAGGAGGTCGCCTATCTAGGCTATCTCCTGTCAAAGGAGGGAAGAAAACTGCCACCTGAACGGATAAAAAGCATCTCTAGAATGTCTGTCCCAAAGACACAGAAACAGATCAGAGCCTTGATAGGCATGGGTTCATACTGTAGAAAGTCGATCCCTAATTTTTCATTAATGATAAAACCAATGTTTGGCATTGACAAAGAAGGGCATTTCTTTACCATTACCGTGGAACTTGTATTACCAGAAAGGTTTTGATCTGCTCAAGGCTGCGCTGTGTTCAGCACCAGTTTTGGGCACACCAAATTATGACAAGACCTTTGTGTTGTATGTGCATGAATGTGATGGATGTGCTTTGTCTGTGTTAATGCAGGAACATGGAGGGAAGAATAGACTGTGCGGTTATTTTTCCTCCATGTTTGACCCTGTTGCATGCGCTTTGCCGAGATGTCTGAGAGCTGTTGTTGCTGCCACTGCATCTGTAAAACAAAGTGAGGGTATGGCTTTAGGTCACTCTTTAACCATGATGGTACCCCACTCTGTAGACGTTCTATTGAACAGAACGCAAACGCAACATCTCACATCAGCACGATTAACAAGATACGAGCTGATTCTATTTGCTCCGAATATCTAATTTAAGAGATGTTGCACATTAAATCCAGCCAAACTATTGCCTCTTCCACAAGAAACTGCTTGCAGTGACAAAATGTCACATGGCTGCCTCTATACCACAGAGCAAGAAACCAAAGGCAGAATTGATTTAAATGATACACCATTAAAATATCCACAAGGGGAGCTTTTTTGCGATGGCTCCTGCTTCAAACTTCCGGATGGTACATCCACTGCTACTTATGCAATCACTACATTAAGCACGATTGTGGAAACCAAAAGAATTTTGCATAACTCTCCGCAGGCCGCAGAGATTATCACATTGACTGAAGCTTGTGAACTTTCCGAAGGGCTTAGTGTGAACAGATTTACAGACAGTCAGTATGCCTTTGGGGTGGTTCACAACTTCGGCAGATTATGGGCAGAGAGAGGTTTCTTGACCTCACATGGAACTAAGATTCAAAATGGCAATTTGGTAGTTCGGCTACTCTCAGCACTTGCGTTTCCTACTTAACTGGCAATAATGAAGTGCACCACACCAGAAATTAACAGATGATGTGGGGAGAGGAAATGCTTTTGCTGACAGGATAGCCTAACAGTCTGCCAATGATTTGTATTCTGAAATGTATGTAACAAAACAAGCCACTGATATTTGTATAATAGATGAAGGAATTGATTCTATAAAAAATATTCAAGCTGATGCCACTTCAGAAGAGCTTAAAAAATGGGCTGAGGGTTTAGCAAGTTTAGACGATGAAGGTTGTTGGATGGATAATGCCAAGAAAAGATGGATGCTAGCCGATGCTTATGTCACCGCTATGGTTACGATGGCTCATGGTCCAACCCATTTGCTAGAAAAATGTGTAAACTGCTAGAACCTGTCTGGGTAAATATAAACATCTCAAAAACTGCTGAGCGTTTGGTGGTATGCTTACAGCATAATATGGGAAAGGGTACATCAACACCGAGGGGTCATTTTGGTCCCCCCTCTGTGCCCTTTGAAGTTATACATTTCGACTTCATCGGAATGGAACGTTGTCAGAATTACAAATATGTTCTGGTAGTCATTTGTGCCTTTAGCCCATGCTGAAGGAATATTTTCCTAGGTTTGGTTTGCCGAGGGTCATTTGGTCAGACAATGGTCCACATTTTATCACTGCTGTTATCCTACAAGTATGTGCTGGATTACAGATCGATAAACGGTTCCATTCGGCCAGACTTGAAGAATGCCATAACGGCATATTAAAGAAAAATATGGCTAAGATTTGCGCCAGTAGCAATTTGAAATGGCCAGATGCCTTACCGGTAGCTTTTTTGTCCATGCGTACGACCCCACAAACAAAAACTGGGCTCTCCAACTAGGAAATAGTTATGGGTAGGCCAGCCAATATTTGGAATTTTCCCAAGCCTAAGCAAATGAAAGACATGGAGCATTTGCTCCTATCTGAGTACTGTGACCAGTTAACTCAAAACTTGTATTTGATTTATCAACAGGTGCGAGAATCCCTCCCATTAAAATATGAGGGGCCAGGTCATCGGCTTCGACCTGGCGAGTGGGTGCTCACTAAGGTTTTTGAAAGAGCATCCTGTCTTGCACCGCACTGGAGAGGACAGTTCCAAGTTCTATTGGCAACACAGACCGCTGTACGAGTAGAAGGAAAGAAACACTGGATTCACGTGACGCACATCAAAAAGATACCTTTTCCTCTGCCGCACGACGAAGGAAAGGAGAAGAAAATTATTCACTTTGTTCCTCATCACAAGCCTGTTCTGACTGACACCAAGGGTGTCTCGGGAACCCTTCTTGAGCCCGTGGGACCTGGGGAGACTGCTGTTTTGCCTTCAAATTCTTATTCAGATCTTTCTGCATCATTGAGCAATCTTGCTTCTGTTTCACCACTTCCATCCGGAAGCGATGCACTCTGTTTGTGGCACTACACTTACAGCACAGCATCAGCTGTGCCCACAAGAAACAACTGTTGAGCTAGTCTCTTGCCACTATCTTACTGAAATGTAAATAAGAGGCAGGGACCGGCAAAGCTCCCTTCAAGCAAGATAGGCCACGTGGTCAGAGGCCACCGATGGATGAACTAAAAAAGCCTGACGAAGAGGCTTCTATATGGACTCTGAGAAACAATGTCCTTTTCTAACTCTACTCGTACGGAACAGGCTATTGGCTTGTGGCTGACAAAGAATCTGATCATTGAAGATCATGGTCCTTGAGGACTCATTGTTTTCTTGTCACAGTGCTAATTGGCCTGACAGTTGTATTTTCGCTTGGGTTTTGGTATTTAGAAGGGGTGCGTCCACTTGCGACTTTGATACCTACTGAAATTGTTCCCGACTTTACCTTTCATGCATCTGCACACTCTACCTCCTAGGTACTCCCAACATAGACAGGGTTATCACAATAACACTCTTCTAGTAATCATAAATGAGACCCATGTGATTCTAAACAGAACAAATTGCTTGGTGTGTTCACATCTGCCACAGCAAGGGGAAAAAGGGTTGGGCTGGTATATTCATCCTCTTCCTTTGACTACTGCATGCTACGCCTCACTAAGGGCACTATTCTTTGGTCGTTGAAATGACAGTATTTCTGGGAACTTCGATGGGACTAATCTGAATGAATTTGAGAAACGAGTCCTGACACCTTTGAGATGTTCCCTCTTTGCGAATAGGAGCAAACTCAATGTTGCTTCTATTAGGCCTTCCGATAGACATTCTAGACCTATCCAATCACTAAATTCTTTTAAGATGGATCCCGTAGGCAACCAGGATGCCATGCCTCCTTCCTATACTATCAATCATAGCCCCAACTCTGTTTCCTTCTGCATACAAGGGGATGGTTGTCAGCCAATGGGTACATTTGACGGTTGTACCAACATTGCAAACCTAACTAGTGAGGACAGACCTTTGTATGTAGGTTATCCCATTTATTTTGTCTGTGGCAATGAAGCCTATCCTTGGTTACATATAGATTGGAAGGGTACTTGTTACTTGGGTATCTTGTTACCAGGGGTATATGTGGTTGGCACCTCTGAGGTCTCTAGAGCTCGTCCAAGGCGGGACAAGAATGGTGATACTCCTTCGCAAGTCATGGGTGATGTAGCAAAATCCTTTGTGCCATTTTGGGGACAGATAATGAACTCTGAGGATATCAGAAGATTAGCAATCTTATTGGAGAAAACCACCAACAGAACCACTGATATACTATACAACATGATGCTGGAACAAAAAGCAATTAGATTAGTGGTCCTTCAAAATAGGATGGTGTTAGATGTCATCCTAGCCGAGCGTGGTGGGGTATGGAAATTGGTGAGTTCTGCTTGCTGTGTTTTCCTACCTGACTCCTCCCCTACTATATTCAAGGCAATACAAAATCTGCATACCTTGAGTACGGAAGTACATGTCCCCGAGGGAAACTGGGATCTTAGTGCTTGGTTCTGGGACTTTCTATGTTCATGGGGTTGGAAGCTCTTTTCAGTACTAGTTGTAGTTCTCAGTGTTCTATTATTCTGTTGCTTTTGTATACAATGTCTTCCTGCCATATGTTCAATGTTAGGAGGATGTTGTGCGCAAATTGTAGGTACATTAGGACCAAAAGGTACACGCACCCGAGAAAACTGCTAGCGCTTTTGTAATGAAAGCTATCACTATCAAGGAACTCATGGCGATTGATATTTCTGAAGAATGTGTTTCAGGATGTACAGACATTGAGACGTGGGGTTTTAGTAAAGCAAATGTTTGAATAATGCTCTTGGCTTACGCCAAAAGGAGGGTTTGTTAAACCGTATTCGCATATTACCTCCTTATTAAGAGTATTAGCCTAAGCTCATTCACGTTACACGGAAAACCGCGTCTGAAATGAATTGATTTTTGATCGATGTCGCCACCATTTTAAGAATCATCTGCCATTTTCATTTCAACTCTTGTTTCTGTGTTCTAAAATGGTGGACTGTGTTTTCAACTTGCAGCCGAGCCAAAATGACCTTTGAGCTTTGTTAATGTTTAGGATGACTGAGAGCAGACTGTTTGACCAATGTAAAGAAACCTTGTGACTCGAATTAACTGCCATCCAAGTGTTGTCTGTGCTCACAAGCCTCATCCCCATATAAACAATGAGACAATGTAGAACAAACTCAGATTGTGTGTTCTTGCTGAACTGCATTATAGCGATTGTTGGAACAAGGCTTACATTGTAACTTCATGGACATGCAAACTTGTTTAATTCCTTGTACAATATTGTAATATTTGACATGTGAACTGGGTACAAACTCCAGCATGTAACTTATTAGGTTGGAGAAGGGATGGACAATGTTTTGAAAATAGTATAAATACATCTGAGTTTAGATGGCCAGTACTCTCACCCCTTACTGTGTTGCTGTTACACACTGCGAGGTGTTGGAAGCGAGATAGCTATCTGTTTTGATCTGATACTGTACAGTAATAAAAGATACTTGTATCTTTTTAACCCGTGATTGACGTATTTCATTTGTGGTACTAAGCCTCGATATTTCTTTGGTCTTTCAATGTCTTGAGCTTTGCGCTCTTCTTCAGGGAATAGTTTCATATTTTAAGAATATTCCTGCAGCCTTGAGCAACATCTTGTATCACTGAAGCATGTCCTCTTTTCAGTTTGTCTGTTGCTCCAATCTGTATTCCCTTTAGAAGTCAATGCAATCTGCTCCGCTGGGATCCTTCTCCGTTATAGTGTGCAGTCCCTGTTAATATACTTTGTTTTAGAGTTTCCTGTAAAAATGTGAAGATATCGACTTCATCATGAAGTGCACGGCCAACCACATGCTCCACAGTCAAGACACTGTACTGAGTTTTCCCAATACTTTGAGGCCTACATAGAAGTGTTTCCATCTACGATTGGTTGCAACACCTTCAGATACTTACTTTTTGAGCACACAGGCAGCTTATTTCCCCCTCTGACAATTTCGGTTAATCCAAAAAGTAGGGAGCTTTAGTACTTGAACTCTGAAATCATCCCTAATTTGGAGATGTATGAAGATGTAAACTGAATGCTATATTAGAACAAATATTGCCTTATTACATACTCTATTGCAAATGCCACTAACATTGGGGGGACTATTTTTAATTGAGAGGACTGATCAAGGGCTGTGATGGCCACCATTTGCACTGTTGAGTAAACTGGTGAAATGCATTTGACAACCCACAACAATGATTTGCTTTATCTGACTCCATAAATGAAAATGCATGCCATTCGATGTTTGCAGTGTATTGAAGGGGCAATTAAGTCTATCCAAATGAGTTGTATTCATTGATTTATTGTGGTTTTTTTTTAAGACATGAATAGACATTCAATGTGTGGTCTCTGATGCATATTCTAGGGCCTTCATTGCCATGTATCCAACACAACACATTATTGTCAATTTAACATCACAACCGAGGGAGTGTTCAAGCATTTTTCACAGAAACACAAAGGAACAGGTACCTTAAATGACACATTTAAGCGTGAAGGAAGCCTGAACACAATGTGCACAATTAAGCTCCTTCACAGTTGCCACTGTACCCCCAAGAACAATTATAGAATAGGTCGGAGATCTGACGACAAGTGTTGTACACGTGAAGGCCCCAAGACAGACATTTTACATGTAATGCAGTCCTTCCCTCTTTTTGCATCTTTTTGGTCTCAAGACTTGCACACTAGTGAAAATGTGACAAAGGGCAGATTCACGGGAGAGGCAAGGATGATTCTGCTATATGCTTCATCAGACACTACAAATGTGTCCTCCTACTGGACATGATTGATTACAGTAGCAAGATCTGCTGCAACACTTTGGTTAAAAAGAATTTGCAAAACGTGAATCTGTCACAGTAGCAAGAGGGGGTGGACAAAATGATACTTGCTGCTTCCTTGGAACAGCCCAGTTATAGCGTACAAGATGCCGTCTCTGGGGGTCATTACGAGTTTGGAGGTAGCCATGGTGCTATTAGAGCCATGGCTGCCTCCAAACTCGTGTCCGCGTCTGGGTTCCTTGAATGGGGACTTACTGGGTCATTCCACCCTTGAAGGACCCGGTAAGTCCCCATTCAAAATACTCTTCCCCATTCCCATTCGAGCCCCCTTAGGGTTCAATAGGAATGGGGAGGGAGCTAATAACGGGCCCGTGGAATGGGGTGGGAGTTAATAACGGGCCCGTTAACAACGGGCCCGTTATTAGCTCCCTGGTCCCTTAGCTGCTCCCGCTAAGGGACCTCGTAATGCAGCAGTAAGGGGTTAAAAGCACCGGCATCCTTACCGGCACCGTTAACCTCTTACCGCCGCACTCGTAATAGTTCCTGAATATGTTGCAGGAGAGTACTCTATTGTAATGGCTATATGATCCCCTTGTCTATTTAACATGTTGCAAGGGCACTTCCAGCCTGCATGTTCTTGCAATATCCACATCACCTTTAAGGGTAATCTACTATGAATGATGTGTGAGTCGACTGCCACACTTAATTACTGTTAATTGTTCCTGTTTCTTTGTTTTAATTATTCTGACTCTTTCAAAATTGCATTCACATACCGTGTACAATGATTATTGTTTCTGTATTAAACCTGCCTTCATATTACTAGTATTGCAACTGGTGTATGTAAAATGGCTCACTGACTCGAAGATGCATGCCTTGCAACCAGATGCTTTGTCTTTGTAGCCTTTTGTGATGATTTATTAACATCAGGCATTATTCGACTTTTAAATTCTCAAGGGTTGAAGTGAGAGGGAACTATCAGGAACTGAATTCTACTGCCTTTCTTTTGACTTTAAACACTTTGTTGGGTGTCCTGACCCACGTTTGAGCTATCATGCTGCAACATTTGGTGCTGTGGGCTTAGAAAATCCAAGATGGCCAAAAAGCCCACAAGTGCGCCAGAATCCAGGAGAACCACGCAGTTTGTGCGCACACCAAAATGGTTACCTCACTTGCCACCCACCAGTGTAAAGAAAGATCTTTGTTAACAAAATCCACTGTTACTGATGTCAAAAAGTTGCTGAAATCGTGATTCAACCCTTTTGTGGGGTTCCACATAACCATTTTACTGTAAGGAGCCCCATCAAAACAATGTTAAGCAAGGGTTATTTACTACCATGTAAGAACCATTCCTGTTTGGAATGCATTAATCCAAGAAAAATCCCAAAATGGTTGCATTACCAGTACTCACCACTATCAGAAAGCCGGCGTTTTAAAACCACCAGACTTTGTGTAAAACTGAATAAATGAACCCAAAGCAGGCCAAAGAAAGACTTACTAAGAGGTGGATACAATGTAAAGTTATATTCTAAAGTGACTTGAATGTTCATAACAAGACTGGCTGAGCTCTGGAGGTCTGCAGCAGCCTAACTGAAACTGGATTTAAAACTACCAAAAATCGAAAATGTTTAAATTAACTGAGTGACCTACTTTTGAGTGTCACATAGTTTGTCACTGTTGAAATGTCATAGTTTTGAACTTAGAATCAGCATTCTAGCTGCATATGTAAAAATTGTCTTGACTTAAACTGGGGAACAAAAAGTGACATTTTATCTGAAACCTGGCTTAATGAAACTGAATTCTGCCCACCAGCTACCCCGACAGGAGTTGAGACTTGCACAACAGCTGTGTTCCCAGGCCTAGCTGCCTTTTGCTGTTCCCACCAAAAGGGATATGACACTTCTCGGATTGAATTACCTGGGCTCTGCAGGAAATTGAACAAAGCCCTGTCCTGACTCAGGCAAATGTTTTATTATGGGGGTCGTAAAGGTGGCTTCCTCCTGGAAGGAAAGGGGAGGAGCACTGCCTGTGAGAGCAAGCTGGCTTGGCAGAACTGGAAAAACCAGAAATTCAACCTTGTGCTGGTGGAAACCACACCCCTTTGGGGCCAGAACATAAATCTAAAAAGATGGATCATTCATAGAGCGGACTTGTGGAAATTTTATAAGTGATATCATTATTCTTGTGATTTTTCTGTGCACATTTGAAGACGTGGTAGGACCCAGTGGTATGTTCAGGGGGGTTTTAGCGGAAAAGAGGATATTACTCTAAATGTATGTATGTAAAAAATCTGACACTCCACCACCTAATGCCCACACACCATGGGCACATCTGTGTAAATGCGGGGAAAAATCCAATATTGGTAACCTGACTAAAAAGTGAAATATGTTGCCATTTTTTAACCCAAGCTCCTAGGAAGAGCAGATTTGGGACAGAGACTACCTCATGTGATAGGTAATATGTACATGCAATGACAAACCACTATGTATTTGAGAAATGTGCATTTTGAGTCAAATATAGATTTGTGGGCAAACTGACCAGGGGAGGATCCTCTGACCCATAAAACCTATAGCATCACTCTGACTCACAGTTCCTTCCCCAATCATGGGAGAGGGGAGAATTGGGCCAATGACAAGTTGAAAGAGGGGCTGGCTAGTGATGCTGCACACACACCCACTTTCAAAACACATAAAAGCAGACAGTCAGGACAGATAGAGACATTCAATTCCATTTGCTGCGGAGCATGCTGATCGACGACCTCACATCCAGAGATCCAGACTTCAAATCCATCAATCTCCAGAACCTGTAGCAGTACCTAGAAAGCAGAGCAGTATCCAGAATCCAGAGAGGCTAGACCAGCAGAGTAGAGCTGACCCAGACCAGACCGGAGTCCAGTCCAAAACCTGACCAGATCTGTGGCGAGGCCTAATTCAAAAATATATTGTGAGTACCTAGCAGAACTGTGCAGAACCAATCTCTTAGTTAAAATAATATAATTCCATCTATTTTAATCTAACCAGAACTGCCTAAAAGCTGTCACCTGTCATTTTCTATCTGCAAGCTGTAACCTGTCGCTTTGAACTTTTCAAATTTCAAATCCAAAAAACTACCTTTATTTAATCGTCCGTATCTCTGGAACCGTTTGGGCTAGGAACTTAACTTTCCTCTGAAAGCTTAGAATGTTACCTTTCCAACCGACTTCCTACTCCTTATACTTTCTCTGTAATCACGATTCTCGCACTCGCAAATTTTACCGCGATTTGCGATTTGGTTAAAAATCCAGCCACGTGTGAAAACAGCAGCTTCCTTGCTTTCCTTGCTAATAATTCGTTTGCCTCTTAAGAACCATCTCTGAATCATTGCTAGAGTGAGCCTGGACTAATATTAACTAGATACCACTCACCCTGAACCTCTAGAGGGAATTAAAAGCATTTTAGCATATTTTTCACTTCATTGCCAGCACATATAAAAGCATTTTGGGCCTGTGTTTCAAACCTCTGTAGTCTAAGCTTGCTGGGGTGAACTGAATTACATTTGATTGCATTTCTGAGAACTGTGTGCTTTCCTTCCATTTCCTTGCATTGCATAAAGGGGGGAGTGGATTGCCAGAGAAAAGTGATTACATTGTTTTGTTGAAATCATATTGAGTATTTCTGTACTGCAATTTCATTCCACCCTGCATCCATTTGAAACCATAAAAGTATTGTTGCTATCTTACCCATCCTATAACCACTCATCATTGATTATAAAGAAGTGTGCTAGTGCCGGACTATCCATTATTGATTACTGCTCAGATTAAGTGTGATATTCAATTATTAATTTATTATAAAGTGTGATATATATATCTAGTGTTTAAATTATCAAATAAACCCTTTAAACTTGCAAAACAGAACTACTTCTTGGCTCAGTGGGGTCAGGGGGATTCCAAGAGAGGGGTGTTATATAGGGGTAGTCATCCAGAACGCATGAACTGGACGTAAAGATATATCAACAAGGGTTTCCATTCAGTATCCCAGACTAGGCATTGACTTAGCTGTAGTGTTGAATTGAATCCTCTTACAACTTCCACTGGTTTTCCAACCATTGTCAACATTCTGGAACAGTTATTTCTTAAAGTAAAGAATAGCTCTTCATTTTACCGCTATATCGTAGCTACAGCTGTACTGAATATGTTTGTCCAAACATTTACGAAGACTGGATAACATTGTAGCCTGAATGGACTGTATTTGGCTTCATCTTAGGGGAAAATGGAGGAAGTCTTGTTAACACTAAGAAGGTATCTCTCCTCACACCCAAGTTCCCCTTGTTTTAAAAAAAAAACGTTCCAGTTGTTAGCTCAGGTTTAGTGCTTCGACATTACAGTTCCTAAAGGTAAGGCCATTTTCCAGGGATGCTACTTTAATATTAGATAGCTATGTTGGATTTGTTTTCCCTTCTTTGCACTGTTTAGTGTGCACCTGTGGTAGGAGCCTTAGTGACGAGTCACTTTGACTATTGTGATGCATTCCGGGGGCTCCTTCAATATACTTGATTAGCAGATTGAAGGTCTCTCGATATTGACTGGTTTATGGTTGTAGAAAAAGTGAGCATGTCTGGGTTACTAGTAGGAGCCTGCTGTGGTTTACAGCATAACAGAGAGTTCAGCTTGAAATGTGTTGCATCGTTTACAAGTGCACCCAGGAGTTGCTCCTGCCTAAGTAAAGGACAGCAATAGCACCATACTATATATCTCAGGATGGAAGCTTTGGTCTATGGCTGAGTACAGGCTATCCATTACTAGGACTCTCTGTCAGACTAGAGGAGATAAACGACTTTCAGTCTTGGGAACCAGGCTTTGGAATACATTATCAAATTATACACGTGACACCCCATATTTCAGTACCCTGTTAAAGCAGCAGATGTTCGGGTTGGTGGTACGAATGGATGCCAGAAAATTTAAGGTCAGCAAGTAGTAGTGACTGATTTCACAAAAGAAGTTCATGCATGTACTGTTCTAAATGAATGACCAACAGAGAAAAATAATGAATAACAGTTCAGGGGACCTCCATTTGCCTTTTCATCCACTTGGCTGTCAACCTGTCCAGCCGCAACCCATTTACACATGTGCTGAACCTTGCTCCGCCTACTCCGTTCCCTGCCAGTATCATATTTGCATTTCCTTTTTTGGTACACTTCTCATGCTGTAAATTCTGAAATTAGTCACTGCATGCTTTATCCTTATGGTAACCATTTCAGTTTGCTCAATATCCCAATAAAGATGAAAGCAAAAACAAAAATGTTGTGCCACAGTTGAAATCATGACTGGTGACTTTAGGTCACATCTAAAGTGCTATGCTTAGTTCTTGAGATGTTTTTGTTTTCCAGAAATATAAAGACAATGCCTAGACAGAACTAGCATGTCCTACTATTATGGTGCAAGGTTCAAGTCGCTATTTCAATGAGGTCAAACCTGAGGTTTGAAATATTTTTGTCCAGATGAAAATAAAAGTGAAGGGGAAATTCTAGTGACATAAGCATTTTCAAAGGCAAAATGCTGCATGGGAAATATGTTTCTTAAACCATAGCTTGGGATGAACTCAGGAGGACACCAGCACTCAGAGGGGGTCGAGCTGGAGACCAAGAAATGTGGTGCCAAGTAATGGCATAACATGGTTCTGAATAGCTAGGCCTGATTTTCCTTTACACGAATAGAATTGTATGAATTTGGCAGCCAAAGTTATGTAGACTAGCTGCCCTCAAAACACGTTCAAAATACATGTGGGCTTGAGCATGTGGAAGGCAAACATATTTGTTTAAATCTGCAGGCTATCATATTTGCTTAAGATCTCTGTACACCATACATCCAAAGTGCAATGTTATGTCTACATAAGAGGTAAACAAAAAAAACGCCATTTTGGAATGGCAGAAATTCTCGTGAATACCTCAGAATTATATTTTAACCATATATTTAAATATTGAAATGTGTATGTGTCCCCTTTCTAAAATAAATAAAGCCATACAAAGATACATAAATGTGTGGTTGTGTTAGGAGCAAGTGAGAGAATACAAATGTTTTTGTGTAGGTATGTTAATGTTTTCAAGTTGTTGTAGAGATAGTCAACCATCATTAAATAACTGTGAACAGGTTATGCAAGCACAGTTTTCGAATGTGAGCCTAAGGCATGGGTGCACAACATACGGCCCGCGGGCCAGTTGCGGCCCGCCATGCCCTTTTGATCGGCCCGCGAGGCACAAAGACTTTCCTAATGGAGGGCGGCCGCGCCCGCCCTCCATTAGGAAAGTCTTTGTTGACTTCCGGGCTGGTGAAAACACTGGCCCTCATTGGCTCAGCACACACACGCATCACGTCGCTCCTACAAGCCACGTAATGCGTGTGTGCTGCACCAATGGAGGGCCAGCACTACGGGTGGCATGATCCATAAGGCTTGATGCCAGAAGGCATTTCAGCCTTGGACCACGCCAGTCGTAGTGCGATTCCAGCGTTCCAGCTTACCTGCCGCTTACCTGCCTGCCTTCCAGCACGTCTCCGGTAAGTGGTCTGTTTGTGTTTGTGTGTCGGGTTTGTTTTGCTTTATGTTTGTGTGTGTATGTTGCGGGGGGTGTGTGTCGGATGTGTATGATTGTTTGTATTTGAATGTATTTTGTGTGTATGTTGAGATGCGGGGGTGGGGGGGTGTGTCGGATGTGTGTGTTTGAATGTATTTTGTGTGTATGTTGAGATGCGGGGGTGGGGGGGTGTGTCGGATGTGTATGAATGTTTGTGTTTGAATGGATTTTGTGTGTATGTCGAGATGCGGGGGTGGGGGGGTGTGTCGGATGTGTATGAATGTTTGTATGTGAATGGATTTTGTGTGTATGTTGAGATGCGGGGGTGGTGGGGTGTGTCGGATGTGTATGAATGTTTGTGTTTGAATGGATTTTGTGTGTATGTTGAGATGCTGGGGTGGGGGGGTGTGCCGGATGTGTATGAATGTTTGTGTTTGAATGTATTTTGTGTGTATGTTGAGATGCGGGGGTGGGGGGGTGTGCCGGATGTGTATGAATGTTTGTGTTTGAATGTATTTTGTGTGTATGTTGAGATGCGGGGTTGGGGGGGTGTGTCGGATGTGTATGAATGTATTTGAATGTATTTTGTGTATATGTTGAGATGTGGGGGGGTGTGTGAATGTTTGTATTTCAATGTATTTTGTGTGTATGTTGAGATGTGGGGGGGGTGTGAATGTTTGTATTTGAATGTATTTTGTGTGTATGTTGAGATGCGGGGTAGGGGGGGTGTGTTTGAATGTTTTTATTTGAATATATTTTGTGTGTATGTTGAGATGCGGGGGTGGGGGGTGTGTCGGATGTGTATGAATGTATTTGAATGTATTGTGTGTGTATGTTGAGATGTGGGGGGGTGTGTGAATGTTTGTATTTGAATGTATTTTGTGTGTATGTTGCAGATGCGGGGGTGGGGGGGTGTGTCGGATGTGTATGGATGTTTGTATTTGAATGTATTTTGTGTGTATGTTGAGATGCGGGGTTGGGGGGGTGTGTCGGATGTGTATGAATGTATTTGAATGTATTTTGTGTATATGTTGAGATGTGGGGGGGTGTGTGAATGTTTGTATTTGAATGTATTTTGTGTGTATGTTGAGATGTGGGGGGGGTGTGAATGTTTGTATTTGAATGTATTTTGTGTGTATGTTGAGATGCGGGGGTAGGGGGGGTGTGTTTGAATGTTTTTATTTGAATGTATTTTGTGTGTATGTTGAGATGCGGGGGTGGGGGGTGTGTCGGATGTGTATGAATGTATTTGAATGTATTGTGTGTGTATGTTGAGATGTGGGGTGTGTGTGAATGTTTGTATTTGAATGTATTTTGTGTGTATGTTGAGATGCGGGGGTGGGGGTGTGTGTCGGATGTGTATGGATGTTTGTATTTGAATGTATTTTGTGTGTATGTTGAGATGCGGGGGTGGGGGGTGTGTCGGATGTGTATGAATGTATTTGAATGTATTTTGTGTGTATGTTGAGATGTGGGGGGTGTGTGAATGTTTGTATTTGAATGTATTTTGTGTGTATGTTGAGATGTGGGGGGGTGTGTGAATGTTTGTATTTGAATGTATTTTGTGTGTATGTTGAGATGCAGGGGTGGGGGGTGTGTCGGATGTGTATGAATGTTTGTGTTTGAATGTATTTTGTGTGTATGTTGAGATGCGGGGGTGAGGGGGTGTGTCGGATGTGTATGAATGTATTTGAATGTATTTTGTGTGTATGTTGAGATGTGGGGAGGGTGTGTGAATGTTTGTATTTGAATATATTTTGTGTGTATGTTGAGATGTGGGGGGGGGTGTGAATGTTTGTATTTGAATGTATTTTGTGTGTATGTTGAGATGCGGGGTTGGGGGGGTGTGCCGGATGTGTATGAATGTTTGTGTTTGAATGTATTTTGTGTGTATGTTGAGATGTGGGGGGGGTGTGAATGTTTGTATTTGAATATATTTTGTGTGTATGTTGAGATGTGGGGGGTGTGTGAATGTTTGTATTTGAATGTATTTTGTGTGTATGTTGAGATGCGGGAGTGGGGGGGTGTGTCGGATGTGTATGAATGTATTTGAATGTATTTTGTGTGTATGTTGAGATGTGGGGGGGGTGTGAATGTTTGTATTTGAATGTATTTTGTGTGTATCTTGAGATGCGGGGGTGGGGGGGGTGTGCCGGATGTGTATGAATGTTTGTGTTTGAATGTATTTTGTGTGTATGTTGAGATGCGGGGTTGGGGGAGTGTGTCGGATGTGTATGAATGTATTTGAATGTATTTTGTGTATATGTTGAGATGTGGGGGGGTTTGTGAATGTTTGTATTTGAATGTATTTTGTGTGTATGTTGAGATGTGGGGGGGGTGTGAATGTTTGTATTTGAATGTATTTTGTGTGTATGTTGAGATGCGGGGGTAGGGGGGGTGTGTTTGAATGTTTTTATTTGAATGTATTTTGTGTGTATGTTGAGATGCGGGGGTGGGGGGTGTGTCGGATGTGTATGAATGTATTTGAATGTATTGTGTGTGTATGTTGAGATGTGGGGGGGGGTGTGAATGTTTGTATTTGAATGTATTTTGTGTGTATGTTGAGATGCGGGGGTGGGGGTGTGTGTCGGATGTGTATGGATGTTTGTATTTGAATGTATTTTGTGTGTATGTTGAGATGCGGGGGTGGGGGGGTGTGTCGGATGTGTATGAATGTATTTGAATGTATTTTGTGTGTATGTTGAGATGTGGGGGGGGTGTGAATGTTTGTATTTGAATGTATTTTGTGTGTATGTTGAGATGTGGGGGGGTGTGTGAATGTTTGTATCTGAATGTATTTTGTGTATGTATGTTGAGATGCAGGGGTGGGGGGGTGTGTCGGATGTGTATGAATGTTTGTGTTTGAATGTATTTTGTGTGTATGTTGAGATGCGGGGGTGAGGGGGTGTGTCGGATGTGTATGAATGTATTTGAATGTATTTTGTGTGTATGTTGAGATGTGGGGAGGGTGTGTGAATGTTTGTATTTGAATATATTTTGTGTGTATGTTGAGATGTGGGGGGGGTGTGTGAATGTTTGTATTTGAATGTATTTTGTGTGTATGTTGAGATGCGGGGGTGGGGGGTGTGTCAGATGTGTATGAATGTTTGTATTTGAATGTATTTTGTGTGTATGTTGAGATGCGGGGGTGGGGGGTGTGTCGGATGTTTATGAATGTATTTGAATGTATTTTGTGTGTATGTTGAGATGTGGGGGTGTGTGTGAATGTTTGTATTTGAATGTATTTTGTGTGTATGTTGAGATGTGGGGGGGTGTGTGAATGTTTGTATTTGAATGTATTTTGTGTGTATGTTGAGATGTGGGGGGGTGTGTGAATGTTTGTATTTGAATGTATTTTGTGTGTATGTTGAGATGCGGGGGTGGGAGTGTCGGATGTGTATGAATGTTTTGATTTGAATGTTTTTTGTGTGCTGAGTTGGGGGGTGGGGGGTTAGGGTCTGTATGGGTGCATGCTTGTGTGTGTGCTGAGTTGGGGGTGGGGGGGTTCGGGTCTGTATGGGTGCATGTTTGTGTGTGTGCTGAGTTGGGGGGTGGGGTGTTCGGGTCTGTATGGGTGCATGTTTGTGTGTGTGGTGAGTTGGGGTTGGGGGTTCGGGTATGTATTGGGGCATGTTTGTGTGTGCTGAGTTGGGGGGTTTGGTTGGGGGTGACGGGGCCATGGGGCATAGGGTTTGGTTGGGGGTGATGGGGCCATGGGGCATAGTGTTTGGTTGGGGGTGAGGGACATGGGGCATAGTGTTTGGTTGGGGTGAGGGGGCCATGGGGCATAGTGTTTGGTTGGGGGTGAGGGGGACATGGGGCATAGTGTTTGGTTGGGGGTGAGGAGGCCATGGGGCATAGTGTTTGGTTGGGGTAAGGGGGCCATGGGGCATAGTGTTTGGTTGGGGGTGAGGGGGACATGGGGCATAGTGTTTGGTTGGGGGTGAGGAGGCCATGGGGCATAGTGTTTTTTTGGGGTGAGGGGGCCATGGGGCATAGTGATTGGTAGGGGGTGAGGGGGCCATGGGGCTTAGTGTTTGGTTGGGGGTGAGGGACATGGGGCATAGTGTTTGGTTGGGGGTGAAGGGGCCATGGGGCATAGTGTTTGGTTGGGGGTGAGGGACATGGGGCATAGTGTTTGGTTGGGGGTGACGGGGCCATGGGGCATAGTGTTTGGTTGGGGTGAGGAGGCCATGGGGCATAGTGTTTGGTTGGAGGTGAGGGACATGGGGCATAGTGTTTGGTTGGGGGTGAGGGGGACATGGGGCATAGTGTTTGGTTGGGGGTGAGGAGGCCATGGGGCATAGTGTTTGGTTGTGGTGAGGGGGCCATGGGCATAGTGTTTGGTTGGGGGTGAGGGGGCCATGGGGCTTAGTGTTTGGTTGGGGGTGAGGGACATGGGGCATAGTGTTTGGTTGGGGGTGAGGAGGGCATGGGGCATAGTGTTTGGTTGGGGGTGAGGAGGCCAAGGGGCATAGTGTTTGGTTGGGGGTGAGGGGGCCATGGGGCATAGTGTTTGGTTGGGGGTGAGGAGGCCATGGGGCATAGTGTTTGGTTGGGGGTGGGGGACATGGAGCATAGTGTTTGGTTGGGGTGAGGGGGCCATGGGGCATAGTGTTTGGTTGGGGGTGAGGGGGACATGGGGTATAGTGTTTGGTTGGGGGTGAGGGACATGGGGCATAGTGTTTGGTTGGGGGTGAGGGGGCCATGGGGCATAGTGTTTGGTTGGGGTGAGGAGGCAATGGGGCATAGTGTTTGGTTGGGGGTGAGGGACATGGGGCATAGTGTTTGGTTGGGGGTGAGGAGGACATGGGGCATAGTGTTTGGTTGGGGGTGAGGGGGCCATGGGGCATAGTGTTTGGTTGGGGTGAGGGGGCCATGGGGCATAGTGTTTGGTTGTGGGTGAGGGGGCCATGGGGCTTAGTGTTTGGTTGGGGGTGAGGGACATGGGGTATAGTGTTTGGTTGGGGTGAGGGGGCCATGGGGCATAGTGTTTGGTTGGGGGTGAGGAGGCCATGGGGCATAGTGTTTGGTTGGGGGTGAGGGGGCCATGGGGCATAGTGTTTGGTTGGGGGTGAGGAGGCCATGGGGCATAGTGTTTGGTTGGGGGTGAGGGACATGGGGCATAGTGTTTGGTTGGGGTGAGGGGGCCATGGGGCATAGTGTTTGGTTGGGGGTGAGGGGTACATGGGGCATAGTGTTTGGTTGGGGGTGAGGAGGCCATGGGGCATAGTGTTTGGTTGGGGTGAGGGGGCCATGGGGCATAGTGTTTGGTTGCGGGTGAGGGTGCTATGGGGCTTAGTGTTTGGTTGGGGTGAGGGACATGGGGCATAGTGTTTGGTTGGGGGTGAGGGGGCCATGGGGCATAGTGTTTGATTGGGGGTGAGGAGGCCATGGGGCATAGTGTTTGGTTGGGGGTGAGGGGGCCATGGGGCATAGTGTTTGGTTGGGGGTGAGGAGGCCATGGGGCATAGTGTTTGGTTGGGGGTGAGGGACATGGGGCATAGTGTTTGGTTCGGGTGAGGGGGCCATGGGGCATAGTGTTTGGTTGGGGGTGAGGGGGCCATGGGGCATAGTGTTTGGTTGGGGGTGAGGGGGTCATGGGGCATAGTGTTTGGTTGGGGGTGAGGAGGCCATGGGGCATAGTGTTTGGTTGGGGGTGAGGGACATGGGGCATAGTGTTTGGTTGGGGTGAGGGGGCCATGGGGCATAGTGTATGGGGCATAGTGTATCTAGGGTCAATAAAATATATATATAAGTTAATTAAACAGGCGAGATACAATAACTAAATAGAAATAAATTATAACAATGGAAAATGTGTAGTACAAAATGTAAGTTTGAAATGCAAATAAAAATCGTTACCCCTCAAAAACATTCTTTTTCCATGTGTTTAGTACAAATTGGGGGTTTAAAAAGCCTCCTGCCACGCCACGTCTACCGCCCCGCCCACATTTACCTTTCAGCCCACTATAGCCCTCATGTATGGTACTTTCGGCCCTCTGTCAAAATCAGTTGTGCACCCCTGGCCTAAGGTAATGGGTTTAAAAAGAATATAATACTATTAATAATTAGGGGTGCTAAGGATCCTCCGGGCTAAGAAAATGCTGACATTCAGACATGCGTTGTGTGATAGCCATCATGCCTGGAGACAGGCCAGGGGACTTTTGCTGGATGTAAAACATCTGGTAACCGCAGATAATAATTCACGAGCTGACTGCACACTCGGGAGAATAAAAACGCAGACTGCGCAGCCGAACGCCACACACCAGGCAGTGAGGAGTGAAGGGAGCGCTATTCTCAGAAGTCAGGCCCCGTCCCGGTGAATGCACAACGTTATTGTGCTGCAACAGAGATAGCGGATTCCGGAGCGTGCCCGGATATCTGATTCCAGTGGGTACACGCGAGTCACTCATGGAGGGTTTCCAAGCAAGCAATACGTATGATAAAGTGACACAATTTCCTCGGTACTCTCAGCCACGCAGTGGCTGTTCTGCCATGCGGCCACGGCAAATGATACATGAACAATGGGCCTGTTTCTAAATCACTGAAAAGGAGGCCTGTAATCGGAAGAGTTCTACCAGCGCCACACGGCAAGATGTGAGAGCCGACCGAGGTCTGATGTGGCGCGTGAGGACAATCGACTCGCGAAGCAGTTAAAGGAAGCAGGGGGCTACCGGATACGGCAGTGCGCGATTCTTATGTCATCACAAAAGGCCCTTGTTTTCAGTTGATTCATCGGCAGAGTCCCGGACCAGAAAAAAGCGGCTACATTACCGCCGAAAAGAGACACCCTTCACACCATCACATGCAGTCTTATCACTGAAATTATGTTGGTGGTGCCTGGTGGGAAAGGATTCGGGTGTTACAGTTAATTGCCTGTGTTTCGATGTATATTGATATACAGAAGCAGAAAACGGAATAATATCAACCTAATGAAAACTGTGCATGTGACAGTGCTGTATGAACACAGCTCTGGCAGCAAAATATGCAATGTGTAGATATATGAATATCCCTTCTTTATTTCTGTGTAACTGACAATGACATGTGAACCAATAAAGTCCCAAGTCAAAAGCAAATAGCGATAGACATACTTAAGAAAAACAAGGATTCCATAATAATTATAAACACAAATAATCATTTATATGTGCAAATGGAGACATGAAAAACATCAATCCGTGCAGCCAAAGCTTAGACCAACAGCATCATACAAAATGTACAAGCAACATAATATCATGTGATATAAAGATGTGACAGAAGGAGTGTGACATGTAATGCATTGCAGAAACATTTTCAAGGTGCATTGCATACAATAATAATCTGCGTTTGTAAAACAGAAATTAATTTGAGTGTACACTACAGGCGATAAAGATAATGGTGGACACAATCAATATCTGTCAACCTGAGCAGTTGGGTTTCGGGTGTGTGGGCATTAAAGGTCAGAAACACCCCAGCCTTCATCAGTACACAAGAAGGTAGCCGAAAGTGAATCTTCTTGCTTGCAGTCAGTATTTCATATGAGTGTTCATGGTGTTTCCGAAAAATGAGGTTCAAGCTTAGAATCACCAAACTGAATGGAAAATATATAAGGTGAGCATGTGTCACATTACTTGACAATCCAATCTGATGTTCTTTTAGTCCAGAAAGTACTGGCTAACAAAGAAGAGAACATTTGTATTGAATCCACAAAATGTTGTATCTGGTATTCTGGATGGAAATACAAAGATGAACCTATGTCTGCCATGGACAAAAATGTCCATCAGGCTGGATGGGCACACCCTCACCACCATAAAACCAAAAAAAAAACTAAACTAACGTGGACAAAGTAAATTACAACGAGATTATTTGTTTCGGCAAAAACAACATAGAATCTTGTCATGTTACCAACATTCAAAATGGACAAGAGGTGAGAGGAACCGGAAATGCAGTTGTGGCAGATCGTTTTTTTTAATTTTTTTTTTTTACATATAATAAAAAGACTTTAGCACCCTTGCTTTCCAATAACAGCACTAATGACAGTAGCCACCGGTTCAAAAGGCCGATCTGCTGGTAATGTCACATCGATCCTTCCTTAAGGGGCCTTGCGTCACTTGGGCCCTGCACTTTCTGCAGTGTAGGCCCTCAAGACCCATAGTTATGGGCAACACTGCCGGGCATCCCCAAGCGAGGCCGGGTAATTGCTGCCCCATAGCAGCAGGCCCAAAAGAGGGGCAACACCATCACCAAGGGCACAGCTCCCCTCTCTCCCCCAACTGCAAGGAGCCAAGTGCAGGAAGGGTGAGGTGTGAAAGAACACCTCACCCTTACACAACAACACATAGGTGCTAAGCACCTTGGGGAAGCAAGGTCAGCCTAGCAGGGGAACTACAAAGATTAGCCCCCCCCCCAGGGTCTTAGACAGTCGGCTGCAAGCCAGCCTGGCGGCTGGCTTCACAGCCACCACAGATACACTACAAAGACCCAGGGGCAGCCCTGGGTCCTATATAAGGAGCTGCTTCAGATCAGAAAGAAACACGTTTGTTTGTGGACCCTGCATGGGGACCCAAACAGCCAGAGAGTTTTCTGTGTACTCAGCGTCTCTCTCTTTTTCTTTTCCGCAAACCCTCCCACCCTAGAAAAAGGGAGAAGAACAACGGAAGGAAAACCAGGACACCGTACGGTGACCACAACAAGTCATGGAACAAAGAAGGCGGCATGTGCCTGAGGGGGTAACCTCAGGACTTGGTCCCCAAAATTAATATATTATTACTGTTATGCAAACATTGTTTATGTTCCATAACCATATCTGTAACAATTAAAACCTACAGCCTTTTTATTGCCAACCCTTGACCAAATGTTGTGCTGCAATAATTTATGGTGAGGGAGGGGGGTCTACCAGACCTACACCCACATCCCAACACAACAAAAATAAGGTTGCCTGCATATGAGTCCAGCAGTTACTTCCACAGTGGCCTTTCTTTCCATAAAGATCATACATTAATTGTCTCATTATGAGGACTACATTGTGCAAAGGAAAATAATGTATTATTATTTCAGCTGTTTACCCTCAAAGACATGAATGTAGGTGCACTCCACAAGCCTTACCTTTACACTTGGAGTCACCCCTTTTGTGATCCAGAGCCCCACAGTCCCAACAAGTGCCGGGAGTGCGGGGTACGGTACTGGAACCACCAGGACCCTGCTTTGCAGCAGGTGGACCACTACTCTTATTTCCACCCACAGATGACTTACCCCCACTAGATTTTTGGGTTTTAGGAGAGGAGGTTTTAGGTTTATTTGACTATGACTGCTTTTGGGACTCCTCAGCTTTCTGAGAGGACCCCTTTTCTTTGTCCTTGTCCTTCCCACTGGAGTCCTTAGGGGACACCCGGTGGGAGACCCACTTGTCAGCCAACCTAGCCAGTTTAAAGGGATCAAAAATGTTCTGGTCAGCAACATACTGACGCAGCTCTGGTGAACAGGCTTCCGAAAAATGCTCAAAAAACAACAGGTGGGACAATTCAACAAAAGTTTTCACCTTGTAACCATCAATCCACCCCATCATATTCATGTGCGCAGCACTCACCCAGTCAACCCAAGACACATTCTCTCTTTTCTTAACATCTCTGAACCTTTTAAGGTATTGGGTAGGCGTCTTGCCGAACTTGGCAATCAAAGCAGATTTCATACACTCATACTGACCCCTTTCTTCCACACTCAGCTTCAGAATACAGTCATATCCAGTTTGAGGCACTCTGCTTAGCAAACACTTAGCCCAATCTCTTTTGTCAAGATCATGAATTGCACAAGCCATTTCAAACACTTCAATCCATTGGAGGATATCATAACCCTCCGAAAACACACCAAACAAATCCTTCATAAATTTAGTTGCCGGGGACCTGACACTCTCACCTGGTTTCGCTGAAGTCTCCACTCGAGCTTTCTCTAGCTGTATTCTCTGACATTCAGTGTCCTTGTCTTAGAGTTCAAGATCCCTATTCTTGAGTTCCACTTGTTGAGCCAACTCCTCCTTCTTAAGCTCAGCATCTATTTCCAACTTGCGATATTCAAAGGCCAATTTCATCCTTAATAACACAAGCTCCAAGGTATTGCCTGGGTTCGGAACAGAGGCAGCAGGAATGGTGGCATTCCCAGAAACAGATTCAGTAGAAACCCCAGGGGCAGAGTCCTCATTGGTTGCATTCCCCCCCTCATCAAAAGTTTCACCATAGGTCTGGTAGTCCACCAGGGCAGCTATCAGCTCAGCCCTAGACTTATCCAAAAAGTCTAACTCCCTGGCTTCACAAGCACTCTGGAGAGCCTCTAAGTTCATCCGAGTCAATTTACCATTCACAATAGACTCCATTGCTTGTAATGCAGTTATTTTGTACACACCCAAACCTTAATCTAATAAAGTGCAGATATTTTGTAAGTGGCACGGTTATACACTGATTCTTAAAACCATAAGCATCCCACTGCTGCCACCAGTGTAAAGACTGGTAGGGGGTGCCTGTACTTCCGCTCTCTATATGGTACAGGAGAGGCACAGAGGACCCCAGACAAGATTCTCTATTATTGGTACGTGGTCGAGCAATCAAGGCCTAGCTTCTCAGGAGGTGATGCAGGCTGGTTCTTAAGTACAGTGTAGTTCCCGTACCCCCACAAAGGACTGTCCACACACTGTATTACTGAAAACACAGTCTTTATATAATTAATATTCAAGGGTATGTACACGATCACAATAACACACTTTGTACTCGGAAGTCAATAATGATAAATATATACAATTCTAAAGTGGTACCACTAATGTTATCGAATCTCATTAAAGTGCATCAACTGTACGGTTAAAATGTCACACAGATTAATAACGAGGAAACCAGCAATAGAGATAGGCAGGAACGCAAGGTGTTTGAAACAGTAGGCAGAATGCTGGCCCTGTTACCTAGACACAGTTCTGTGTGGCGATCCCCCCACCTGGGCAACCTGTAAATAAAGATATATAGCACAAGCCCAGCCCCTATGCTCAATCCTATTAAGGTTTTACCCCCCCAATGTCCCTGGTGGAGTAGAGTTCTCCGACAATGCGTCGACTGCTCCTTCTTGAGTGACTCCCTTTAAGGCAGGAGCCATGGATCGTCGAGAGTTGTCGGGGAACTCGGAGTTCGGTGTCGGGGAATCGACGGCCCTTCTTGAGTGCCCTCCCTTTAAGGCGGGAGTCACGGGTCGTCGAACGTCCGACGGTGAACAGGTTGAACTATGGCCATGAAGTGGCAGCTTCGTTACTAGCGGTGCTCGTCGACGACAGAGCGTTGGCGTCCTGCAAGGAAGAGGCGTGCGGGGCACCTTGGTGACGATAGTTCTGGACCGCAAAGAGATGATGAAGAACTTTTGCCCAGAAAGGGCGTCGAGTCGTCGGCGTCTCTGTGGTCTTTAGGTGGCGGGAAACCCACCAGTGGCTCCTTGGCGCGTCGACGGTCGGGCCTTCTCCAGCGGGAAACAAGCGGATGACGATGCAGGTGAGAGCGTCTGATGATCAATTGAAGTTCTTAGGCAAACGGGAGCACGGCGGCTCCGGTCGGCGATGGCGGTCGTCGACAGTGGCGGACAACAGTCCGAGCGCTTCTCCTTGGAGTTTCGCAGCATTCCCCATATCGGGTCGGCAGCCTGTCAAAGGTCTGTCTACCAGGGAGCGTTGGCAAAGATCAGCTGTGCACGATGGTCCCTCGTAGCTCGGGAAGAGGGCGCCTTACCAGGTCCTCTTTGGGTCAGTCCTTGGGGCACAGCAGCTTTCAGATTGTGAAGGAGAGCAACAGCAATTCTTCTTGTCCAGCAGGGCTTCCAGGTCAAGCGTCAGTTACTTCAGTTACTCGTCGTAGTGGACTTCAGCTTCTGAACATGATTCCTAGCAGTGAGAGGTCCCCAGATATACTGTTGATCTCCCATTCATTCCGCTGGGTCACACTCAAGCATCCAATCACGACTACGGCATTCATGCAGGCAGGCAGCCAATCAGGCACACAAGGTATTCAGGCCATTCACTCCTCTCCAGGCACTCACATCAAGTTATGTGTATTGGGACAAGTACCGAGCCATTCAACGCTCCAAGCTGCATTCATACCGGTTTCGGGCAGGGCTGTCTCAGTCATTGTCTCAACCACCAGATACAAGACATCCACAACACAGAATGCATATTCGGTACACACTCTATTCACCTGGGTCCCACCAACAGGAGGTACCCACAACATACATCACCGGGAAGGCTCCACCCAGCTAGTCTGGCTGGGCCTTCACAACAACACCATATATGGCATTTCCACCCAACACCTAGTCAGGGGGAAGGGGCAGAGTCAGGGCTTCCCCAGACTTTGGGAAAACAAGGTAATGGGTAATAGAAAGCAAGAGGCCACCGGGGCCATCTTGTTTTCCATCAGGAATCAACTGATCCCAATGGCAGGGCTGGGGTATCCCAAAATGGAGGATACTCCGCGCACCTGTCAAATTCAGCATGGAGCTGCCACCAGCCCATACCCTGCTCTGCGGGCCACCCACAGGTGCCCAAAAACATACACTAGGGGCACAGGGTTGTGCCCCCACCCATGGGTGCCATAAGGGTATCCCACGGGTCCGTTCACCAAACCAAAAGAAAGAGAGCTGCACCACCAGGAGTCCCACCTGAACTCCTGCGCGGAAAACACGACAGAACACACGATAAAAAGCCGTAAAGGACAAGGATACAGATGCCCTGTCCCTCCGATGCATTTCCAGCATCACATGGTCCCTCACACAAACTCTGTTACTTGGGGAGATAGACGCTTTTCCCACGCAGGGCCTAAGGTCTGGAATGCTCTACCATATGATCGGTGCAAAGCTAAATCTTTGCTGGAGTTCAGGAAAAAACTGAAAACTAAGGGCCTCATTACACGGAGGCCCTCATTACAACCCAGGCGTTAAGGGGTAAACGGCGCCGTAAAAGGTGGCGGCACCCTTAAACCCTTAACGCCTGATTACGAGGTCCCTTTGCGGGTGGCACTTTAACGCCTGCTTTTAGCAGGCGTTAAAAAAACAACCCGCAGAGGGACCTTGGTGCTAATTACGGTGCCGCAATTTGCAGCACCGTACTTAGCGCCTTCCCCATTCCCATTGAGCCCTATGGGGCAAAAATGGGAATGGGGAAGGGCCCTGGCGGCATGGGGAATTACCGCCCCGCCAACCTCGGAATGGGGCGGTAATTCCCCATTCCGCCATGGCCCTTCCCCATTCCTATTTTTGCCCCATAGGGCTCAATGGGAATGGGGAAGGGGCTAATTACGGTACCGCAAATTATGGTACCGTAATTAGCACCATGGTCCCTTTCCGGGTCCCAACTTTAACGGCTGGTCTACACCAGCCGTTAAGATCGGGTCCCGCAAAGGGACCTCGTAGTAAGGCGGTAAGGGTTTACGGGTATCGGTGCCCTTACCGGTACCGGTAAACCCTTACCGCCTACCGGGTAATGAGGCCCTAAATCTTTGCTGGAGTTCAGGAAAAAACTGAAAACTTAGACATAGCAGCTTATTCTGGTAATTTTCCTTGCTGATCTATCACCTGCGCCCAGATGCAATTTTTTTGCCTGGTTCCCTCTTTGGGGTTATGCGCTATACACATTCCTAAATACAAATACAAATACATAGGAAACATAGCTGGCCTCATACTTAATGCTTATTTCAGAAATGGAGTTCTGCATCAGACGGCATGTAACACAGGTATGGCATGGAATATAAGTACGCTCTTAAGGGAGTTTTCACCAGAACTGTGCTGAAAGAGGAAGATGCAGTGCTGCTAAAAGGTAGGGACGTACAGTGCACAACTGCTGACAGCTGGCCTCCACTCACTTGGAAAACACCCTTGCCAATTTGCCACTGCAGGGAGGAGTCCCCCGCCATGGACGTTCTGTTGGGACATTGGGGAATGTTTGGAGACTCCCTGTGAGAAAAACTGAGGCCAGGGTTGCTCATCCATAATAAGCGATGGGAAGCCAACCCATCAGAACCCTCGCCATCATGGAAGAGCCACGCCAGCTCATGGGTGCTCCCTCAGCTGCGTATTGCAGCTGAAAGAGTCCTGCTGTGCTGGTATGAACTGTCAAAGCGAAAAAATGATTACCCTTTGACAGTTCATACCCCAGCCGCACATGTCCAATGGCCAATGCGAGGCTAAGGATGTTTTGATTCCCAGACTTGCAAGGCCTTTTGGGGATTCAGGATGGGATAATGCACATTTGTATGTGCAAGGGGGTTTTCCTTCATCTCTTATACATACAAACAGAACGGGCACCATGTTATAAGCACTCCAGTGCAGAAACCAGGAAAACTCTTTGCTTCCTGGTTCATATTCCTTTGTTGTGGGAGCTGTAAGGCTTTCTGATAGTGGCAGCAGAGCTGTATGAGGATGGGGTTGCTGCAGGTCAGATTTTATTTTGCATGCATACATGTGTGTAAATCAGTTTGTATGTGTGTACATGTGAATGAGTGAGGGAATGCTGTGTGTGAATGGAATCAGTGAGTGAATATGTTGTGTGAATGTCTGTTAGTGTGCTTGTGTCGAAGAAAGAAAAAACAGTCTTAAACAGCACTGGCACGGTCCAGTTTGTATATTTATAGACTTCTGGTTAGCTGCTAACTGGGACTTTGTCCTGAGACTGGTCAGGACTTTGAGTAACTTGAAACAGTTTGCAAGCCACGAGTAGCACTTACACCAAAAAAGAATGTAATGTGTTCAATTGTTAGTTCAATTTATTCCTTTATTGGTTAGAAATGATATACTTGAATCAAGAAAACCAAGCATAAGATTCAGTTTTGTTCACTGATGAGCCTTTTGGGTTCCAATCAAGTTGAAGTGCCTGGACTTTTGAATCAAAAAAATCAAAAATGAAATTGAGTTAAGTTCACTGATGAGCCTTTTGGGTTCCAATCAAATCAGAGTGCCCGGACCTCGACACATTTCCAGTCACAATGTATATCTTTTACCCTTATTGAAATTCAGCATCTTATCCGGATTCAAATATACCAAATGTTACTCTGTGGCCTATTTTACCATAGACACACCAAGAGTTTTGGGACCAATCTACATCATATAAAAATGTCCACATCAATTTAGCAAGAGGACTTCATAGTGTGCCTGTGTGTTTGTGCTGGGCCTGGGAAAGTGTGGGGCCAGGGGTGTGGATCAGGAACACGGTAACAAGGCATTTTTGTACTGGACATCTATCTTCGATGACCAGCAAAAAATCATTATCCTTCAACCAGCGTTTGATTAAATAAAAGAAGATGTGTTATTACATGGCTAACCTGGCATTTTGGGGCAGTCAGTCTAGCCATCCTCACTGTGGCATGACATTTCTTACTGGATATCTATGATAACTCAAGCATGTTAAGGTTATTACTTTTCTTACTGTGGCATGGATTTGTTTTAATGGACATCTTTGATAAAGCAAGGATGTTAGGTCTTTTAACTGGGCCAGCCTGGCATTTTGGGATAGCCGGTCTATACCATTCTTTCTATGTGTGCATCTATGATACACCAAACATGATATGTGTTATTACTTGCCTAGACTGGGTAACCAGACTAGCCCTTTCCTATTATACCATGACATTTTTCGTTGAGGATCTATGATAAAACAATCATAGAATGTGTTACTACTTGGCTAGTTTTGCATTTTGGGGCTGCCATTCTAGCCTTTTCCTACTGTGGCATGGTATTCTATTCTGGGCATCTATGCTAAAGCAAAAATGTTAATTGTTATTATGAGGCTAAAGTGTCATTTTGGTGCAGCCAGTCTAGCTATGTCTTTGTGTCTCATGGCATTTCATTCTGGACATTTATGATAAGTAAGCATGAGAGGGTTTATTACATGACTAGAATTATGTTTGGTACAGCCAGTCAAGCTATTTCTTACGGTGGCATGGAATGTGTTACTGGGCATCAAAGATAAAGCAAACATTATAAGTGTTATTTAGTGTCTGGACTGGTCTACATTGCACACTCAGTTTGGACTTGTATTCTTGTGACAGGGCATTTGTAAAGGCAACGCTAACAGATGTATGTTCCTATGTGGTGATACTGCCATATATTGGGTTGGTCTCCCTTGTATGCTCGGTCACTCTGGCATATTTATTGGAAATATTTACGCCTCTCCAATTAAATAATTCACCAGCCACCACTAGCCTAGAGGCCAATAGGGTCAACAATGTCTTTGCTGTGCATATAGCTGCAAAACAACAGAATAATGATGTTTGGAATGTGTTAAATTACTCTAAATCGCTTGCATTGCTCCTGGGTAACCCTTCAGCCCACTGTATTTTGATTTGCTCTTCTATTACTGACGGGAAAATACCATATGCAAATCATCCCTGGTCCCGCCCCAAAAGGGGAAACCCAGCCCAACCTGCTAGGTTAATTCCTGCTGCATGACGCCACAAGCAACCTCTGTCATGTTTCAACCTCATTCAGCATTATAGCTGGGTGTAGTTTCGCGCTCTAGAAACAGCAGAACTGGGATTCTTGTCTGGGCATCAGTTGGGCCATCAGCAGGCTCAGTTGGTCGACCATCAGACGCTCTTCTATGGGCACTCAATAATCTTGTCATTGGAGGGTTACAAAGAATTTGGATAGAGGTCTCTGTATCCTGAAAAACACGTTTACAAAAATTTCTACCATGAGGTTACAAGCATTCAAGGTTAATCTTTTTAGAAACTTCGATTCCCCACTAGTTAATTGGCCTTATGTGCTGGTGCTGGCTTAGCTGATACCCATGAATGCTGTAAAATATGCTGCTGCTTCGCTGGAGTCTTTTGGTGGTCTGCGAAAGAATCCATACAGGTTTGGAGCATTTACCTTCGGTGGAAAAACTCTAAAAGAGGAAAGAGGCTCCTATCACAAAAACATTTTTCAAGGGTGCCAGTGAGTAAAGCCCACAAACAAGAAAAGTATCCTCCAAGTAGGGACGTGGCATCACTAAGAAGATGGTATGGTTGTGGTGCACATCCTATCTGTTTCTGTGTATAATTTTATTTAGCATTTGGTTTCCAGTGATTAACTTTTTCAGCCTTTGTGTAAATGAGGTGGGCTACCGGGAGGTGGCTGCAAGTGAATGCTGGGATGGCAGTGAGGAGATGTTATTTCTTCAGGCAGGGTCTTGATATTTGTTTTGCTCAGTGCCCTCCCTGGGTAATTTAGGAAGGCTGGAGGCAGCCTGCGGTTGGTATTTACTTTGCAAATCCTAGCTTACTTCATCAAGTGCCAGAGAGAGTGTCACTAGGGGTTTGTGACGCAGGGCTTCTGGGTCCCTTGTGTGGGTGATGTTAGTCCTAATTACAGCAGTAAATAAGCAACGCGTGTGACAAGGAGCCTTCCAGTCATGTTTTAGTGTGACACTAGCCCTGTGTGGACCTTAAAATTACCAAAGCATGTTTAGGGAGTCTTTGTGGAATATCTTCAGAATTTCATAGAGGAGGCTATATTCAAAGGTGCAGCATTGTTGCAGTGTTCGTTTTTGTCAGGGCACCTAGATTGTGGTGGAACAATTAGGCGTATGGGTGTGTAATATCACCACAAAGAATACTCTGTGGTGACGTCAGCAAGAGAAGCCATATGATTTTGAAATCTGTTCAGTTGATAATTGGATTTAAAAAATCCATGTACAACAATGGCATATGCCAAAAGAATGCAAACACAGTTACGTTTCCAGTCACAAGCTCCAGCCTTGCTTTCGCAGAAACCAAACTGCGTGGCTCAAATGTGAATTTATCCTAATGTTTGCCCTAATACCCCCTTACTTGTCTGGGCTCTTGTGATAATTTACCACTATTAAAGAAACCACCTAATGACAACATAAAAAACTCTGTAATTAAAAAGTGAGGCTTTTTAAATAAATCTCTTTCATTAGATTGTAGATGCCCAGAAATAGTCCATGAACCGTGACTGGCCGATCCTTTAACTGAATCACCACTCGAGCCAAGGTCCAATGGCTTCGAAAAATGCTAATGTCTTCATGCGCCATTTTAGCTGCTGCCCAGGATTCCTGTATGAAACAAAATGACAGCACTTCCATGAAGTTACTCCGGCCATCCTGGTAGATATTCAAGGTTGGAGTAAAAGTATCATATTGTGCTACTGTAAAAAAGCACTGGAAATGGAAGGAGCAACTAATGCCCGCAGACAAATAGTTAAAGTGTTCTCCAATAGAGAAAAGTCATCACGAAGAACATGCAAATGCTACAAGGCAGCTCTTGCCCATCGCCTACGACTTCGGTTCTATGCATCAACCAGTAATGAGTGCAAAGAGGGGTGCAGGAATTGCTATATTGATAGAGGAGGGTGAAACTCCAACACCATCTACTGAATCGAGGGTAAACATATGGGAGACATCTCGTAATGCAAACATCCTCCTAAGCAATGGAAATGATAAATCTAGACTATAGCCATAGCTTCTATGTGTATATGTAGTGTCCCAAAGTTCCATTCCCTGCCTCCCTTACTGTTCATAGCCATCAAGCATTGCATTAATCCTTTGTCTGACACAACATTACCACTCTCTATCAAAATATCCGCCACAATCAACTGTTTCGTCATCACCAAAATCAGAATGATCCACCAACTCATAAGATAAGTGCAATTCAAGACAGGTGCCCTCAATAGGACTCCGGCGCTAAACCATGGTGCTATTAGCACCATGGTCCATGCTGGAGTCCGCCATGAAGAAACAGGGAATAACCACCCCATTCCAAGGTTGGCGGGGCGGTGATTCCCCCTTTCTCCATGGCCCTTACCCATTCCCATTTTTGCCCCATAGGGCTCAATGGGAATGGGGAAGGTGGCAATTACGGTACCGCAAATTGCGGTACCGTAATTGCCATCAAGGTCCCTTTGCGGGTCCCTACTTTAACGGCTGGTCCAGACCAGCCGTCCAGATCAGCCGTTCAGGTCGGGAGCCGCAAAGGGACCTCAGAGTAAGGCGTTAAGGGGATAACGGCGCTGCAGCCTTTTTCGGCGCCGTTAACCCCTTAACGCCAGGGTCCTAATGAGGGCCAGGGTCATTTCGGACCCATTCATGCAATTTCCTTTAAGTGTGGAACACAAGTAGCATGAACCTCTGCTGTTACATTTACATCACTGTCGCTCAAACAAGGATAGAAATGTTTTTTTTTACATATTTCACAATGATAGGCCATTTAAAGTCCCATTGTGATAAAATGCTCTCTCAACATCCAGGTGGGTGCAGGAAGCACCATGCAAGCTTCCGACACTAAAATATGCAAGGGAGGGGTCAAGCACACAATTTGTGCTGCAGCACAGCTCCCTGGAAATGTGCAGGCCATTTTAATGAATAAGGTGACCTGAACATTTACCAAATAATGCAAATACAAATACATCCTCTGTACATTTTATATTTGAATACTTTGTACAAATGTGCCACTCTTTTATTTTAAAGGTTTCCATTTTTTGTGGACTATAGAGAGTTATTGTTTGTCTCTATATTATAAGAAACGCCACGCATAAACCATTAGTAATTTAGAAACTTTGCTTTTTTGAGCATCACTGGCAGGAAGGTTTCTGAAGTTCATGTACATATTATTAGGTTTATACTTTGTTTGCTTTGACCATCTGTTGGCGGGTAAAGGTCTGACCTATTTAGCCCAATGTTTGCTGCAATATTTAATCAGATTTATCATGAGCTTAACCCCGATTTGTTGCACACATCTCTTAAAGGTTTCCCGAAATTTAAATCACCTAGATTAGAATGTGTGTGATTAGTGGTGCAGGCCAAATTTATTTCCCAAATCTTACTCCCAACCCTTTGTGTCTGACACAGCACAGCATGACTCAGTTTCACTATCAATTTTCAGGAAAGTTTGATCACCATCAGCAGGATAGAGTCCTGTGGATGGTGGTAGAGTTCAAAGTGTTCCGCTGTTCTGGCAGGACATGCGAGACAGAGTGATGAGGACGTCATGCAAAAACCTTTCTAAACTGTAAATAGCGCAAAACAATGGCCTCAGGGCAGCCACTAGGACTTCAAGGAAAGAACACATCTCAGAAATCAGGAGACAAGTCCATTGGCTCCCAGTCAAACTGAGAATCATGTTTAAAACTCTTTCACTGGCACACAAATGCCTCCATGACACTGCCCCTCCATACCTTGTACAGAGGATTGTCAAACACACTGCCACTAGACCCCTTAGGGAGGGTTACTCTAACCTTATCCAGATGCCCAAAACCAAAAAGGCCCGCACAGGAGGATCCAGCTTCCCTACGATAGCTGCCTCACAGTGGAATGCCCTCCCGTCTAGCCTCAGAATGATTCAATCCAATCTTGCGTTCTGCAAAGCACTCAAAACACTACTCTTCATTTAACCAACATAACCTGCTGTGTTTTGTGTTTTTGTCTGCTCAAAGAAAAATGTTGACTACTGTATCCTGTAACTAAGAGACCTTTTGGTCAGATGTAACCTCCCCAATGAAAATTCTTTGCAATCTCTGGTAACAAGCGCCACGATGCCCCCGGGCTGTACGTGCGCTTTACAAATGCGAATAAATAAATAAATGAGACATTTATTTGTTTACCATTTATATACAGCACACATAACCCATAGGCATCTAGGTGCTGGTTTCATTGCAGGCTATTTATAACGCCATTTTCTTTTTTTCTTCAAGCGCAGGTCCAGGATTAGAACCTGCGTTACGTTGCCACCGAGCTATCCTCCGGTCCATGGGCATGCGCTGCTTGCATTCCCCATTTGTCAGTGAGGTGGGTTGAACCCCATGACAATGTACTATGCCTTTCAAAACCAGATGTCCAAGCACCACCCTACTCTTTACTATGTTACTGGGCAATTAGGGAATACAAGGAACGACCTGATGAATTGGGAGAGTGCAGAACAACATGCAGGTATGGTTCCACTGATAGAGCCAAACAAATGAGTCAGAACCTGCAGTTGTGAGCACAGCACTAGGACTCAGATAAGTGAAGCCAGAAAATTAGGCAGAACCTTCAGTTTGTAAATGTTTTACTGGGAGTATAACTGTGGCTCCATTCAGTAATATGGAAACATTGAGACAGAACCTCCAGTTTGATGCATTGAAATAGGAAGATTGGAATAGTTCTGCAGGTTGGTAGAGGCAAATACACTGAGGATGAGTGAACAACTTACAATCACATTTTGCAATGTGCACAGTAACTATTTTCAGTGGAAATATCTTCACCACCTTTGCCCGTGCCACTTCACTTGCATGATTCCTAACTGGCTTGCTCACAAATGTGTTTCATGGTCATCCAAGGGGTGGGTCTGGTCTTTCCTCTTGCCACAGTGTTTGGTGAAAAGATGAGTCAAACACTCATTGACAGTGCACAATACCCAAGGGGCAGCCAAGGCTTTTCACAGCTGATTGAACACGTACAGATGGTCAAGCAAGAATTGCAGTGGATTGTCATCAATATATTATTGGCATGTATTGAGGATCAAGGCATCAAACAACTAGTCTGAAGTGACCCGGCTGAATTCTCATGGGGACAATGATGCATATAGAAAGCTATACTGGCGGAGTGCTCTGTCCAAGAGCCTTTTGGAATTTTCCGCTCTTTGGAAATTGATCCAAGCCCTTGTGAACTCTCACACCAATGAGGGAACCACCCTCCTTAACAGCAGTCCAGTGAGTACAAGGGGCCTGGCTCAGTGAAGGGGCGGCATAACAGTAATACTGTAACCTACGTCATAAGGACACGAGAAAGCATCAGTCATTGTCATAAGGCACTAGAAAGCGAGGAAAACCACCAAGCAAGCATCAGTCATTGTCATAAGCCACTAGAAAGCAAGGAAAGCGACCAAGCAGGTATCGGTCATTGTCACCAGCCACTAGAAAGCGAGGAAAGACACCAAGCAAGCATAGGTCCGTGTCATCAGGCATTAGAATGCGAGGAAAAACACCAAGCAAGCGTCAGTCTTTGTCATAAATCACTATAACTGTCATCAGCCACGAGAAAGCGAGGAAAGACACCAAGCAAGCATAGGTCATTGTCATCAAGTCATTGTCATAAACCACTAGCACACAAGGGCACGAGGCACGCAACAGTCCTCGCGACAATCAGAACCACAGCCAGTCGACATGTCGCAGCCAATAGACACAGCAGTGGACACCACAGCACCTGCAACACCAGGGGTAACACCCACTAACACTGTGTCATTCCTTCGTCATCCAAACCCATTTGCACTAGAACCACAGGAGAACCAAGGCCAGAGATGGCAAGAGTGGATGGACGAATTTGAAGAATTCATGAGGGCAGTTGGAAACCAAGATGTGCCCAATAAACTGGACATCTTCACAAACTTGGTCAGGAAAGACATTAAGAGCATCATCAAGACCATCCCGCAAGCAAGCAGAAAGGACTACTTACCCGAAACTCATCGAAGCCATCAACAGTTGTCTGATAGTAGTCCCAAACAGGGACTATGAACGCTACATATTCAATCAGTGCACCCAGATGCCCCAAGAAACAGTTGGTCAGTTCATACTACGCCTCCAGAGAAAAATCACATATTGTGACTTCGCCAACTTTAATGACGATGAGGCCATCCGCTTGAGAGTCATAGAAGGATGCTTGTCATCAATATTCCGCAAACACTTGCTGAAAAAAAAACTACCTCTGAAGGAAATTGCTGAACTGGCCAGAGTGTACGAAAGAGTAGATGTTCAAGCGGCCCACATTGAGAACCCAAAAAAGATAGGCTCCATTGCTGCCGTCACCACCAATCAAACAAGCCGCCAATACGCCAATACGTACAGACAAGACCAAGGGAATAACGCAAGACGCCCTCCACCAGAAAGACAATGTTACCGGTGCGGATTCAAATTCCCACACAAGGGCCAATGCCCTGCCATAGGACAAATGTGCATGAAGTGTGGCCAAGAAAATCACTTTCCGACCATGTGCCGGGAGAAGACACCCCCACTACCAGCGTACCGACCACCCAACCAACAGGCGACCCCAAGAAGATTCGAGGTGCCGAGACCGTTCAACTCAAGATCATACCCTGAACGAGAATATAACAAGCCCTTCACCAACCCAAGGCCCACGAATAACGCTGGGTTCATCAGGGCAGTAGAAAACCTACAGGTTGTTACGCTCACCTGGCTCCCACAGAGGCGTCGATCTGGACTGGACTGCTGCGGTCTCCACCAATGTGACATGAAGGGCCGAGATGACGAACTGGACTGGCCCACCTAGCTTCGTTTGCTTGGCCCGTAGGAATATTCTTCTGCAAGTGGAGAAAGGGAATTAACCACCCATGGAGTTGAGCGTAAATCCCCTCACCCCGCTGTTCTCCCCACTGATCACCTTGGCTGTTCCCTCTTATAGTCTCACCAGATGACTTGAAAAGATGAGCTCTCCATCCTGCATTGAGCGCAGGGGCGCGTAGATAACCAGTTGCTTCACTGGCTCGAAGGAATTGATGAGTTCCAGGACAATATTGACTCCGATATTCCCGGCAAGACGCTGTAAGTATGTAGTTCGTAAGAGTTCAAATGCCTGACTTTCACTCTTGTCCAATACCTTGCAGGTTGCAGTTTGACCATACTGAAGAGTTCCTCGTGGCAACCGGTAATGTTCTGGTAAGGATTTGTATTATCCAACACAGTTCGATAAAATAATGTCCATATGTAACCTGTTGCTTTCTCCCTTATTCAGGCGCTGAGAGAAAGTATGAAGTCTCTGGGAATAATGCCTCCGGCGGTAAAATCAGGTAAGTCTTTTGTGGTGAGGAGTGTTTCCCTTGTTAGTCCCTTGTTTCACCTTGCTGTCCTTTTGTTTCCCCTTAGGGGCCGGGGTTTGGCTATGATGCAGTGGAAGCTGCGCCGACCCGTGAAGAAGAATAGTACCCCCGGTGGTAAAATCAGGTAAGTCTATGGGGGGTATTCCTAGGTGTATTCCCTTAGCTCACTTTGCTGTTCTTGTCTTCTCCTTAAGTACAGGAGTGCGGCGGTAACATGTAGGAGGATGCGGTGAAATGTGAAGATGCTGCAAAGGCCGGTGAGTTCAGCGCGGCGCTGCAGCAGGCGAGGCGACACGCATAAAATAACTTCTTTCTTCCAGCTCGAAGGCGCGATGGATCAGGAATTCAGGTAAGGATCAAAGGTATTGCTCTTGTTCTAACCTTTTCTCCTCCTTTCTCCCTTTTTCTAGGAGCTCCAAACTCGAGGCGGGCGTGCCAGAAGGCTGGATGCAGACTTGCAGGCACGGCGAGCGTTACACTGCTGGATGCAGAATAACGCGAAGCGTGTGCTGCTCTTCGGCCGTGGTTTAAATAGCCTCCTAAGTAGTCCCAGGTAAGTATTCCTCCCCAGCCCCACCCAAGTAAAAAAATAGTCCCTAGGTAAAATAGTCCCTTCCAAGCCTCGTTTGGCTTGGAGCTCTTGCAGCATGGTCTGCATCAGGTACGTTTACAGCATGGTCTGTATCAGATAAGTTTTAATCTATGAGCCTGGCGCCTATGGCACCAAGACTGTCTCTCCATATGAGCCTGGCGCCATAGGCACCAGGACTGCACCCAAATAGCCCCTAGCGGGGGTTGTTGGGCTTGCTTGGGGTAACTTGATGCCTGCTTCTGGGGTTGCTGGACTTGGTCTGGGTCCCCGGGGGTAGGCATCATGACACAGGTGGACCAGGCGGATGAGACATACGCCAACCAGGAACAAATATACCAAATGCAAGCATGTCCCGAAGAAGAACACCAAAGGGAGAATGCCACCAGAGATCCGTATGAGAATCCACCAATTGAGGAACAGGCACAGTACGCGGAATGCGACCGATACAGCAGGAAAT
Source organism: Ambystoma mexicanum (assembly GCF_040938575.1). Taxonomy (NCBI): domain Eukaryota; kingdom Metazoa; phylum Chordata; class Amphibia; order Caudata; family Ambystomatidae; genus Ambystoma; species Ambystoma mexicanum. The sequence continues at coordinate 261,938,876 of NC_090940.1, forward strand.
ACGTTCGACTCATCTCAGATGCCTCAGATGACAGCACAGCACCCAGGGTGACGGTTCACCTAAGAGGAATAGACACACCGTTCCTGGTGGACACGGGCGCAACCGTTAATGTCATGAACCATCTGACATATCAACACTTAGGGCCTCATTACGACCCTGGCGCTAATGGTTTAACAGAGCCGTAAAGAGCGTCAGCGCCGTTGAACCATTAGCGCCTGATTACAAGGAGCCTTGGCGGGTTGGAGGCTTTAACACCTGCTTTTTGCTGGCGTTAAAATCCAACCCGCTAAGGGACCTTGGAGCTAATTACGGCAACCGTAATTTACGGTGCCGTAATTAGCGCCTTCCCCACCCCCATTATGCCCTATGGGGCAAAATGGGAATGGGGAAGGGCAAATGGTGAATGGAAAATTACCGCCCCCGCCAACCTTGTGATGGGGGCGGTAATTCCGCCATCCACCATGCCGGAGACCGGCATGTACCATGGTGCTAATAGCACCATGGTCCAGCGCCTGGGTCGTAAAGAGGCCCTTAAAGACAAATTCCCGCTGCAGCCGTCGCACGCCCAAATATTCCAGTGGGGTGCAACACAGCCGCTAATGTCAAAAGGATAATTTGCATGTGACCTCGTCCATAGAGGAAAACAAATACAGACAGTGATACACGTCATACACAGTCCGCGATGGGAAGGTGCCTCCTGAGCCATAAGACCGTTCTCGCTCTAGGACTCATTGACATCCACTACAATGAATCAGAAGCCAATCAATGTATGCCACCCGGCTCCCAACTGATATAGGCCATACATCACGTGGCCCTAAACATGGAGGACCTGAAGTCCACCTATCCAAAGCTATATGAAGGAGTAGGTGTTACGCTTACCTGGACCCCACATGAGTGTCAATCGGACCCGGACAGCTGCGGTCTCCGTCAACGTGATGCGTAGTGCAGAGATGTCTGTCTGGACTGGCCCGCCTAGTCTTGTCTGCTGGACCCGAAGAAGTATTTTCCTTATGTTTGTAAAAGATTAGCTCTCCATCCTGCGTGTCTAGCAAGGGCGCGTAGATACCAGTTACTTCAGTGGTTTGAAGGCGTTGGGAGAGTTCCGGTAAGCATTGACTCTGAAGTCCCAGGCGGGATTGATAAGTATTAAGTTCAAAGAGTTCAATGTGCCCGATGTTCACTCTTGTCCCCTTCCTTCCTTAAGTTGCAACTGAGTTTGTGAGAAGAAGGTCTCGTAGCTGCTGCTGGGGTTCAGGTAAGAGTCTGTTACCCAATGCTGTCCGGTAACTATTGCATGCGTTAACGTATTGTTTTTCTCCCTCTTTACAGATGCGGCATATGAAGATATGGAGAATAATACCGCCGGTGGTAAATCAGGTGAGTCCATGGTGGTAAGAGGTATTTGTTGATTCCCTTGGCTCACCTTGTTATTCTTGTGCCCCTAGGTGCCGGAGTACGCCGAAGAAATGATGGAGACAGTGCCGGATCGAAAGATGCTGTGAGAACTGGTGAGTATGGCGCCATACTGGAGCTGGCGAAGCGACGCGTGCAGGCCTGATGTACTTTCCAGGTCGGGAGATGAAATGGATCCGGAATCAGGTGAGGAATTTGAAATAAGTTTGTTTTCTAACCTTGTCCTTTTCTTCCTCTTTATTCTAGGAGCTCCGGATTCGAGGCGGGCGTGGCAGAAGACTGGATGCTGGCTGTAGGCACGCGGGCGTGGCAGATGACTGGATGCTGGCTGCAGTCACGGTGAGAGTCACGCTGCTGGATGCAGAATAACACGAAGCATGTGCTGCTGTTCGGACGTGGTTTAAATAGCCTCCAAAGTAGTCCCAGGAAAGAAGTTCCCCAGGACCACACCCGAGTAAAAAATAGTCCCTGTAGTAAAATAGTCCCATCCAGGCCTCACGTTGGCTTGGATTTATTTGCAGCATGGTCTGCATGAGGTAAGTAATCTCTATGAGCCTGGCACCTATGGCGCCAGGACTGATTTTTATTATGAGCCTGGTGCCTACGGCGCCAGGACCGAACCCAGACAGCCCCTAGCTGGGGCTGCTGGGGTTTTTGTAAATGTCTGGATGCCTGCTCCCGGGGCTGATGGGCTTTATCCGGATGCCTGGGGGTAGGCATCATGACAGCACCCTCCACCAAGGTCCCTCCTAAAGTTGTTCTTCCCCTTGGCCCTAGTTTGTCTGGGAAGTTCCGATGGAATTTCTTCACCAACCGAGGTGCATGAACGTGGTCACTAGGCTCTCATGACCTTTCCTGTGGTCCGTAACCTTTCCAGTCGATTAAATAAAAGTCTTGATTTAACCAACTTAGAGTCCAGGATATTCTTTACCTCGAATTCAGGTTCTCCATCTATTAGGATGGTGTCAGGTGGTTTGGGAAGTCTTGTCCCGGGTTGAACTGGTATCAGAAGTGAAACACGAATGACAGGATGGATCCGCATATTAGAGGGTAATTCCAACTTGACGGCCACCGGGTTGATAATGGCCTTAATAGCGTAAGGTCCCAAATACCTAGGATGAAAAGTCTGAGTTCCTTTTAGAGGTATGTGTTTTGTAGCCAGCCAAACTTGATCCCCAATCTGATATCGTGGAGCATCGCTTCTATGTTGATCAGCATTTTTCTTATATTTCTCTTTCGCTTGTTTCAAATGTTCTGTTGCCTCCTTAAAGGCTTGTGTAATAGTAGAGTGCAAGTGACTAACTTCAGGCATTTCTAAGTGCTGGGGCGAATCGAGTTCTGAGGTTCGAGGGTGATGTCCGTACATTCCAGAATGTACTGAGTTATTGCATGCATATTCGGAAATCCATAAAATATCCTTCCAATTGCTTTCGGTCTGGTGCAGCATGCAACGTAGGTACTGTTCAAGGGTCTGGTTGGTCCTCTCCGTCTGACCATCAGTCTGGGGATGGTGACTGGTTGATAACCTCACGTCGATTTGCGCCAATCGACAACATTTCTTCCAAAATTGTGAAATGAATTGACTGCCTCGGTCAGAGACCAATACGGAAGGAAATCCGTGTATTCGAACAATGTTTTCGAGGAACCCCTTGGCCAAAATTGAAGCGGAAGGTAATCCTTTTAAAGGAATAAAGTGGGCCATCTTGGAAAAAAGATCCAAAATAACTAGGATGGTGTTAAATCCATTACATGGAGGTAGGTCTGTAATAAAGTCTAAAGACAAGGTGTGCCATGGTCTAGGTGGAATATCCAAAGTTTGTAAAAGGCCAGCAGGCTTTTTCTTCTTCTGTTTTGGGCGCAAATGCCACAAGACATCACAAATGACTTTACGTCTTTTCGCCAAGTGGGCCACCAGAACTGTCTCTTAATTTTCGCTTCAGTTTTTGCGATACCTAGGTGCCCTTCCATCAGGGTGTCATGGTAATTGGAGATGACTAGTTCTTGTATTTCCTTGTGTGGTAGAAATAGTCGTCCTTGATAGTAAGGTAGGTCATTGACGACTGAGTAGTCCGGGTCTTTCTTGACCCAGTCCTGCAGGGTTGCTGGATCGAAGAGTTGTTGGATTTTTGAATGAATATCTTCTTTTGTCTGTAGAGTAGTTATGCCAAGAATTCTTTGCTCGGGAATTATTGGCACTGGTTCTGGGTTTGCATATGCTTCTCCCATCCCTATTCGGGATAAGGCATCTGCTTTGCCATTTTTGCGGCCTGGTCGATAAGTGATCACAAAATCGAAATCGGCAAAGAACAATGTGCACCGAAGTTGTCGCGATGATTGGGCTTTGGCTGTTTTTAAATACTGCAGGTTCCGGTGATCAGTCATTATGGTAATGGTATGCCTGGCACCAAGAAGGTAGTGCCGCCAAGCCTTAAAGGCGGATTTGATAGCTAATAGCTCTTTATCGGTAATCGCATAGTTTAACTCAGGTGCTGAGAACTTTCTGGACCAAAACGCTACTGGGTGAAGTTGACCGGTTTCAGGATACTTCTGGGACAGGACAGCTCCCATGGCTAAACTGGATGCATCAGTTTCTACTATGTATGGAAGCTCAGGGCGTGGATGCTTTAAGATGGGTGCTGATGTGAATTTCGCTTTCATCTCTTGGAAGGCCTTTTCAGCCTCTTCGGTCCACAAGAAGCGTTTGTTTTTTCGCAAAAGTGCTGTGATGGGGTGTACAACATGGGAGAAGTCTGGAATGAATCTGCGGTAGAAATTAGCAAATCCGAGCATGCTTTGTACCCTTTTGACTGAACTGGGTGATGGCCATTGAGAATTGCGTCCACCTTTCGAGTGTCCATTCGGACTCCCTTTGGAGTCAGGATAAATCCAAGAAATTCAACTTCCGTAGCATGAAAAACATATTTTTCCAATTTTGCTTATAACTTATGCTGGCGTAGTTTCTCAAGGATGCACGCACGTGCTTAACAAGGTCTGATTCTGAGGAGGAGTACACTAGAATATCATCTATGTATACGATGACACAGACGTCAATGAGTTCATGAAGGACATTGTTCATAAAATACAGGAAGGCTGCTGGTGCATTGCACAACCCGAAGGGCATCACCTGATATTCGAATAATCCGTACTTGGTGCGAAAGGCAGTCTTCCATTCGTTGCCTTTCTTGACACGTACCAGATGATATGCCCCTAGGAGATCTAACTTAGTGTAGATACAAGCATCCTTTACTTGGTCTAGTAATTCGGGGATCAGAGGCAATGGGTATCGTTTTTTTACCGTAATCTGAATTAATGCGCAGTAATCTATGAATGTTCTAAGGTCACCTTCCTTTTTTGGCATGAAGAATAAAGCTGAGGATGCAGGAGACTTGGAAGGATGAATAAAGCCATTAGTAAGGTATTGGTCCAAGTATTGCCGTAGGTGAAGATTTTCAGGTTCCGTGAGGGCGTAGATTCTACTGCATGGGGGTTGTGCACCGGGTAGGAGGTCGATTTGACAATCGTATGATCTGTGAGGAGGTAATGTATTGGCCTGTTCTTTTTGAAAAACATCCTGAAATTCTTGGTATTCCTGAGGTAACTGCACGATTGGGTTAACGACTGTAGCCAGGCCTTTGTTCAAAGTTTTCTCCGGGTAACAGGTGTGAGCACAATCCGGGAAGGTTATTCTCTTCTCTCGCCATTCTATACAAAGATTATGTGTTTCCAACCATGGCATCCCCAGTATTATCTGGAAGTGTGGGGCTTTGATTAGATCAAACACAATAGTCTCTCGATGCCTATCTTGACTCAACAGTGTAATCTCTGCAGTGGAATGAGTTACAGGCCCCGAGGCAATCTCAGTTCCATCAACTGTGGTGATGACATCCGAAGTGGTCTTTTTGCAAAGAGGTATATTCATCCTTGACACCAATTCGTGGTCCATATAGTTTCCTATGGCCCGCTATCTATGTATGCCCTTACTGCGTGCACACGTGATGGCTGCCTTGGATCAAGTAGGACCATTGGGATGATCAGATGCAAGGTCTGAGTGTCCTTCTTTAAGCTCAGCAAGCGGACCTCTATCTTTGTCGGGCGTGGTTGTTTCCCGAATCAGGCTCTATGTGGCTTTAATCAACAACTCCTACCACCTTCTTGGTTGGTTTTGTAGGGCAATCCCGTAGAAAATGTCCTGAGGTTCCACAGTACAGACACGACTGCATCTGTCGTCTTCTTTCTCTTTCCTTTTGAGTTAAGGGTCCTTTAACCCTCCCGATCTGCATAGGTTCAGATGCATCTGTTCCTTTGGGGGCAATTTTGGGTTTAACCAATACCCGATTCTCGTTATTAGCTCGATCAGTCTTTCAGTTCTAAAGTTGGTGGTCTAGCTGGACCACTAAGTCTATAAATTCTGTGCAATCCTGAGGTGGGTTCAGAACTTGAGCCAAGACTTCTTTGAGTTCTCCCCGAAGTCCACATAATTCGTTTTTCATCCGGCCACCGAGTTTCCACCACCAACCAATTGAAGGTTGCAATATAGGTTAGCAGATCCTGGTTACCCTGTCGTAAGAACAAAAGTTTGTTGTCCAGGGCTTGACCCTGTGAGTGTCTGGCGAATAGTTTTTCCATGCTCCTTTGAAAACCCTGAAAATCCCGGAGAAAAGGATCATCCTGGTTGACTAACGGAATGGACCAATCTGCTGCGCTGCCACTAAGATATGACAATACAAAGGCTACTTTGGCTTGATCATTTGGAAAGGCTCCCGGTCTGCATAAAAAGTGCAAGCGGCATTGGTTCATAAACACAGCGAACCTTTTGGGGTCCCCAGCAAAGCGTTCTGGTGGAGCTAACGGAATATTTCCTGGTAAAACCACTTGCATAGGATTGCTTGATGAAACGGGGGTTGGGTTTCCCCCATATCCAGGTAGGGGCGTTTGCCCAGCTTGGTTTTGCAGTAGTTGCCTAGCCAGATCATCAGTGTGCTCCTTTGAGACAATCAGTTCTCTCCTGAGGGCATTAGTCTCTTGGCGAGCGGCATGTACTTCCGCCGTAAATTCCCCCAATAATTGGGCCAGTTGGTCGGTTTCCGAGGTTTCCATAACACCCGGGTGGGTATTTTTAGAAAGGCTTTGTGTTCTGTTACGCTCACCTGGACCCCACAGGGGTGTCGACCGGACCCGGACAGCTGCGGTCTCCGGCAATGTGATGCGTAGTGCAGAGATGACTGTCTGGACTGGCCCGCCTAGTCTTGTCTGCTGGACCCGAAGAAGTATTTTCCTTATGTTTGTAAAAGATGAGCTCTCTATCCTGCATTTCTTGCAGGGGCGCGTAGATACCAGTTACTTCACTGGTTTGAAGGCGTTGGGAGAGTTCCGGTAAGCATTGACTCTGAAGTCCCAGGCGGGATTGGTGAGTATCAAGTTCAAAGAGTTCAATGTGCCCGATGTTCACTCTTGTCCCCTTCCTTCCTTAAGTTGCAACTGAGTTCGTGAGAAGAAGGTCTCGTAGCTGCTGCTGGCGTTCAGGTAAGAGTCTGTGTTACCCAACGCTGTCCGGTAACTATTGCATGCGTTAACGTATTGCTTTTCTCCCTCTTAACAGATGCGGCATATGAAGATATGGAGAATAATACCGCCGGTGGTAAATCAGGTAAGTCTATGGTGGTAAGAGGTATTTGTTGATTCCCTTGGCTTACTTTGTTATTCTTATGCCCCTAGGTGCTGGAGTACGGCGAAGAAATGATGGAGACAGTGCCGTATCGAAAGATGCTGTGAGAACTGGTGAGTATGGCGCCGTGCTGGAGCTGGCGAAGCGACGCGTGCAGGACTGATGTACTTTCAGGTCGGGAGATGAAATGGATCCGGAATCAGGTGAGGAATTTGAAATAAGTTTGTTTTCTAACCTTGTCCTTTTCTTCCTCTTTATTCTAGGAGCTCCGGATTCGAGGCGGGCATGGCAGAAGACTGGATGCTGGCTGTAGGCACGCGGGCGTGGCAGAAGACTGGATGCTAGCTGCAGGCATGGTGAGAGTCACGCTGCTGGATGCAGAATAACACAAAGCATGTGCTGCTGTTCGGGCGTGGTTTAAATAGCCTCCAAAGTAGTCCCAGGAAAGAAGTTCCCCAGGACCACACCCGAGTAAAAAATAGTCCCTGTAGTAAAATAGTCCCATCCATGCCTCACGTTGGCTTGGATTTATTTGCAGCATGGTCTGCATGAGGTAAGTAATCTCTATGAGTCTGGCGCCTATGGCGCCAGGAATGATTTTTATTATGAGCCTGGTGCCTATGGCACAGGACCGAACCCAGACAGCCCCTAGCTGGGGCTGCTGGGGTTTTTGTAAATGTCTGGATGCCTGCTCCTGGGGCTGATGGGCTTGATCCGGATGCCCGGGGGTAGGCATCATGACAGTAGGCATGCTAAAGAACAATGCCATCAAGCTCCACATAGACCCAAAGGTACAGCCAGTACCACAACACCCCAGGAGAGTAGGGTTTCACCTACAGGCGAAAATAACCCACGAACTGCAGACACTACTGGACAACAATATCATAGAAAGAGCAACAGGACCCACAACATGGGTTTCACCACTTGTAGTCGTCCCCAAGGCAGACGGACGCCTCCGCCTCTACGCAGACATGAGGATCCCTAATACTGCTATCCAACGGGAGAGACACCCCGGCCCTAACATTGAGTACATGTTGATCAGACTCAACCAAGCCACCAAAATTTCCAAACTGGATCTCAATCAAGGATGCCACCAACTTGTCATTGACCCTGCATCCAGACCCATCACCACATTACAACCCACGAAAGCTTGTTTCGATACAAATGTCTTAACTTTGGGATCTCGTCCGCCGCCAAATTTTCCAAGAGACAATTCACAGATTAATTAGCCCCGTCACCAATGCGTTCAATTACAGTGACGACATTCTCATATTTGGCATCACCCAAGACCAACATGACACCGCCTTACATCAGGTCTGCCGCATTCTCCAAGACGCCGGACTCACACTCAACGGCCAGAAGTGCGAGGTCAACACCCACACCCTATATTTCTTTGGTCACATCTTCTCGAACCAAGGCATCAGGGTGGACCTGGAGAAGATCAGAGCCATAACAAACCTGCCCAGTACAAAGATGTCTCCGAACTCCGCTCGTTCCTGGGCATGGCCAGATACTGTGCTCGCTACCTCCTACAGTATGCCTCACTCATGAGCCCACTGCGGCAACTGCTAAAAAGATCAACCCTTCCTATGGACAGATCACTGCCAACAGGCTGTCTCCACCATAAAACAAGAGCTCGCTGCCAACCGACAATTGGCGTACTTCAATCCGCAATGGAAAACTGAGATAACGGTGGATTCCAGCCCAGTGGGGCTAGGTGCAATTCTAGCCCAAACAGGTCCGCAGGACAACACCAAAACCCACGTAGTAGCTTATGCCAGCCGTGCGCTCAATGCCACCGAACAAGCATACTCACAGGTGGAGCGTGAGAGCCTGGCAGCCGTGTGGGCATGCGAGAAGTTCCACCACTTCGTCATCGGACAAACCTTCACCCTCATAACAGACCACCAGGCCCTGCTGGCCCTTTTCAGCAACCCAAGGATCAAAATGCCTCCACGCATCGAACGATGGGGCATTCGTCTCCAATAATATGACTATACCATTGTCCACAAACCTGGAGGCGATGCAAACACAGCGGACTATCTATCACGACACCCGGATGGAACGTCCGACACCACAATGCAGGGAGAAGCAGATGGATATGTCGCACACCTGTCACATAATGCCCTTCCTCCAGCAATCACTGCACAACTATTTGCAGAAAAGAGCAGAGCTGACCCCACCATCAAGGCAGCAGTTCACCTCACATACACGAACAGGTGGCGACTAGCGGCCAACAAACCTTTGAGCCGGGGGAGGGGAGGAGTTGACAAAAGAGACCTAGCCAGAATGGAGAGACTACACAATGAACTGGCTGCAACAAGCAAAGGCAGGCTACTCAGAGGGAACCGCCTGGGAGCACCCAAAAGCCTAAGGAAGCCACTAGTAATGATCGCACATGAAGGCCATAGAGGCGTGGCCAATACAAAAAAGATACTGCGTAACCAGGTGTGGTTCCCCCACATGGACACCATCGTGAACGACATACTAAGACACAGCAACCCGTGCCAAGTGAATGCAGCCGGTACACCACACTGCCCGCTGCGCATAGTTCCGCTCCCCGATGGACCATGGCAGCGCGTGGCACTTGACTTCTATGGCCCGCTGGAAGAGGGAGGTCACCTGCTAGTGGCCATAGACGAGTACTCCCAATTCCCGCTAGTGAAGCATGTACAGTCCACAGGCTTCCACCACGTGGTAGGCGTAGTAAATGAGTTATTCAGCGAGTGGGGCATCCCCAATGTAGTGAAAACAGACAATTGGTCCCCATTTCAAGGACAAGAATTTAAGAGATTTGCGGCACCACTTGGATTCTACCATCAAAAAATCACACCACAATGTCCCCAGGCCAACGGGAATGGTGGAACGATTTATGATGAACATCAAACGCACGCGCCAGAAAGCGGCTACCGACCAAGCCTCGATGCCACAGGCCATCTCACAGATGCTACGGAGCTATAGGCACACGCCACATGAAGCGACCGGTCACACTCCAGCTGAACTCATGATCAAGTATAAACCGCGGTCCCGACTTCGCCAGCTTGAGGACTACACGCCAGAGGAAGACGAGGAGATCCGGAAACTAGAAGCTCAAAAGAGACAAAGGGCCAAAGAATGGACTGACAAAAAGCAGAAAGCAAAGGAACCCCTGATCCCAATAGGGGAAACCGTGCTGGTCAGACGAGCCTAACGCCGGAAAACGGACTTGAGACACCGTCCTGAGCCCATGATAGTGACAGAGGTAAACGGGCCCATGGTCACGGCCTCAGGAGACCAAGGTGAAGTGACCCGAAATGCATCACACTTCAGGCGATTGTTTCAAGAGGACGAAGCCGAGGACATGCCTCTAGAGGAAGAAGATTCCATGGATCCGGGGCCCCCACCCGAAGCACCGGAGGAGCCCCTGCCGGCCGGCCGGAACAATGATGAGGATGAGCCAGCGGGATGGCCCCACCGGTCAGCCAGGAGGCCCACCAGACTCATCGAAGAAATGTGAACTTGGACTCAGTCGATAAGTAAGGGGGGATGTTGTGAGGGGAAAACGGACACGGACCCTTTAAGGGAAGTTAAGAGGGAAAGAGGGAGAGGGGCGGGGCGGGAGGCGTAGGGGAAGCGGGAAAGTTGGGGGCGTCAGTTCTGGTTTAATAAAGGTTGTGTGAAGACGTGCCTTGGGTCCGCGCTTCTTTTAAGGCCCACCAATGTGCGCAACAGCCATGTGATCTGCAGACAAAGAAGTTGTTGAAACAGGACTTATGTAAATCTGTGAACTAGCAAGATTATCTTGTGCAATGCTTTGGGATGATGGTGCAAATGTGCCCAGTGCCTGCATTTAAGGGTGGTAGGCTATCTTGTCACTTTTTACTTCTAGCAAGCATGCAGATGATACTGTTTCATGTTGGCCCCCAGTGAAGAGGTACCCCAATGGGAACACTGCTTCCCTCATGAGAGACAATGGGCCTCATTGCACGGAAGGCGGTAAGGGTTAACGGTGACCGGTAAGGGTACCAGTGACCGTTAACCCTTACCACCTTACTACGAGTCCCTTTGCGGGAACCGGCCTTAACGGCTGGTGTAGACCAGCCGTTAAAGTTGGGACCCGCAAAGGGACCTTGGTGCTAATTACAGTACCGCAATTTGTGGTACCATAATTAGCTGCTTCCCCATTACCATTATGCCCTATGGGGCAAAAATGGGAATGGGGAAGGGCCATGGAGGAAGGGGGAATTACCGCCCCACCAAACTTGGAATGGGGTGGTAATTCCCCTTTCCTCCAAGGTGGTACCGGTATGGTACCGGCGGCAACCATAGTGCTAATAGCACCATGGTTTACCGCCTACCGTGTAATGAGGCCCAATGTTTTACATAAAAAGGCGGTGGAAAGAAGTGTTCTTTCTTTTCTTCCTTAAAATAACACCAACCCCACAATGTTCTGGTGGGGCTGAGATGAACCCTCGCCTCCCCTCATCCTTGGGGTCTGCATGGTCTATGTTTCAGAGGTAGCTGTGTGGGTGCTGTCGACTGATGTGTGCCTGCTGTTGATGTGAATAACTGAACAAATGAACTACTACTAGCATGTGTTTTCACCGACCATTTTTGTAACAGACTGCTACACTAGTGCACCATTTTGCCCAAATCAAAAAAATATTTGGACCCTGTCCGAAGTTTAAGAGGAGATTTAAGAGGAGATTCATGGTGGGTTGATCTGTTTCTGCATCATCAGATGTTTTTATTGCCATGCATTAAGTTACATAATTATATTTGCAACACATGCAACCCCCTTTTCTGTCTCTTGTTCTCCCTCGCTCTGTGGTATAATCAAAGGAGAGGTGCCGAAATCATCTTGATCTGGGGATGCATCATAATCTTTGTCATGCTCTGCAAAGTCATGTATTTTCCAAGAATTCAGGTGTGGGACATTTCGGGAATCATCTTTTTGCTCACTTTGAGTGCTCTCTTTGTTGCTGTGCCTCAGTTGGTGGGTGCTCAACTTCAACATCCTTCACCTGATCTCCATCCTCAGGCACTTGATCGAAGTCCTGTGGTACTGCATGCACAATTGCATTTCATCCCAATGCACCAGATTTTCTTGAGATAGATGCCCCTGTTCTTTGAAGATGGCAAAACGATCCTCAGGCTTCTCCAGTACAAACAGCTGCTGCTGTAGCAGATGAGAAATGCTTAATAGATGCATTTCTTCAATGAGCCCTACTCGTTATCGTCACACATGTGGGTACAATAGCAGATTGGGACATGTGAATTTAATTCAGCGTTGCCTTTAACAAGCAGAGCGACTAACACTGCTTTGGCCTTAACCTAGGCTGATTGCTTAACTTGTGATGGTGTTTGACAGTGCCCAGCCACGGTGCTTAATTTGGAGGCACATGTGGTTCCCACTGCTATGGCTTTTTCATTTAGGCACCTATTGCAAGTGGTGTTGCCAGTGTTTTGGCGTTTTCGTCTGCCTACAAAATACACTTGGGTTTTTCCCTGCTTTGGCATTCTCCTCCACCTATAACAATGCAGATGGGGTTCTCAGTTGTTCAGACTTCTCCCTTTCCTGCTAAATGCATGCAGGGTTCTCAGTGCTTTGGCTTTCTCCTTCACCTATTAAATACATTTAGGGTTCACCTCCCGTTGACCTTCGTCTCTGCATACAAAATGCAGTTAAGATTCTCAGTGTCTCGGCCTTCTTCTCTACCTGCAAAATGTATGTGGGTTCAACCCGCGGGGGATCAAGGGTGTGGGTGTTGCAGCCTACAGGGTGTTTTAGCATGCTGGGAAGCGACCACCAATTGGAACCACCTACTATTCTGCCTTGAAGGTAATTTCTTCCTTCGATTTTAAGATTTGTTGACTGCTGCATGCTTCTCCCAACACGGGAGATTGGGAGCCTGGCCCCGCCGTTAAGACACTGCCCGCTTGAGTCAGTGCTCCTGTTGCATCGCTGTATTGCTGTCATAGTACGGGGAAGCTTGGTTCCCTTGACACCCCAAGCCTATTGTTTGGTCGCAATATTTTTCCAGCCATATACTTGAAAAACACAATGGAGGAATTTGTCAGAGAAACACAAACCAAGAATAAAGTGCAAGGGAAGTAAAACAAGCAGAACAAACGGAGTAGGCAAGGGCAGGGGAGCCTCGGACTAAGTGTGCCCCTTCAGCTGTTGGTGTTCCTTCCTCTAGAGACTGGAGAGGATTATCTGTACTCCTGTATATGGCAGAGTAGAAGTACAAAACACCCCAGCCAAGATTCTCTGTAGGGTAGCAATGGAAGAGCATTCAAGGCTTAAGCTCTCAGGAGGTGATGCAGGCTGGTTCTTAAGTACAGTGTAGTCCCCAAGCCCCCACAAAGGAATGCCCACATACTATGTTAGTGATAACACAGTTCTGTATATAAATATGGTTCAAGTTATACACACACAATAACATACTTTGTGCTCAGGCAATATTAAAATGATAAATATGTACAATGTCTATGTGGTACCAAAGTTAACGCTTGATTCTATTAAAATGCACTAACTGCTGACAATCTCAATGACATACAAATCAAATAGTAAAGGGAATCAGCAGTAGATGTGGGAAGGAAGGCAATTTGGGTCAAACAAATGGCAGAATACTTTGTCACAGTTCTGTGTGAGGATCCCCCCACCTGGGCAACCTGTAAATAAAGTACATGAACAAGCCAAGACCATACATTGTTTAAGTTAGTCCTAGTCCTTCTAAAAATGTTCTAATACCCCAATATACCTGGTTTAGCAGAGTTCTTTGATGGGTCGTCCACTGATCCTTAAGGCAGGAGTCAAGGATCAACGACATTCCTCAAGTAAAAGGTCAACAATGTCATCGAGGCAGCAGCTTTGGTCCTTGTGGTGCTCACCGATGATCAGTCATGGACGTCCTTCGAAGATGAGGCGTGTGATGCACCTCGATGGCATGAGTTTGCTGCAGCAATGAAGAAGGCCAATGGTCGAAGTGTAAGAAAAGAAGTAGTGCAGCTATGTTCCCTACAGGCCTGCCCCGCTCCTAACAAACCCCATTACCCTGCCCCCTCCCACAAACAATACAAACCCCCAAACACATTTGCATGCTGTTTAAGGGAATGTTCAATGCAGTGCACTGAAAGTGCAAGTTTCAACTTCTTCCTACACTGTTATTATAAAACAAAACCTTTCCGGAACGGTTTCTTTTTAAAATAAAAGTATAGGAGCTGTAAAACTTAATTTAAAAAAGTAGAGGAGCACCGCTCCCAACTGCTCCCGCTCACTTCGACCACTGACGTAGGCCCAGCAAGGGTGTCGGGTCATCTGCGTTTGGCGTCACCGATCAGGACTCGACCACGGCTGGCTTCGGATCTTCGTCAGTGACTTTGTGGACTTTGGGGGGGTGGGAAACCCACTGGGGGACTCTCCTCAGTTCGTCGCCAACCTTGACTTTCTCTGGCAGAACAAAGCGGTTGACGCTGATGAGCAAGAGAGCCCTTGATTTCAAAGTGTCTTAGGCAATGGAGCATTGCGACTCTGGTCGACAGGGTTACAGTGGTCCTCTGGCGCTTTACTTCAGGATTCCTCGGCGGTCCCCGTCTCCGGTCGGCAGCTTTTCAAGGACTGAATTCCAAGGAGACTTGGTGAAGCTAAGCTTGTGCACAATAGTCCCTCGTAGCTCTGAACGAGGTTTCCTTTCCAGGTCCTCTCTTGGATCAGTTTTTGGAGACGCGAAAGCTTTCAGATTGCATGGAAGGTAAGCAGCATCAAAGCCTTCTTTTTCCAGCTGGGCTTCAAGGTTAAGCATTAAGTTTCGACTTCTGCTTCTGAACAATTCCAGTAAGTGGGAGGTCCCCAGATATACTGTTCTGTCTCTCATTCACACTGCTGAGCCAGGCCCAGGCAGCCAATCATTCTGAAGGCCATTCAGCACGCAGGGAGCCAATCAGGCACCCAGGGATTCAGGCCATTCTTCTCCATACAGACACCCACAGTAAGGAATGTGGATTGGGACAAGCACCCAGAACTCCACACTGCATTCATTCCAGTTTTGGGCATTGCTGTCTCAGTCATTGTGTCACACACACCAGAAACCAGACACCCAAAACATGACATGTATATTGATCACACTCTCCATTCACCTTCACCCAGGTGCCACCCCAAGGGCGTACCCAAAACATACAGTCACTGGGAAGGCTCCAGCCAGTCTGGCCTGGACTTCCCCACAATACCATATATGGAACTTCCACCCAACAGCCAGTCAGGGGAAGGGACATAGTCAGGGCTTCCCAGTTCTTTGGGAAAACAAGGTAACAGGCAATAGAAAGCAAGAGTCCACAGGGCCATTTTGTCCCCTATCAGGAATCAACTGATTTCAATGGCAGGTCCTTGGAATCCCAAAATGGAGGATACTCAGAGCACCTATCAAATTCAGCATGGAGCACCCACCAGCCCATACCCTGCTCTGTGGGCCACACACAGGTGCCCAAAACATACACTAGGGGTACAGGGTTGAACCCCCACCCATGGGTGCCATAAGAGGGTGTCCCAAGGGTCTGTTCACCACAACCAAAAAGATGACGAGCTGCACTGACAGGATTCCCACATGGACTCCTGTGCAGAAGACAGATGAAAAAGGAGTACAGGACAAGGACAGGGAGGCCCTGTCCCTCCAATGCATTTCCAGCATCACAGTCACCCCCCCAGACTGGGGTTAGGGTGGTCTAATCTCCCATGCAATTGAAACCCTCCTTCAGACTGTCAACATACCTTCAGGAATGGCCATCTGCATTATCATGACTCTTCCCTGGTCTATGCTCATGGTGAAGTCTAGCCCTTGCAGGCTAATTGACCACCTGAGAAGTTTTGGGTTTTCACCCTTCATCTGCATAAGCCACTTCAGGGGCTTATGGTCTGTTTGGACCATGAAGGTAGACCCCATAATGTAGGGCCTAAAATGCGTAGGGCTCCAAACTATGCTAAATCATTCCTTTTCAACTGTAGCCCACCCATGTTCTCTAATTTTGAGTTGCCTACTGATGAATATGATAAGATGTTCCCTCCTGTTGTCATCGAACTGGGACAAGACAACTTCAATTGCGGTGTCGCAGGAATCAGTCTGAATGATAAAGGGTTTGCTGTAGGCAGGCACACACAACACAGGTGCCCTACACAGACTTCCCTTCAAGCCAAGAAAGGCCCTCTGACAGTCTTCAGTCCAATTAACCTTCCAAGGTTGCTTAGGTGAAGTCAGAGCTGTCAGAGGGGCAGTTATGGTTCCATAGTCTGCCATGAAGTTGCGTTAATACCCAGTGAGGCCCAAAAAAGTCCTCACGTGGGATTGAGAAGTGGGAGTATCCCAGTCATGTACATCCTGTACTTTACTGTGGAGAGGTTGGATTCGACTCCCTCCTACCTCATGACCAAGATAAGTGACTTTCCCCTGAGCTATCTGGCACTTGGTGGCCTTGATAGTGAGGTTATCCCTTTTTAAGGACTGCAACACCTTATCTAAATAAGTCAATGCTCTTCCCAGATGGAACTGTAAACAGCAATGTCATCTAAGAAGGCCACACGAAGTCCTCGAGCCCACTGAGCGCATGGTTGACTAATCTTTGGAAGGTGGCAGGTGCATTCTTCAACCCAAAAGACATGACTCTAAACTGGTAGAGCCCCTCAGGTATTAAGAACGCAGTCTTTTCCTTGACATGGTCCGTCAGAGCTATTTGCCAATAGCCTGAGGTAAGGTCAAAGGTGCTCACAAATTTGGCAGCACCTTTGGTGGCCACAAGCTCATCAGCCCAGGGCAATGAATGCGCGTCATTTTTTGTGATGGCATTAACCCCTCTATAGTCCACACAGAACAGCCGATCCTTGGCACCTGCCTGGGAACTTGCCTTGGGGACAAGGACCACCGAACTGGAACAGGGACTGGTTGAGGGTTCAATACCACCAATATCCAACATCTTGGTGACCACAGCCTAGATGTGGTTCTTAACCATATCTGACAGTCGGTAGCACCTACTTTTGACAGGTACACTGTCAACAGTGTCAATTTCGTGCCTGCACCATGGAGTGAGGCCTGGTGTCAGTGAGAACAGAGGGGCATACTGCTGCAGCAAAGCTCTTCAGGCCCTCTGCTGTTCTGGTGTCAGATCTGGAGAGAGGTGTACTCCCTCCACTGAGCCATCCTGAGGGGTGCTATGCAGCAAATTAGGAAGGGGCTCACTCTCATCCTCTTCTTGCTCAGAGAGTGCCGCTCACCTGTGGAAAGGCTTGAGCCTATTGACGTGAAATACCTGAGGGGCTACTCGAGAGACTCCCATGTCAACCAGATAATTGACTTTGCCGATCTTGGAGATTATGCTGAAGGGTCCAGTCCACTTATCTGCCAAAGCTCTAGGCTTGGTAGGCTCCATCACAAGGATCTCCTGACCTGGAGTCCAATCCACCTGTGATGCTTTAAGGTCATGCCAGTATTTGTTCAATTCCTGGCTGGCCTTATGGTTTGCTGTTACTTGGCCCATCATCTGTGTCATCCTCCATCTGAGGCCCAACACATAGTCCCGCATTTGCTTGGCAGAACTTGGAGGGGTGGTGTCCAAATATTCTCTGATCAAGGCAAGGGGCCCCCTCACGGGATGTCCAAAGAGGAGCTCAAAGGGGCTGAAACCGACACCCTCTCTGTAAGCGAACAGCAGGCATGGCAGGAGGAGATCCCATTTCCTCCTTAGGGGCTCTTCCAAAGCACCCAGCATTCCCTTGAGACTTTTATTCAATCTCTCAAACAGAGCATTGGTCTGAGGATGGTAGGAGGTGGATAATTTATAGGTTATTCTGCATTCCTTCCACATCGCTTTCATGTAACTCGACATGAAGTTGGATTTTCTGTCAGAGACCACCTCTTTAGGGAATCCAACTCTGGTACAATGCCCAGGAGAACCCTGGAAACCACCCTGGCAGTAACAGTCCGAAGGGGTATAGCCTCACAGTGCCTGGTGGCATGATCAACCAGGACCAGGATGAACCAATGTCCACCTGAAGTGGGAGGGTCAAGGGGACTGACAATGTCAATGCCAACCCTCTCAAATTGTGTGCCAACCACTGGCAATGTCTGCAGTGGGGTAATGACACTGCCTCCAGTTTTGCCAGACAACTGACAAGAGGGGCATGTCCTGCAGTGGGACTCCACTTCTACTCCCATCCAGGGCCAGTAGAAATGTGCAGAGAACCTCTGCTCAGTCTTCTTGGTCCCAAGATGACCAGTTGAGGGCACCTCATGCGGCAGCTGCTGTAGGAAGGGCCTGTAAACCTGGGGTACCACCAACCTCTTGAGGGCACCAGGGTTCAGGCTTAGTGGGCTCACTACAAAGGAGCTCACCCTCCCATTAAATCTTGAATTACCTAGGCACTTCACCTTGTGTTTGGGCCTGGGCCTGTTTTCCCAGACCCTCGAGGTAGTGGGACTCTCTCTGACCCTTACAGAAGTTGCCCCTAGAGGGCCCTCCTTCAGCCAGCATGCAATGAAGGTCAGGGTGTTCCTCTGGGTTGTGCACCTCTCCCGCAGGAGGATCTTCTGGCTCTTCTCCCTCAGGAGTTGAGTCTCGGGTTAGCACTGGACCCAGCCCATCTGGAGCACGAATCCCAGTGGGTGCTGTTGAAGCAGCAGGAAGAGAAGGAGCCCCCTTCACAAAGGTGGCCTTCTTGCTCTTCCTTCTTGCCTTGGATCTCCCCTTTGGCTTGGGTACCAGACTGGCAGTACTATTACTGTACCAGTACAGGAAGCTTTTCTGTCTTGTCCGCAATCGTGATGATGACTAGAGTTACAGGAGATAATTTGGGAGGCCCACCAGCTAACCCGGTAGTCTCAGAGGAGCACCTAACTTGGCCTCTGGCATGAGCAGGGTCCTGGCCACCACTTTCATGCTTGCCCAAGTGTCTCTCAAACCAGTAGAAGGCTGACCATTCAAAAGGACACTTCTCATAAATCTACAGGTGTTTTTTGGGATTGTAGCCAGTACTTCTGCCTATTGGTCCCAGGCCCCAAGGAACACTAAGGAAATCTCTGCAGGGGCACCAAATTTGATCCCTGTAGAGGAGGGGAGGACAGTGGCCTCCACCTCTTGCATGAATTAAGGGTAGGTCAGGCTGATAGCCTGGACTCCAAGTGACTTACCTATACACTTGGGGTCACTCTTGTTGGGGTCAGGGCCCCACAGTCCCAAAAAGGGCCAGAAATGTGGGGTACATTACTGGAGCCACTCGGAGCCAGATTTACAGCAGGGGGACCACTAATCTTACTCCCACCCACCCACATAGGACTTATCCCCACCATATTTTTTGGTCTTACGAGAGAAATGTTTGATTTACTCGACTGTGACTGCTTTTGGGACTCCTCAGACTTCTGAGAGGTCCTTTTCCTTCACACTGGTTTTATTAAGGGACACCCAGTGGGAGACCCACTTGTCAGCCAGCCTGGCCAGCTTAAAGGGACTCAAAATGTTCTGGTCAGCAACATACTGACGCAGCTCTGGTGAACAGGTTTCAGAAAAATGCTCCAAAAACAAAAGGTGGGACAATTCAACAAAAGTTTTCAGCTTGTATCCATCAATCCACCTCATCATGTTTATATGTGCAGCATTCACCAAGTCAATCCAAGACACATTCTCTCCTTTCTTAAATTCCCTGAACCTTTTAAGGTATTGAGTAGGTGTATTGCCAAACTTGGCAATCAAAGCAGACTTCATGCACTTATACTGACCCCTTTCTTCCACACTCAGTTTCAGAATACAGTCATAACCAGTCTGAGGCACTCTACTTAATAAACACTTAGCCCAATCTCTTTTGTCAACATCATGGATTACACAAGCCATCTAAAACAAAGGATATCAGAATCATCCACATACACATCAACCAATTCTTTCATAAACTTGGTGGCAGGGGACCTGACATTCTCAACTGGTTTGGCTGAAGTCTCCACTCTAGCTTTCTCTAGCTGGATTCGCTAACATTCAGTGTCCTTGTTTTTAACTTCAAGATCCCTGTCTTTGAGTTCATGATACCTATTGGTGAGTATGACTTGCTGTGCCAACTCCTCCTTCCTAAGTTCAGCTTCAGTTTTCAGCTTTTTTTACGCTCACCTGGTCTCTGCAGGGACGTTGGGGCATGGTTTCAGCCCTCCCAGGAAGTAAGACCCCCTCATCTGCTTCCTCCCGTTGCAAATAGGCTGTGGGCTGCTGAGATGAATTGGGACCCTGCTCCTGCGTAGATATGAGAAGACGTATGTTTACTGGCCTGCGAGTGAATTCCCTCTCAAACCCTTCCTCCCATAGCGTGGTGAGCATGCATCATCCCATTAAGGCTCACCTGTAGATTATTAAGGGTGAACTCTCCGTCCTGCTACTTCTGGCAGGGGCGCATGTACAATGAGGACCGAGTTCTTTTACTGGTCCTTTATACGTGGTGTCCAGTCCAGCTGCGACGATTCAACGCCTTTCTGGTAAGTGTCTTTCTGTTTTCTGTTTGTCTGGAAGTATTGGTATTGTCTTGTTCACAGCCTGTTGTCAGCTCTGCAACAATGTGTATCTTTCGTCCCATATAGGTGTGATTGCGGTCCAGCAGAGCAACAGAGCCCGAGGTGGCTTCAGATGAGGAGCGGAGGATCCCGCGGCAGTCCGGCAGCAGGTAAGTGTGCTTTTAAGGACAAGCGCTAAGAATTTTGCAAGCGCGACCTTAAACGGCAGGTTCGTATGTCTAACCATGTCCTTTGTCCTTTTACAGGGTCCACCTTCGTGGAAGAAGAAGATGTCGTGCTGCGGAGCCCAGAGCCGAAGTCCTGCGTGTCAGAAGATGAAGAAGATGTCATGCTGTTGTGCCAAGAGCTGGAGTTCTGCATGCCGGAGATGAAGAAGATGTTGTGCCAAGAGCTGAAGTCCTGCGATCCGGAAGATGAAGAATGGACACTAGGCTCAGCAGTGATGAATGCAGGAGTAAGCTGACTCCAGGAGGTAAGCGTATGGACAGGAGACTGGATTCCCAAGCTAAGTGCTACTTAACCCAGGCAGTGGTGAGCATTACGCTGCATGCGGATGCAGATTAACGCGAAGCGTGCACCTTGGGGTTGGGCTGGCTTTCATAGCAGAGCTTTTAAGGCCACGCACACTCGCTCAGTTCTACCTGCCACACCCTGCCTCTCCTTGAAGTTGCACGTGCAGCTGAAGATAGAAGGCCACAACCGGACTGATTGCATACAAGTGGAAAGTTCTTGAAAGCACTACTGCCCATAATAAAAGAGTCTTGCTTATGTTATGTTTCTCCATGAGCCTGAGTCCAATCGGGCCCCCAATGTATAAACGTCCCAAAGGGAAGTGCGTGGACCATGGTGCCCCTTGCTCCCTCCACCTGATGGTGCAGCTCTTGTGATCCTGGGCAAGTGGCCATGACAGCACTCCCCCTCAAGGCCCCTCTCAAGGGTAGTCCTCCTCCTGGTCCTGGTTTGGTGGGGTTGTTGCGATGGAATTGTCTAACCAATCGGGGGGGCATGGACATGTTCGCTGGGTTCCCAGGTTCGGTCTTGAGGCCGATATCCTTTCCAGTCTATGAGGTAGTATAATTTGGATCAGACTACCTTAGAATCTAGGAAAGTTTTGACTTCGTACTCCGGCTCCCCCTCAATTGTCTCAGGATCTGCTGGAATGCCGATATGAGTACCCGGTTCCATTGGTTTTAGAAGTGAAACGTGAAACACCGGATGAATTTGCATGTTGGATGGCAATTCCAATTTCATGGCGGCATGATTGTGTAGGGCCCCAAGTATCTGGGCCGGAAAACTCTTGTTCCTTTCAGAGGAATGTACTTTGATGCCAACCAGACTTTGTCTCCGATTTGGTAACTGGGAGCTTCTTTTCGATGTTGATCTGCAAACCTTTTCTGTCTCTCCTTGGCTCTGGTCAGATGCTCGGTTGCTTCTTTAAAAACCTGGGTCATGGTTTTGTGCAGTTTTCGATTGCTGGCATTTCTAATGTGTCGAGTGGATCAAAACCAGATGTCCGTGGATGCCTTCCGTACACAGTATAAAACAGACTTTGCCCTGTACTGGTGTGAATGGAATTGTTGTATGCATACTCCGCCAACCAATGGATGTGTTTCCAGGAGTCTTCAGATTGTTGTAACATGCATCTTAAATACTGCTCTCGGATCTGGTTGGTTCGTTCGGTCTGACCATCGGTTTGAGGTAGTGACTTGTGGATAGCCGAAGGTCGATTTTGGCAATTTAACAACACCTTTTCCAGAATGCTGAAACAAATTGGGTTCCATGATCCGATATCAATACAGATGGGCACCCATGCAGTTGCACAATCTGTTCTAGAAACACTGTTGTGAGAGCAGAAGCACTGGGGAGCCCTTTCAAAGGAATGAAGTGGGCCATTTTGGAGAACAAATCCACAATACCCAAGATGGTGTTGTAACCGTTGCAGAAAGGGAGATCTGTAATAAAATCCATGCACAGTGTGTGCTAAGGTGCTGGCGGTACCATCAATGGACGTAGTAAACCGGCAGGGTTTTACTTTTGAGATTTGTGTTGAGTGCAGACATCACAGGTCACAATGAAGTGGATAATGTCCTTCCTCCAAGTGGGCCACCAATAGTGTTTCTTTACTTTAACCTGAGTTTTTGCTATTCCTGGATGTCCTTCCACCAAGGAATCCTGATAGTTGGTGATGATCTGGTTTTATAGTTTCTTATCTGAAATGTACAGTCGCCCCTGGAAGTAGGGTAGATCGTCTTTAATGGTGTATCAGTCTCCTTTTCGAAGCCATTTCTGTTGGGTAGATTGATTCATCTGGCATTGCAAGTTGGAATATAGATCATCCAGACAGGTTGCCGCGACAATCATATTGTGGATCGGTTCTTCAGGAATGATAACCACAGGGTCCCGTGTAGTGAAAGCTTCCTTTTCCTTACTCATGTGGGAGAGGGCATCCACTTTCCCATTACGATCTCCTGGTCAAAAGAGAATGACAAAGTCGTATTCTGCAAAGAAGAGAGTCTAATGAAGTTGGCGCGAAGACTGCGCTTTAGCGGACTTTAAGTATTGTAGGTTGCAGTGATCCATGATGACAGTGACTGTATGTCTGGCTCCGAGAAGATTATGTCTCCATGCTTTAAACACTGCCTTGATTGCGGACCATTCTTTGTCAGTGATTGTGTAGTTCAATTTGAGAGGAGAAACTTACGATACCAGAATGCCAGGGGGTGTAATTGTCCGGTTTCCGGGTTTCGTTGTGACAATACAGCTCCCATTGCTATGATAGAGCCATCAGTTTCAACCACATACAGCAAATCTTGTTGCGAGTGTCGTAGAACGGGTGCTGTGGTAAATGCTCATTTTGGTTTCTGAAAGGCTTCCTCAGCCTCTGGAGACCAGCAGAATTGTTTGTTTTTTCGCAGCATAGAGGTAATAGGATGGATGATCTGAGAGAAACCGGGTATGAACCGACGATAGAAGCTGGCGAATCTGAGCACAATTTGTACTCCTTTTGTAGACGTCGGTGAGGGCCATTGAAGGATAGCGTCCACTTTGCGTGTATCCATGCAAATGCCTCGTGGTGTGAGTATGAAGCCAAGAAATTCGACCTCTTTTACATGGAAAAAACACTTCTCCAACTTGGCAAATAGTCGATGTTGCTGAAGCTTTTCTAGCACTGCCCGAACATGACCAATATGCTCTTCTTTGGAAGTTGAATAAATGAGAATGTCATCAATATAGACAAGTGCACAAACATCCAGTAATTCACAGAGCACGAAGTTCATGAAGAACTAGAATGCCGCTGGGACATAACATAATGCGAAGGGCATCACCTGGTATTAGTAGAGACCATATTTTGTACGGAACGCCGTTTTCAACTCATCTCCTTCTATGACCCTTACAAGGTGATAGGCCCCTCGTAAGTCCAGTTTGGTGTAGATCTGAGTGTTTTTAACCTGATCCAAGAGTTCTGGTATAAGTTCTAACGGATATCTATTCTTCACCATGATCTGGTTTAGTGTTTTGTAATCAATGCACGTTCTTAAGTCACGCTCCTTTTTAGGCATGGAAAAGAGCACAGAGGAGGCAGGGAATTCAGATGGACGGGTGAAGCCATTGGCTAGATACTGGTCTAGGTAAGATTTTAGGTGTTGGTTTTCCTGTCCGGTTAGAGCATAAATTCGACTCCAGGGTATCTGGACTCTGGGTATGAGATCAATTTGGCAGTCGTAGGACCAGTGCGGAGGAAGGAGGTTTGCTTGTTCCTTTTGAAAGACATCCTGGTATTCTAGGTATTCAAGTGGCAAGGAACTAGTGAGACTCAGTACGGTTCCTTTCTTAGTCTTCGGGTTGGTGGGCCTTTGAGCGTAACAGGTGTCAAAACAGTCTTGGGGGAAGGTCAGAACTC
Organism: Ambystoma mexicanum; assembly: GCF_040938575.1. Taxonomy (NCBI): domain Eukaryota; kingdom Metazoa; phylum Chordata; class Amphibia; order Caudata; family Ambystomatidae; genus Ambystoma; species Ambystoma mexicanum. The sequence goes on from NC_090940.1 coordinate 261,963,369, forward strand.
GTTTACGCCAGTCAATCTTAGGGTTATGGGTCTCCAACTAAGGCATTGCTAATATCATCTGGAACTGAGAAGCACCAATGAGATTGAAGGTAATGTCCTCTTGGTGGCCGTCCTGACACAAGAACTTGACTTTTTCGGTATAATGTGTTACTGGGCCAGATGAAAGTTGAGATCCATTTACCGCTGTGACATTTTCTGATTTCAGCTTTTGCCGGAGAGGAACGCCTATCAAATTCAATGTAGGTTCCCACAGCTCTGCTGTCAATGTATGCTTCCAAAGCATATATTTTCGACAGTTGTTTGTGGTCTACCAAGAGCACCGGAATGACTATATGTGAGTTCTGTACAGGTTCCATTTTACCCCTTGGCAAGTGGACCCCTACGCTTGCCGGGCATTGGAGTCTTGTTCTCCTTCTTCGTATTTGTCGGTTGCTCTGACTATTTTCCTGGGTGGTTTCACAGGGCATTCTCGAAGAAAATGGCCTGCTTTTCCACAATACAAGCAGAGTTGTTGTTATCTCCTTTTGTCTCATTCTGCCTTGGTGAGAGGACTCCGTAGTCCCCCAAGTTGCATGGGTTTGGCCTGTTTGTGTGACTTGGGTGGATTATCACGAGGCCGCACATGGACCGATCGCCCGTCCACCCTAGTTCAATCCATTTTTCGATCCTCCAGCCTGTGATCGAGTTGTACAGTTAGGATGATTTATCCAGCACAACCCTCTGGGGGATTTACCACTGCGTTCCTTTTTTTCATTTTGGCAAACAATACCTTTCAAGCCCACAATGGGGTTACATGGTGCCAATACTATCAAAACACATAAAACCACACAAATCTATACAAATGTAAAATATCAATATGGTAAAATACACACTCTGTAACTAAATTATTTTTTTTAAAAACATCTCTCATTTGTGGACAACTGAAATATTCAATTTGGCCAATGTTGTTCTGGGTCCAAAGGAATGAAATGCATAGTGTCCTGAGAATATGAAAGGCACACAATCGCTGGGAATAATATGTAGGTAGGTAGGGACGTGTGATGCTGGAAATGCATTGGAGCCACATGGCCTCCCTGTCCTTGTCCTGTACTCTTTTTTCATTTGTGTTCTGCATTGCTTTCTGCACAGTAGTCCATGTGGGACTCCTGGCAGTGCAGCTCTTCCTCTTTTTGGTTGTGGTGAACAGACCCTTGGGAAACCATTATGGCACCATGGGTGGGAGTACAACCCTGTACCACTATTGTATGTTTTTCGGCACCTGTGTGTGGCCCGCAGAGAAAGGTATGGGCTGTGGCAGCTCCATGCTGAATTTGATAGGTGCTCTGAGTATCCTCCATTTTGGGATACCCAGGCCCTGCCATTGGAATCAGTTGATTCTTGATAGGAGACATGATGGCCCCTGTGGCTTCTTGCTTTTTATTTCCTGTTACCTTGTTTTCCCAAAGTTCTGGGAAGCCCTGACTCTGTCCCTTCCCCTGACTAGCTGTTGGGTGGAAGTTCCACATATGGTTTTGTGGCGATGTCCAGGCTAGACTGGCTGGAGCCTTCCCAGTTACTGTGTGTTGTGGGTACACCCTTGGGGTGGCACCTGGGTGAATGGAGTGTGTGACCAATATACATTTCATGTTATGGGTGTCTGGTTTCTGGTGTGTGACACAATGACTGAGACAGCCCTGCCAGAAACTGGTATGAATGCATTGTGGAGTGTTGAATGGCTAGGTGCTTGTCCCAATCCACATTCCTTGTTGTTAGTGTCTGGATGGAGAAGGAATCCTCAAGTAAAGCACCAGGATGTCAAGGCCGTTGATGACCATCACCATCGACCGAGGTTCGGAGGACCACTGTAACCTCGTCAACCGGAGCCGTAACGCTCCATTGCCTAAGACACTTTGAAATCAAGGGCTCTCTTGCTCATCACTGTCGACCGCTTTGTCCCGCTGGAGAAAGTCAAGGTCTCCGACAAACTGATGAGAATCCGCCAGTGGGTTTCCCACCACCCAAAGTCCACAAAGACGCAGATGAAAATCCGAAAGCCAGCCATGGTTGTGTCCAACGCCAAACGCTAATTACACAACGGCCTTTCTGGGCCTACGTTCTTCATTGACACTTTCCGGCAACAAAATCAAGCCATCAAGGTGCACTGCACGCCTCATCTTCGCAGGACGTCCATGACCAATCATTGATAAGCACCTCAAGGACCGAAGCTGCTGCCTCAATGACATTGTTCATCTTTTCCGTGAAGAATCTCAATGATCCGTGGCTCCTGCCTTAAATGGAGTTCAATCAAGAGGGATCCGTCGACGGGCAATCGAAGAACTCTGCTAAACCAGGTACATTGGGGTAGTAAAACATTTTTAGAAGCAACCAAGACTAACTTAAACAATATATGGACTGGGCTTGTTCATGTACTTTATTTACAGGTTGCCCAGGTGGGGGGATCCTCACACAGAACTGTGTCTTTGGGTGGGACAAAGTATTCTGCCATTTCTTTAACCCAACTTGCCTACCTTCCCATGTCTATTGCTGATTCTGTTTCCTATTTGATTTTTATGCCATTGAGACTGTCAGCAGTTGGTGCATTTTAATGGAATCAAGAGTTAACTGTGATACCTCATAGACATTGTCCATATTTATCATTTTAGTATTGCCTGAGCACAGAGTGTGTTATTGTGTATGTATATAACTTGAACCTTATTTATATAAAGAACTGTGTTATCACTAACTGTGGAATATTTTTATCCACACCACTGTGCCACACTGCACCCCTTTGTCAATGGGGAAAGAAAACTGTCAAAAATTGAGGAAATAACCCTGTGCGGGCAAATATGAAAAATTGCGCATGGCGCATAAACCACCAAAGAGCTGCACACCTTGCCACACGCAGAGGCAAAGTTGGTGTAAAAACAGGAATCACTGCTGTCATCTGTCATCTGTCACTGTCACTTGAAACAAGGCCACAGAATGGCTTAAATCCGAAAATGCTCTTAAATACAGTTTCCTAATCAATGGCAACCTTCAAAGTGCTGTTTTTGGCGCTAAATTCAGTCATTTTCCCCAGTAAATTATTGAAAGGAAAGTGTGCTGAAATCATGGATTATCCGGGCAGTCAGAGGAATCCAGACCTCACTGATTGACAGCTACATCAGAAAATGTGCTGTCAAACCCTGTATACAAGTGTTTCTATTTCCTGATTCAAATGGCAAAAATTGCCTCTGTTAGTGAAGGGCAAATACTTTTAAAATGTTTCAATCTTTTATAAACTGTGCTTATATTTTATATGGGAAATGAAAAAAAAACTTTCATGTAAAAGGGCCCTGTTTGGGACCAATCCACTATGTAATTCTGATCTGATAGCCTGGCCTGGGAAAACTGACATCTCTGCTTGACACTTTCTTGAGAACAGGAGGATTAATGGCTGTTAATGGTCCCGCATAATGAAAACAAAGAAAGCCTCAGCCATTTGTCTCCTAGCTGACCCAAGGACAAAGGAAGGCTTGGACACCCACCTTACTAAAGGAGGGGCCGGATGTGGAGAAGGTTTCTCAGTGAACTTCAAAGGACTGGTCATTTGCTCACTTTGAAAGTATGAAAAAAAAACCTGGACTGGATTTTGAATGGAAATTACTTGTTTTCGCTTCAGAACTTTATGACATTTAACAGGACAGCCAAAATAAGCAGACAAGTAAAAAATACAAACTTGTAAATCTTAGCTCATGCTAGACAGTTGAAGATGTGGTAGGAGTTTGTACTACATAAGGAACCAAAGATACACTAAACACTGATTGTGGCAAAACTATAAATGCTGTAAGCTTTACATTGTATGTACATGAGCCCCTGATCAGAGCCCAGAGATGTATCAAATTAAAAATGATTAATCCAAAGTGTTATGGATAAAATTGATAAAAATCCATAGAATGACCAATACAGCTCTCACAAAGATGGGAAGGGGATGCAAATGTAGATAATCGAGTATAAATTATATGTGTACAATTTTATGAGGGTACATAATGGTAGAAATGTACCTTTGTGCAAAAGTATGTTTTGGGTAAAAATCCAGGTGGGAGTTCCTAAATCCTGTCATTAGATAATAGCTCTGTTTAGACTGCCAACCAGGACAAAGCACACGCCAGTAGCCACTTACAGACATGGGGGTGTGTTTTGAAGTTCTGTCTACACCATAAACTGGGGGCTGGCATTTGTAATGTATTAATATATAGGTTTCACTACACAAAAGTCAGACTGCTTCCAGAACAAAATGATTCCAGAACCCTTCAAGATGTCCGTGCAGCACCTTATTCCAGAACTCTTCAACTTGTAGCTGACTCCAGAATTCTTGAAAGATGAGGATTTCTTTGCAGAATCCAGACTCTAGCATTGCAAAATGATTGCTAGCCTTACCCAATTGCAAACATCCCAAACTTGAAGGGATTTAATTCTGATTCAGCTTGGCTTGCTACCACTAAGGCTTGCCCGCTGAAAACTTGCATCCTACTATCTACCGTGTCCAGTAACCAGAAGGGGCCCTCCCAAATCCAGGCTGAGGTGCAGTCCAGTTGACCAGAACTGCCTTGCTGATCCAATCCCGCTAGAGGTGCCTTGCTGCCGGTGGACCACATCCAATTTATTGAGCAGAGCTGAAGGTCCAATTTAATAATTTCTTCTGTAAGTATTAACAGGAAGAACAGTGACCCTTAGTATATCTGCATTGTATTATCCCTATCTCAACCCATCCCAATCCTTCTTGCGCTGATTGCCTTACCTGTGTTCCAAAACCATAACTTCATAGTGATTCTGAATAACTAAAGTAAATCCCAAGAAGAAGTAAAATATCCACAACAGGATAGGTTACACTGATCACGTGACTGTAAGATCCATCTGTGGCATTCTCTTTTTCTTAGTCATATACATAGTGTAATCAAACCCATCTGTCATTTTCAAAAGCGCATTTCTGTTGTCAATTTCTCACCTTTTTTGCAAAAATGCCATTCACTAAAACCTCTATAACACCTTCAGTTTTAAAGATATTAATTCAATTACAACTCTCACTGATACCTAACATCCTTAGCTTTCACCGCAACTAGCCTAAGTCCTGGTTCTGTGTGACCTGAGGGGTATTTTGAGATGGGTGTGATATGAGTGGTATATCATTCAGAATATTTAATTTATAGACAAAAATAAAATAAGGGTTTCATTTGCGCACTACATACTAGGCGAGACTTGGGCGTGTGCCTGATTGAAATCCCTTACATATCATAGTCTGTGGACATTCCTTTGTGGGGCTTAGGGACTGCACTTTACTTAAGAACCAGCCTGCATCACCTCCTGAGAGCTTAAGCCTTGATTGCTTGTCCGTTGCTACCCTATAGAGAATCTTGGCTGGGGTGCTCTGTGCTTCTACTCTGCCATATAGAGGGCAGGAGTACAGATAACCCCCCTCCAGTCTTTACACTGGTGGCAGCAGTGGAGTGCTTATGGTTTTAAAAATCAGTGTGAAACCTTACCACTTACAAAATATCCACACATTGTTGAATTTAATGTTTAAGTGTGTACTACTACCAAACTGATTGTGAAGTTCTTGATGGGGGAGGATGCAACCATTGATGACCCTACCCCTGGGGTTGTTATTGAATCTGTTTCTGGGAGTACCACCACTCCTGCTGCCTCTATTCTGAAACCCAGCAATGTATATTCAGAGGATTCCTTGGAACTTGAATTATTGAGTTATTGAGCATGAAATTGGCCTTTGAATATAAAAAGTGTCATGGCCACTTGCCAAGGATCACAGGTGCTGCACCATCAGGTGGAGAGAGCAAGGGGCACCATGGTTCACGCACACCCCTTTCGGACGTGTATACACTGGGGGCCCAGTTGGCAACAGGCTCATGGAGAAACATAACATAAGCAAGACTCTTTTATTATGGGCAGGAGTGCTTGAAACATAAGCAAGACGCTTTTACTGTGAGCAGGAGTGCTTTCAAGAACTTTCCATTTGTGTGCAATCAGTCCAGGTGTGGCCTTCTATCTTCAGCTGCACGTGCAACTTCAATGAGTGGTAGGGTGTGGCAGGCAGAACTGAGCCAGTGGGCGTGGCCTTAAGAGCTCAGCTATAAAAGCCAGCCCAACCCCAAGGTGCACGCTTCACATTAATCTGCATTTGCATGCAGCGTAATGCTCACCGCCAGCTGGGTTAAGTAGCACTTACCTTGGGAATCCAATCTCCTGTCCATACGCTTACCTCCTGGAGTCAGCTTACACCTGCATTCATCACCGCTGACCTTGTCATCCATTCTTTATCTTCCGGATTGCAGGACTTCAGCTCTGGGCACGACATCTTCTTCATGCAGAACTCCAGCTCTCGGCACCGCAGCACTACCTCTTCTTCATCTTCTGACATGCAGGACTTCGACTCTGGGCTTCGCAGCACATTTTCTTCTTCCACGAAGGTGGACCCTGTAAAAGGACAAAAGACAAGTCTAGACATATATACCTGCAGTTTAAGTTTGTGCTTGCAAAATTCTTCGCGCTTGTCTTTAGAAGCACACTTACCTGCTGCCGGACTACTGCGGGATCCTCCGCTCCTCATCTGGAGCCACCTCGGGCTCTGTTGCTCTGCTGGACCTAAATCACACCTATTTGGGGAGAAAGATAGACATTATTACAGAGCTGACAACAGGCTGTGAACAAGACAATACCAATGCTTCAAGACAAACAGAAAAGAGAAAGATGCTTACCACAAAGGCATGGAATCATCACAGCTGCACCACGTATAAAGGACCAGTGAAGGAACTTGGTCCTCATTCTACATGCGCCCCTGCCAGAAATAGCAGGACGGAGAGTTCACCCATAATAATCTACAGATGAGCCGTAATGGGACGTTGCATGCTCACCACGCTATGGGAGGAAGGGTTTGAGAGGGAATTCACTCGCAGGTCAGTAAACTTATGTCCTCTCTTATCTTCGCAGGAGCAGGGCTTCAATACATCACAGCAGCCCACAGCCTATCTGCAGCAGGAGGAAGCAGATGAGGGGGACCTACTTCCCGGGAGGGCTGCAACCATGCCCCAATGTCCCAGCAGAGACCAGGTCAGCGTAACAGAACGCAAAGCCTCTACGAATCTCTGCCTGGGAATTATGGATACCCCTGAGACTGACCTATTGGCCCAACTTTTGGGTGAATTACGGGCTGAAGTTCATGTTTCTAGCCAGGGAACCAATGCCTTAAGAAGGAACCTTATTGTGAACCAAGAGCGTACTGATGGTTTGGAAAGACATTTACTCCAGGCACAAGCTGGCCAGGTTCCATTGCCAGGGCCTACTCCCACACCACAACAGCCACCACTAGTCCAGGTGGTTCTTCCAGGAGCAGTTCCTCTGGCCCCACTCAAACGTTTCACAGGTGACCCCAACAAGTACACCATATTTATGAATCAATGCCGCTTACATTTTTTATGCAGACCTGGTGCTTTCCCCAACGACCAGTGGCATTCATACTCTGATATTTGGGAGGTAGTGCAGCATACTGGTCTATACCTTTGGTAAATCAAGATGATCCTTTGCTTCGAGACCTAGGGGGTTTTCAGCATGAAATGGAGAAATTGTTTGCATGTCACACTCAAGGACAGGCCTTGGACAATGGATTACTGTTACTCAGACAGGGAAATCAGGATTTGTTAACCTACATCGCATCCTTCAATCGTCTTATGAAACAAACAAATTGGTCAGAAGGGAAGAGGACTACGCTCTTTTGTTGTGGATTGCGTGGAGAACTCAAGGACTGAGTTCTTGAATTTGTCAGTAGAGAGCCGTTCCCACAGTACTCTCAGGAGAGCTGCGGCATAGTATTTGATAAAGTTCGGGAGGTTAAAGCCCCCTTTAATCTTGGGATCCATCAAAGTCTCTGCTGCTATTCTGGGGAGTTTGTTTTGCCATATATATGGGGCTATAAGCCTGTTCAGTGCTTTAAAAAGAATGATAGCAGTACCTTGACTGGGAGCGCCAGGAAGAGGTAAAGTAGCCTAGGGAGCCCCACAATTTTATTGATGCTATCCTCCCAAACCAGGATATCCACAGTGTATTCCACCTGTTTAGGTCCACCTTAATTTTGGAGAGGATTTCTGGGTAATTGAAGTTGAAATAGAGCTTGTTAATTACACCCTGAGGTAAGTTATTGTTTCTGTGGCTATTAGGATGGGGACCTTCCTGAGTTTCAAGTGGTTTCCCATTAGCCCCAGACTCAGCAATTCTAATTTCGCCATGTTGATATTTAATCCTGCTATTTCCCCCGTCTTTGAGAGTTGTCTCGTATTGATGGGGTTGAGGTGTCTGGGTGTGTCAGTGTCACTAGCATATCATCTGCTAAAGCTATAATTTTCTGCCCCCCCCCAACCATATCCCTTGGATACCTGTATTCCGTTTTATGGATATTAATAGTGGTTCTAAATATATTGCATGTAGGGGTGGGGATAAAAGGCATCCCTGTCTTGTCCCCCTAGAAATATGTACCATTTCTCATGTTGGGCCTGTTGTATGCTGCCTTAACCATCTGCACACATTTTGAAACCACTCCCATTTGCTCCAATGCTTCAAATAAGAATGGCCTTTCAACTCGATTGAACGCCTTTTCAGCATCAAGCGCTATTAGTGCTGCAGGTACTCTACAACGTTCCTCTTTTACTATTAGGTGGGAGACCCTTCTAGTATTATCCCACGTGTGTCTTCCCTGAATGAACCCTGGGTGGTCCAGGCCTATCAGGTCCAGCATGAGAGGTGCTACTAGGGATGCTAGTATCCATGTGTATATCTTGTCATCTAAGTTTCATAGAGCTATGTGGCGGTAAGATCCACATAGCTTCGGGTCCTTGTTAGGCTTAGGGAGTATTACCACTTTGGCCTCTGCCACTGAGGGCATCACTGTATCTCTGTGGCAGAATGAGTTTAAAAGGTTTACTAGTTTCAGGCTCAGTTGGGTGCAAAACCTTTGATAGAAGCAAGATGGGTACCCATCTGGCCAAGGGGTTTTGTTCCATGTGAGACTCTTGATCACAGCCTCCAGCTCCTCCCTGGTGATATCTTCCTCCAGGCACTCTCTATCTGCCTCTGACAGTTTGCTCATTGGGGCCTGTCTGAAATATTGTTTAACTAACTGCTTGTCAGGGTTTTCAGAACTATATAGAGAACCATACAATTCCTACAAAGGAGCTCAGTATCTTCTCTGGATCAGTTGATGTCCCCCCGTCCCACTGTGTCAAGGACCTAATAGTTTGGTTTGCCTCTTCCCATCTCAGTTGTCTGCCAAATGTTTATGTGCTCTGTTTGCGTTAATATAGTAACCTTGTCTAGTCTATAATAGGGATTTTTCCACTCTGCACGAGTGTAGTAATTCCAGATGAGACCTGACGTCTTTCAGCTTGTTATGGGAAGCCCGAATTTTCTTGTCTGCCAGCTTTTGGAAGATTACTCTTATCTGGGATTCTGGGTCTGGTTCCAGAGCCTCCCTCATTTTCTTTTTTTGTGACTGTATGACTGTATCACTGTGATTTCTTCCTGGAGTACCACTTTGAAGACCTCCCAGATCCCTTCCTGTGAAACCTCTCATTTTCATTGAAAAATGTGTCTATTTTGTCTTCCTGCTCTCTTATTGCTGCTTTGCTGGCCATACTCTCTTGCAGAAATATCCAGGCCCACAGCCCTCTGCATGGTTCCCTCCTGTGCAGGGTAAGTGTTAGTGGTGTATGGTCAGACAGTGAGATCACGCCCAAGTTTATTGTAACAGTTTTATGACATGGCACACTCCAGCCAGGGACTTCTTCACCTGACAATGAATGAGACGCACAATAAAAACACCTTTTGATTTTTATTTGAACCCTAGCTTTTTTCTTGAGAAGGCCACCAACTTTTTTTTTATTTTTTTTTTTTTTATTTTGATTTAGCTGAATAAATCAACTTTTCAAAAGAAGAAAGAAAAAAACAAAACGAGAACAACAGATATGCAACCAAATATATCAATTCTTCTATAAAATTCTTCTATAAAATTATAATTAAAACAATGTAAGAGTTTTACATCAATTAATTAATAGATCTAACTCATTGCTTATAAAAACTCATTGCTTATAGAATAGCTCCACATTACTTAGTCAAAAGCAGGTAAGATTGCATCAAGAAATTGCACTAATGATTTGATTGTAGAAAATTTCATGTCGGCACATACTGCTTCCCAAATTTGCATATCATCTTTTTGACTGTAAAAATTCATTAAGTTTGAAAAAAATTTGGAACGTTGATGATGCAGGCCACTACAGGTAATGATCAAGTGTTGCAATGTCTCCTTTTCATCAATTATTCCACAAAAGCGACAATAGTCCAAGTTGCTTGGAATCAGATGCCACCTCACAAGGACTTCCCTAGTTGGGAACAGATTCAACCTAAACCGTAGGTATTTGTTCCTTATGTCGGTGGAAGGGCATTTCAGCAAATAAGGTGCAGCATAACCCAAACGTTTATGACCAAAAATACGTCTGTCAAAATCTTTATATTTCAGACATGCTGATTGGTTAAGAATCCATGTCCATTGATAACATTTTTTCTTTGCCCGTAAAGGATTTTCAAGTAAAAGAGGGATTGATATATTAGCTGCAAGCAAAATATCAATTACATAATTACGCCACGTGCGTGGATAAAAATAAGTAGAAACAATCAGATAATGTGCTACAGTGTTTAGTATATTGTTCGTTCCTAGGCCCAATAAACATTTGCGGAAAAAAACACACATCCGCCATTTGACTCTAGAAGCCATTGAATTTAAGCCAAGTTCAAATCTTAATAGGGGCATAGGAACACAATTAGGTAAGCGTAAAACTCTCTTCCAAAACGTAGCTTTGAGCTTATTCCATATTTTATCACTAAGACAAAGCTTAGTTTCTGCAGCGTATAGTAATATAGGTATAACCTTTTGTTCATAAAAAAGCAAAAGGTGTTTTAGAGTGAATTTGCCATACTTGAAATTCAAGATTCTTGCTTGAGATGTCAAGTTAGTTAATTTAGACTGTAAATTGGGTAAGTAAAGCTTGTCATATATTGTGTTCTGTACCGTCAGGCCCAAGTATTTATATTCTAAAACAGTTTTCAACGGCTCATTACCAATAGACCACGAGAAGTGAACGGATTTTCTTTTAGCATGAGGCTTGCACATCAGAATCTGAGATTTATCAAGGTTTATAGTTAGATAATTATCCTCAGCATAAGTCGACAGTGCAGTTAATAGGTTTTGTAATCCTTTTGGGGTCTGTGATATTAGGACTAAATCATCAGCGTATAGTAACCATCCTATACGCTGACCCCCTAACTCAGGGGCATCAGAAGACACCTTAGAGAAAAGCGTACCCAAATCAAGAATTAATAAATTAAACAAGAAAGGGGCCAATATACAGCCTTGTTTAAGGCCCGTGTATGTAAAGAAGGAAGATGATAGAAGTCCCTCTAAATTTAACCTTACACGCATGGAGGTGTTAGAATGTAGCTGTACAATGAGAGTCAAGAGAGAAGGAGGGCAACCTAAGAGATGCAACTTCTGGAACATAAGTCTCCTATTTATAGAGTCAAAAGCTGACCTGAAATCTATGAAAGCAAAATATAAAAACTGTTTCCGTGCTGCGTATTGAGATTTTAACATGTTAATAGTCACGATGTTAGGCAAAGTACCAACTCCTGAGATAAAGCCAGATTGAAAAGGATCTGCCACATGATTGTTGGTCGACCACACACGCAAATCTCTTAAAATTAGGCGACAAAAGATTTTTCCCGGTACGTCCAACAAAGATATTGGGCGATAACTAGCCGGGTTGGATCGATCCCCTTTTTTATATATGGGAACAACAATGGACTTTTTCCACGATGCCGGGATACATTGGGTCTTGTGTATGTGCACAAAGATAGAATACAGTATTTTGGCCCAAATTATAGGAAATTGCTTCAGGTGCATGTTAGACAACCCGTCGGGCCCAGGGGCCCGTGAAGAGTTTGCTTTATTAATAAAGAGTAAAAGATCTTCTTCGTCAAAATTAAGCTCAAAAGCAGACTGGTGTAAAGGCTCAAGGCTGTCTACTATAGTGGTACGAGAAGCATACAAGTTAGAGAAATATTGTACCCAAGATCCCTCACTCACCCCATTCATCTGAATGGCAACTTGATGTCCTGCAGTCGCCTGATTTATAATTTCCCATGCTGCTTTCGAGTTTTTTCTAGCCAATATTTTTAACATCTTACTACCATCTTGTTGATATAATTTAGCCCGCTTGCCTCTTAGCCAGTTCCTATACCTGGTTTTAATCAGAGTAAGCGTTTTCTTTCGATCGTTATCATTAAGTTTACAAGCCACCCTTTTTTCTGCTCGAACTAGAGCTTTCATGGTTTTAATTTCATGATCAAAAGTGTGAAAATAAGGAGGTTGTCTTTGTGTGTGCTTGATGGAAGCAGGTTGAAACAATTGCATTAGCTCTTGATATATAACTGTAGGGTTATGATCCAACATACACTGATGTTGAAGTTGAGCCTCATAATAATGTCTAAATGCTTCCAAAGAGGTTTCTGTCCAATGTAATCTATTCCGCGCTGTATTCACCTTTATGGAGCCTCTTAAGCATTGTGGCATTTCGTAACTCATGGGAACCTTAGAAGTCCAAGACATGCTAAGAATATTGTGGTCACTTGCTTCTGCGTCTATAACTTGAAATGATTTAACCCTATCTAACATACGGCTATCTACATAGATATAGTCAATGGTTCCTTTACTAGAAACACCATGCCATGTTGTTCTTGCAGGTATGTCGGGAGCAATTGAACCATTTAACATGAACAGACCTCTGTCCTCAACCAAGTTCAGCCATTTGTTCAACCGACTCAGCTCTGTACTTCGAGGCTTACCAAGACAGTGGAGATTAAAGTCTCCAGCAATGATAACAGAATCTACTTTATCATCTACAATAGTGAGATCAAGTGCGTTAGTTATAATGGCCAAAAATGTATCATCTGTAATGCTCAAGGCATTCCAATATACATTGATAAGTGCACAATGCATATCGGGACCAATAAGCCTTGACATTTGAATAGAAGCATTAGGAAAAAACCATGGTTCAACTCTAAGAGAGGAATTTTGTTTAACGGCCGTTAGAAGACCAGAAGTGGGCCTTCCATGTATCCCCTTCTCAGCGGGTATGAGCAAAATGTCAAAGTTATCCCAAGATGGAAGATGCATTAGCCAAGATTCCTGTATCAGTAAGACATCATACTTCGACAAATCGTAAAGTCGATTATTCATCAGATGTCGATGCCCCCTGGAATTCCAGCTAATCAAGGAAAAGGTGACCTCGTTGTTTGCCTGATGCTAACGCTGAATTGGCTTTTGATTGCAGGCGCACTTTACTGGGCTGCAACTCAGGTTACGGTTTACAAATTGAGATATGGGATGCTGGGTTTTTTCTGAAGTAAGTTCTGGAGTACTAGAATGTACTGAAACCATAAAGCCTAATTCAAGCAGTTTTGCTCGAACTGCCCATATGGTGTTAACTACAATGCGAGAATTTATCCACAGTATTACTGAAGACCGTTGAGAGTGGTCAGGAAATTCCACTTGTTCGATATCAATAGAGCCAATATCATCCAACTCTGGGAACTCACTGAATATGGCTAAAATAGATGAGCGATTCAAGAGATACTGGGTGGCCGGAAGAGGACAGCATTTGAAAGATAACGAATGGACAGCAGGTCTCCTAGGGCGCAAGTTCCCTTGGGTCAATTCAGGCTTATTATTGGCCTCCATAGATGTTTTATTTCCCAAAGTCGTAAATTTGGGATCTTTTCCAGCTACAGAGGTATCAATGTTAAGAAGTTTGACTAGTGTAGTTTTGATCAAAGATTCAATGTTCAAGAGAGACACATTTTCCTCTTGTGTTTTGTCCTTATGAGGCACTGTCCTAGTGTCATCGTTCAATTGCTGTCCTGGCCCCTGAATTTTACAAAAATTCAGAGATCCAGAGTTTCCCGAGCTGGAGTTTACATTCGAGCTCAAAGTTATGACATCCGGAACAATGGGTTCACAGTTTGGAAGTACCAACTTTTTTAAGACCGGCTGTGAAGCCATGTAATCGTCAACAGCCTGTCTGATTTCTCGTCGCTGAGCCATTGGATTCGGTTCTTGTGTAAGGTGTTTGGATTGTAGAAATGGCGTTTCTTTTTCCAAATTACTTACAGGTAAGTCCTGTTCTGCTTCCAGCACCACTTCAGCCAAAGCATTCAATGGACTGTACGACTGAACAAGTTTGTTTTTCACCAATGCTTCTCCCGTTGACTTAGACTGGGACATTGTTAGATATTTTTTATTATTGCCTTGGAAGCCATTCTAGAATTTGATAGGGGAAGTGTAATGTTTTTAACAAATGCTTTTGTTTGTGAAGAACGTTTAGGGACAGATTTGATATTTTTTGATTTCTTCCGAAGATCACCCTTGGTTATCACTTGCTGTAAGGGTAAGGTCTCTGTCCCCGTGTTACCAAACAAGGCATAATTTGGTTTTTTCTCCTGAATAGTAGAGACAGGCGACTGCTCGTTGGAGCTAGCCGTTAAATCCACAATAGGCTTACTTATGTAGGGTAGGATAGAGTATGTTTGACGATACTCATCAGACCCTACAGAAGTTTGAGAGCTAACAGATTTTTGCTGCGGAACTGGACAGGATGAAAAATGTAGATCGTTTAATTTATTTACTATATCCAGATGGCCAGATAGCAGCTGATTTAGTTGCTCTGAGTGTACATCTGCCTTAGAATCCAAAGCCTCAAATAGCTTTGCAAGAGACAGAATAGCTGTATTCATAGATGACAAGGCAATCGTGACCATGTTATTTTGTGTGTTTACTACTTCCGATGTAGAGTAATGATCAGGAGCAATTTTACGTGGGGTGGGAGCAGTAAATGATATTTTCTCAGCAGAGTAAGAATCACTAATGTTTGTGAACATAATTGGCGATTTAGAGAGGTTATCCGAAAGAGTATGCACAGTAAAACAAGAAGCATTTGTATCCAAGTCTATTACTGGCAAGTCACTAGAAATTGGAGTTTTAGCACCATTTGGAACAGGTAAGGGCAGACCAGAATTGTTTACAGACACTATAGTCTTTGCGGTAAGTACATTGTTTAAAAGTATACTATCTGTTAAAGAGACATTTTCCTTTGCAAATGTAACAATAGGAGTGCCTGTCTTGCCACCATTAGTTTGTGCACTTGCGGCTCCAGGAGTATCGTGCGAACCACATGTCTCAGACACTGAAGTAATCATGCTGTGATTGTACGTTGTGGCAGATTTGATAACTGAACCAGTAGGTTCATCAGATGTAGTCATCCGACCCTTCACTTTAGAATGTAAGTTATCCATATCACAAAAAAAGGGGCGAATGTCCGCTTGCGATGAGGAGACCGTGTTGGATTTTACGGAACGCTTTGTTGTAGTTGCACAAGGAGTAGAGCTCAAACGGCATTTCTTGGTTGGACAGGGCGAAGAATTAAGTAGGGATTGCTCCACGTTAGTGACGTGATTTTTAGTAATCGCAGGCATTCCTGATTTTAAGGAAGTAGTGCCTCTCTTCATAGTGTAGTATGGTATATACTTTATCAAATGGCAAAAGGGAGCTGTGTTGACTTATCGTCAAGAATAAGAATATAAACTCAGTATTAGAGAGAGGTAGATGTTCCCCTGCACAGCACGCCAAACAGCCGCACAATAGCCAGCAGGCTCTACTCCACCGGGCTCCACGCCACAAGGGTGGTAGCCTCGATCTTTTCAGGCCAGTTGCGGTCACGTGAGAAGTCACGTGGTCCAGTCTCCGCCTCCTCCAGGAAGCGCGGCGGCAGCGGTCCCCAAACAGTTCACAATGAAAAGCCGCGCACGGGCGGCAGCCTCGATCTTTTCAGGCCAGTTGCGGTCACGTGACAAGTCACGTGGTCCAGTCTCCGCCTCCTCCAGGAAGCGCGGCGGCAGCGGTCCCCAAACAGTTCACAATGAAAAGCCGCGCACGGGCGGCAGCCTCGATCTTTTCAGGCCAGTTGCGGTCACGTGAGAAGTCACGTGGTCCAGTCTCCCCCTCCTCCAGGAAGCGCGGCGGCAGCGGTCCCCAAACAGTTCACAATGAAAAGCCGCGCACGGGCGGCAGCCTCGATCTTTTCAGGCCAGTTGCGGTCACGTGAGAAGTCACGTGGTCCAGTCTCCGCCTCCTCCAGGAAGCGCGGCGGCAGCGGTCCCCAAACAGTTCACAATGAAAAGCCGCGCACGGGCGGCAGCCTCGATCTTTTCAGGCCAGTTGCGGTCATGTGAGAAGTCACGTGGTCCAGTCTCCGCCTCCTCCAGGAAGCGCGGCGGCAGCGGTCCCCAAACAGCTCACAATGAAAAGCCGCGCACGGGCGGCAGCCTCAATCTTTTCAGGCCAGTTGCGGTCATGTGAGAAGTCACGTGGTCCAGTCTCCGCCTCCTCCAGGAGGCGCGGCGGCAGCGGTCCCCAAATAGTTCACAATGAAAAGCGACCAACCAGTCTCACACCCACATGTGTCACAATGGAATATGAATCAGGTCGGTGTGTAACAATGAAATATTTATTAATTTTAGGATTCAGGGAAAAATCAGAGCAAAATCAACTAATAAGGCAAATACAATAATCCTACAAAATAGTTAATTCAAATTCCTAACATAATCTACATAAACCTTTAATAGAAAACAGAAGCAAAATCACTCTTCAGAACTGCAGATGGCACACAAGTTATGCACTTCCCCCAAACACCTGCTAACAAAATACTTTGTGGATGGAAAGTAGTGGCAAGGAGTCAGTAGGAAGAGGGAAAAATCTAAATTGGAATCCAGCCCACCACCCCAAGATGGGAGGCCAGAAACAAAATTGAAACCCTTATTTATGAGCAAAATGGCAAACTCGGATTTTACTTATTATTTGTACATCAGTTTACAATTGCAGGGGGATAGCAAAATAAAGAGGGGTATGCAATATAGGACTTTCAATGAGATGTTCTATAGGGTGCAAAATTAAAAGAGCGGGATATGCAGGTTTTGGGTACTGGATGATGTGATACTTACAAGATAAGCTTGAGTTTGGGACTTTGGACAGCCAGTGAGGTCCCTTTACAGCAGGGCCAAGGGATCTGATTACTGGGACAGCAGAGTCAATAGATCTGGCCACTGGGACAGCTGGGCTCTCCTGGAAGGGATCAGCTGGGCAAGGTCTGGTGTCTGTGGACAGCCTGTGAAGAATTCTGGTGGGGCCAGCTGAGAAAGGTCTGGTCACTGGCCTCTCCTAAATGGGATCAGCTGCCTTTCCTCCTTTCTCCCTGGATGCTTGGTTATCCCTGGATCAGGGTGGGTGGTTCTGCCTGGATTGAACCAGCTGCCTCTGGACTGGTTTTTGAGTCTGACTATCTCTTGTGTTTCCCTGCCTCCCCCTAAAATAGCCAGAATGACATCATTGATTTTTTTTATTTTTTTTATTTGATTGGCTGAAAGAATTCAACCTTACAAAAAAGAGACTTTGTTACAACATAATTTAGACAATGACAAAAGAAAAATAACATATTATTTACAGATTTACATCAGTTGCATACAAGCATACCAAAATACAACAACCCCACTATTATTATTATTATTGACAACATTAAAACACACTAAAGGGAGAAACAGAAGAGCTAAAAGGATTGTTTAAGACTAAAATGTCAGTTTCAACCGATGTGTGTAATTTCATAAAAAAGAATAACAAGGCACTTTGTATTTAGTAAAATACTTATTAAAAGGAGCCTAAACCGAAAAATGTATGGGGTTATCTTGTGACAAGAAATCATGTGGCAGAATTGTTTTTATGAATTGCGTTAATGCAATGTGAATCGCAGTTCGATTGCTCGTGATTAGAATCATCCATATTTCACAGGGCGATCGATCGCAAAATATTTGCAATAAATTGCGCACGTAATGTTCTCGGAGCACAGACAGTGCAAAACATTCAACTACTAAATGAGATAGTGTTTCCACTTGTTTGCAGTTTTTACAAAATCGGCAGAAATGATGATTTTTTGGAATTAATCCACGCCTAACTAAGATCTGGTTTGTTTTATGAAGATTCAACCGTAATCTTAGCATTTCTGCACGAACATAATGTGATGGACACTTTATAAGGTAATGGGCCATTTGTTTGAACTTTTTAGGGGGAAATAGGTTTAAATCAAAATCTACATAACTTGTACACAGTTGATGCGTCAAAATCCAATCATGCCAATAGATTTTTTTCTTGGCTGTGTCGGGATTAGTAATTAACAAATCAATTGAAATATCAGCATCAACTAGCAAACTCAAGATGACTTTTACCCACTGTTTAGGGAAAGCATCATGAGATGAGCAGAGATACATCGCCAGTGATCGTATAATGTTTGTGTTATTAATTCCTAGCAAACATTTGCGGTAAAAGTTACACATTTTCCATAGGACCAAAGCAGAAAGTGAGATCAAGCCTAATTCATACCTTAATAAACAAATCGGAGTACACAACGGTAAGCAGAGCACTGCTTTCAAAAATTTACCTTCAAGGTGATCCCAAAATGTTCTGGGCTGTGGTATGAAGGTCTCAGCTCCGTAAGAAAGAATGGGGACAACTTTTTGATTGAAAAACATGGGTAGATGTACATTTTCCATATTTGTGCAGTATTATCCTTGCTTGTGATGTTAAAGTCATAGTTTTTGCCTTTAATGTGTCTGCATAAATTTGATTTTTTACAGAGCCTGAAAAGGGAAGACCTAAATATTTGTAATTAGTTACAATTTTTAGAGGTGCTTTCTGCAAAAACCATTGAAAATTCAACATTGTTGTGTTCTTTCTTTTTTGACAGGTAACTATCTGCGTTTTACTCACGTTGATAGTCAGATTGTTATTACCAACATACTCTTCTAATTTGTTTAGTAGTTCTTGCAGTCCTTTTGGAGTTTGTGAAATTAAGACTAAATCGTCGGCATACAAAAGCCATGTGATTTTTTGGGACCCTAACTTGGGAGCATCAGAGAGTGCTTCCTCAAAGGAGATTCCTATATCTAATAGGAAAAGATTAAATAATGTTGACGCTAAAATGCACCCTTGTTTTAGGCCTCTCAGTGTCTCAATTTTCGCAGATAATAAACCCTCAAGAGATAGTCTGACTTGCATAGTTGTGTCTGAATGAAGCTTTTTGATTATGGTTAGTACTGATGATGGGCAGCCATAATTCTGGAGTTTCTGAAAAAGCAACATTCTATCCACCGAGTCAAATGCTAAACAAAATTCTACAAATGCCATATATAGTGGTTGATTAATCTTGGCGTATTTCGACTTTAGCATGTTTAGCGTGATTAAGTTTATCGAGGTCCCTAAGCCCGCCACAAAACCAGATTGAAACGGGTCTCGTTTAAGATCAGCTGAAGTCCATCTGTTCAGTTCTTGTAATATAGTGCGACAATATAGTTTTCCAGGGGCATCTAATAAGGCGGTGGGTCTGTAGTTCTCAGGTAGACTCCGGTCTCCTTTTTTGTGGATAGGAACAATTAGGGAGTGTTTCCACAAGACAGGAATCTCTTGCGTTTCATTTATATGCTCAAAACTTTGATACAAAATCGATGTCCACAACTCAGGATGCTGTTTGAACATTTTATTGGATAGACCATCTGGACCCGGAGCTCTGGAATGACTTATTTTGTTGATAAAATATAATATATCGGATTTAGAGATGTCAATGTGAAATGGTTTATAAGGAAGTGTCCCAGAATATTGCATAGAGTTAGGTGGAAGAGCATACATTTTGGAAAAGTGATTAACCCAACTCGCTTCTGGGACACTCTGAATTTGGGACATCGCCTGCACCGGAGATATGGCATCCGTTAAAACTTTCCAAATTTGAGCCGAGTTCCTATCTCGAGTGATTTTTAACATCAGCTCTCCATCACGCTGGAAAAGTTTGCTACGATGGTGGCGCCACCAATTTCTGTATGTAGTTTTAACTTTGTTTAATGTTTCATATCTAATGCTCAGTGGGAGCTTTAGCGCATTCCTTTTTTGAAGTCGAAATTCTGTTTTTTTATTTTGCGCTTCTATGTCAAAACGATGAGTGCGCCTAGGGGTCAGTGTTTTGTGAGCTCTGCTGTCTAGAAAATGTTGCATCAGATCATAGTAGGGAGTATCAATGGGAGCTGGAGCATTCCGCGAGTGGCAAAAGGCAACTCGCAGAGAGTTGTCGATGTGACTAAGACTGGTTTCATTCCAATATAGGCGATTTAACTGGTTTGAGACAGACATTTGACTGGAGATCACCATGGAGTTATGTTTAGTATGTGCAACAGTGGACAGCCATTTGATAGAGAGAATGCAATGGTCGCTGTTTGCATTGTAGTCATATTAAAGGCTTGGATTTTAGAGAACAATCTATCATCTGTGTAAATATAATCAATTGTGGCTTTTGAAGAGCTCTGTTGTCCCGTATGATCAAGCACACCTATGTCTAGTCTGCTCCCATTCAGCATACAAAACCCTTTATTTGACATTATTTTTTCCCACAATCTTTGTCTCAAATTTTTCATCACATACTTTTCTTGTAGGCAGTGCAGATTGAGGTCACCAGCAACAATAGTATGCTGAATATTCAGAGCTAATACAATAAAGTCCAGCATGGTGGATAAATCCGTCAAAAACCTTCGATTTTCAATGCCTTTGGGATTCCAGTATAAGTTTACTATCGCGTACACGATTTTCTCAATTACTATGACCGTTAGTTGGGCAAAAGAATTTGGAGAATATGTAAATATTATGCTGGTGTTCGAGGTCAATTTGGAACCCGTCAGGAGGCCAGACATCGGCCGACCTTTCTCTCCCTTCATTGCTGGCAAGAAATGTATGCTGTGATTTTCCCAGGAGGGGGCAGACATAAGCCAGGTTTCTTGTAAAAGAATCACATCATAGTTAATGAAGGGGTCTTGCGTGTTATTAAGTAGGTGGCGGAAACCCCGCGTATTCCATGAGGCAAGACTGATGGAACGTTCATTTTTAACCTTGTACGGAAGTTAACTTCTGGAGTCACAATTACAATGGCATTTGGCGGGAACATTTGTCACTGTTTTCGCTTCTCTGTCACTCATAGGGTTCATGATCTCCTTCAAGACAGATTCAATCCAGACATCTGTACTGTAGGGACCCTCAGATGGATTTGTAGGGCCCAATAAAAGAATGAAACCTAGTGCTAATAGTTGATCCTTGGCTTCCCATATGAGATTCGTAATAACTCGGGATGTCAGCCATATACACACCGTACTCACTAGGTTATCATTAAAGAACTCAACTTGAGCTATGTCTGCTGACCCAATGTCTTGTAAGAGTGGTATATCAGAAAACACCTCTAAAATGCTATGACGATTTAATACATATTGAAGATGCGGCGCTGGCCGACAGCCTAGCATAAGGCAACATGATTCTCTTTGTTCGCTTTCGTTTTCAAGATGGACTTTGTGGCAGGATTCTTAGGAGGAACTGAGACCAAAGAGGGCTCCGAATTAAGTGGCACTGGGCGTATTGCTTTTAGCAAGGTGGCAATTTCTGCATTGTGAATAGGCGTTGGGGGTGAAGAAACTAGCAGTATCTTCTCATGGCTGCTCTTAAAAGTGACCAAGCGTCTAGGCACAAGGGACTGGGTTGTAGGAGTTTTGCACTTGCCTAAATCAAGTGTTGGGGCTTTGAGTGTCGGTTGAGATACAAATGCACTCATATAAGCGTCAACTTCCTTTCTGATTTCTGCTCTTCGGATTGCCAGCAAATCTTGCTCATAATCATCAGATGTGTTGGATTGGGAAGTTAACGTTAGACTCTTTTTGGAGCTTTTGGAAGTTCGGTTAACAGTTTCTCTCAGGGCAGTCTTCTGCGGTTTGCTACTGACCACCCGCTTGGGTAGTTGAGTCTCGGAACGATCTTCCTGCATGCCAATATATTTTTGTAATCTTGGGCTGCTTGAACTAAAAGGTCTAAAGGAGCATCGGGATTAGCTGCTGTGATATTTTTGTAAGCACAGTTAAGCTTCAGTTTCCGCATTTGGTTCAACTGAGTGTACTTTTTTGTGATGGCACTAGAAGTTAACTGGCTATGCTTTTTAGGGAGGGTGAGCATGTCAAAAAAGGGTTTGGAGCTTGGTGGAGCAATTATTTCCGATTGCTTAACATTTTTGGATTTTGTACAAGCAACCACAGCCTTTTTTTTTGTTTGGTGTTCTCACCAGAGTCAGATTTGGTTTCTGCCAAAGCAGGATTTTTACAGAAAATGGAATAGGGCACTTGAGTAGTAGCATTGTTGGTAGAACCAACTGGACACTGATTATTATCTGGCATAATTTCTCTAATAATTTGACCAATATACGGAAGGGAGCACAAAATGCCTGAGTTATCTACAGTAATTGGTGACATTTGACTCTTAACATGTTGGTGCAAGATTGAATTTTCGCCGCTATTGGTAATACATTGGCAAGAGCAGGATTCGGAGCCAGGGTAAAGTCGATCATAGGTGCAAGTTTGATAGGTGATACGCACTGATCGACAGTCGTCTTTAAAGGTATAGGTATTTGATTTGTAAGAAACTGAGACTTTGCCCAAAGTATTTCTTGCTTCGCCTGCCAGGCTAAAACAGATAATAATTGGGCACTTTGAACGTCCAGTTTAGTGTTCAACGTATTAAACAATGTAGTGATTGTTTGCATAGTTAAGTTCATTGCTCCCAACGTTAATTCAACTACCTTAGAAACATTTTGTGGCAACTGCAGTTTCATGGCCGGAGAGCATTTACGCGGAGTCGGATGTAAAAAGGAAGATGTTAAATTAGATTTTGTGCAACCTCCATTCGAGTACAGCTTTGGCGAGAAGGACAGATTGCCATGTTTGTTGCAAAAAAAAATCTGAATCAGAAGAGGGCAAATCAATCACCGCTACATCTTCAGGATTTCTCACTGACAATGAGCTGTGTTTGTTTTCAGAGTTTGGAGCCATTGAGTCCCCTCTTAACACTGTGCTGTCAGATAGAGATACATGCACTGTCGTACAACACTCTTGATTATTTATAACTATAGGCAGAGCAACCTGAAAATTTTCTTTAGTAATCTGCACAGTTGGATTTTGTGTCGCACAATCCGGGTAAAATGAGCGTATGCCCTGTGAATTTACAGATTGTTTCTTAAGGTCAGTGGCGTGAGATGTAATACGGTTTTTTGATTTCAGGGTAGGCTGCGCTTTAGCTCCTAAGCCTAACGCACGAGGAGTCGATACACAAGGAACTGCCTTCACTTGCATGTTGCTTGAGTTTAGGTTCATATTCGTTGTGAGCAAAGAAGGCATTCCAGTGCGTAAGGTGTATACATTTCGTTTCATGATGCCTCCAGAAAGCGAAGGTCACAGACACTTGACCAGTGAAGGTCAAAACCAAGAGACTTTGTCACGACTACCACTGCGAAGCACCAAGATCTCAAAAATTTCTAAGCAAATAAATGGGTAAACAAGAAAGGACAACTAGCGTTTTTTCCCCGGAACTCGCTTTGCTTGCGCCGCCATGGCGAAGCGGCAAAGCAGGACTTTACGGGACTTCGGCGGTGCGCGCGCGAGTCCTCTTATATAGGCACGCCCACAGAGGGAGATACAGAGCCTACAAGTAAGTAAACACAGAGTTAATATGAGTTTAATAAATATAGTCTCTTAGATGCTGGGTGTTGAATCTTCAAAAGTGCTTCACCTTATGGTTGTTGAGTCCGTAATGGTCCGTAGTAATAACGGCGATCCAAAGCAAACGTCAGTTGCAGGAAAGCAGCACAAAGCAGCGGGCAAAGTGGGACTTTACGGGACTTTGCCGGTGCGCGCGCGAGTCCGCTTATATAGGCACGCCCACAGAGGGAGATACAGAGCCTTATGGTTGTTTCAGTCCGTAATGGTCCGTAGTAATAACGGCGATCCAAAGCAAACGTCAGTTGCAGGAAAGCAGCACAAAGCAGCGGGCAAAGCGGGACTTTACAGGACTTCGCCGGTTTACTTCGAGGGTTAAGACCAGGGTACTTCCCCCCAGGTTGATTTACAACCTGGGGGGAAGTACCCTGGTCTTAACCCTCTGCTGGGAAAAGGCAGTCTCCCAGGGTTCCCTCCTTTAGCTAAACTAATTGGTCAGGGGAAATGACATCATTTTATGTGTGTGCATTTATGAGTTTCTTTGTTTACCCAAAGCTACTTTTTACCAAAAGGAGTTATGGAGAAAAACATCAAATCTATACTAGTCACCGTCATGAAAAATAGATATGCAGATTCCATATGTCACAGGGAATTGGACAGTCCAATCACCAACTCTGTGTGATGTTGTATCACCCTTTTGCACAATTTTGTCATTTTCACATTCTGCAAGTAGCTGCACACATGCCCACTAATATCTCACATCCTCTCACCAAGTTGCATGTCTGTGGCAATTATAATTCACCCTGAAATGCATTTTTCAAGTCATTCGAGTTCACCAAGTGCAAGAAACATGCCGCTGGTATCTTTATGCTTGTCCAAAAATCCCATGAAATACTGGCATAATATCGAATGATTGCTTATTTAAAGTGCTGGGAAAAATGTCTTAATATACAACAGTTTTTAGAGTCAATGGGCTGGATTAGCCACTGTGTGTGTGGTCCTGAAAACCCCCACAGCCAAATTGTCTTCCTCCCAGATCAGCTTGTACAAATGACATCTTGGGAAAAGGGTGCTGAACGAAATTGCTCCTCTGCATCACACTGGGCTACATTCCCTTCCTTTGTCTTTTTGGGTAGTCCTGCCTGCCAGTCTAGCAGAACCAGTAATTATCACACTGTCAGTCCCACCATCTGCCCTTGCAGCATCAGTTCACTGGTAGATGTGAAAAGTGGGAGACAAGCCTTCGTGCCAAACTGGTTTGGCTGGAATTTCTGGGCCTCAGCTAGGCTGATTGAAGTCTTGTGGGGGGAAAAGAGCTTAATGTACATGGCTTCGCAGCCCCTACACCCACATCATCTTTCTGTGCGAGCCACAGCTGTCATTTGACATTCACCTGTGCAAGTTTTCTTTCTAGTTACAACTGCGGTTTTATAAATCACAGGGATGTTTTCCCATTAATCTTTGGTGGTGCTTTTGCTTCTACTATGAGTTTATGGACAAGACAGGATATTGTAAAGAACTTCTTTGAAACTGACATAGGAAAGGAGATAGAGCTGTCCTACATCTTTCCTTTGCTGTGATTTGAGTGCAATGATTTATTTCAACGGAAAACAAAAGCTGTGTTTGCATGAAAACAGAATTGTTTGCTCTTCATGTATTTTGACAGTAGCATAACACCGTTCTGGAGATGTATTGCCTTACTTCTAGGCAATCAGATGAAATAGACAAGGATGGCTGTGTTTCAATGGAGCACATAACTTTGGAGTGTTTAAAATGGAAAAAAGTAACAAATTGTAATGACGTCTTGACTGCTGGGCACCGCTTTTAGTCTTCACATGTTAGAAAAGCAAAGGTAGCTGTTCTGAATGCAGGTCACTTTTCTTATGATTCAATGAAATGAGGCAAATGCAGCCATTCTTTGGGTGGTAGTGTTTGAAGTTCGCCACACACGTGCCTAGCAGACCAAAACACAGGCGTTGTTGTGGCCTTGTTTAGATGCAGTTTTTGATGGCAGGAGGATTCTGTTTTGGGCTTTAAAATGTACCCCACACTATGTCCTCTACTTCTGCCAGGAGAGTCGCTGATACCCAGATATAGTCGATCCTAGACAATGACTGGTGTATGTGTGAAAAACAAGTGTGCTCCCCCTCACCTCTCCCTTCACTGCCCACCACACATCTGTGAGCGCCAGGTTGTCAAAGGCATCTCTTAAGCTCTTTGGTGGAGTTTTATTCCCTTGGCTGCTCCCTGAGGTTCTATCTCTTATTGGGTCCAATGCCAAACTGACCCTGTGAGGATGATCTTTCCTACTGCACATTTTTTCAGCTTCAGTATAACCTCTCTAAGGAAAGTGACCTGGTTTATATTTGGGTCGTAAATTGTCCCCAAGGTCATTTTCTAGATTTCCATTTGCACTTGTAGGAACACAAATCTCCCCATCTTATCTTCCAGTGTGTGCCGCACTTGCGTTTGGATAGTGCCCCTTATCCCAATCAGTACTCCGGCTGTTTTCCCATGTGCGTTTGCTTGATAGATCGGTGGGAAGTGTTGGAATCTGGTGATTGATTTATCAGCTTTTTTATGTGGGTTTCGTGGAGCATAATGATGTCCGCGCAGCATCGTCTGAACATCTCCTCAA
This sequence comes from Ambystoma mexicanum, assembly GCF_040938575.1. Classification (NCBI taxonomy): domain Eukaryota; kingdom Metazoa; phylum Chordata; class Amphibia; order Caudata; family Ambystomatidae; genus Ambystoma; species Ambystoma mexicanum. The sequence goes on from NC_090940.1 coordinate 261,989,746, forward strand.
TTTTATTATGCTTGATAGGTGAATTTAAGCCCCTTACATTGCAAGATGTAATCTTAAGTGACATTAAGGCCATAGAGGTCCTTCCTTTTTGTTTGTGTCAGTATTATAGCCGTATACCATTCTGAGATTGCTTTTCCGGCTCCAGTACCCCTATCCCCTTTCTTTCCCCCAACCCTTGCTCTTCCTCTTAAACTGGTGTGCCCCCACTTCATGTCCCGATTCTGTAGAACCAATTCCACCCCCCCTCCCTTTCATTACCCCCACCTTCCCACCCTACCTGTTCCCGGTCAGGGCCTGAGTTCCCAAGAACCTCCCCAAATGCTATCCTGGGGTTTTGGACCTGGTTTAACCCCAGGAAACTCCACGAGTGAGGTGAACTACACACCATAACAGATTCCAAGGGTAAGTCCCACCTCCCCCTCCATCCGGGTCAATCATTACTTAACTGGCTACCTCCTACTCACTTTACTTTGATTGTTCACTCTGAGGCCCGTGACTGGTTGTGCCTGATTAGTGGTCCCATTAGTTTCCCATTTGGTCACCTGAGTTGGGGACCTTTCAGAGTTACATCCCTGACTCCCCTCTTTCCCTTTCTCCAAGACCATTTCCAGGGTTTGTTGGCTTCTGCCATATGGTTTACTCTGGGCAGTTGCATCTGGAGGGCTTCTTCCTCTTCCATGCCCATTAAAGACAGATATAACTCTTTGTTGCTTCCCTTCCCAGGTGAACAGGAGCCCAAACGGGAATGTCCACGTGTAGGTTATATTTTTAGTTATTGGTGTTTTTTGTCAGTGGGTGCATTGCCCTCCTCTTTTGCAGAGTGCTTAATGCCAGGTCTTGAAATAGCAAAATCTGGGATCCGTTGATTGTTATTCCAAGGTGGGTTTTAGCCGCTCTGTGTTTGTACTGCTTCATAGTGTATGAGGCTAGCACAACTAGGAAATCACGTGGCCTTGTTCCTGGTTCACTCCTTTTGGGTCCCACCCTGTGCATCTGGTCGATCTTAACGTCCTCCGGTTGGATCATTTGAACTGCAGGAACGGTTTTCAAATATTCCCTCCTGTAGTACTAGGTTGTGAGTGGATCTGGTCACTTGTTCCAACAGGTCTCCATTTTGCTTCAGACCTTCTGATATTACTGATAGGCCCATTTCGGTAATGTCCACTCTGGTTCCTAGATCAGTGATTTTCTTCCGGACCTCCTGTAGAGAGCTTTTGAGATCTTCTTTCATGTGCACCATTTGGTCCTGGAATGAGCTCATCATTCTGTCCTCCATTCCCTTGAGGCATTCTTGTAGATCTTCCTTTTGCAGGGTCACAGTGTCTGCATGTGCTTCTTTGGTTCCCACTGCTGTGGGTTGTGCATGACTGGTTCCTGTACTTCTTCCTGGGGCTGATGCCAGCAATGTTCCAGTTGACCCCCTTGTGGGTCCACTGGCCCTTTCGACTTGGGTGGGACGACCTTTGCATTAACTCCGGGCATCTGAGGTGATCTTTCCTGTGTCTTCTCTTCTGGATTACAGACTGCAATTGAGGAGTATTTTTTTTATCAGTTTGCCACTTCTTGTCCCTCCCCTTCAGATGGCTAATGTCTTCCTTTTGTCAGTGCTACAGACCTCAGGCCGGGGGATAGGAGGTTTCTCCATGGCTCAGTTCTCCTTACTCACTTTCCTTGGCTCTTCCCACACTCTCTGGTCCAGTTCTTGGCCGTTGATGCAGTAATACTGGGACCCCCACAACCCAGTATTGGTTATCTCTGCCATCCAATTTTTGAGGGGCCATTTGTGGAAACAAATCCCCCTTGCCCCAGAGGGCCAATGTCCGTTCCCCTGGGTCTTTACTCTTCACCAGCCCTACGTGGCTCTGCGTTTCCTCATTTTCTGCAGGGGGTTGATGTGTTGCGGTTGGGGGGTGTCATTGCCATGTAGCTGTTTTTGTAGTTCCTTCTGCCTGGGCCTTCACCCTCTGTCCACCACTCTTTGTCCTTGTCCTGTTGCAGGCTCCTGCTCCAGTGGCAGGCTGCGATGTCTCCTCTTTTTCCTCTTGTAGGCTGGTCCCACTCTTCACCCCCTGAATGGATGGGCAATCCATCCTCAGGCCCTTCACCCTAGTTGGCAGAGCGTGCTGGGCAGGGGGAGGGTCTGCATTTGGGAGAGGGCTTCCACGGGCCTCGGTCACTTGCTTACCCTGCCCCTTTCCACTGCGGGCTGTTTGTACCCTTCTCCCCCTTCATTTGTGACCATGTGCTGTGCCCCCATTAGAGGGGGGCCGGTTCAAGTCAGGGAGTGGGTTGTGCATGCTGCCTGCCACAGTCTACCCCACTCACCACTTCTATTGTTGGGGGGAGGCACGATCTGCTCACTTCTTCATTGGGAGTCACCAATTTGGTTGGCGCTCTCTCTGGTTTCTCTGACCTCCCCATTGGATCCGCTTGGGCCGTGCACCATTAACGGTCTCACTTTATTGCGCCTGGTGCCAGGATTTCAGCACTGTCCCTCATCTGAAATGGGGCGTGTATATCGTTTCACCCGATGGGGGCATTTTCTCTGGTTTCTGGGAGGTCTCATCAATCAGTGATTACTCATTGCTCCTGGTCGAGAAGAGATTTTTGCGTGTGGGCAAGGGACCTCCAACGCTGGTTATGGGAGGATTTACCTGTTTTCGTTAAGATGACGGCCTGAGGGCCTGCTGTTGAAGACCCAGACGGAGGTGTGAGAAACACGTCCTCACACATCGGCGGCCATCTTGGAATCAGTTTCCTGTACTCTTGATGCAAATTGCCTTGCACATGTGGACTACATTTTGGATAGGTCTGAACATCATGAAGAATCATTGCCTTGTTATACTGTGAAGGCAGGGTTCCATCATTGTTTTATAAATGTTGTATATTTATTTCAACTTCACGCTCTGTATTAACTGATGTGTACTACTATTTAAATTTAGATGTAAATCTGGATGGTTGTATATGTATTTGGAAAATGATGAATAGTCGAATAAAAGCTTGATGATGATGATGGGTTCTCCCTTCTCTCCCCAGGCCTTTTAATCTAAACAACAACACACAAATCTAATAGGCTTCTTAATATGTTAACCTTCCCCACATGGTGCTCTTCCTGTGCTGGACATTTTATCAGCCATCTAAATTCATGTGAAGCTCAAAGTGCTTTGGCCTTGTCCACATCCAAAAACATGAATGCTGAATTGTCAGTTCTTTGGCCTTCTCCTCTGTCAAAATATCATTGTGGTGATTGTTAAGATGGATTTCCGAACTTGGGCCTGGAGGGGCAGAGGTTCAGAAGGCCAGTCTAGTTTCTTGGAACAGGGTAACCTCTGGACAAACCAGACCAATCAGGGTAGCGATGGCGGCAGTCAAGACTAAGTCTCAAGAGGGGTGAGGGTGACTGAAAGATATCAAAGAGCACACAAAGCAAGGACACTTACAAACTAGTCCAGACAGGTGTTATATTAAAAATATACACACATTTATTACAAGGCATTTGTAACATCGACCATAGCAAAGAATCACAATAATACTAAAGTAAACCAACACATCACAATCAATACAATATATATACAAGACCGAGGGGTCTAAGGAGTTAGGAGCATGTAATATGTAGACAACCTAGATGGAGAGGAAAACAGGTAGTGCAAGTAATCATTAGGCCCCGTCCGACATCCGAAATACACCTAACTAGGAGGAAGTCCAAGCCCTACGAAGAGAGGAGCCTTATTCTCAAAAGTACCTGCATGCCCTGGTGCCAATGAACAAAAGAGGGCCTCTTCAAGGATATCAGGCAGTTCAGGAAGGTGAATGAAGCGATACAGAACAAGTCCCCGCCACTCAAGCAAGGCCTCCACTTGTGGGCAGAGGCAGGGCAAGAGTGCGGGATAGAGTTGCTATTTCACAACAGCGGTACAAAAGAAATGGGCTCCTGCTCGAGGAGCCACCGTTTGGGGTATGGACTACTCACCGGTCCCCGACGCAGGCAGACCTAGACTTCTCCAGTTCAGTTCTTGTTGCTGGCAGGTTCAGCTGCGATCATCAGGACGTCTCGACACCGTGTAGATTCTGTGTAGCAGGATGCAGGGTCGAGGGTGTCCCCAAATGCAGTGGACGTGCACAGGTTGTTACCACAGCAGGGCAACATGGCAACCGCGTTTATTCTGGTCCAGGCAAACTTGTCTCACTTCAGACCTGGGAATGCCAAGTGTACGAAATTCGGTGTGAGGGTGGCGTGGACGCAGAGCAAGCAGTAGACCAAGTTTCGAGGGCTTCCCCAAAATTATGACGGTGACAGAGCAAAGCGTCCGGCGTCAGCTGGTCTGCCCACTGGTTGGCCCAGGGACACTTCCGAAAAGGCTTACATGCATGGTTTGATGAAGGTGCCGGGAATAGTTGATCCCACTATTCTAATGGGTTGATGCGCCTTTGCAGACCTTCTAGGATGATCAGATGCAGAGGGGTCTCGCAGGACGACAGCGGCTCAGGGTGCCAAACCTTCAGCGGGTCACCAGCGGTTCCTTGACTCAGCTTCTTGTATTGTATTGTATTGTATTGTATTTTGTTTTTGTATAGCGCCGGTAGCCCGAGGGCATCAGGGCGCTTGTACATAAAACACCGGTACTACAAGACGAACAGAACATATGAGACAGACGATGGGAACAAGTACTAACCAAGATCTCATGTAAAAAGGTGTGTCTTCAACATCTTCCTAAAAGCAAAGTGATTAACTTCGGACCTAAGGATTTCGGGGACGCTGTTCCACAGTTTAGGAGCTAGCACAAGAAAGGATCTGCCCAGCCCTGTTTTGAGCTTGAACCTGGGCACATACAGGAGGCATTTGCCGCCCGAGCGTAGGTTTCTGCTGGGGTTGTAGGGCACTATGTGTGTTTTCAAGTAAGCAGGCGCTGTGCCATAAAGGCACTTGTGTACCAGGCAGAGAGTTTTGAACTTGATACGTTCTTCTACTCTAAGCCAGTGCAGAGCACGCCTCTCTTCGGTAACATGGTCTTTTCTTTTCAAATTTTTTACTAATCTAACCGCGTTGTTCTGGATCACTTGACAACTGGATAGATCCCTAGTTGCGGCCCCCAGCAACAGGGCGTTACCATAGTCGAGCCGCGAAAGAATGATGGCTCTGGCTATCGTTGCCCTGTTTACTTCATTAAGTAGTGGTGTGATTGCTTTCATAAGCCTGAGATAGTAAGCTGAGTTTTTTTGGAGAAAGTTAGTCTGGGCGTGAGAGTCAACAACTGAATCGACCATCATACCCAGAGTCTTCACCTTGGGAACCACCTGGATAATGGCGTTTTTTATTTGAAAAGAGCTGTACTCTGCCCCTAGATTTTCCAACTGACGACTGGAGCCAAACAACATCAATTCGGTTTTCGAGTCGTTCATGCACATCCAATTTGCCTGCATCCAGTTGTCTATTAACTTGTAAACCTTGGAGAACACTTCACTTTCCGTGGCATGATCCCTACCCCCCAACTCCAATATGAGTTGGGTGTCATCTGCATAATTGGTAAATGACACTCCGGCTTTCACCAGAAGGCTGCACAAAGTGCGCATATAAATATTGAAAAGCATTGGGGATAAGCTGGCCCCTTGAGGCACTCCGAATATGATGTCACATGGGATGGAGAAACTGCTACCCCAATGTACTCTTGCTTGACGGTTGGAGAGAAAGGATAGGAGCCAATCGATGGCACTCTCCGAGCAGCCAACATTCTCCCCCAACGCCTTGATGAGAAGGTGGTGATCCACCAAGTCAAACGCTGCACTAAGGTCTAAGAGCATAAGCATCCCCAATTTGTTATCGTCCAGCATAGTCAGCATCTGATTCTGCAAGTCTAGCATAGCGGTTTCCGTGCTGTGGGATGCTCTAAAGGCGGATTGTTGCTGGTGCAGAAGCCCCTGGTTCTCAACAAAGTGTTGGAGTTGCTGTGTGGCTACCTTGTCCAACAATTTGAGAACAAAATTCGAGTTAGTTATGGGACGAAGGTTAGCAGGATCCTTGGGATCTAGTCCCGCTTTTTTAACAAGTGGGGTGATGGTGACTCTCTTCAGGTCTTTAGGCACCGAGCCCTCGTGAAATGAGGCGTTCACTATTCTCCGGAGGATGGGGGCAAATATATCCTTGTGTTTAAGAATGATGCCAGGGGGCAGAATATTTTCTGCGCAAGTAGAGGGTTTCATATTGTTCATCACCTCAAGCATATCTGCTTCGGAAATAGGGTCAAATTTAAAGAGTTGTTCTCTGACAGGTGTGTTTCCTTCGGTGAGGCAGATCTCCTGATTAGAAGAAGTTCTGGCCTTAATAATATTTTGTCTCGCCTTTTCCGTTTTGGCTTGGAATGCGTTAAGCACCATATTACAGTCCTCCTCAGATGGCGTAAACGGGGGAGTTAGAGATGTAGGTTTTTCTATACTCTTCAAAATATTGAAGAGTTTGCTTGTATTGTTATCGGCATGCTCAATTTCCTTGTTGAAGAAATTGGCCTTGACTGACTTAATTTTCTCCTTATATACCCTATCCTTCCTTTTCCAACTCTCTTTACTATCCGCCGATTTATCTATGATCCATTTTCTTTCCAGATTCCGTTTTTCCTTCTTCAGTAGAAGAAGCTCTGATGTGAACCATTTTTGGTTGTTACTAATCCTTCTAGTTAGTTTGGTGGTCAGCTGCGCCACGGTTTCAACTAACTCGTATAAGTGTCTGTTGTATTTGTCAAGCAATTCCGCACATGAATCCTGATCCTGAAAGGAGCACAGAATTTTTTCCAAGCAAGGCTTTAGATGGAGTTCATTTAGATTTTTAAAATTTCTAATTTCTGTCTTAATGTGAGGGTTTTGTTTGCGTGCATAGCATGGCAACTTTAGGTTGGCCGATATCAGATGATGATCACTCCAAATACAGGGAGTGGTACTACAGTTTTGTAAACAAATGTTGTGACCACAAAGCCAGTCCAACTGGTTGCCCTGGGGGGTAGTGGGATCATTGTTAAGAACTTCAAAATCAAGATTATTTAGAGCTTTTTCCAAAGCTATGGCCCCTTTGTCCCTCTTATTACCTCGCCAGAGGTTCCAATCTCCCATAGCGACCGTAGACGCATTGATGGATCTCAAAGTGCTTAAGTGAGAGCAGAGTTCCAATGAGAAATCTGAGACCAATGATGGTGGTCTATAGATAGCTATCATATTGAGACAATTATTGGGGGAGAAAATCAGTTTAAGATGTAGTGCTTCGCACCCACTCAATCTTACGGATACCTTGAAAGGTTTGAGGCTGTTCTTAGCAATAATTGCTACACCACCTCCCCTGCCCTGTACTCTATTGTCATAGTAAATCGTGTAGTCTGCTGGAATGGCCTGCTCACATGTGGGCCCTACTGGATCTTTGAGCCAGGTTTCTGTTATGCAGAGAATGTCAAAATTGTTGGAGGATATTATGTCTTTAATGTTAATAGCATGTTTGGTTAGGGAACGTGTATTGAGAAGACCAATGTTCAGGCACATCCACCTCTCCATACCATCCCTAAGGATGTCAACAGATGAGTTCCCCTCCCTCTCATGGCTAGTGGCCTCCTCCCCCTCCCCCTTCTTCCTGCTCACTTGTGTGTCAACAACTGGTGCATGCATATCTCTCACCCTCTCTTACCAAGGCTCTTGGGCACCAGATGAGCTCGAGAAACCCGTGGGTCGAGGTAGTAGGATGATTAAGGTCCCGGCACAGCGTTACACCGAACGCCGACACGTCCGGCCACGGACCGGCACAGACCGGCTTGCCCCCTTCGCGCCGGCGCGTTCGCGCCGGATTTAAACAGATAAGGCAGCCGATGAACTACAAGGCTGCTGGGAAATGTAGTTCCACTATCCAGGGAGCTCGAGTAGGGAAACAATCAGGTTGCAGTCAAACTGCACAAGGTTAAAACAAGTACTGGCACGTGATCAGCAAGCACACTGTTGGAACTGTTAAACTATTTAGACTTTTTAAAAATAAAATAGTGAGTTCTTTAAAAACACAAAACACAACTGTAAGATTTTCTAAAAGAAACTGGTTAAAAGCAAAACTAAAATTACCAGGAGCGGCGAATTACGACAGCGTTTAGATAGGGTTACTTTAAAAGTGGAGGTAGTTCAGAGTGGACTTTATAGTCCGGCCAGACCGGCACAGACCGGCTTGCCCCCTTCGCGCAGGCGCGTTCGCGCAGGGTTTAAACAGATAAGGCAGCCGATGAACTACAAGGCTGCTGGGAAATGTAGTTCCACTACCCAGGGAGCTCGAGTAGGGAAACAATCAGGTTGCAGTCAAACTGCGCAAGGTTAAAACAAGTACTGGCACGTGATCAGCAAGCACACTGTTGGAACTGTTAAACTATTTAGACTTTTTAAAAATAAAATAGTGAGTTCTTTAAAAACACAAAACACAACTGTAAGATTTTCTAAAAGAAACTGGTTAAAAGCAAAACTAAAATTACCAGTAGCGGCGAATTACGACAGCGTTTAGATAGGGTTACTTTAAAAGTGGAGGTAGTTCAGAGTGGACTTTATAGTCCGGCCAGACCGGCACAGACCGGCTTGCCCCCTTCGCGCCGGCGCGTTCGCGCCGGGTTTAAACAGATAAGGCAGCCGATGAACTACAAGGCTGCTGGGAAATGTAGTTCCACTACCCAGGGAGCTCGAGTAGGGAAACAATCAGGTTGCAGTCAAACTGCGCAAGGTTAAAACAAGTACTGGCACATGATCAGCAAGCACACTGTTGGAACTGTTAAACTATTTAGACTTTTTAAAAATAAAATAGTGAGTTCTTTAAAAACACAAAACACAACTGTAAGATTTTCTAAAAGAAACTGGTTAAAAGCAAAACTAAAATTACCAGGAGCGGCGAATTACGACAGTGTTTAGATAGGGTTACTTTAAAAGTGGAGGTAGTTCAGAGTGGACTTTATAGTCCGGCCAGACCGGCACAGACCGGCTTGCCCCCTTCGCGCCGGCGCGTTTGCGCCGGGTTTAAACAGATAAGGCAGCCGATGAACTACAAGGCTGCTGGGAAATGTAGTTCCACTACCCAGGGAGCTCGAATAGGGAAACAATCAGGTTGCAGTCAAACTGCACAAGGTTAAAACAAGTACTGGCACGTGATTAGCAAGCACACTGTTGGAACTGTTAAACTATTTAGACTTTTTAAAAATAAAATAGTGAGTTCTTTAAAAACACAAAACACAACTGTAAGATTTTCTAAAAGAAACTGGTTAAAAGCAAAACTAAAATTACCAGGAGCGGCGAATTACGACAGCGTTTAGATAGGGTTACTTCTTGTTGCAGGATACTTGGCTCCTTATCCCTCGTTCGGTGTGAACTCAGGAGATCGACATGGTAGTGGTGTTTCCAGCCTCCTCTTATCCAAAGCTCCCTTTGTGCCAAAACAGAGAGGACCCAATTGGAGATCTGCTCAGAAACACTCACCCCATACGTGGACCTATCGCGGACCACGGTGGACCCAGGCATTCCGGACACTCCAGACTCTCTGGCACCCAGGATGTGTATTGGGACCAGACATCCCAGCCCACATCCTGGAGGCACACACAAGGCATGCAGAAGCCTGCAAAGGCTTTGGGGTTTCGCGGGAAAGTGCATGACCAAATAAGGACGGACCCGGGTCGGCTCGACCTGGGGAAGGTGAAGGGGCAAGACGGTCAGCGGTCAGGACAAAGAACCTCGTGGCATGGCCATTTTGAAGCAAGGCCACTTACTCGTGCCAAACGCGATAACATGGCAAAAAAAGGTTCAAAACACAAAAGAAACGATAGCTGCCACCAGTCCTGTCCGTGACACACTTGCAGAGTTCATAATAAGTCCAGAGAGAGTGGCTAGGGCCTTTGGAATAACTAGAGACCCAAGAGAGTGGTAAAGTCAGTTACAGTGCACTCTTGTTTCATGTTACACAAAAGCAGCAACATGAGGAAAGGACTAAGGGAAGCAAAGTCTCCCAGTACTGACTGTCTTAAGGGCATGTCAGTTTCCCCATAAGAATTGAGCGGAAGCTCAGAGGAGTGCGGCGGAAGGCTGCGCTTCTCTGGCAAAGACAAGATCAGGGTGTAAAACAGCAGCAACAAGTTTGGGGGTTGACACATGGAGGGAAAATTACATACAATTATGAAATCTTTCCTAACAGTGATCTCCCTGCTTTGGCTTTGGCCAGCCATCTAAATGAACATAGGTGTTTCAGTCCTGTCTCCTGCTCCTTGGGAAACATGGGATTCTCAGTGCTATGGCCTTCTCCTTCACCTAGAAAATTCTCATAGTGTTCCCCCTCCTTTGGCCTTTGCCTATGCCTTCTAAATGCATGTTCGATTCTCAGTGTTTTGGACTTCTCTTCCCACTTAAAGCAGAAGGAGATTGGCCTTCTTCGGCCTTCTTTTACACCAACTAAATGCTTATGTGGTCCACTGTGATTTGGCCTTCCCTTATGCCATCAATATGCACTTGGGGTTCTCACTGTTGCAGCCTTATGCTCTGCATACAAAATGCATGTGTGATCTCCCTGTTCTGGCCTTCTGCTCCACCTACTAAATGTGTTTGACAGACTCAGGATTCTCAGAGATTCGTTCTTCTAATCTTCCTTGAAATACATAAGAAGTATCCCTTCCTTGGTCATCTCCTCAACCTAATAAGCACATATGGGGTTTTCCAAGCTTTGGTTTCTCCTCTAACTACTAAATGCATACGGGGTTATCAGTGCTTTGGCCTTCTCCTATGTCATGGCCCCTCTAGGACCAACAAAATCACAGTTTACACTCACTGAGAGAGATCATTCCAAACCCCTAAATGCTTAAGGACCAGCAATTGATCAGTGGACATCTTGGGACAACAGGTCCTTAAGGAGATGGCCCTTGTGTGAAACAAACACACAACAGCATGCTCTAGTCAGAAACATTATCAAGCTCATTGTCTCTGGTAATACCCTTGAAGACATCGCCCACAAGCCCCAAGATCCCACCATGCCACAAGACCTGGAGGGAATGAACTCTCATGAAATCTTATGAGCTTTCAATAAGCCTGTGAGATTTGAAGTGTATTAAGGTTGCAGCCTACTGGCAGCATGTGCCGGTCATTCTGGGATCCCTACGTGGATGGTTCTGGGATCCATTCATTGGCGCATATAGTGGTTTCCAGACACCCTCAACCACTCACCAGAGACTTAGATTGGCACATGTCAGGGAGGAAGAGAAAGAAAGTCAGTAGGTTAGTGAAAACACGATTGTACAACAAAATGACTGTAGCAAGATTTTGCGCAAACCTACCTGATACCCCTTGGGCATGATTCCTCGTACTGACTGAACAATGTCTTCTGAAGGAAACAAGGGATCAACAAAATATGACTACAGATAAAACATGTTCACAGTGCTGCAACTCAAGTAACATAAAGATGAGTGAAATCCAAAGGAGAGTCACACTTAGACTGAACTAAAAAGCAGTGAAGGGTGAAGCTACCACCACAAACACTTTTCTAAAACCTGTGGAGTGAGTCAACTGCCTTTGTATTCTCTATTGATTCTTCTGGTTTACAAGCAAAGGACCTTATCACTGAGGCTTCCAGTTATCCGTTTTTACTGATTTTTACACATGAATACAGACAATGCTTCTGCTTTCTGTCTGTATTTATATATACAAATGGAGAAAAAAACAGAAAAACAGGACTTTATGTCGGGTTCTCTATGATGTTACTCATACATCACAGGGCAATCGCATTGCAGATTGCCAGTATGGAGAGTGTAAAAGTTGTATACAAATAGCATTAAAGTTCTTCAGATTGATGACAGCAAATATCTTAAGGCAGCAGCAGTCACAGGAGCAACCGTTTGTTGTTATGGAAATTACTGAGCTAGCATGTATTTCCTGTATGGCTGCATGTGTGCTTTAATACATGCATTTTCTATTAGAATAAATGCAGAAAAATGCTGGGTGCAAATTATCTTTTCATATGACAAAAAATAAATGTGGATAAATACAGAAAAATGCCCAAAAATGAACATGGATAAATACAGACGGAAATGGCAGAAAAATAATGACCATAAAAGGGAATCCTTACTTATAATTAGGGGCAAAGCATTTGGCTGTTGCTGGTCAATGGTGAATTGGACTCATCATACACTAAGCAGGTACAGGGTGCTTTCATGGAGGAGAGAAGACAAGGGAACAGGGGGACAGAATCAGGATGGAGTAGTAAGGGGTTTCATTCCCACTACAGAGAGCAAGGAGGTAGAATATAGAACTCACAACATGACAGCCCCAAGTCATCATTTGCCATCACCAAGAGAGATTGACTCTGTTAAATGCCTCTTAGCCATGGGGTCCCAAAAACATGTGAGTGGAATTCCCACCCAAGCTCCTCATGTAACAATTTGGGTTGTTATTCCTGTTCAAGTGCCTTTAGTGCTACCAGAAATGTTTGGTGGGGAGTCTTTGAAATGCAAACCAGTTTGAGAATCAATGTGAGCTGCATTTTATGCTGGCATTCAAGCTTTCTTACTTAAGGGGTAATTCACCAAACTGGTCTATACTACTGGTCAAGGAGCAATATCTAATTTTGTGGGTGTATGAGGGATTTAAAGAGGAAGTGGAGAAGTTATTTGCCCAGAAGGTCAATGTGCAGAACTTAGATAAAACATTCCTGAGGTTAAAGTAAGGGATTCAAAACTGCTTTGCATATTTTAAAATGATAGACTGTTAGTCAAAACAACTGGCCAGACAAGTAATGTACATCTCTCTTCTAATGAGATTTGAGGGACTAATTAATGGATGTCATGGTGCAGATGGTTAATCCAATACAGACCTGTGCTGCACGCATTGAGTTGGTGGTGCAACTGGATCACAGATTAAATTAAGATACATCATAGAGGAAATATTTGCCAAATGATGTTCCAACCCATGGCACAACTGCCACAGAGCACCCACATTCCTGAAGGTGCTCTGGAACCAATGCAGATTGGGGTAGTTAAGGGCACAGCAGTGCTGTTTGTATTGCAGATGTCCTAGACATTTTATTTGCAACTGCCTGCCATGACCATAGGGAACAGAAAACACTTTGGGGGCCCTGATGACCGGAGTGGAGTACCCTTGAAAGAGATAGAAAACTAGAAGGCCCAGCAGATATGGTGATGAACATACAACAACAGGGCATCCATGAGTCTTCTTGCATACTAGACAAGGATTATACTCATCTAACATTACAGATGGATCTGACCACGACCACTGAGGAGGCACAGGTTATATGGACTGGGCATAACCAGATACATTGGGAGTAACTTGAATTACTAGAATTCAGCCTGAAGACATATGTTGGCATACTGGATGGATATCCTTTGATCTCATTGATGCCACACGTTTTAAGGTAACATGCACAATCCATTAGCTAGCACAACATAACCTGATAATAGGTTAGTGGGGCTGCACCATGCAATTTGTAATCCAAGCATGTCTTCAGAGATGCTACTGTGGAGGAATCCACAAACACCATTGCTTGTTTGGTAACAAAGGAACCCCAGAAAAGCCATGGTTTGGGTGCTTTAGAAAGTCTTCTAGATGAATACTAGGATTTGTAAGCTGTCTTTAATGCACTCCCCCCACCCCCTCGCAAAATATATTATTATCAGATTGATTTGATACCGGGGGCCATATCCTAATGGTTTCATACAATTCTCAAAGTCTCCATCAGCCTCTCCGATCATATTTGTACCTAAGAAGGAGTGTGACAAGCAAACTCATGTCAACTACAGGGGTCTTAAAGATATCACACTTAAGAGCAGGAATGTGATTCTCCTGATGCCGGAATTATTGGACAAATTTAAGGAAGCCATGCTTAGTATCAAGCTCGACTTGTGCAGAAAATATAATCCTTTCTGAGTAGGGGCGGGGATGACTAGAAAACAGCCTACCACACATAAACATAGCCTCTTTGAATACTATGTAATGAAGTTACGGTTGTGCAATAACTCAGCAAAATTGTAATTTGTCATTAATGAAGTTATTTGTGAACGGTTGACTATATGCTCCATCGTGTACATATTTATTTATGTATGCCATGTATATAACGCTTAAAACCTTGGGGTATCACTGTGTTTGGTACAGTAAAACAGAGGAGAGACACAAAAGGTACATACAATACAGCACATTATTCATACTTATCAAAGAGCCAGGTTTATACAAGCTTTTTGAATGCCCTGTACGATTGTTCATTTCTGATGTCTGAGGGGAGAGTGGTCCAGAGAGTTGGTGCAGTGACCCCAAAGCTGGTGCCTCCTGCCCTTTTGCTCTTGTAGCAAGGGGTGACCAAGGAGCTACAGGAGCCGGATATCTCTGGATCTCTCTGGGAGAGACGATCATTGAGGGAAGTGGCTGCCTCTTTGTAGATGCACTTGCAAGCAAGAGTTAATGTTTAAAAGTCAATCTGTGCATTGATTCTCAGTCAGTGAACCTCACGTCTGATTGAAGAGAGGTGCTCTGATTGATTTAGAGTAAGAGCAGCTCACAGGGCTTTATTTTGCAGTAGCTGAAGTTTATCCAGATTAAAGGCGGAGGTGCTCATGAGAAGCATGTTCTGGTAGTCCAGTTTGGACAGGATCAATGCTTGTGCAAGTGTGAGGCAGTTGCTTGGCGCCAAAATAATTGTCTGCTCAGTGATATAAGCAGGGATGTGTAAGCTGTGGCAGAGGATACGGAATTAATATGCCTGGTCATAGTCATCTCTGCTTCTACGTCGACCCCCAGGCGTTTGACCTGTTTGAGGACTGGGATGGATGTGCCATTGTTACCTGTGATGGGGATGAATATTTAGGTGCCATCTGCAAAATTGGTGTCAAGGAGGTTTAAAAGGGGCTTAGTGTTTGTATTATACAGTGTGGGTGAGAGGCAGGATCCTTGTAGTACATCTAGAGGGGCGGGGATGGGGTCGGCGACAGCCTCACCAATGAAGACTCTAGTGGTGCATTCGCTGAGGAATGAGTGTATCCAAGATGTGACTTCTGGTGAGAAATCAATCTGCTGGCTGAGATTTTGACAAAGAGTATTGTGGTCGACCATGTCGAAGGCAGCAGAAAGTTCTAATAGT
Source organism: Ambystoma mexicanum (assembly GCF_040938575.1). NCBI lineage: Eukaryota > Metazoa > Chordata > Amphibia > Caudata > Ambystomatidae > Ambystoma > Ambystoma mexicanum. The sequence continues at coordinate 262,004,858 of NC_090940.1, forward strand.
AGAAGGATGCCTAGGTTACCAGAGTCCCGGATGTTATCCATTTGGAATTGTAGGTCCAAGAGGGCTGTTCCATGCTAGGTTTAGGACAGAGATGTGATTGCCTTATTCCAAGCAAGTGCTTTTGCTCAAGGTATTGTTGGACTTGTGTGTAAGCTACTTGGTCTAATATCTTGAATATGAAGAGGACTGTGCAACTTGGGTGGTAGTTGGTGGGGGTTGATGGGTTGAGGGAAGGTTTTTTAAGGAGAGAGGTTTTCCATGCTGATTTGATATTAGAGGGGACATCATTAGTTGATAAAGATGCATTAACAAAGTCAGTGATGATTGCTGATAGGGTGGGAGCATAGAGCTTCACTATGTGGGCAGGGCAGGAGTCACCTTTGCAATTTGAAGGTTTTAGGGAGAGAATAATGGCAAGCACCTGCTCTTGTGTGACTTGGCTGAACTTGAATGGCACTAGAGGGAGTACTGGGTCACATTGGGGATGTCAAGTAGGATTTGTCTGAGTGCTTTCACATCAAGACTGGCTTTTTTCACTTTTTTCCTCATGAAGTGAGTCAATTTTATGTGCAAGTGGGTCTTGTATGGTGTTGCACCAGGTTTTGTCTTCCTTGGTGGACGGAATAATATGAATGGTAGTCTCAGGCTCTCACAGGATTGATAATAGCTCTTTGGTATTGGAGCCTGCGTTGGAGATACATGCATTGTATGAGTTAGCTTTGATGGAGACAACTGAAGTCTGATATGTGTGTGAAGCAATGGCATGGGAATTGGAGTTGCTAGGAGATGGTAGCTTTTTACATACATGTTCAAGGGCCCTTTTTTCAGTTACAAGGTCCTCAGTGAACCAAGTGTTGTCAGGCTTGTGAGATTTAGGAGTTTTGTAATGATCAGGGGATGTGCTTGTCTTTGGTGATGCAAAGGCAGGCATGGTAGTGGTTGGCTATGTCCTGAGGATTCATATTAGAAGGCAAGGAACAGGACTTCAGTGATTCCATGAGCGTTGGCGTCAAACCCTCATGAGTCAATTTACGGGTATTTTTGACAAATACTGGACTCAACCTGGGTGCCTGAGCAGTGATAGGAGAAGTGATAACTTAGCAAAAGTGGATCAAGAAGTGATCAGACCATGGTATGTCATTGATGGAGGTAATGTTTATGGCAGCATTAGCCATGAGGATCCTATCTAGGATTCGACCTTTGATGTAGGTAGGGGTATCTATCTGTTGGGTGAAATTCATTTGATTTTGATTTTGGTTATTTATAGGCCGCTCGAAGACAGACTCAACTGTATCCAGGCGCAGGTGGTCATAGCCACTAAATGTGAAAGTAAAGCTGAACATCATGATTATTCCATGTTAAAACTGCCTATTTGAGCATGTGGGTTTTTAGCACCTTTCTAAACTGGCCAAAAGACTTGCAAGCTCTGATTTCCAATGGGAGTTGATTACTTTAGGTCCAAAAACTCCAAATCTCCTATCCCCTCTGGGGACGAGTTTGGAGCGTGGAACAACCAACAATAGTTTATCTCTGGAATGAAGGTCTCTGGTCGGATGATACGGATGGACCTTGGCACTAAGATAGTCTAGGGCTAGCCAATTCAGACACTTGTACATCAAGCAGGCAACTTTAAACTTAATGTGATATTTAATCAGCAACCAATGAAGGGATCTGCGAAGAGAAGATGATATGATATGATCTTTTCTCTGTATCATGCTCGTACACAAGTGTTTCAGAGCGCGACAAGGCAAGGGAGGGGAAACAGGGGAGAAAAAAACAATGATCTTACTAGGCCCAGTGACATTGCAAACGTGCAAGTGCATGGGAAAGAGAAAGGGGAAAAGTGCATGGAAGGGGGAGAGTGGAAAGTGCAGAGCGGAGGCGAACAGATAAATAATAATACATACAAATAAATAGATAATAAACAGGGGTAGTGTGGTCAGCAAGTGGCAAGAGCTGTGTTTTCGCCAGCAGAACTGGGTAAGTCTGATAAGTGCATAAAAGAAGAAAAATAGGCAATGGGGGACTGTAGGGGTTACAGATACAGTCCCCAGTGCGGGGGGTGGCCGGGAGGCAGTGCAGAAGGGTGGCACGGTGAGCAGGTACCTGGGCCCGGGGGACAGAGGGTAGCCAGGTGCACAGTGCCAACACATGATACATGATCCCTCTTCCTCAGATGTCCAATCAATCTGATTGCTGCATTCTGGGCTTTCTGGGGTCTAGATAACTGCTTTGCTGGAATACCTGCCATCAAACTGTTACAGTAGTCGAGGTGGGTGATTGTCATCGTCCCCATGACCACCACATGGTCTTCTACAGACAAGAAGGGCATTCCTAAGCACCCACAAGGAATAGTGCCCTGCCTTTACCTTGGCCCGCACCTGGGCTTCACTGCCCAGGTTCTCCTGCCAAACACAGCCTAGATTTTAAATTTTCTTGGCAAACTGAAGTTCCTCGCCAAGAATGTGAGGGGAAAGAGCTTGCCTCTCAACCATCATTTTCCCCTTAGGACCGAAAAGAACAATTTCATTCTTTGCTGCGTTCAGTTGGAGCTGGTTACTTGCCATCCACTTGTCAATATCTACCATACACTGATTCATTCTCTCAAAAGCGTCCTCAATGTTCTCCATCTCAATATAGATTTGTGTATCATCGGCATAGGAGTGAAAACTAAAACCATGCCACCTCAATATATTAAGAACTGGGCACATACGCAAGTTGAGTATCAACAGGGATAGTGATCAACCCTGGAGTACACCACAGCCAAGAAACACCACCTCAGAGGTGAAGCCTCCAACCAGCATATGCTGATCTCTGTCCATCAAGAAGTATCTGAACCACTTCACAACTTGTTCTGGCACTTTTCCCACTGTTCCAATATGCTGCAGGATAATTTGATGATCTACTGTATCGAAGGCCGTGGACAGCTCCAACAATAACAATACTGTAGATACACATGTACTGCCGGCAGCGCTGTCTCCATCCAATGTTTGGGTCGGAAGCCAGTCTATAGTTCATCCAGCAACCCCTCTCTGTCCACAAATGACTGAAATTGAGAGGAAACCACTTTCTCCAAAATCCGAGCTGGCCAAATCAAATTGGCCACTGGACGATAGTTCTTCAAAACCGCTGGGTACAGGTTAGGTTTTTTTTTAACAAAGGTTTGACTATTACATTTTTTAGTGCATCTGGAACCCAACCCTCAGACAGGGACTTATTCACAAACAGGGTTACAAAAGGTCTGATATTAGCATGCAATTGCCTGGCTACAAAGGCGGGCATTGCAAATGCCAGGTCATTTGCTGGCTTAAATTGGAGAATAAGGAGAATAAGGGAATGTATAAGTTCCTCAGTCACATGCTTGAAACTAAAGCCTTCCTCCAATGCCCCCTTCCCAGGTGTTACATCCTCCTTAATATAATCTGGCGGTTCCTCCTGATCCCTCCCACTAGCAATACTCTTCTGAATAGTAACAATCCTTTCCTCAAAGAAGGCATTGAAGTTATCATCTTGTTCCTGTGATGGGGTAACGGGAGCCGCAATACAAACTGGACTACCAAATTTGGACACCACAGCAAATACTGCCCTAGCCTGATTCCCCACCTGCTCAATCTCCTTATGTAGGAAATCCCTTTTTGCTTCGAATAAGGCTACTTTATAAGATTTCAGTACTAACTTATCTCTATTTGCATGGTTTATAGTCATTGCATCAAATGCAATAGCATTGAATGCCATACCAGAGGGAAAAAAAGCATTAAAAAAAACATTGAATGCATTTTTTTATGTTTATGTTTAATGGGAGGGTCCCAACCTCCCTTTTTAAAACCTTTAAAGACCATTTTAATTAAAATAAACACTGTACCTTTAAAAAAAAACATTCAATGCTTTTTTTCAATGCTTTTTTTTCTCTGGTATGGCATTCAATGCTATTTCATTCGATGCAAAGACCAGATACCAGTTGCATCAATGCTCAGCTTGGTAGACCTCCAAAGCTTATTAATTTGCTGCACCTATTAATTCATGTTTTCTTAAACATGTGAGAGGGCAGATGCTTTTTTGGTCTGAGTTGTCATTATATCTAAGATTGATGTCACCTAGGATAATGAATTTACTAATTGGTTTCTTGAGTGCCATGATCATGAAGGGGATGGCTTGGTCACAGTGATTAGAGCCATTTGGTTGGCGATAGAGCAGGAGGTAGTTTTCGGGTCGGTAGGCTTGTGTAGCAGCATTTGAGCCTAGGAATTCTGGGATTGGAGGATGCTCTAATCTGCAGTGAAGATTTTGCTATGAGGGATACCTCACCTCCTATAGCAATTAGGTGGTCAGCCCTAAGGCTAGTGTAGTTAGGTGGGATGGCCAGGGAAAGAAGTGGACCTGAGGTGTTGTGTAACCATGATTCTGTAGTGGCTAGGATCTCAAGCTGGTGATCTAAACAACTAAACAGTCGTATACATTGTTAAAATGCTATTGAATATTAACATTTTGTTACACAAAGAACACCACCCACCCAACATGATCAGAACCCCCTTGATCTGTCCCAAAAATGCACCAATCCCAGCTCATGAGAACAGTTCTATAAAAGGCTACATTCTAATTAAACCATGATATCTCAGACAATTGGGTCTGTATCTTCTCACCTCAGTGGACCAATGGGAAACAAACAAACATGGCACAAACCCCCTCTATTCATTTCTCATTCCCATTGTCTGTACCTGCTCCCTGTGTAACTCTCTCTCTTGTTACATGTTGCTTGTCTGGGTACATTGCATCTTGGCTTCTTCCCTGCAATTAATGGCCTGCTAGAAAAAAACGATCAGCCCACTGCTGAGCACCGACCTTAGACCCTAATGTCTCCTAATTTCTCTATATAATTAAGCTTAATTCATATTGTGGCTGCCTGGAAACCTAACCATGGACTTCACATACATTATGTATTATTTTTGGACCTGATGAGGCAGCACCTGTTGCTTGGGACCAGGCGTTCATCCCTTGAGAAGTGCTTCCCTTGCAATAAAGAGCCAGCAATGATCTTACACCCCTCCCCAACTGCACTTGAGCTCTCAGCCTGTTTGCAGGGCAAGACAAAGATTTTAATCAAGTGCAGCTAAATACTTCAAACCAAGGCCTACTCAGTACCCTTAAAACACAGGGCACAATTATATAGAATCTTGTGTCCCACATTAGATGTTCTAAAACTGGCAAAAACAACAGGTGCACAATTTCATCCTGGGGGAAAAATGTAACCCGATGAACTGTGTGTGTGAGTCAATGTATGTGCTAGTGCGGGGCCAGAAGGTAAATGTATGCCTGCGGGTGTTCTTCACCATCTATTCCTCTGTTGTGCAATCTGAAAATGTTGTATCAGGTGCTTGGTTTTGAGTATGTGTGTACTTGGACTGTTTGCTTTCTGTGAAGTGTGGTACTTGTGGGAATGTCGTGTCAGGAACCATGTCTCCTTCAGTAATCCTATCATGTAGGGCAAGTATGGCAAATGTGGTGCCATGCAGTGTGCTGCAGGCAGATCACAGACATGTGGTTGTGTGTTCTCGCAATAGTAAAGAGGGGTTCTGCACACATCTATCATTACGCCACAATAATGATTAAGTTCCACCAAAATGATTTTTATGATTTGTCACATATTTATTGGTGGCCCTTAAAGATGACACGTGTTTTGGCACCCTTAGTTTGCCTTTTTCAAATCTGGGCAATAGTTATTGTTCAAGATACTATATACAGAAAATTGAAGTAATGTGTACACATTCCACAGTTTGGAACAGTAGTAAGGGGACAAATTAAAAAGAGAAATCAAAAAAGTTCAGGTAATTTAACAAGTGAAAATCAAAAACAGGTATGTGTTCCAATCATATTATCCATTATATGGTCAGAGAAGTGAAAAGAGATTGAAGGTAATCATGATAAAAAAAAAATCAATTTTCAAGCAATAGTGTTAAGTAGATATGGGACATACATTGCTTAAGTTTCACATAGCAACATAACATATAGGTGAAAAGTCATACATACAGGTGCATGCGGTGATGGAAAGTTGTAAACATTCCATCAGGACGCCCGGTCGCAATTTTCTGTATATAGTATCTTGAACAATAACTATTGCCCAGATTTGAAAAAGGCACACTAAAGGTGCCAAAACATGTGCCATCTTTAAGGGCCACTGATAAATATGTGACAAATCATGAAAATCATTTCGGTTCGAACTTAATCATTATTGTGGAGCAGTAATAGATGTGTGCACAACCCCTCTTTTTCATTTTTGACAAACCGAGTAGGGGAACTCTGTGTCTCCGTTTCCTGCACGCACCATTGCAACACTATCAAAACTTGAACTGTTCATCAAGTCGCGGAGGTCTAAGAGTGGGCTTGCAGAAAAGTTCCCCTTGCCCTTTTTCTTAAATCAATAAACCACTCACCGCGCTGACTACTAAATTTGAATCAAGATAAATGGCTGAATATCTGGAGAACCGAGAAGAGGAAGCCAGCAACCTGTTCACAACCAAGGGAAGCAATGTCCACGTTTTTGGGACCAGCACACCGAAACGTGAAGATTTGAGATATAAATATATCAAGCTGGAAAGAATCTCAAGAAAAGAAAGAGACAAATACTGGGAAATTGTCTCACTTAATAACTATCTCAGAAAGAAACAAGTGCCCAGAGGTTTTCGAATTCTGATCTTCCCGGATTTCAACAAGGATGAAGACAAGGACCTTGCGGAGGACTGGGAGAAAAACCAAGACACTTATTCCACACGAATGTTGGAGATGCTGTTGGAACATGCAACTCGAGAACAAAAAGGGAGCTAGTGAACAAATAGAATTAAATAAAAAAGAAATAGCAGATGCTAACGCATTACAAGTGACTAAAGAAAAAAACGACCTTAGGATGTATGAAGAAATATGTTCCAGCATGACAAGACTTATCATACCTTCAAAGGTAGAAACCTTATAACCTTCGACCCAGCCAGTCAAGTTTTTTAAGTATTCAGTTACATAAGATACACAAGTACCACCTTCTTTTTTCTTATACTCTCTGAATCTTTTTAAGTATTGGGCAGGAGTCTTTCCAAACTTTAAAATGAGAGTTTGCTTCAACATTGCAAAATCTGCTCTCTCAGTCTTAGACATTTCCATAATGGCACTGCAGTCAGAATGGGGCAGTCTGCTAAGTAACCAGGCAATTTCTATCAGCAGTGTCAACTTGTTGAACTTCACATACATACTCACATGTATTCAGCCAGTCCATAATGTCATTCTTTTCCTCATACACACTGAGCAGATCTTTTGGAAACCTTGGATGAGAGGAAGCCCCAGACCCATGTCCAGGACCCTTGGATCCATTGGCAACTTGAAGCTTGGCCAGTTCCAACTGGTGATCCCTGTCTTTCTGTTTTTCTGCCTGTTCGATTTTTAGTTTGGTCATATTGAAATCAAGCTCCTTCTGCCTAAACAGCAGTTCTTGCTTCTTGAATTCAAGTATGGCCTCCCCATCAGCACTGGCAGAGGAAACATTAGACATTTCATCCTCCCTGTCCTCATGGTCGCTGTGGATCAGTTCAGTGGAAGAACTGTCAGTTCTACCAGTGAGAGCAGCCCCACCTCCTTCTGCACTGTCCTCTGAAGCTATAGCGCTAAGCTGAGCTTCTTGCCACGCCATGATTCTTTGGATCATTTCCATTTTGATGCCTTGAGATGAGACACCTCTCTCAGCACACATCTTTTTCAATGTTTCGAATTTAGAAGCATTTAAAGTTAACAAGGTACTTGTTTCCATACTGTTAGATTGGATTATGGCCTTTAACAAGTTATACTACGACAATTCACTATGTGTCCAGGTAGGAATAACTTGAAATGCCTTCGCGTGTGCGCAACACTGGATACCTTCAGTCGTATCCCACCGCTGTACACCAATTTGTCAAGATGGATTTCTGAAGTCGGACCTGGAGGGGCAGAGGTTCAGAAGGCCAGCCTAGTTTCTTGGAACAGGGTAACCTCTGGACAAGCCAGACCAATCAGGGTAGCGATGGCGGCGTTCAAGACTAAGACTCAAGAGGGGTGAGGGTGACTGAAAGACCTCAATGAGCACACAAAGCAAGGACACTTACAAATTACTCCAGACAGGTGTTATATTAAAAATATAGACACATTTATTACAAGGCCTTTGTAACATCGACCATAGCAAAGAATCACAATAATACTAAAGTAAACCAACACATCACAATCAATACAATATATATACAAGACTGAGGGGTCTAAGGAGTTAGGAGCACGTAATATGTAGCCAACCTAGATGGAGAGGAAAACAGGCAGTGCAAGTAATCATTAGGCCCCGTTCGACATCCGAAATACACCTAACTAGGAGGACGTCCAAGCCCTACGAAGAGAGGATCCTTATCCTCAAAAGTACCTGCACGCGCTGGTGCCAATGAACAAAAGAGGGCCTCTTCAAGGATATCAGGCAGTTCAGGAAGGTGAATGAAGCGATACAGAACAAGTCCCTGCTACTCAAGCAAGCCCTCCACTTGTGGGCAGAGGCAGGGCGAGAGTGCGGGATAGATTTGCTATTTCACAACAGCGGAACAAAAGAAATGGGCTCCTGCTCAAGGAGCCACTATTTGGGGTATGGACTATTCACCGGTCCCCGACGCAGGCAGACCCAGACTTCTCCAGTTCAGTTCTCGTTGCTGGCAGGTTCAGCTGCGATCATCAGGACGTCTCGACACCGTGTAGATTCTGTGTAGCAGATGCAGGGTCGAGGGTGTCCCCAAATGCAGTGGACGTGCACAGGTTGTTACCACAGCAGGGCAACACGGCAACCGTGTTTTTCTCTGGTCCAGGCACACTCGTCTCACTTCAGACCTGGGAATGCCAAGTGTACGAAATTCGGTGTGAGGGTGGCGTGGACGCAGAGCAAGCAGTAGACCAAGTTTCGAGGTCTTCCCCGAAATGATGACGGTGACAGAGCAAAGCATCCGGCGTCAGCTGGTCAGCCCACTGGTTTGCCCAGGGACACTTCCGAAGAGGCTTACTTGCAGGGTTTGATGAAGATGCCGGGAATAGTTGATCCCACTATTCTAATGGGTTGAAGCACCTTTGCAGACCTTCTAGGACGATCAGATGCAAAGGGGTCTCGCAGGACAACAGCGGCTCAGGGTGCCAAACCTTCAGCGGGTCACCAGCGGTTCCTTGACTCAGCTTCTTGTTGCAGGATACTTGGCTCCTTATCCCTCGTTCGGTGTGAACTCAGGAGATCGACATGGTAGTGGTGTTTCCAGCCTCCTCTTATCCAAAGTTCCTTTTGCGCCAAAACGGAGAGGACCCAATGGGAGATCTGCTCAGAAACACTCACCCCATACGTGGACCTATCAAGGACCATGGTGGTCCCAGGCATTCAGGACATTCCAGACTCTCTGGCACCCAGGATGTGTATTGGGACCAGACATCCCAGCCCACATCCTGGAGGCACAAACAAGGCATGCAGAAGCCCGCGAAAGCTTTGGGGTTTCGCGGGCAACTGCATGACCAAATAAGGATGGACCGGGGTCGGCTCGACCTGGGGAAGGTGAAGGGGCAAGACGGTCAGCGGTCAGGACAAAGAACCTCGTGGCATGGCCATTTTGAAGCCAGGCCACTTACTCGTGCCACACGCGGTAAGCGTGGATAACATGGCAAAAAAGGGTTCAAAACACAAAAGAAACAATAGCTGCCACCAGTCCTGTCCGTGACACACTTGCAGAGTTCATAATAAGTCCAGTGAGAGTGGCTAGGGCCTTTGGAATAACTAGAGACTCAAGAGTGCAGTAAAGTCAGTTACAGTGCCCTCTTGTTTCATGTTACACAAAAGCAGCAACATGAGGAAAGGACTAAGGGAAACAAAGTCTCCCAGTACTGACTGTCTTAAGGGCATGTCAGTTTCCCCATAAGAATTGAGAGAAATCCCAGAGGAGTGCGGCGGAAGGCTGCGCTTCTCTGGCAAAGTCTAGATCAGGGTGTAAAACAGCAGCAAAAAGTTTGGGGGTTGCCACATGGAGGGAAAATTACATACAATTATGAAATCTTTCCTAACAGTGATGTCCCTGCTTTGGTTTTTTCACCAGCCATCTAAATGAACATGGGTGTTTCAGTCCTGTCGCCTGCTCCTTGGGAAACATGGGATTCTTAGTGCTATGGCCTTCTCCTTCACCTAGAAAATCCACCTAGCGTTCCCCCTCCTTTGGCCTTTGCCTATGCTTTCTAAATGCGTGTTCGATTCTCAGTGGTTTGGCCTTCTCTTCCCACTTAAAGCAGAAGGAGATCGGCTTTCTTCGGCCTTCTTTTACACCAACTAAATGCTTATGTGGTCCACTGTGATTTGGCCTTCCCTTATGCCATCAATATGCACTTGGGGTTCTCACTGTTGCAGCCTTATGCTCTGCATAAAAAATGCATGTGTGATCTCCCTGTTCTGTCCTTCTGCTCCACCTACTAAATGTGCTTGACAGACTCAGGATTCTCAGAGATTCGTTCTCCTACTCTTCCTTGGCCATCTCCTCGACCTAATAAGCACATATGGGGTTTTCCAAGCTTTAGCTTCTCCTCTAACTACTAAATGCATATGGGGTTATCAGTGCTTTGGCCTTCTCCTATGTCATGGCCCCTCTAGGACCAACAAAATCACAGTATACACTCACTGAGAGAGATCATTCCAAACCCCTAAATGCGTAAGGACCAGCAATTGACCAGTGGACATCTTGGGACAACAGGTCCTTAAGGAGATGGCCCTTGTGTGAAACAAACACACGACAGCATGCTCTAGTCAGAAACATTATCAAGCTCTTTGTCTCTGGTAATACTCTTGAAGACATCGCCCGCAAGCCCCAAGATCCCACCATGCCACAAGACCTGGAGGGAATGAACTCTCATGAAATCTTATGAGATTTCAATAAGCCTGTGAGATTTGAAGTGTATTAAGGTTGCAGCCTACTGGCAGCATGTGCCAGTCATTCTGGGAACCCTACGCGGATGGTTCTGGGAGCCATTGATTGGCACATATATTGGTTTCCAGACACCCTCAACCACTCACCAGAGACTTAGATTGGCACATGTCAGGGAGGAGGAGAAAGAAAGTCAGTAGGTTAGTGAAAACACGATTGTACAACAAAATGACTGTAGCAAGATTTTGCACAAACCTACCTGATACCCTTTGGGCATGACTCCTCGTACTGACTGAACAATGTCTTCTGAAGGAAACAAGGGATCAATAAAATATGATTACAGATAAAACATGTTCACATTGCTGCAACTCAAGTAACAGAAAGATGAGTGAAAACCAAAGGAGAGTCACACTTAGACTGAACTAAAAAGAAATGCACGGTGAAGCTACCACCACAAACACTTTTCTAAAACCTGTGGAGTGAGTCAACTGCTGTTGTATTCTCTATTGATTCTTCTGGTTTACAAGCAAAGGACCTTATCACTGAGGCTTCCAGTTATCCGTTTTTACTGATTTTTACACATAAATACAGACAATGCTTCTGCTTTCTGTCTGTATTTATATATACAAATGGAGAAAAAAAGAGAAAAACAGGTCTTTATGTCGGTTCTCTATGATGTCACTCATACATCATAGGGCAATCGCATTGCAGATTGCCAGTATGGAGAGTGTAAAAGTTGTATACAAATAGCAAGTTCTTCAGATTGATGACAGCAAATATCTTAAGGCAGCAGCAGTCACAGGAGCAACCGTGTGTTGTTATGGAAATTACTGAGCTAGCATGTATTTCCTGTATGGCTGCATGTGTGCTTTAATACATGCATTTTCTATTAGAATAAATGCAGAAAAATGCTGGGTGCAAATTATCTTTTCATATGACAAAAAATAAATGTGGATAAATACAGAAAAATGCCCAGAAATGAACATCGATAAATACAGACGGAAATGGCCGAAAAATAATGACCATAAAAGGGAATCCTTACTTCTAATTAGGGGCAAAGCATTTGGCTCTTGCTGGTCAAGGGTGAATTGGACTCATCATACACTAGGCAGGTACAGGGTGCTTTCATGGAGGAGAGAAGACAAGGGAACAGGGGGACAGTATCAGAATGGAGTAGTAAGGGGTTTCATTCCCTCTACAGAGAGCAAGGGGGAAGAATATAGAACTCACAACATGACAGCCCCAAGTCATCATTTGGAATCAACAAGCCAGATTGACTCTGTTAAATGCCTCTTAGCCATGGGGTCCCAAAAACATGTGAGTGGAATTCCCACTCAAGCTCCTCATGTACCAATTTGGTTTGTTATTCCTGTTCATGTGCCTTTAGTGCTACCAGAAATGTTTGGTGGGGAGCCTTTGAAATACAAACCAGTTTGAGAATCAATGTGAGCTGCATTGTCATGGGTTTTGACCCATGTTGAATCAATAGACTGGCTAGATGTGGGGATGAGCTGTCGCCGCCCATTATTCTATCCCAGAACAAACTAAATCAATAGACTGGGTGGATGTGGGGATGAGCTATCGCCGCCCACATGCACGCCAGATTAGGAGAACTGCGCAGTTGGCACGAGACCACTCCAAAGATACAACCTTCTTATGGCGGGTTCCACATCACCACTCTACTGTGAGGATGCCATCAAAACAATGTTAAGCAAGGGTCCTATACTATCAAGCAAAATACCACTCTATTGAAATGCAGTAGTTCAAGACAACTCAAAAAAATGCATGCAGTACCCGCTTTGGACTCAAGGCGGCACTAGCGGTCTAAACTCTGACAGGAGATCTGCTACTTCAGAAGCTAATCAGCCTTCTGTGACAATTGGGACTTCAAAGCTTGTTAGGTAATGGAAGATCTAACCACCTGCTGTTCCCAGAGACAATCTGATTTGATTAACAGGCCAAAAGGCTGGGAAACCTTCTCACCTCAAAAAGCCCAGGATATCACATGGTCATGCTAACCAAATGCAAAGTGGCCCCCTGGTCTGTTGACCTCAGCTTGCTGGAGCCCACACAAAATACCTTTTCCCTTGAATAGGATATGGTGATTTTTACTGTTTCCTGTCAACAAAGATCTGCCAGCCAGGAGAGACATGTGATCACTGTCATCCCCAAACTTTGGGGCGGACTCAAACACTGCAGTACTTTGAATTGAAAGCAAATATATATTTCACAGAAATACTGATAACTCTTGGCAACCAGATGACAGAAATGTGAAATTTGGGGATCCTTAAAATGAAAACTTTAGCCCACAATTCAAGCCCAAACTCCAATTTGTGTGATGTTTTGGAGCAAAACCCTGCTATTTATTGATAGTACAGAATCTGTCTTTAAGCTAGAGACATGGGAATTTACTGGAGTATGTATGGACAGGCCGTGTATATGTGTATAATTTTTAATGAAAAACCAATGTTGCATAACCCACTTAAATCGAAAATAAGTTGCCATTTCTTTACCCAAGCTCCTAGAAATGCCAGAGTCGGAACAGTGCCTACCTCATGTGATATATGATGTGTGTAGGTGATGTAAAAGTGACTGTGTAGTTGGGAAAGGTGTATTTGGAACAAATATAGATTTGTGTGTAAAGATGACAGGGGAGTGCCCTCTGGCCATAAAATCTACCTCATCACTCTGACTCACAACTCAGTTCCCCCAATCAAGGGAGAAAGGAAAGCTTGGCCAGTGATAAATTGAGAGAGGGGCTGGCTTAGTGATGCTGCGCACACACCCACTTTCTAAACACATAAAAGCAGACGGTGCAGGACAAGTGGAGATCCCTTTTTCACTTTCCGCGGGACGCTCTGCCGGGAGACTTCAGACTTCAATCCATCAATCTTCAGAGACCAAGACTTTACTTCAGAATTTGTAAAGAACAGGCCTAACCCACAAGCTGAGTTCTCTTCAGCAGGCCTCAAAATCATTTGCAGACTATTCACAGCCGGGCTGAGCTGTTGATTCTGTCCTGAAACCCTGCGCCAGAAAGATCCAGAAGCAGTGCTGTACCCAGAGAAAGCAGAGACACCCAGAAAGCAGACCAGAGATCCAGAGAACCACAGGCCGCTGTATCCGGGGAGCTGACCAAGGCGCTGCGCGCAGAGACCGTCGGTGGCGAGGGAACCGCAGCCAATCCTGACCCGATCCGTGGCGAGGTCCAGTCCTTTCAAAGCTAGGAGTGAGTACTTAGATCAGATTGTGACAGAAATAAGCTCTTAGTTAAAATAATTTAATCCAACTATTTTAATCTGATTAGAACTGGCTCCTAGAAATCATGTCACCTGTCATTTTCAAAGCTGTCACTTGTCAATTTGAGTTACTTTAAATCCGAAAAACGACCTTTACAAAATGTTTCATATCTCTGGAACCGTTTGTTTGGTTTAATGTTCCTCTGAAAGCTTAGAATCTCAGCTTTCCAATGAACCTAGAACCGACTTGCTACTCCTTATACTTTTTCCGCAATCACGATTCATGCACTCGGGAATTTACCGCGATTTGCGATTTTGGCTCCATTTCTCCACTTGTCAAAATATCAGCTCCATTCTTTCCTTTGTTAAAATCCGTTTGCAACTTGGTAATAACTCATAGAGCATTGCTAAAGTGAGCCTGAACTAATACCACCACGCATCTCCCACTCACCCTGAATCTCTAGAGGGAATTAAAATCATTGGCACATTTTCCCATCCATTGCCATCACATTTAAAATGCATTTTGGGCCTGTGTTTCAAACTCCTACCTGTTTCCTCTAAGCTTGCTGGGGGGGAACTGAATTTCGTATTGTATTTGATTGCATTCCTAAGAACTGTGTGCTCCTCTTTCCATCTCCTTCCATTTCTTACATTGCATAGGGGAGGGGGGTGAATTGCCAGAGAAAAAGTGATTATCTTATCGTTTGCTAAAATCATATCAAGTATTTCTGTACTGCATTTTATTCCTCATTGCTTTTCCCTTGAAATCATAAAAGTATTTTTGCTACTTTATCCATCCTATACTAACTCCTCATTGATTGTAAAGAAGTGTGCTAGTGCCAGATTACCCATTGTTGATCAACATCATATGTCTAAGTGTACTATCAGATATTAATGTATTATAAAGTGTGATATATATATATATATATACATATATATATATATATATATATATATATATATATATATATATATATATATATATATATATATTGTTTAAATTCTCAAATAAACCTTTTAATTTGCAAAACAAACCTACTTCTTGGCTCAGTGGGGTCAGGGGGATTCTAAGAGGGGGTTTTATACAAGGGTGGTCATCCAGAGTACTGAACTAGACAGAAAAATACATTAATAAGGGTTTTCCTCAGCATCCCAGACTATGCATTGACTTGGCTGTAGTGTTGATTGAATATCGCTTATAGCATTTTATGCTGGCATTCAAGCTTTCTTACTTAAGGGGTAATTCACCAAACTGGTCTATACTGCTGGTCAAGGAGCAATATCTAATTTTGTGGGTGTATGAGGAATTTAAAGAGGAGGTGGAGAAGTTATTTGCCCAGAAGGTCAATGTGCAGAACTTAGATAAAACATTCCTGAGGTTAAAGTAAGGGAATCAAAACTGCTTTGCATATTTAAAAATGATAGACTGTTAGTCAAAACAACTGGCCAGACAAGTAACGTACATCTCTCTTCTAATGAGATTAGAGGGACTAATTAATGGATGTCATGGTGCAGATGGTTAATCCAATACAGACCTGTGCTGCATGCATTGAGTTGGTGGTGCAACTGGATCACAGATTAAATTAAGGTACATCATAGAGGAAATATTTGCCAAATGATGTTCCAACCCATGGCACAACTGCCACAGAGCACCCACATTCCTGAAGGTGCTCTGGAACCAATGCAGATTGGGGTAGTTAAGGCCACAGCAGTGCTGTTTGTATTGCAGGTGTCCTAGACATTTTATTTGCAACTGCCTGCCATGACCATAGGGAACAGAAAACACTTTGGGGGCCCTGATTACCGTAGTGGAGTACCCTTGAAAGAGATAGAAAACTAGAAGGCCCAGCAGATATGGTGATGAACATACAAAAACAGGGCATCCATGAGTCCTCTTGCATACTAGACAAGGATTATACTCATCTAACATTACAGATGGATCTGACCACGACCACTGAGGAGGCACAGGTTATATGGACTGGGCATAACCAGATACATTGGGAGTAACTTGAATTACTAGAATTCAGCCTGAAGACATATGTTGGCATACTGGATATCTTTTGATCTCATTGATGCCACACGTTTTACTGTTACATGCAGAAAACATTGGCTCGCACAACATAACCTGTTAATAGGTTTGTGGGGCCGCACCATGCAATTTGTAATACAAGCATGCCTTCAGAGATGCTACTCTGGAGGAATCCACAAAAACCATTGCTTGTTTGGTAACAAAGGAACCCCAGGAAAGCCATGGTTTGGCTGCTTTAGAAAGTCTTCCAGATAAATACTAGGATTTGTAAGTTGTCTTTAGCATAGGAAAGCCTAATGCACTCCCTCCACCCCCTCGCAAAATATATTATTATCAGATTGATTTGATACCGGGCGCCAACATCCTTGCAGTCGAATGTATGCCCTGACAGAACCCTAAAATAAGCATGTACCACAATACTGGATGACTATCTCACTAATGGTTTCATACAATTCTCAAAGTCTCCATCAGCCTCTCCCATCATCTTTGTACCTAAGAAGGAGTGTGACCTGCAAACTCATGTCAACTACAGGGGTCTTAAAGATATCACCCTTAAGAGCAGGAATGTGATTCTCCTGATGCCGGAATTATTGGACAAATTTAAGGAAGCCATGCTTAGTATCAAGCTCGACTTGTGCAGAAAATATAATCCTTTCTGAGTAGGGGCGGGGATGACTGGAAAACAGCCTACCACACATAAATATGGCCTCTTTGAATACTATGTAATGATGTTACGGTTGTGCAATACCTCAGCAAAATTGTAATATGTCATTAATTAAGTTATTCGGGAACTGTTGACTATATGCTCCATCGTGTACATATTTATTTATGTATGCCATTTATATAATGCTTAAAACCTTGGGTTATCACTGTGTTTGGTACAGTAAAACAGAGGAGAGACACAAAAGGTACATACAATACAGCACATTATTCATACTTATCAAAGAGCCAGGTTTTTACAAGCTTTTTGAATGCCCTGTACGATTGTTCACTTCTGATGTCTGAGGGGAGAGTGGTCCAGAGAGTTGGTGCAGTGACCCCAAAGCTGGTGCCTCCTGCCCTTTTGCTCTTGTAGCAAGGGGTGACCAAGGAGATACAGGAGCCGGATATCTCTGGATCTCTCTGGGAGAGACGATCATTGAGGGAAGTGGCTGCCTCTTTGTAGATGCACTTGCAAGCAAGAGTTAATGTTTTAAAGTGAACCTGTGCATTGATTCTCAGTCAGTGATCCCCATGTCTGATTGAAGAGAGGTGCTCTGATTGATTTAGAGTAAGAGCAGCTCACAGGGCTTTATTTTGCAGTAGCTGAAGTTTAGCTAGATTAAAAGGCGGAGGTGCCCATGAGAAGCATGTTCTGGTAGTCCAGTTTGGATAGGATCAATGCTTGTGCAAGTGTGAGGCAGTTGCTTGGTGCCAAAATAATTGTCTGCACAGTGATATAAGCAGGGATGTGTAAGCTGTGGCAGAGGATAGGGAATTAATATGCCTGGTCATAGTCATCTCTGCTTCTACGTCGACCCCCAGGCTTTTGACCTGTTTGAGGACTGGGATGGATGTGCCATTGATGCAGAGGGAGGTGAAATAACAATCAAGGTTTTTAAGCCGGCAGGTGGAGCCATTAATGAGGAGCTCGTTTCTTTGTTGTTTAGACACAGATTATGTGTGGCCATCCGATTTTGAATGGTGCTGTAGACCGTGTTGATTGTGATGGTGTCTTGGAAACAGTTACCTGTGATGGGGATGAATATTTAGGTGCCATCTGCAAAATTGGTGTCAAGGTGGTTTAAAAGGGGCTTAGTGTTTGTATTATACAGTGTGGGTGAGAGGCAGGATCCTTGTAGTACATCTAGAGGGGCGGGGATGGGGTCGGCGACAGCCTCACCAATGAAGACTCTAGTGGTGCATTCGCTGAGGAATGAGTGTACCAAAATGTGACTTCCGGTGAGAAATCAATGTGCTGGCTGAGGTTTTGACAAATAGTATTGTGGTTGACCATGTCGAAGGCAGCAGAAAGTTCTAATAGTAGAAGGATGCCTAGGTTACCATAGCCCCGGATGTTATCCATTTGGAATTGTAGGTCCAAGAGGGCTGTTCCATGCTAGGTTTAGGACAGAGACCTGATTGCCTCATTCCAAGCAAGTGCTTTTGCTCAAGGTATTGTTGGACTTGTGTGTAAGCTACTTGGTCTAATATCTTGAATATGAAGAGGACTGTGCAACTTGGGTGGTAGTTGGTGGGTTTTGATGGGTTGAGGGAAGGTTTTTTAAGGAGAGAGGTTTTCCATGCTGATTTGATATTAGCGGGGACATCATTAGTTGATAAAGATGCATTAACAAAGTTAGTAATGATTGCTGATAGGGTGGGAGCATAGAGCTTCACTATGTGGGCAGGGCAGGAGTCACCTTTACAATTTGAAGGTTTTAGGGAGAGAATAATGGCAAGCACCTGCTCTTGTGTGACTTGGCTGAACTTGAATGGCACTAGAGGGAGTACTGGGTCACATTGGGGATGTCAAGTAGGAATTGTCTGAGTGCTTTCACATCAAGACTGGCTTTTTTCACTTTTTTCCTCATGAAGTGACTCAATTTTATGAGCAAGTGGGTCTTGTATGTTATTGCACCAGGTTTTGTCTTCCTTGGTGGACGGAATAATATGAATGGTAGTCTCAAGCTCTCACAGGATTGATAATAGCTCTTTGGTATTGGAGCCTGCGTTGGAGATACATGCATTGTATGAGTTAGCTTTGATGGAGACAACTGAAGTCTGATATGTGTGTGAAGCAATGGCATGGGAATTGGAGTTGCTAGGAGATGGTAGCTTTTTACATACATGTTCAAGGGTCCTTTTTTCAGTTACAAGGTCCTCAGTGAACCAAGTGTTGTCAGGCTTGTGAGATTTAGGAGTTTTGTAATGATCAGGGGATGTGCTTGTCTTTGGTGATGCAAAGGCAGGCATGGTAGTGGTTGGCTATGTCCTGAGGATTCATATTAGAAGACAAGGAACAGGACTTCAGTTATTCCATGAGTGTTGGCTTCAAACCCTCTGCTGTATTCTGCTGTTGTGCAATCTGAAAATGTTGTATCAGGTGCTTGGTTGTGAGTATGTGTGTACTTGGACTGTTTGCTTTCTGTGAAGTGTGGTGCTTGCGGGAATGTCGTGTCAGGCACCATGTCTCCTTCAGTAATCCTATCATGTAGGGCAAGTATGGCAAATGTGGTGCCATGCAGTGTGCTCCAGGCAGATCACAGACATGCGGTTGTGTGTTCTCTCAATAGTAAAGAGGGGTTCGGCACACATCTATCATTACGCCACAATAATGATTAAGTTCCACCAAAATGATTTTTATGATTTGTCACATATTTATTGGTGGCCCTTAAAGATGACACGTGTTTCGGCCCCCTTAGTTTGCCTTTTTCAAATCTGGGCATAATATAGTATCTTGAACAATAACTATTGCCCAGATTTGAAAAAGGCACACTAAGGGTGCCGAAACATGTGCCCTCTTTAAGGGCCACCGATAAATATGTGACAAATCATGAAAATTATTTTGGTTCGAACTTAATCATTATTGTGGCGCAGTAATAGATGTGTGCACAACCCCTCTTTTTCATTTTTGATAAACCGAGTAGGGGAACTCTGGGTCTCCGTTTCCTGCACGCACCATTGCGACACTATCAAAACTTGAACTGTTCATCAAGTCATGGAGGTCTAAGAGTGGGCTTGCAGAAAAGGTCCCCTTGCCCTTTTTCTTAAATCAATAAACCACTCACCGTGCTGACTACTAAATTTGAATCAAGATAAATGGCTGAATATCCGGAGAACCGAGAAGAGGAAGCCAGCAACCTGTTCACACCCAAGGGAAGCAATGTCCACATTTTTGGGACCAGCACACCGAAACGTGAAGATTTGAGATATAAATATATCAAGCTGGAAAGAATCTCAAGAAAAGAAATAGACATAACTGGGAAATTGTCTCACTTAATAACTATCTCAGAAACAAACAAGTGCCCAGAGGTTTACGAATTCTGATCTTCCCGGATTTCAACAAGGATGAAGACAACGACCTTGTGGAGGACTGGCAGAAAAACCAAGACACTTATTCCACACGAATGTTGGAGATGCTGGTGGAACATGCAACTCGAGAACAAAAGAGAGCTAGTGAACAAATAGAATTAAATAAAAAAGAAATAGCAGATGCTAAGGCATTAGAAGTGACTAAAGAAAAAAACGACCTTAGGATGTATGAAGAAATATGTTCCAGCATGACAAGACTTATCATACCTTCAAAGGTAGAAACCTTATAACCTTTGACCCAGCCAGTCAAGTTTTTTAAGGATTCAGTTACATAAGATACCCAAATACCACCTTCTTTTTTCTTATACTCTCTGAATCTTTTTAAGTATTGGGCACGAGTCTTTCCAAACTTTAAAATGAGAGTTTGCTTCAACATTGCAAAATCTGCTCTCTCAGTCTTCGACATTTCCATAATGGCACTGCAGTCAGAATGCGGCAGTCTGCTAAGTAACCAGGCAATTTCTATCAGGATTGTCAACTTGTTGAACTTCAGATACATTCTCAAATGTATTCAGCCAGTCCATAATGTCATTCTTTTCCTCATACACACTGAGCAGATCTTTTGGAAACCTTGGATGAGAGGAAGCCCCAGACCCATGTCCAGGACCCTTGGATCCATTGGCAACCTGAAGCTTGGCCAGTTCCAACTGGTGATCCCTGTCTTTCTGTTTTTCTGCCTGTTCGATTTTTAGTTTGGTCATATTGAAATCAAGCTCCTTCTGCCTAAACAGCAGTTCTTGCTTCTTGAATTCAAGTATGGCCTCCCCATCAGCACTGGCAGAGGAAACATTGGACATTTCAACCTCCCTGTCCTCATGGTCGCTGTGGATCAGTGCAGCGGGAGAACTGTCAGTTCTACCAGTGAGAGCAGCCCCACCTCCTTCGGCACTGTCCTCTGAAGCTATAGCGCTAAGCTGAGCTTCTTGCCACGCCATGATTCTTTGGATCATTTCCATTTTGGTGCCTTGAGATGAGACACCTCTCTCAGCACACATCTTTTTCAATGTTTCGGATTTAGAAGCATTTAAAGTAAACAAGGTACTTGTTTCCATACTGTTAAATTGGATTATGGCCTTTAAAAAGTTATACTACAAGAATTCACTATGTGTCCAGGTAGGAATAACTTGAAATGCCTTCGCTTGTGCGCAACACTGGATACCTTCAGTCGTATCCCATCGCTGTACACCAATTTGTCAAGATGGATTTCTGAACTCGGACCTGGAGGGGCAGAGGTTCAGAAGGCCAGCTTAGTTTCTTGGAACAGGGTAACCTCTGGACAAGCCAGACCAATCAGGGTAGCGATGGCGGCGGTCAAGACTAAGTCTCAAGAGGGGTGAGGGTGACTGAAAGACCTCAATGAGCACACAAAGCAAGGACATTTATAAATTACTCCAGACAGGTGTTATATTAAAAATATAGACACATTTATTACAAGGCCTTTGTAACATCGACCATAGCAAAGAATCACAATAATACTAAAGTAAACCAACACATCACAATCAATACAATATATATACAAGACCGAGGGGTCTAAGGAGTTAGGAGAACGTAATATGTAGACAACCTAGATGGAGAGGAAAACAGGCAGTGCAAGTAATCATTAGGCCCCGTTCGACATCTGAAATACACCTAACTAGGAGGAAGTCCAAGCCCTACGAAGAGAGGAGCCTTATGCTCAAAAGTACCTGCACGCACTGGTGCCAATGAACAAAAGAGGGCCTCTTCAAGGATATCAGGCAGTTCAGGAAGGTGAATGAAGCGATACAGAACAAGTCCCTGCTACTCAAGCAAGGCCTCCACTTGTGGGCAGAGGCAGGGCGAGAGTGCGGGATAGAGATGCTATTTCACAACAGCGGTACAAAAGAAATGGGCTCCTGCTCGAAGAGCCACCATTTGGGGTAAAACTACTCACCGGTCCCCGACACAGGCAGACCCAGACTTCTCCAGTTCAGTTCTCGTTGCTGGCAGGTTCAGCTGTGATCATCATGACGTCTCGACACCGTGTAGAGTCTGTGTAGCAGGATGCAGGGTCGAGGGTGTCCCCAAATGCAGTGGACGTGCACAGGTTGTTACCACAGCAGGGCAACACGGCAACCGCGTTTACTCTGGTCCAGGCACACTCATCTCACTTCAGATCTGGGAATGCCAAGTGTATGAAATTCGGTGTGAGGGTGGCGTGGACGCAGAGCAAGCAGTAGACCAAGTTTCGAGGGCTTCCCCAAAATGATGACGGTGACAGAGCAAAGCGTCCGGTGTCAGCTGGTCAGCCCACTGGTTGTTCCAGGGACACTTCCGAAGAGGCTTACTTGCAGGGTTTGATGAAGGTGCCGGGAATAGTTGATCCCACTATTCTAATGGGTTGAAGCACCTTTGCAGACCTTCTAGGATGATCAGATGCAGAGGAGTCTCGCAGGACAACAGCGGCTCAGGGTGCCAAACCTTCAGCGGGCCACCAGCGGTTCCTTGACTCAGTTTCTTGTTGCAGGATACTTGGCTCCTTATCCCTCGTTTGGTGTGAACTCAGGAGATCGACATGGTAGTGGTGTTTCCAGCCTCCTCTTGTCCAAAGTTCCTTTTGCGCCAAAACAGAGAGGACCCAATGGGAGATCTGCTCAGAAACTCTCACCCCATACGTGGACCTATCACGGACCATGGTGGTCCCAGGCATTCAGGACACTCCAGACTCTCTGGCACCCAGGATGTGTTTTAGGACCAGACATCCCAGCCCACATCCTGGAGGCACAAACAAGGCATGCAGAAGCCCGCGAAAGCTTTGGGGTTTCGCGGGAAAGTGCATGTCCAAATAAGGACGGACCAGGGTCGGCTCGACCTGGGGAAGGTGAAGGGGCAAGACGGTCAGCGGTCAGGACAAAGAACCTCGTGGCATGGCCATTTTGAAGCCAGGCCACTTACTCGTGCCAAACGCGGTAAGCATGGATAACATGGCAAAAAAGTGTTCAAAACACAAAAGAAACGATAGCTGCCACCAGTCCTGTCTGTGACACACTTGCAGAGTTCATAATAAGTCCAGCGAGAGGGGCTAGGGCCTTTGGAATAACTAGAGACCCAAGAGCGCGGTAAAGTCAGTTACAGTGCACTCTTGTTTTATGTTACACAAAAGCAGCAACATGAGGAAAGGACTAAGGGAAACAAAGTCTCCCAGTACTGACTGCCTTAAGGGCATGTCAGTTTCCCCATAAGAATTGAGCGAAAGCCCAGAGGAGTGCGGCGGAAGGCTGCGCTTCTCTGGCAAAGTCTAGATCAGGGTGTAAAACAGCAGCAAAAAGTTTGGGGGTTGCCACATGGAGGGAAAATTACATACAATTATGAAATCTTTCCTAACAGTGATCTCCCTGCTTTGGCTTTTTCACCAGCCATCTAAATAAACATGGGTGTTTCAGTCCTGTCGCCTGCTCCTTGGGAAACATGGGATTCTCAGTGCTATGGCCTTCTCCTTCACCTAGAAAATCCACATAGTGTTCCCCCTCCTTTGGCCTTTGCCTATGCCTTCTAAATGCGTGTTCGATTCTCAGTGGTTTGGACTTCTCTTCCCACTTAAAGCAGAAGGAGATCGGCCTTCTTCGGCCTTCTTTTACACCAACTAAATGCTTATGTGGTCCACTGTGATTTGGCCTTCCCTTATGCCATCAATATGCACTTGGGGTTCTCACTGTTGCAGCCTTATGCTCTGCATACAAAATGCATGTGTGATCTCCCTGTTCTGGCCTTCTGCTCCACCTACTAAATGTGCTTGACAGACTCAGGATTCTCAGAGATTCGTTCTCCTACACTTCCTTGAAATATATAAGAAGTATCCCTTCCTTGGCCATCTCCTCGACCTAATAAGCACATATGGGGTTTTCCAAGCTTTGGCTTCTCCTCTAACTACTAAATGCATACGGGGTTATCAGTGCTTTGGCCTTCTCCTATGTCATGGCCCCTCTAGGACCAACAAAATCACAGTATATACTCACTGAGAGAGATCATTCCAAACCCCTAAATGCTTAAGGACCAGCAATTGACCAGTGGACATCTTGGGACAACAGGTCCTTAAGGAGATGGCCCTTGTGTGAAACAAACACACAACAGCATGCTCTAGTCAGAAACATTATCAAGCTCATTGTCTCTGGTAATACTCTTGAAGACATCGCCCGCAAGCCCCAAGATCCCACCATGCCACAAGACCTGGAGGGAATGAACTCTCATGAAATCTCATGAGCTTTCAATAAGCCTGTGAGATTTGAAGTGTATTAAGGTTGCAGCCTACTGGCAGCATGTGCCAGTCATTCTGGGAACCCTACGTGGATGGTTCTGGGATCCATTGATTGGCGCATATAGTGGTTTCCAGACACCCTCAACCACTCACCAGAGACTTAGATTAGCACATGTCAGGGAGGAGGAGAAAGAAAGTCAGTAGGTTAGTGAAAACACGATTGTACAACAAAATGACTGTAGCAAGATTTTGCACAAACCTACCTGATACCCTTTGGGCATGACTCATCGTATTGACTGAACAATATCTTCTGAAGGAAACAAGGGATCAACAAAATATGACTACAGATAAAACATGTTCACAGTGCCGCAACTCAAGTAACAGAAAGATGAGTGAAACCCAAAGGAGAGTCACACTTAGACTGAACTAAAAAGCAATGCAGGGTGAAGCTACCACCACAAACACTTTTCTAAAACCTGTGGAGTGAGTCAACTGCTGTTGTATTCTCTATTGATTCTTCTGGTTTACAAGCAAAGGACCTTATCACTGAGGCTTCCAGTTATCCGTTTTTACTGATTTTTACACATAAATACAGACAATGCTTCTGCTTTCTGTCTGTATTTATATATACAAATGGAGAAAAAAACAGAAAAGCAGGTCTTTATGTCAGGTTCTCTATGATGTCACTCATACATCATAGGGCAATCGCATTGCAGAGTGTAAAAGTTGTATACAAATAGCAAGTTCTTCAGATTGATGACAGCAAATATCTTAAGGCAGCAGCAGTCACAGGAGCAACCATGTGTTGTTATGGAAATTACTGAGCTAGCATGTATTTCCTGTATGGCTGCATGTGTGCTTTAATACATGCATTTTCTATTAGAATAAATGCAGAAAAATGCTGGGTGCAAATTATCTTTTCATATGACAAAAAATAAATGTGGATAAATACAGAAAAAATGCCCAGAAATGAACATGGATAAATAAAGACGGAAATGGCAGAAAAATAATGACCATAAAAAGGAATCCTTACTTCTAATTAGGGGCAAAGCATTTGGCTGTTGCTGGTCAAGGGTGAATTGGACTCATCATACACTAAGCAGGTACAGGGTGCTTTCATGGAGGAGAGAAGACAAGGGAACAGGGGGACAGTATCAGAATGGAGTAATAAGGGGTTTCATTCCCTCTACAGAGAGCAAGGGGGAAGAATATAGAACTCACAACATGACAGCCCCAAGTCATCATTTGGAATCAACAAGCCAGATTGACTCTGTTAAATGCCTCTTAGCCATGGGGTCCCAAAAACATGTGAGTGGAATTCCCACTCAAGCTCCTCATGTATCAATTTGGGTTGTTATTCCTGTTCATGTGCCTTTAGTGCTACCAACAATGTTTGGTGGGGAGCCTTTGAAATACAAACCAGTTTGAGAATCAATGTGAGCTGCATTTTATGCTGGCATTCAAGCTTTCTTACTTAAGGGGTAATTCACCAAACTGGTCTATACTACTGGTCAAGGAGCAATATCTAATTTTGTGGGTGTATGAGGGATTTAAAGAGGAGGTGGAGAAGTTATTTGCCCAGAAGGTCAATGTGCAGAACTTAGATAAAACATTCCTGAGGTTAAAGTAAGGGAATCAAAACTGCTTTGCATATTTAAAAATGATAAACTGTTAGTCAAAACAACTGGCCAGACAAGTAATGTACATCTCTCTTCTAATGAGATTTGAGGGACTAATTAATGGATGTCATGGTGCAGATGGTTAATCCAATACAGACCTGTGCTGCATGCATTGAGTTGGTGGTGCAACTGGATCACAGATTAAATTAAGGTACATCATAGAGGAAATATTTGCCAAATGATGTTCCGACCCATGGCACAACTGCCACAGAGCACCCACATTCCTGAAGGTGCTCTGGAACCAATGCAGATTCGGATAGTTAAGGGCACAGCAGTGCTGTTTGTATTGCAGGTGTCCTAGACATTTTATTTGCAACTGCCTGCCATGACCATAGGGAACAGAAAACACTTTGGGGCCCTGATGACCGAAGTGGAGTACCCTTGAAAGAGATAGAAAACTAGAAGGCCCAGCAGATATGGTGATGAACATACAAAAACAGGGCTTCCATGAGTCTTCTTGCATACTAGACAAGGATTATACTCATCTAACATTACAGATGGATCTGACCACGACCACTGAGGAGGCACAGGTTATATGGACTGGGCATAACCAGATACATTGGGAGTAACTTGAATTACTAGAATTCAGCCTGAAGACATATGTTGGCATACTGGATGGATATCCTTTGATCTCATTGATGCCACACGTTTTAAGGTAACATGCAGAATCCATTGGCTAGCACAACATAACCTGTTAATAGGTTTGTGGGACCGCACCATGCAATTTGTAATCCAAGCATGCCTTCAGAGATGCTACTCTGGAGGAATCCATAAAAAACATTGCTTGTTTGGTAAGAAAGGAACCCCAGGAAAGCCATGGTTTGGCTGCTTTAGAAAGTCTTCCAGATGAATACTAGGATTTGTAAGCTGTCTTTAGCAAAGGAAAGCCTAATGCACTCCCTCCACCCCCTCTCAAAATATATTATTATCATATTGATTTGATACCGGGGGCCAGCATCCTTGCAGTCGAATGTATGCCCTGACAGAACCCTAAAATAAGCATGTACCACAATACTGGATGACTATCTCACTAATGGTTTCATACAATTCTCAAAGTCTCCGTCAGCCTCTCCCATCATCTTTGTACCTAAGAAGGAGTGTGACCTGCAAACTCATGTCAACTACAGGGGTCTTAAAGATATCACCCTTAAGAGCAGGAATGTGATTCTCCTGATGCCGGAATTATTGGACAAATTTAAGGAAGCCATGCTTAGTATCAAGCTCGACTTGTGCAGAAAATATAATCCTTTCTGAGTAGGGGCGGGGATGACTGGAAAACAGCCTACCACACATAAATATGGCCTCTTTGAATACTATGTAATGAAGTTACGGTTGTGCAATAACTCAGCAAAATTGTAATATGTCATTAATGAAGTTATTTGTGAACGGTTGACTATATGCTCCATCGTGTACATATTTATTTATGTATGCCATGTATATAACGCTTAAAACCTTGGGGTATCACTGTGTTTGGTACAGTAAAACAGAGGAGAGACACAAAAGGTACATACAGTACAGCACATTATTCATACTTATCAAAGAGCCAAGTTTATACAAGCTTTTTGAATGCCCTGTACGATTGTTCATTTCTGATGTCTGAGGGGAGAGTGGTCCAGGGAGTTGGTGCAGTGACCCCAAAGCTGGTGCCTCCTGCCCTTTTGCTCTTGTAGCAAGGGATGACCAAGGAGATACAGGAGCCGGATATCTCTGGATCTCTCTGGGAGAGACGATCATTGAGGGAAGTGGCTGCCTCTTTGTAGATGCACTTGCAAGCAAGAGTTAATGTTTTAAAGTGAACCTGTGCATTGATTCTCAGTCAGTGATCCTCATGTCTGATTGAAGAGAGGTGCTCTGATTGATTTAGAGTAAGAGCAGCTCACAGGGCTTTATTTTGCAGTAGCTGAAGTTTAGCCAGATTAAAGGCGGAGGTGCCCATGAGAAGCATGTTCTGGTAGTCCAGTTTGGATAGGATTAATGCTTGTGCAAGTGTGAGGCAGTTGCTTGGTGCCAAAATAATTGTCTGCTCAGTGATATAAGCAGGGATGTGTAAGCTGTGGCAGAGGATAGGGAATTAAAATGCCTGGTCATAGTCATCTCTGCTTCTACGTCGACCCCCATGCTTTTGACCTGTTTGAGGACTGGGATGAATGTGCCATTGATGCAGAGGGAGGTGAAGTAGCAATCAAGGTTTTTAAGCCAGCAGGGGGAGCCATTAATGAGGAGCTCGTTTCTTTGTTGTTTAGACACAGATTATGTGTGGCCATCCGATTTTGAATGGTGCTGTAGACCGTGTTGATTGTGATGGTGTCTTGGACACAGTTACCTGTGATGGGATGAATATTTAGGTGCCATCTGCAAAATTGGTGTCAAGGAGGTTTAAAAGGGGCTTAGTGTTTGTATTATACAGTGTGGGTGAGAGGCGGGATCCTTGTAGTACATCTAGAGGGGCGGGGATGGGGTCGGCAACAGCCTCACCAATGAAGACTCTAGTGGTGCATTCGCTGAGGAATGAGTGTATCCAAGATGTGACTTCCGGTGAGAAATCAATGTGCTGGCTGAGGTTTTGACAAAGAGTATTCTGGTCGACCGTGTTGAAGGCAGCAGAAAGTTCTAATAGTAGAGGGATGCCTAGGTTACCAGAGTCCCGGATGTTATCCATTTGGAATTGTAGGTCCAAGAGGGCTGTTCCATGCTAGGTTTAGGACAGAGACCTGATTGCCTCATTCCAAGCAAGTGCTTTTGCTCAAGGTATTGTTGGACTTGTGTGTAAGCTACTTGGTCTAATATCTTGAATATGAAGAGGACTGTGCAACTTGGGTGGTAGTTGGTGGGTTTTGATGGGTTGAGGGAAGGTTTTTTAAGAAGAGAGGTTTTCCATGCTGATTTGATATTAGAGGGGACACCATTAGTTGATAAAGATGCATTAACAAAGTCAGTAATGATTGCTGATAGGGTGGGAGCATAGAGCTTCACTATGTATGCAGGGCAGGAGTCACCTTTACAATTTGAAGGTTTTAGGGAGAGAATAATGGCAAGCACCTGCTCTTGTGTGACTTGGCTGAACTTGAATGGCACTAGAGGGAGTACTGGGTCACATTGGGGATGTCAAGTAGGAATTGTCTGAGTGCTTTCACATCAAGACTGGCTTTTTTCACTTTTTTCCTCATGAAGTGAGTCAATTTTATGTGCAAGTGGGTCTTGTATGGTGTTGCACCAGGTTTTGTCTTCCTTGGTGGACGGAATAATATAAATGGTAGTCTCAAGCTCTCACAGGATTGATAATAGCTCTTTGGTATTGGAGCCTGCGTTGGAGATACATGCATTGTATGAGTTAGCTTTGATGGAGACAACTGAAGTCTGATATGTGTGTGAAGCAATGGCATGGGAATTGGAGTTGCTAGGAGATGGTAGCTTTTTTACATACATGTTCAAGGGCCCTTTTTTCAGTTAAAAGGTCCTCAGTGAACCAAGTGTTGTCAGGCTTGTGAGATTTAGGAGTTTTGTAATGATCAGGGGATGTGTTTGTCTTTGGTGATGCAAAGACAGGCATGGTAGTGGTTGGCTATGTCCTGAGGATTCATATTAGAAGGCAAGGAACACTACTTCAGTGATTCCATGAGTGTTGGCTTCAAACCCTCATGAGTCAATTTACGGGTATTTTTGACAAATACTGGACTCAACCTGGGTGCCTGAGCAGTGATAGGAGAAGTGATAACTAAGGAAAGTGGATCAAGAAGTGATCAGACCATGGTATGTCATTGACGGAGGTAATGTTTATGGCAGCATTAGCCATGAGGACCCTATCTAGGATTCGATCTTTGATGAAGGTAGGGGAATCTATCTGTTGGGTGAAATTCATTTGATTTTGATTTTGGTTATTTATAGCCCGCTCGAAGACAGGCTCAACTGTATCCAGGTGTAGGTGGTCATAGCCACTAAATGTGAAAGTAAAGCTGAACATCATGATTATTCCATGTTAAAACTGCCTATTTGAGCATGTGGGTTTTTAGCACCTTTCTAAACTGGCCAAAAGACTGGCAAGCTCTGATTTCCAATGGGAGTTGATTACCTTAGGTCCAAAAACTCCAAATCTCCTATCCCCTCTGGGGACGAGTTTGGAGCGTGGAACAACCAACAATAGTTTATCTCTGGAATGAAGGTCTCTGGTCGGATGATACGGATGGACCTTGGCACTAAGATAGTCTGGGGCTAGCCAATTCAGACACTTGTACATCAAGCAGGCAACTTTAAACTTAATGTGATCTTTAATCAGCAACCAATGAAGGGCTCTGCGAAGAGAAGATGATATGATATGATATTTTATTTGTATCATGCTCGTACACAAGTGTTTCAGAGCGCGACAAGGCAAGGGAGGGGAAACAGGGGAGAAAAAAACAATGATCTTACTAGGCCCAGTGACATTGCAAACGTGCAAGTGCATGGGAAAGAGAAAGGGGAAAAGTGCATGGAAGGGGGAGAGTGGAAAGTGCAGAGCGGAGGCGAACAGATACATAATAATAAATACAAATAAATAGATAATGAAGCAATAAACAGCGGTAGTGCGGTCAGCAAGTGGCAAGAGCTGTGTTTTCGCCAGCAGAACTGGGTAAGTCTGATAAGTGCATAAAAGAAGAGAAATGGGCCGTGGGGGACTGAAGGGGTTACAGATACAGTCCCCAGTGCGGAGAGTGGCCGGGAGGCAGTGCAGAAGGGTGGCAGGGTGAGCAGGTACCTGGGCCCGGGGGACAGAGGGTAGCCAGGTGCACAGTGCCAACACATGATACATGATCCCTCTTCCTCAGATGTCCAATCAATCTGATTGCTGCATTCTGGGCTTTCTCGGGTCTAGATATCTGCTTTGCTGGAATACCTGCCATCAAACTGTTACAGTAGTCGAGGTGGGTGATTGTCATCGTCCCCATGACCACCGCATGGTCTTCTACAGACAAGAAGGGCATTCCTAAGCACCCACAAGGAATAGTACACTGCCTTTACCTTGGCCCGCCCCTGGGCTTCACTGCCCAGGTTCTCCTGCCACACACAGCCTAGATTTGATTACTTGCCATCCACTTGTCAATATCTCCCATAAACTGATTCATTCTCGCAAAAGCATCCTCAATGTTCTCCATCTCAATACAGATTTGTGTATCATCGGCATAGAAGTTAAAACTAAAACCATGCCACCTCAATATATTAAGAACTGAGCACATACGCAAGTTAAGTATCAACAGGGATAGTGATCAACCCTGGAGTACATCACAGCCAAGAAACACCACCTCAGAGGTGAAGCCTCCAACCAGCATATGCTGATCTCTGTCCATCAAGAAGTATCTGAACCACTTCACAACTTGTTCTGGCACTTTTCCCACTGTTCCAATATGCTGCAGGATAATTTGATGATCTACTGTATCGAAGGCCGTGGACAGCTTCAACATCAACAATACTGTAGATACACATGTACTGCCAGCAGCGCTGTCTCCATCCAATGTTTGGATCGGAAGCCAGACTGGAGTTCATCCAGCAACCCCTATCTGTCCACAAATGACTGAAATTGAGAGGAAACCACTTTCTCCAAAATCCTAGCTGGCCAAATCAAATTGGCCACTGGACGATATTTCTTCAAAACCGCTGGGTACAGGTTAGGTTTTTTTTAACAAAGGTTTGACTATTACATTTTTTAGTGCATCTGGAACCCAACCCTCAGACAGGGACTTATTTACAAACAGGGTTACAAAAGGTGTGATATTAGCATGCAATTGCCTGGCTACACAGGCGGGCATTGCAAATGCCAGGTCATTTGCTGGCTTAAATTGGAGAATAAGGAGAATAAGGGAATGTATCAGTTCCTCAGTCACATGCTTGAAACTAAAGCCTTCCTCCAATGCCCCTTTCCCAGGAGTTACATCCTCCTTAATATAATCTGGCGGTTCCTCCTGATCCCTCCCACTAGCAATACTCTTCTGAATAGTAACAATCCTTTCCTCAAAGAAGGCATTGACGTTATCCTCTTGTTCCTGTGATGGGGTAAGAGGAGCCGCAATACAAACTCGACTACCAAATTTGGACACCAAAGCAAATACTCCCGTAGCCTGATTCCCCACCTGCTCAATCTCCTTATGTAGGAAATCCCTTTTTGCTTCGAATAAGGCTACCTTATAAGATTTCAATACTATCTTATCTCTATTTGCATGGTTTATAGTCATTGCATCAAATGCAATAGCATTGAATGCCATACCAGAGGAAAAAAAAGCATTAAAAAAACATTGAATGCATTTTTTTATGTTTATTTTTAATGGGAGGGTCCCAACCTCCCTTTTTTAAACCTTTAAAGACCATTTTAATTAAAATAAACACTTTGCCTTTAAAAAAAAAAATGCAATGCTTTTTTTCGATGCTTTTTTTTCTCTGGTATGGCATTCAATGCTATTTCATTTGATGTAAAGACCAGATACCAGTTGCATCAATGCTCAGCTTGGTAGACCTCCAAAGCTTATAATTTTTTGCTGCACCTATTAATGCATGTCTTCTAAAACATGTGAGAGGGCAGATGCTTTTTTGGTCTGAGTTGTCATTATATCTAAGATTGATGTCACCTAGGACAATGAATTTACTAATTGGTTTCATGAGTGCCATGATCATGAAGGGGATGGCTTGGTCACAGTGATTATGGCCATTTGGTTGGCGATAGAGCAGGAGGTAGTTTCCGGGTCGGTAAGCTTGTGTAGCAGCATTTTGAGCCTAGGAATTCTGGGATTGGAGGATGCTCTAATCTGCAGTGAAGATTTTGCTATGAGGGATACCTCACCTCCTATAGCAATTAGGTGGTCAGCCCTAAGGCTAGTGTAGTTAGGTGGGATGGCCAGGGAAAGAAGTGGACCCGAGGTGTTGTGTAACCATTATTCTGTAGTGGCTAGGATCTCAAGCTGGTGATCTAAACAACTAAACAGTCCTATACATTGTTAAAATGCTATTGAATATTAACATTTTGTTACACAAAGAACACCACCCACCCAACATGATCAGAACCCCCTTGATCTGTCCCAAAAATGCACCAATCCCAGCTCATGAGAACAGTTCTATAAAAGGCTACATTCTAATTGAACAATGATATCTCAGACAATTGGGTCTGTATCTTCTCACCTCAGTGGACCAATGGGAAACAAACAAACATGGCACACACCTCCTCTATTCATTTCTCACTCCCATCGTCTGTACCTGCTCACTGTGTAACTCTCTCTCTTGTTACATTTTGCTTGTCTGGGTACATTGCATCTTGGCTTCTTCCCTGCAATTAATGGCCTGCTAGAAAAAAACATGATCAGCCCACTGCCGAGCACTGACCTTAGACCCTAATGTCTCCTAATTTCTCTATATAATTAAGCTTAATTCATATTGTGGCTGCCTGGAAACCTAACCATGGCCTTCACATACATTATGTATTATTTTTGGACCTGGTGAGGCAGCACCTGTTGCTTGGGACCAGGCGTTGATCCCTTGAGAAGTGCTTCCCTTGCAATAAAGAGAAAGCAATGATCTTACACCCCTCCCCACCTGCACTTGAGCTCTCAGCCTGTTTGCAGGGCAAGACAAAGATTTTAATCAAGTGCAGCTAAATACTTCAAACCAAGGCCTAGAAAAAGGGCACAGCTCTTGTTCCAAGGTACTCAGTACCCTTAAAACACGGCACAATTATATAGTATCTTGTGTCCCACATTAGATGTTCTAAAACTGGCAAAAACAACAGGTGCACAATTTCATCCTGGGGGAAAAATGTAACCCGATGAACTGTGAGTGTGAGTCGATGTTTGTGCTAGTGCGGTGCCAGAAGGTAAACGTATGCCTGTGGGTGTTCTTCACCATCTATTCTGCTGTTGTGCAATCTGAAAATGTTGTATCAGGTGCTTGGTTGTGAGTATGTGTGTACTTGGACTGTTTGCTTTCTGTGAAGTGTGGTGCTTGCGGGAATGTCGTGCAAGGCACCATGTCTCCTTCAGTAATCCTATCATGTAGGGCAAGTATGGCAAATGTGGTGCCATGCAGTGTGCTGCAGGCAGATCACAGACATGTGGTTGTGTGTTCTCTCAATAGTAAAGAGGGGTTCTGCACACATCTATCATTACGCCACAATAATGATTAAGTTCCACCGAAATGATTTTTATGATTTGTCACATATTTATTGGTGGCCCTTAAAGATGACACGTGTTTCGGCACCCTTAGTTTGCCTTTTTCAAATCTGGGCAATAGTTATTATTCAAGATACTATATACAGAAAATTCAAGTAATGTGTACACATTCCACAGTTTGGAACAGTAGTAAGCGGACAAATTAAAAAGAGAAATCAAAAAAGTTCAGGTAATTTAACAAGTGAAAATCAAAAACAGGTATGTGTTCCAATCATATTATCCATTATATGGTCAGAGTAGTTAAAAGGGATTGAAGGTAATCATGATAAAAAAATCAATTTTCACGCAATAGTGTTAAGTAGATATGGAACATACATTGCATAAGTTTCACATAGCAACATAACATATAGGTGAAAAGTCATACATACAGGTGCATGCAGTGATGGAAAGTTGTAAACATACCATCAGGACGCCCGGTCGCAGTGGTGAGACATGACAAAATACCGGTGAGATGGGAAGGGATGAGGGTGGAGGAAGGGTTTAACAGTTTGTAGAGTGAAAATGTATTGGACTCAGAAAACTGTTCCTTGGACGCAGAGGTGGAAATCAGGAACTGCGGCTACACCAGGAAGAGGCTAAACTTATTAACTACTTCAGATGTGTAGAAACTGGCTTAAACACAGATAATGAAATGTTCTATTTCTTATAAAAACTGGGAAATGATTGAATGTTATAAGTCCCTCTATATGTATATTTTCCTACAAAATCACAAATTCCGTTTTGTTTCACCCTTTCTTTTCATCTTTGAAAAGTAGGTAAGTGAATATGACACCAGGACTCAGATATCCTTAGAATGGGAACGCGCAGCTCGCAAGCGCATCACTTATCTCAAAATACCCTGAGACAAAACTATGTGTACCTTAACAAACTGAGAATAGGAAAAGGACCTATATTCTAATTAACTTCCTGCACATTGGACATTACTATTTTAAAAATAACGGCCAGATAAGATGAAGAATTACTCCATATGACACGTACATATAAGCATATCATAGACTAACAATATCCGCATACACACACGAAACTGCATGTCCCATAAAGCATTGGGAGCATTGGCAGGTAACCACGTGTGATTTGGACATTAACATTTAAGAGTAGCCACATCCGCCACCTATGCGCTCATGGTATTTCTCATTTAATAAAAAAGATAAAGCAACAGATTATTTTTGTATTTATCTTCCCATGGCAACACTAATCAGTAAGCACTTTGATCAGTGTATACCTATGTATTTTCTGTGCCGAGTGATTAACCCATCCCAAAATATGGCCGACAGCTCCTAACATATCGGAATAGAGGTAGGACTAAAATGTTTCCATTGTAACACCTGAAATAAAACTCACGGCCGGGTGACTCGGCCATTAGAAAGAACCCGACACATGATGCACTAATCCAGATACTTGAAGGTAAGCCCTGAAGGGGATTACAAGCCCACCCACTAGGTTTACCAATCACCAACGGGTCCGCGCTAAGCGGGCGAGCCCATCATACCCTTGTAACGCTTGGGAGTGACATATGTTCCGAAACTAGGAATATGGACATTTAACATATAGCACGTGGAGCGGACTACCTTTCACCTTAACCCGCCTGATATACAAGGATAGAGACAACCTCATTCACAATGTATTAATTCAGATCGCATGGGAAACACGAAATATCTAAGTACGGGGCTAATTTCCAACACTATGTATAGTTTTCAGACCACATTAAGGATAAGTGCATCTTGAGACTTACACCGCAGCACTATTTTTACAGGAGCAACCGCAAAGACCATGTGCTCACAATTAATAACAGACCCTTTATATATTGAATAACTATAATAAGTAGAAGAAAATAAGACAAAAACAGTTGGTCATGTTACCTGTTAGGTTAAAATAACACACCTCTTACCTCTTGCTTGCAAAGCTCCCGCAATTCTTTTGAGTCTGATGGGACTCTCATCGCCAACACAACATCAAAAAGTATTTTTGAACCTCAACAGATAGGTAAGCTTAATCTGATTTCTGTCTGTTTCAAGACAGCAACAACGCAACTCAAAACATGCACTAATTCTACCCTTATTCCATTTTTTGTTTTTTCATTTGTCCTTTCTCGCTCTACAAACTCTTTAACCCACCCTCCACCCTCCTCCCTTCCCATCTCACCGGTATTTTCTCATGTCTCACCACTACGACCGGGCGTCCTGATGGTATGTTTACACATTTCTATCACTGCATGCACCTGTATGTATGACTTTTCACCTATATGTTATGTTGCTATGTGAAACTTATGCAATGTATGTCCCATATCTACTTAACACTATTGCGTGAAAATTGATTTTTTTGATCATGATTACCTTGAATCTCTTTTAACTACTCTGACCATATGATGGATAATATGATTGGAACGCATACCTGTTTTTGATTTTCACTTGTTAAATTACCTGAACTTTTTTGATTTTGCTTTTTAATTTGTCCCCTTACTACTGTTCCAAACTGTGGAATGTGTACACATTACTTTACTTTTCTGTATATAGTATCTAGAACAATAACTATTGCCCATATTTGAAAAAGGCACACGAAGGGTGCCGAAACACATGTTATCTTTAAGGGCCACCAATAACTATGTGACAAATCATGAAAATAATTTTGGTTGGAACTTAATCATTATTGTGGCGCAGTAATAGATGTGTGCACAACCCCTCTTTTTCATTTTTGACAAACGGAGTAGGGGAAGTCTGTGTCTCCGTTTCCTGCACGCACAATTGCGACACTATCAAAACTTGTTCTGTTCATCAAGTCGCGGAGGTCTAACAGTGGGCTTGCAGAAAAGTTCCCCTTGCCCTTTTTCTCTCAATAGTAATAGTGCATGTAATAACATAGTGGTGTATGTTATGCAACTGGCAGGAACTAAGAGCTGCAATACAAGAAACAAAAGCTACAATACCCCACTTATCTACATTAAAGAAAGAAAATGGGCTACTATGTGCTAGTGTTACCTTATGCCACCTTTCAGCGGCCAACCGAAAGCTGTTAATGCTGCTACTTGTTCTGGTGGCACATGCCCCTTACATCACTGCTGGGGTCCTGATGTGCTGTTAGAAGACTCTCCTTAACCGGTACTTCTGCTAGCGTGGTGGGCGGTGCACATGCATCTGGTCAACCCCTTGAACAGTCCTGACATGGCCACCCTAAAACAAACATGATCACATTTCACAGTCAATGGGAGATGTTGTTCCAGATCCTTGAATTCTGAAGGACCAGTACTGGGTTAGCGGGAATTTCAGGCCAACATTTTCTCAAGGGGAAGCATGTTGTGGGAGCCCACAAACCCGAAAAAACACAGCTACAGGGTTCAGTGCCCCTCAGAACACCCTGAAAGAAGTCACCGACAAGTCACAAGATCCCACCACACCACAAGACCTCGCAGCATCGTAGTCTCAAGAAATATAACGATCCTGTAAGATTTGAAGTCCATTTTGGGCTCTGCATACTGGTGGTACATTAAAGTAATTTGGAGGGATTTACCTGGATGGTTCCTGGATCTTCTGCTTTGCGCAACCTGTGGTTTACAGACTCCATCGAGCTCTCACCAGACACTTTGCTTAGCACAATTTAGAAATAGATAGAAATAAAGACAGTAGGTTAGTAAAAAAAAAGGATTGGTCACAAATGTAAGTTCAGCAAGACTTTGTATCAACTCACATGATATTCGTTGGACACTGCTCCTCACCTCACACTCAATGACACCTTCTGAATGAAACAAGAGACAAAATATAACTATACATAAAAGATGTACACAGCACTGCAGCTCAAGCATCAGCATTAAGTGAGAAAATGATATAAGATTCACATTTAAACTCAACTAAAAAGCGATGTGAGGAGAAGCAACCACAGAAAAGTATTTTCTAAACCCTGTTGAGGGAGTCAACTTGTGCATTATTCTCTGCTGCTTCTTCAGGTCCTCAAGCCAAGGAAGTGACTATTATGAGAAAAGTATTAGGCAGTTGCTGGTCAAGGCTGAATAAGACTCTTCATCCACTATGCACGTATTGGTGTTTTTAGGGAGGGAGGGAGACAAAGGCACGGGGAGGCTCAGAATGGAATATTAAGGGTTTGAATACTCTGTACAGGGAGTGGGGGGAATCCAGAACTCATGACATCACAGGCCCCAGACATTATCTCCCGTTGCACAAGTCCCAAAAACCCAATTAACTCTCAACCCTCATTAAAGCTCCCTGTGGATGTTGCTAATTGAGTGGAAAGGAAATTCTCAAGGGTGGTTGAGTAAAGACAGCAGGTGAGATTCTGTGTTTTAACTGAGAGCCGATTGCCAGTTTGGTTGTTGTATTCTATGCCTACTAAATGCACATGGTGTTGTCATTGATTTTACCCCCTGCCCTGGACACTAAAGACATATGAGGTTCTCCGTTTTTTTACCTTCTCCTGCAAGTTTAAATACATGAGGGGTTTTCTGTGTGTTTGGCCCTCTCTATAGTCTAGTAAAAGCACGTGGGGGGTTCTATGCTTTGGACGTCTGATCTACCTAACAATGCATGTGGGGTCCTTAGTGCTTGGGCTTCTCTTAAACCTACACATTTACATGGGCTTCACATACTTTGGCCTTCACATACATCAAATAAATGCATGCTTTGGCCTTCTCCTCAATCTGATGAGATCATATATGGTTCACCTGAGTTGGCCTCCTCCTTCTACTGAATGAACATGGGTTCTCCCTCCTTTGTTTTCTCGACTGCCTATGAAAGCATGTGTGGTTCTCAGTGCTTTGGCCTTCTATTCTGTCTACAAACAGCACATGGGTTTCTTCCTGCTTTGGCCATCTACTCTGCCTAACAAATGCATGTGAAGTTATCACTGCTTTCACCTTCTCCACCCCCTTTTAAATACCTGGGTGGTCCTCAGTCATTTGGCCTTCCTCTATGTCTACTAAATGCAATTTTGTTTTCAGTTCCTTGGCATTTTTCGAGATCTATAAAATGCATATGGGGTACAATGCCACTCCATCCATAATTCACACCTACACCTGTCTGCAATACATGTGCACTCAAACACCCCAAAGGTTTCCTAACCCTATTCACTACCTCTACCTAGTCCCTATTATAAAATTCTAATTTACCATACAAAGAGCTAGCTACAATTCCCATTGATAATTAGCCTGATCTGCTCCTGACTCTTCAAACAGTAATACTCTGCTGCCTTTCAATGGGTGTGAGGTTGATGCCAGTAGAGCCTCATGTCTAGACCTCAGGAAAAACCTGTTAAGTTCAACCAATTTGAACCAGCAGAAAAGCCAGTTTCACATTATTTTGCACACTGTCCCACTCATGCTTACCAGGAAGCAAACTTTCATAAAAAAGTGATAGACATTACACCTTAGAAGGAAGTCAATAGAATATTAAGCAAATGTTTGATTTCCAGATACACACAAGATTCTTAATTTTAGTGAAAAAGGAGCGCCATGACCCCATAAATAGAATCACTTCTGTTTTTTAGGTTTAATTGAAGATGACTATGGGATATCCATATTTCCACTTCATCCAAGCCTTGACAACGTTATGGAGGGACAACTTTAAATGGTTAACTATGAGGTAGATCCAAGTATCATCTGCATAGGTGTGAAAGCCCACATCATATTTTCTAAAAATGCACATTGGTGGTTGTATAAATATATATATTAAACATGTGGGGTCAAAGCAAAGATCCCTGAGGAAAACCACATTTCAGTGTCCAAATATCTGAGAAATGTCCCCTTAAGTTCACACAATGGATAGGCAGGAAGGAGACAAACCATCGAAAAGCTAGATCTGACACTACCCCAGCCTAAATCAGGCATGACAGAAGAATGCCATTAGCCACTGTGTCGGAGAGTGCTGAAAGAGCCAACTGTAGGAGTAGGTGCTCTGAAT
This sequence comes from Ambystoma mexicanum, assembly GCF_040938575.1. Taxonomy (NCBI): domain Eukaryota; kingdom Metazoa; phylum Chordata; class Amphibia; order Caudata; family Ambystomatidae; genus Ambystoma; species Ambystoma mexicanum. The sequence continues at coordinate 262,045,103 of NC_090940.1, forward strand.
TGTAATGGTTAGAATCTACATTTCAACGGTAAGACTCAGCATTGTAGCATGCACATGTTAGCATGTGTTTGAACTGCAAATGGGGCCCATTGTGAAACTTATTACAGTACTCAAGAGTGTGAGTCTCAGACAGAATTAAATAGATGCCAATTCACAGAGCACATGATTGAAATTGCACTTTGCTTCAGGATATTTCAATGAACTGAGCTGCACTGAATATAATACTAACATAAATGAACATACTAACCCAACCACAGTTAACATGTCTCTGAATCCCTAAATAACATTTAGTGCAAATTAGTCCATAATGAAATAAGCTGAATGAAGAATGGGAAAATGCATGAGGCTCTGGAAATGGGAAATTAAACGTGCAGGCTGAATATGCGCTTGGTGATAAACTAAAAAATATTTCAAGACCTGTTCTACTGAAAACAGGGCATTGTATTAGAGCAGGAAGCTTAAGGAGAGATGTATCTTTTTCTCTCCAGCAATGAAATCACGTGCCATTTCAGTGGAATGATCTGCTCAAGGGGAGGTGTTTTCCGTGAGTGACAAGGGGATTTGATAAAAAGGGTTTTGAGAGGGAGTAGCATTCAGTCGTCTTTGGGAGACGAAGGAGCAGAGGCTGTCTAGGCAGACATAATTCAGTGCTGACAAGCTGTTTGATGTTGAAGAGGTCCTTATCTGGGTTGACCCTCGGTGAGGCAGGCGGACAGATTAGTGACGATCTCCATTCCAAACTGAATCAGAAATACTGCCAACATATCTAGGTAAACATGAAGTTAAGTGAGGGTCTGCTGTTGAGAATGGGATCATGTAGTCGAGATTAAGTAGGTCAATTCATTTTAGGTACTGTCTATTTTTAATGTGTTTGTAATCCTGCGTTTATGTTTTGCAAAGTTTTTTTTTAAGTGTATTTCCTTTGCCAGGTTCCACAAGGACAAGGACAGTTGGCAAGACTTGGCACAGATAAAGCGCTGAAAGCCATCAGAAGAAAAAGTGTATTTGCACTGTAAAATACAATATGGGCATAACTCATTCTGTGTAAGTTGCATATTTCTATTTTTTGATAAGCCAACAGATTCCAAAGTAACTTTTAGTTTCATTACATTTATTCTGCATTCAGCTCCTTTTATTTGACATGCGTAGAAACAGATGTGCAGTACTGGGTGCTGTTTATATAGAGAGATTGAATGAATGATCAGTATTTCAATTGCATGCTGTACAATTGTTGAAACTCAGCCAAAAGGGCACAGTGTGGCAATGTATTTAAGGTACCACGGGGGGGGGACACGACCCATACATCCAGAGTGAATCAAGTCCAGTATTTTGTTTGTTGTTAGTGACCCTGGTAACAAACAATTATTAGGCAATATTCTGAAATTAGTTCCACTACTATAAAAATACCCCAATAAGTTACCACAATATATTACCAAGGATTATAAAATACCACCAAATACCACCATAATAGAAAAAATAACACAAAGTAATAGATATAACCCCAACATATATCCAACACAACATCACCAGCAAGGCCAATGCCATGTCCATTCCGTGCAGTGTTAACACTTTTTCCAGGATTTTACTATATCACAGGAGGCCTGAAATAGGTTGATAGCTCTCAAAATCGTTCAGATCAAGTACAGTTTTTTTTGTTGCAGTGGAGACACTGTGGAGAATTTCAACTCATGCAGAACCAGACCTTGTTTTAGTGAATGATTAATAAAAGTGGTAATAAAAGGCACCAAATGGTATGCATGCAATTCTGCTACACAGGAGGGGAAAACAAAGAGAACATCATTCGTAGGTTTAAATTTCCTTATCAAGGCGAGCAATTTCCTCCTGGAGAACCAGACTAAAGTCAAATTGTGGCAGCACTACAGGGGTCTGAGTCATAGTAGAAAGACTGATGGTTTCTGACTTGGCCAGAGTCTGATTGAATGAATATTATCATATTTTGTCCATAAAGAAAATTATTAAAGGCATTGCCTTTGATTGCTGAAGGTGAAGTGGCCACTGCTATGTAAATTGGGTTGAAGCAAATAGTCAATAGATGAAAAGAGTTCCCTAGGTCTGTTGCATGTTGTCTGTAATTTGTTATGTAAAAAAGGTTGATTTAGCTTCAAAAATAGATGTTTTGTAATCTTTAAAGATTTTTTTTTTACTTTTAATGATGGATAAGGGGCTTCTACATTTTCTCTGCATGCTTTCCATATGTTGGTACTATTTTTCAATGGGCTAATATAGCAGAATACCAGGGGTTAGATTGTTTTTTAGAGCCTTGTGTTGATAAAGTGCGTAATCTTTGCAGATAGAATCCATCACCTTAAGCCCCTATTAAAAAACTCTAAACATTCTACTGAAGAGTTAATATATGTTAATGCATCGGCTAATTGGGTGCGCGGTATTGCCTGGAGGTCCTTCTTCCTTCGATAGGAGATTGGCATATCTATGCTATTAGTGCTTTGTGGGCTCTTGGCTTGTACAAATGAAAAGAATATGATAAAATGATCTGACCAAGAAACAGCCTGTATATCCCCCATGGTCATTCCTGGAACCAGGGCTAGGATACGAACAATGCAGTGATCATACTGATGAGAAGAAGCAAGGTAAGGGGTCCCAGGTCATGATTGTTCATTATTTCCCGTAATTCAGTTGTTTGCATTGATGTGAGGTCTTCCAGCAGTTTTTGATGGCTGGTTCCCATAGTAGAGAGGAAGAGATCAGAAATTGTGTTTTTGTTGGTTCAGGAGGTCGATAAGAAAGTATAGCCTTAACAGAAGTAGTGGGACAGAGCCACAAGTTAAGTTGCCCCACCTGGGAGACACTATCCCAGTCTAATGATTCTAGATGTGAAACCTGTAAATAATTTCAACACCCCCACCTCTTTGTGTGCTAGTACTGATAAATTGGATGGAATATCCTATGGCAACTAACACATGGAACATTACAGGTGATGCTTCATTGAGTCATGTTTCAGTAATGAATAAGAGTTCTAAATCATATTCTTCAACTCAATCATGCAGCTCATGTGCCTGCTGATTGTGCATATAACAAGGCAGTCCTGGCCATATCTGCAGCAATGTAGCTGCCTGAGTGTTACCACGTGAACAGCCCCCATAACCACGGTCACAGATTTTGTTTATGGTCTGTAACGTTTAAAGGCCCGGATAATTACTGAGCGCCAACAGTTTGGCCCTTGAGACGCTGACTAAAGCCATAAATCTGTCGGCCAGACAAGCAGCGTAGTAAGCTCTAACCTGCGGTATGATCAACCTCACCCATTTAGTAGAGCGAAGGTGATACTGTATAATTGATTACCGGAAGAGAGGCAACATACAATGCTAACAGTCGGATGTGGCCAGAACAGGCCGAAACAGGCTTCGCCTAAGTGCGTCACACTGATGCGAGTCAATTAGAAATGCATAAATAAATAAAATAAATTAAGGCCTGTAGGCCGCAAAAGATAATCAAGCATTATAATTCTTGGAATCACTCCTAACACATTAAAGCAAAATTCTAAAATTTGGAATACATGTAGAACTATATTAAAATGTAAACTAAAACAGCCAAGTGCTAATTAAATATTTTACAGTAAGATGAAAGGATTAAAAAGCAAACTAGCTGAGCATCACCACACACCTTCTGTTCCCCAGCCTCCCCCATGCCCCAAACATCCTAAATTTGACTGGGAAGATGGGTGGTTCAGAATAGGAAAACCTCTGATGTTAAAGCAGACCCATCCCTCATTCCCTTTCCTATCACAGAAATTACCTTGGACATTTCTGCTGCTGTCAAAGCTGAACTAGTTATTTCAGAAGCACCTATGCAGATGTTCCAGGTTTGGAGTGGGGGCATGTCGGGAAGGAGAGAGGGTTGCCCCATCCCCGAATGAGAAACAGACTGTAGACCATGCATCAGGGGAGCAGGGGGTATGGGGATGTACACACAGGAGAGGGTATGAGTGCATAGTGCATGTGTTAGGAGATATATAATAGAGGTGATTGTAAAACTCCATCTTATTTATTGGCAGCCATTTTTGTATGTAGGCCCAAGCACAGCGAAAAGCACTAAACATGTTAGTAGATTTTCATGGCCCACAGAGACATAACCCCCACCACAAGTTACAATCCTGCCATTGTCATACAGGCTGTATGCCTTCACGCACAGAAAGAATGTGCTCTGCAAGGCCACAAGATTGGGGCAGAGCACCTCTTGGCAGTTATCATTCCACGATAAAGATAGCATGACACCTCAGCGCCAGCACCCCATATGCTAGGGTTACATCCCTCCTATGCTTTGATCGCAAGACCCTCACATACCAATGAAGCAGCCAGGCCCAGACCACCGACCATAAAGCTGTGAGAAGCCCGATCAATCAGAAAGATCAGAAAGCAAGGCTATCTTGACTTCACAATTAGGTCACATGATTTGTGCTGCGAGGTGCCAGGTAGGGATGAAATTATAGCTCAAAGCGAGTGTGGAGGACCTTGGACGCTGCTGGTGCATCTGGGAGTGAGTGAAGTTTGCAAGTTGGTATGACCTTGGCTCACCGCCTGTGCCCATCTCTGTGTCTGATAGGTGCACAATTACAGTGATAGAGTAGCGTTGATTTTGAAAAAAGTAATTGCTTGTTAGGCCTGTTTTATCGCAGATGACGAGTCCAGAAGCACCCACGCGGACAGTAATGGACAAAAAGGCTGGGACCAATGGCCTAGTATCCCCTATGGAGTGGGGCACCCATTTATAGGGTCACTCCAACTAGCCTTGCAGCTTCTTACTGTATATGATGACGACAGTGATGATGCCATGCGTCCTTTTATTTGCTGCACATCCCCAATTTGGCAGAATGTTCAGCAGCAGCAGAGTTCTTTGCTAATGCAATTATATTTTCTAGAAATAAATACTTGTTATCCTTTCAAGCAGTGACTTGGGCCTTTTTCCCTAGCGGGTTGTCTTTTTTCTGATGTGAGCGTGCACGGGTGTGCCTTCATTTGGTGAACCTGACGTGATCCCAGTGACCCCTGCACTGATGGAGGCTTCCAGGCTGCTTCCCCGAAAGGCTCGTGCCCACTGGCAGTGACCAGTCCCAGGCACTTCACTCCCAGAGGTGTGCTGGAGCCATTTTTACAGAATTCCTGTCTGCTCTTTGAAGTGGGGCGCGGCTCAGAGGAGAGTGCAGGCCATTGTTGGAACCGTGTGATGGAGTCATTTGGATGAACATGCATATGTAAGTATACCCTTGCAAGTGATAACGAGTAGTGGAATGGTGGACTTGCATGAACACGGGGATTGTAGGAGTGGGGGAAGGGAGTGTGTGATTGTGTGGTAGAGGAGACTTTCAGTGTTTCATTTATTGCAATTTTAAGAGGAATAATGAGGGAAAACAAACGAGTGTAGAGGGCCTTCCCAAGTGAGGGGAGATGAGGGTACCATTTATTTTGTGAACAAGGAGGTAAACAAGTAGGAGCTGGGCATAATTGGTGTGCTTGGGGATAGTAATATCTGTTGTTTTAGTGTTGTATTTGAAAGAAGTGAAGGACCTGAGTGGGTCATTGTTAGTATGGTATTTTAAGTATATTGTGTGGGTGTGGCATAGTTTTGAGTGTGTGAGAAGGGAAGGCCAGGGACCTTTGACTGGGGGCGACAGGGAGGAGGGAACAGAAAACTGGTTTTGATTTTGACAACTGCAGTGTGCGCATAGTGCAAGCATAAGCGTAGATTTGAAAGTGCTATTCACCAAAATGGGTGGTGGAGACATGATGAACAATGCCCCGCTTCTGGCCTGAGCAGAGAACCCATAATAATGGAGTGCTAGAATACATTAGTACATTTTTATCCGCAAAGTATAAAGGAAAACAACAGCAGAAGAGGAAAGCGATTTTAGATCTCTTGAAAATGATTGCGGAAGTAGAGGAGCCAGACGAGGGAGGGGCGGGAAATATCCCTGGAAGACCTACTGTAACAGAGGAGGGAGAGACCTCAGCAGGACATAAGGGACTGTACTGAGACAAAGGAATTAGAGGAAGTGCTGGAAGCAGTACAAGTAGAACCTGAGGGATTAAGAGCTGTGCAGACAGATCAAAGAGTAAAAGAAACGCATTAGATGAGTGGCGGGATGAGGGCACTTCATTTAGGTTAGACAGTACGGCAATAAAGGATGTGCACGTTCAGACAAAGGAAAGTGAGGGCGGGTGAGTAGGGAGCACGGGACATGGGACAGTAAGGTCGGATTGGGAAACAGATGGAGAGTTGAGAGTTGAAGAATGGAGCACAGAAGACAATGGTGCGGGTGGTATAGAAGAGGGATAGCAGCTCCAGAAATAACACTGAAGGTAAAGAGGATGTGGAACGCCAGATTAAGGAGCAAACTTGGCTGAGTGGCAGTGGCAGGAACAAGTGAAGTGCAGGAAAGAGAGAGGAAAGGGGTGGGCACCAAGATGCCCCTATTACACAAGGGTTCGGGTAGAGCACACTTTGTGCCCTGGGTACAAATGGATAAAAATAACTTGATCAAGGTGCGCCCCTGCCCCTCACTGCAAGTGCTGGGAAATTGATGTAGGCATTTGAAAAACAGACAGCAGGTGTCCCTTTAGTGGTGGGGGATATGGAAAGTTGATAGGTAGCAATTGTTGGTGACCAGGCCAGAGATATCTTGGTTAAGGGGGAAAACCCGGGAGTGATATTGGACGACGATGCGCACAACGGGGCACCTATCAACAATCTTAGGGCTAAGTATGAGATGTACTACAGCAAACATATCCGACACCCCAAACTTATAGTCTATAATGTAATATACTATGGGAGAGAATGAAGACCCAGTGCAGTACATTCTTAAAATGCAAGAAATATGGAGGATGGAAACGGAGAACCAGTGGGATCGATCAGTTCCTCTTTTCTACTTTGGTATGAAAAGGGACTTACCAAGGAGGTGCAGAAAGCGCTCGACAAAATAGTGGGCATTGAAGCAAAACTGTGGGTGGAGATTCAGATTATAATAATACACCAATGTAAAAGAATTAAGGAAAGTGAAAAGGAAGCAGCACAGCAGATACAGGCAGAGGAAGCAAGACTTCTACAGAAAAAACAAGCTAATATAGCTGTAGAAGGGACCGCACCTGCACCTTCCCCAACAGAAAGAACAGACAATGCAGAGGCAACCGCAGATGTGAAGATAGCTGCATTCGGAAAAGGAAAAGAACAAAGACAGTGGGGAGGTGGGAGGTGGGACTCAGTACCCCACTGAGAGTGGCAGCAAGGAGGGCAGCATGGGAGGGGTAACTTCTGAGGAGCAAGGGGAGGAAATGGCAGGATGGGACCTCGGATAGCAGGCATGGGTCATTCGCAATGTTGGAGCTGGTGAAAGTGGAGACATTTTGCAAGGGGGTTTAGAAGCAGATGCGGCAGGATACAGCTCCTTTACCAATTATCATTCACCATTCCAGCGCCAACCACAGATACCAACAGTGAGGGCGACATCCATTCCCTATGAAATACATCAAGCCTATAGCCAAATGCCACCTAGACCACCAGGCGCACAAGGGCGTAACCCACAAATGTAGCAGCCCCAGCACCCCAACCACATGCCATGTACAGGAGATGCATGCCAATAGCTAGCACGATGCTGAACGGCACCGTTGTACCCTAAGGAGCAGTGAGTGTGATGGGGACAAACCCTTTCACGCTCCCAGGGACTAACACATACCCTGACTTGGACAGCCTACAGAAATCTCTTGCATGCCTAGTAATATCCATGACAGTCCACCCTGACGAGGAACCCTTGGTTGGCACTGAGATAGGAAACATACACTTCATCTTCATGGTTGACACAGGTGCCACTAAAACATGCATCAGTGAGGGAAATGTTGCGCTATCGGGTAAACCTCTTGACACACAGGGCTTCTCTGGGGCTGTCGTCACAGATCCATACACTAAAGAGCTTGACATTAAAATAGGGAGGAAAGTGGTGCAGGCCCCCTTTATACTCTGAAAGTTCCCCAATAAATTAGCTGGGGCGCGACTGGCTTAGCAATCTAAACATGACTATCTTCTTCAGATAGTGGGATAGTATGTGCCACCCCAGGAGTGTGCACCATGAGGTCTGCAGTGATTATATGTGCACAAGGAGGAGAGGTAGTGGTTTGCAGGATTCCCATGGATCCAGACATGTTCATGTATGGGATCACCGTGCTTCTTGAGGATATACTACAGATTGGCAAAGGTTGCGGACGAGTGGCGGCTAATTTTATTTTTCATTTCTTGCATTGTGCCAATAGGTTTTCCAATGTTTCTATGTTACATTCTGCTTTGCATTTCTAGATTTAGCATTGGTATCAATGTTTTTGTTTCAATGAGCGAGGAGCGCTCTTGTGGACCATAGGTTGAATTGCATTCTCATTATTCTTGGTAATTAGAGTCAGGATATTTCTGCAGATAATTAGGGATTTGTTCTTGGTTTTTCAAGGGGAAGTTGGAGATCTTGGATAGGCTGTTAGCTCTGCATTGTGTCATTGTATTGATCCAGTCCAATTGCCACAACTTTCTTTTTACTCTATCAGGGTTTGACATAAGTGTGGTTCTATCGATATCAGCCATTTTTATGATAGATTTGCAATGAACTCTCCAGGTATCCAGGTGTTTAAAAGTGTTTTCCCCCAGGGATTAAGAGATTGTTGGAATTGGTGTGTTTTTATGCTCTTCAGACATTAGACATTTTCTATACATCGTTAGAGTGTCACACCACACCATACTTTTCCTTTCAATGATGCTAAACTGAGTTCATATCTACTATGAACCATTTGAACTCAGAACTTTTGTACTTCTCTCTTCTGTTCTGAAACTTCATGATATTAGTTTTGGAGGCACTGATCTCCAATTTATTCTGTCTAGCACATTTATGTAGTTCGTCCAACTGCATTTGAAAATCGATAGGTGTATGGTCAACGTGCACCAGATTGTCGGCATAGAGGAACCATGCTATTAGGGTCTGGCTCAGTTTGGGTGGATAAGTTATGTTCATGGTTAGATGTATACTGATGTCTTTGATGTAAAAATTGAACATGGTGGATGCTAGTATGCATACTTGTTTCAATCCCCAAAATGTCAATATTGGTTGTCAGAGGAGTCCTTTTTGATCCAGCTTTATCTGAATGGAAGTATTAGTGTAGAATTGGCATATTAGGTTCAAGATGTATTTCGGGCACTCAACTTTCTTTAGCTTTTCCCATAATAATAATCAAGATATAGGGGGTCATTACAATGTTGGCGGTAGGGGTTTAACGGGACCGGTAGAGCGGCCGGCCCAGTTAAACCCCCCACTGCTGCATTACGAGGTTTGCTCACGGGTCCTGCGAGCAGACCAGGGTGTTAGCACCCTCCCCATTCCCAGTGAGCCCTATGGGGGCTTGAATGGGAATGGGGAGGTACCGGGTCATGGTTATTTAAATGAGGAATTAACGGGTCCTCCAAGGTTTGAATGGCCCGGTAATTCCTCATTTAAGTAACCTGGACCTGGTACCCAGTAAGGGGATAGCCATGCCGCAAATAGCCAGTGTCAGTGTCCTCATGGCACACCTGCACTATACAGCACTTTTGAAGAGAGGGTGCTCTCTTGCCCCCTCCCAACTCTACCTATATTTCTTTCTGTCTCTCTCTTTCTCTCTCTATCTCTCTCTTTTCTCTCTCTCTCGCTCTCGCTCCTTTTCTTTTTCTTTCAATAACATGATTGCTCTGCAGAAACAGAGAAGATGGTACCATAGCTCTCAAATGGCTCCCTATAAGTCAAGAGAAATGTTTAATTATGATATTTTATCTAGATTTTCATACATATTGCAGGCTTGTTTGCAGTTTTCATGTTTTTATTAGGCATTTATTTAGGAGCTGTTTTTATTTGGGGGTCTGCATATAAAAAAGGGAAGTTGGGGGGTGTGGAGGTTCATCAATACACACTATTGATAATGTATATAACAGTACTAGTACAAATGTTATCTTACATGCCAATAGTACCAGTTCTGTTGCGGTTGCAAACATACCCATTAAATCGAGATTGTTAGACACTATTGTCAGGTAATTATTTTTTCAAAATGTTTTCCACAAAGCCAGCTGCACTAATGACACTAGTACTTGTAGGATTGTTAATGGTTATATAAAAAACAGTAAACAAATGAAAAGACAAACGAAAAAGGGCAAAGTGTGGCGCTTATCATGGGCACAGCTTGGATGCTATAGAGGATGTGCACCACCCACAACTATCCAATAGCTGGTATACTGACATGAGCACTGTGGTGATAGAGAAAGTGAATGGGAGCTGCTGTGTTTGTTTGTTGATACCGCATGCATCATGGGCCCCCAAGGTCTTAGTGCCACAGGAAGTAACCATTCTAGAGGCTCAATGTCTGATACAGCTAGCGCTATGTAGGATAAAAGGCACTTTCCAGGCACACAGTATAAGGCTCGAAGTATCAGACCCAGACCAACTGCAGTGCAACAACGCTCCCAAAAGTATCCCGTGTGTGCCAAGGCCACATTTGGTGGTGCAAGGACTTAAATAATATTTGGCAAACAAGTGGCGAGAAATAACGCTGAGTTGCGTGGCGGGAGGATTGATAGGGTAGGAAGACAAGGTCCTAGTCTGAGTGAATATAGAATGTGCACCATTCTAGACTGATCATATTGAAAAACTGATGTGGATAGAGGCAATAAAGAAACCTGTAAAACTGCACAGAGAGGAGATATATGGACTTTTGCCTTTTACAATGTAGGGACTGTTTCTGTGAGGCTCAATGAACATTCTAACAAGATCTGACTCATCCCAGACCACAAGGAAGGCACAGCTGCAGTGATGGACTACTACTGGGTGTGTAGTCAGCATGCATACTTGCACATCCATCCATCATGGAGGGGCTAATGTTTGCTTGCTAACTTGCACTAGGCACTGCTCGTAATATCAGAAGAGCATATCCAAGGGGGTGCCGGCTGACTCATCCCCACCAATGACTGTTCCCATCTCTGATGTGCCAACCAGAAACCCATTGCAGGCCCCAGAGTTTCACATCCTTCCTGAAAGTGAAAGAAAGGGACAGTTGCAGCAAAAGAAAAGATCTAACTAACTATCTTGCGACTCATCCGAACTTCTCAGCGAGATACCTGATGAGTACAGACTATTCAGTGGTGCCAAAATGTTCTTTGCGTCACTGTTACTGCCGGGGTCAAAGCAGCTGCTAATGCCAAATGGCTTCAAATCATACGCTGTCAACTGATAGAACTGGCAAATGATGAGTTGCAGGCCCTAAGATTGATGATGATGCAAAACTGCAATGTTCCTGATCTCCTCATAGCGATGGAAGGAGGCGTGAACATAAAGCTTCGAGATTTACCGCTGTACATTCGTGTCTCCTAATGATGCAGAGAATGGCTCCCTCATGGAAATAATAGAGGCCGTACACAACCTGGGAGTGTGCATGAAAAAAGAAGCTGGAATACAGAGTGAGGACTGGTTTGAGAAAATGTTCTCTTGGGCCCCTTCCTGGCTGGGAGCAATAGTGAAGATGTTGGTATCCGTGATCGTTTTTGTGCTGGTCATCTTTTGCACCTGCCAGTTGGGTCTCAGATTCTGTGCCAAAGCAGTGCCAAGTAGCGTTAAAATGATGGTCTCAATTGGTGTATCCAATGCACCTTGCGGTACCACAGAACACAGTACCCAGACAGATGACCCAAACAAACCCTGCATGATCCGCACTAAACAAAGGATGTACTCCTGCGGCTCTATCACTAAACCCCCACCATATCTTGAGAACTATACCGAACACTGGGTCAATTTAGCTGGGGGTGGGGGATGAGTATATATATATATATATATATATATATATATATGACTTGCACACCTGAAGAATATGCCAAGTCTGCAGCAAGTTTTCATAGTGTTTGTAGAGCATTAGTTCCTAAAAAGGGATCACCACCATATTTGGAAGCAGAATGGTTAGAAAGGGCATATTTACTGGAAGAGAACGATTAGGGGCAACAATATGGGGAAATTAGTTAATGTAGAATTAACGAAATGGGGGAATGTTGGGAAGGAGAGAGGGTCTTCCCATCCCCTAAGTGATACCAAATGCAAAACAGACTGTAGACCACTGCATCAAGGGAGCAAAGGGGAGGAAGATGTACACACAGAAGAGTGTACGAGTGAGCAGTGAGAGCTTAAGGAGCTATATAATAGAGGATAGTGTAAAGCACCATCTTAGTTATTGGCAGCCATTTTTGTATGTAGGCCCAAACGTGGCGAAAAGCACCAAACGAGTTAGTAGTAGATTTTCATGGCACTTACAGACATAGCCCCCATCACGAATGAGCGTCGGCGAGTTACAAGACAGCCATTGTCCAGAGGCTGTAGGCCTTTGTGCCCTGGAAAGAATGTGCTCTGCAAGGCCACAAGAAGGGGGCAGAGCACCTCTTGGCAGTTAACATTCCACGATACAGATAGTATGACCTCTCGGCTCCAACACCCCACATGTTGGAGTTACAGCCCTCTTAAGCTTTGATCACAAGACCCCCACATACCCCGGCACCAGCTAGGCCAGATTACCGACAATAAAGCTGTAAGACCCTCGATCAATCAGAAAGATCAGAAAGCAAGGCCATCTTGCCTCCAAATTTGGGTCACGTTATTTTCTGCTGCGAGGTGCCAGGGAGGGATGAAATTATAGCTCAAAGGGGGGGTGGAGGACCTTGGAGGCTGCCGGTGCATATGGGAGTAAGTGAAGTATGCAAGTTGGTACGACCTTACTCTCCCTCTGGGCACATCTCTGAGTCTGCCAGGTGCACCATTACAGTGATAGAGTAGCATTGTTTTTTAAATGAGTAATTGCTTGTTAGGCCAGTTTTATCATGGATGACGAGCCCAGCAGCACCCAAGTGGACAGAGACAGACAAGACTCAATGGCCTACTTTCCCCTATGGAGTGGGCTGCCCATGTATAGGGTCACTACAGCCTGCCTCACAGGTTCTTACTGTATATGACGACACTGATGACTCCATGCATCCTTTTAATTTGCTGCACATTCCCAATTTAGCAGAATGTTCGGCGGCAGCAGAGTTCTTTCCCGATGCATTTATATTTTATAGAAATAAATACTTGTTATCCTTGCCAGCGGTGACTTGGGCCTTTTTCCCTACCGGGTTGTATTTTTTCTGGTGAGCGTGCAGGGACGTGCCTTCAGGGACAGACACAGGCACACTTCTGTCCTCCTAAATCTTAACCCCTACACCAGAGCTGGCTTTAGGGCCGGGTGGGCCGGACGACCGCCCGGGGCATCATGCCCCTTCAGTGCGCCATTAGCCCCCACCATGCCATCCCAGGGGATTCTTTAAAGGGCTCCCCCATGCTGGCATAGTGGGAGAAGGCACGGCAGGCGCCCTTATGTTATGAATTGCTCGCCCGACCGTGGGGCGCATTTAATAACAATAGGGTGCTGATAGCGCCCTATTTACATGATGATTACCTCCCTGCTCCGACGCGGGATGGAGGATGTTTTCATTGGACTAGGACGCTCATGCTTTAGCATGAGCGTCCTATTCCAGTGATTTACCCCATGCGAGACACAAGAGCAGGGAGGGACAAAACAAATGTGGTGCTCTGACGCTGACCCAAACCCCCGTCTCCCTCTGTTCACCAGGGGCGCGCGGGGAGGGGGGGCGCCAATTCTCCCATGGTCGCTGCTGCCACTACACTCACCCATCCCTTCATTTGTGCATACATTGCACTGGACATTCACCTCCTTGAACGATTCTCTGCTGTGTTTCCAATTTTATTTCAGAATGTGACTCCACCCCCCAAATATCACTCCTCATACCACCCATCTACCCGCCTGCGCCATAAGCACTAGACGCTCGTCCAGCCCATTGCTCTTAGCTGTGTTTGTCTCTGCTGTCTCGCTGGATCATTCGAAGCATCCACGGCAGAAGCCAAAGCTCGCTGCCTTTTGCGTTGTAGGCGTAATGTCTTTGTCTCATGAATATATTTTGGAATGGAGGGAGGGACAGGTGATCCTTGAAACGCATGGAAGCAATGTGTGTAATTTATTTCAATAGGCTATTTTCCAGTGTCGCACACAATGCAATGCGTTCTCACTCACACAGCCACAGGTTGGCATTGCTTCAATTTGAAAAGCTGAAAGAAAAGTACAAAGTAAGACCTTTGGGGAAACGACTAGAGAGGGTATACAATTGTAGAATTTTAAAGAAGGGCAGTTTCTAGTTCCCCTGCACCATCAGTCCCTCACACCAGCTCCGCTCCTGCCCGCAAACTCGCGCTTGAATGTAAATGTACCCAGGTGTAACGGAGGAAAATAGAACGTTTCCATCTCTTGCTCTCGTGCCTTTCACCTCTGGTAGGAAGCATTAATCTGCCGAAGACTTCATTTAACAGAGACGGGGAGCAGTGGTTTACTTCTTGCTTCATTTAACCAATGGCACTTTGGAATAGAGAGAGAGAGCGAAGCAAGTTGCCATCATGCCTCACTTTCACAGAGGGCCGAATGCGTCCGCCACACACGTCTTGTGCCAGAGGGGGCCACCATACTCTCTATGGGGATTAACGGGTGATAAGGGCGCCGGTGTGGACATGTTTGTTAAAACCAAATATGAGTTTTGAGGTGTAATTTTTATGTATTGCTCTATTTTCTAACTGTAACCTGTGTCATACATTGCCTTTTAGAGGCATCTACACTTTGGTTTAATTGTATCATGGGACTTCAATCATGTTTCAAATAGAAACAAAACCTGCAGGTAGCAGGATTCAAAGACAAAAACTGACTTTAGGCTAGACAGCAGCTAGGCCCTCACTATAAGGTTGGTGGAATGGGTTTACCGGCACCGGTAAAGGTGCCGGTGCCGGTAAACCCGTTCCGCCCTATTACGAGGTCTTCTCGCGGAACCCGCAATGGGCGTCTGGAAAAACCAGGTGTCCTTACCAGGTCCCGCGAGAGGTCCAGGGAGCTAACAACGGGCCCCTCATTAACGGGCCAGTGGTTAGCTCCATCCCCATTCCCATTGAGCCCTATGGGGGCTTGAATGGGAATGGGGATGGTCCGGGTTCCTCGGACAGGGAATTACCGGGTCCGCCAAGGTTGCGATGGCCCGGTAATTCCTCATTCGAGGAACCCGGGCCCGGATTGCGGTATGGAGGCAACCATGCCGCTAAAGCGCCATGGTTACCTCCAACCTTCTAATGAGGACCCTAGCCTTTACTCTCAGGTGACATGCATGGACATACGTAATATCCGACGGGCCACATCCGGCCCACATGACATATGTTGTGCAGCACTAATGCACAGTATCACGCTCAAGGATGTCACTCGAAAAACCAAAGCAGTCAGTGCATGGATTTCAGACAGGAAAAAGCATGCTCTGGAAAATGTATTTACTTTGTACATTTGAAATGTTACGCTTTTTCAGAACAAACAATGCTATGCATTTCTTATGGTCAGGGCCAGTGTAACGTCATTTCTTTCCTATCCGTTTAAAAAATCCAATTCCTGCGACTGAGCATGTGCCGTGTGTCTGTGCATTGTCAGTGAATAATTCACGGGATAGAATTTTTGGACGTTGTGAATTTAGATTTGTAACTTTGTGTGGTTTTGTGCTGTTGTGTTTCATAGTTGGTTGGGCCAGAGAAAACACACTGATTAATTCAGAGGAACAGGGGGCTGCAAGAGGCACGGGAAAGAACAGGGAGTGTGTGTGTATAGATTTTTTGGAAGGATGTCGTCTCAGCAGTGCGGAAAAGAGGGGAGCACTGTTCCTAATCAGAGTGCTAGTAAGCAACGCCATGTACTCTGAAGAGACTGCTTTAATGCACTCAAATTTAATTATGTTCACATTTAGTAGAACTGAGTGTGAATGGTCATTGCCACACGTTTGTGCAAAACTGCTGGTTTAAGCAGTTTTCATGTTCTTCCATATAACAAATACTGGTCTGTTATGCACTTGGTACATTTTCCTGCAGGCAGGAATTTCTGTAAGGTAGGAAAATATGTCAAGACCTACGCTGTCAGATTTCCATATCCTATCACATTTTCCTGCTTCTGTATTTTTTTAAATATTTTCCTACAGGTAGGCCTTTCTGATCGGTAGTAAAAACAAAATGACAAGACCTATGCTGTCAGATTTTCCTACCCCTATATGTTTTTAATATTTTGGTACTGATGGGATTTTCTGACAGGTAGGGATTTCTGACATTAGGCCAGCAACAGGAAATAGGGCTTTTGAGGTTTGGTGGGGGTTAGCATTTCCTGTTTGTCCATTTAACAACAGGCTCACTTTTGCACAAGCAAGGACTGGCCTATAGGGAAAGAGGGCGATGTCCAAAGTGACAGCCCATGTTTCTATTGGGGCCAGTTCCTTTTGACAGAAGGTCACTTTTTTTGGCCAGAGTGGGCCAGTTTGGAAGTAAGAAGTAAGTACATTACATTTTTACCAAAGCTACCAAGCAAATATGATTTCAAATGCATGATTTGCAACACATTTTATGACAAACGCCCCCTGCATAGTACTCAAACATTCGGTTTTGGATAGTGATGAATTGTACGTTGTGATTGAGGGCCCCTTTTTCATTGGTGCTTTGGCTGATTGTATGCCCCAGTCTAACCCCGTCAATAAAAGTAAAACAGCAATGTCTTTTGCTTTGACGAATCCAAATTACTCTGCTGCAGTACCCGCTCTACTGGGAAACAACAAGCAACGGGCCTCACACTCAGGCCGGGGTAGGCTGGTGGACAAAAAGCTATCTAAGGCCAGAAGGCATCCAGGTGCTAGAGGACATAGATAGAGGTAGGGGAACTGAACTTGGAGCCCAAAAGTACGTTTTCAAGGGTCTTTGAAATAACAGGTAGCCGTCAATATCTTGAAAGGGATGCTAGAAGAGAGTTCCACAAAGTGGGGGCCAGATCTGAGAAAGAATCCCCCTCATCTCTGGCCTTACAAAAACAAGGAACCCTCAGAGGAACCTGAGAAGATGTTCAAATAGATCTAACAGGCTTGTAAAGAGCAAGTTTAGCCCAAAGGAATTCAGCACCAGTATTATGAATGCCGCAGTGTACAACACATAGGCCCTCATTACGAGTTTGGCGTTAGCCATGGAGCTGTTAGCTCCATGGCTGCCACCAAACCGGGAACAATTACCGGGTTCCTGCAATGGGGAATTACCGGGTCATTCTGACATAGGAGGACCCGGTAAGTCCTCCTTGCAGGAACCATTCCCCATTCCCATTTGAGCCCCCACAGGGCTCAATGGGAATGGGGATGGAGGTAACAACGGCACATTATGAGTGTCCCGTTGTTACCTCCCTCCTCCCCCCGCGGGACCCGGAAAGTACGCCTGGTTTTACCAGGCGTCCGATCCGGGTCCCGCAAAGGGAAGCTCCTAATCGGCCCTGACGGAATGAAGGGGGCCGGTCCCGTACCGGCCCCCTTCATTCGGTCAGCGCCAGCCTTGTTATGAGGCCCATAATATGTTGACGCTAATTCAGGTCTCAATCGGAAGCCAGTGCAGTTGGTGCAACAAATCACTGTAATGGGACAGTCTATGAGCCTCAAGGGCCAGCTGTGCAACAACAGGATTTGAAGGCATCGGAATAGAAAATCTGGCTGACCAAGACAGATACCATTGCAATAGTCTACTGAACCAATAATAGAGCGGGACACCACCTTGGCACGAGAATTAAAGGGAAGGAAAGGTAAAATCTTCCTCAAAACCCTCAGTTTACCAAAACCAGTAATGCAGACAGAGGAGACCTGGCCTTCTCTAGAGCCACTGGACAGATGTTGAACACCCAGACATTTTACAGATTCGAGTAGTGAGGAACCTTTCTATGAAATATTTTGTGCCTTGATCAGAATGAATGAACCTTTAGAGATTTTTTTTATTAAGGTTTGATGAATGTGTGCAGAATTATGTGTTTGGTGTATGTTTAATTAACCTGAGTATGATCAGGTATGAGGGTTCACGTCACTGTAGAGGACCAGCACAATGTCCATATTCCATGTCAACGGAATTTGCAAATTCTGGGGTGTGAGAATGTGAATGTATTCTTTTTAAATTTAAAGTAATGAACATTCTAAATTGCAGTGGGCTGTGTCTCGTTTTTCTCAATGTATGTAGTGAGAGCCATGGAGCGTCCCAGATTATTATTATTATTATTTTATTTAAAGTTTTACATATAATCATTAACAAGAGAAGAGCCCTTAACATGTGAAGCCCCTTTACAATATGAATGCATATCGATTCCATGACACAGTAAGGAAAGAACATAGAATAGATATAGTGGTCTCATGCGGAGACCCTCTTAAACCCAAAGGGGGGTAACAAAATAGAATACACACTAAGTACAAATTCTCATAGCCCGCTGCCTGAATTGAAATACTACGACGGGTTCACCCTCCTAAGAGACATCAAATGCTATTTTCTCAGTTCAATAGAATAGTAACCCATACAACTTCACATCCCAGTTCCGAGTCATCGGGGACCTTCAATGGATGAGGAAATGTCCACTCCTATACCAATGATTCTCTATATGCCCTAAAAGATATGCACATAGAATCCATGTGGTGTACACGGGTAGCTTTCTATGGTGAAAAACATTTCCAGTAGACAACTTTCAACTATTCACACCCCTTTCATTTAGGGAATACATTCATTCAAGGCCATATATATATGATGGATAATGGCAATAAAACACTGTGCCATAACTCCAGACTCCCTCACTTTCTTATATTCACAGTTTAGACTCTGATACCATCAAAAGACCTCTGTACGGCATGGAAATCCATGCACAAAGAGAAAGACCCAACTCTCTTATGGATTTTATGAAAGGAAAAATGAGGGGCAGACACCTATGCAGTAGAGTCATACTGTTCTCCCTAGACATAGTGGCATAACCACCACCAACGGTCTGGTTGTGTGCTTGTGCGAGTGGTTGGCCGCATTGAACTAGACTTCTCTCCACTTTCCTTGCAGTCGAACCTGGTTCAAGATGGGGAGTCTCGCTTTGATCCAGGAAGCAAGTTGGGGTATAGTTGGCGTCAAGATGGGGCTCTGTGTGGTTCAAGTCGGCATTCAATTCGGTTTGAAGGACTTCACAGGTTCAGATTGGTGGTTATGTTGCTTAGAGATGATTGTACACCTGGGTCGAGTCAGCAAATGACACGATTGTTTCCAGCAGTTCGAATCAGTGATCTAGTCGGTTTGAGGCGAAGTCCTGTTGGTTTAATGCAGTGCTAAAAAAAAGCACACAAGTTGAAGGCTGCCACACTGGTGATCCAGTGTTGGAGTCATGATGGCGAGCAGCAGTACTGGTGCAGAGCTGCTTTGAGCCAATTTGTGGATGCAGGGGAGCAGTTTGAAGTAAATCGTTAATGTCACAAGCAGCACTGCAGATCCTGTGCAGGGCTGTCAGCGGGTGTGATGAGGGCCCGGGCAAACATTTTGGTGATGCCCACACCTTTACTTTATTTTCTTCATGGGCCAGCTGCTCTGCAAACAGGAGAGGTGAGCAATCTCCATTTGTGGCCCACTGCCATTGCTAACTTCACTGGACTCAACGAGACCTCCGTCTAAGAGAACATCATATATTGGAAATGATTGTACACCTAAATACCTTTCACAGGGGATGCATTAGAAAATCATATTCTTTCAACCAGGAGAATCAGACAAATGCAAAAGTTTTGAATTTCGTGAAGCAATGGGATAGACATGTTCCAGGCACTGCCATAATGGTTCTATCTGGCCACAACTGGATAATGATATGAGTACCTGGGCATATGATGGCAGTGCCTGACGAATGCTTATCTAATGCCTATGTCTATTCATAAAACAAAGCTGTTGGATTTGCCAAACTTGTTTTTGACAGGAATTCAGTGCAAGGAAACAGATGCATAAACACACATACTGCCTATAAAGCAATTGACTGATGGCACACTGGTTACGACAGTTTTATTACACTAGTAGCACATTTACCACTGTAATTAAGCCATGAACTCTCTGAAGACTGGTCCGAAATAACACTGTCAGGGCTTATACAGCACAAGATATGATGTTATTGCTTGTTAGATAAAATAGGTCACAGGGGTGTTTTTTGGACCGGGATGGGCAGGTAGTGGGTGGGAATGGCCATGTGTAGGAGAATGGCCAGAAGTTATCAATGAATGGGAAAATAACCAAACAACCACAAGCTGCATGTCTCTCCTCACATTCCACCTCCATCCTATCTGTACACCAAAGTCATTGTTTTGGTTTATAGGTGGCACCACCTAATAGGCCAAACTTAAAATCATACAGCCATCATATAGGCATGTACAGCTCGAATCCTCGGCTGGGTTGGACTTTGAATGACCCCAATTTTCTATTTTTTTTTATAATGCCTTTATATGACTGACTGTAAAAGAAAATGAATTGCCTCATATTTCCATACATATGCTGGCTTGAGAAACAGTGCTTTTAAACTGATTTGGGTGCAGAAAACAGATGTTACTCTCACCAGGATGGGACAGTTAACTGATCCTGATCGGAAAGATTACCCATGATCCCTTGCTAGATAATTCTGCATGCCCTGCTTTTCTGTTTAACCCTTTGTGGAATAGAGCCCCCGTTGCTGTTCCAACTGTCAAAGGCTAAGAAGAGATTACCAGCAGCTGCCAAAAGAGATTTGTTCCTCTGTTTATTGTCTTGTCCTAGGCATCAAGATCAGGTCCAACACCAGATATGCATTGCCCCTGTGTGCAGTCCCATGCCATCCACGTTCTCTGAAGATGCCATTTAAAAAATCTCAGGAGTGCTAGGGAATGTGTCCAAATGGTAATGCCGAATATGACGGAAACAAATTGTTCGAATGACAGATTGGATCGAGGATTTGATCGAATATGATCATTAGCATCAAATCTCCTATTGGAACAGCATTATAGTGAACAAGGGGATCGGTGGTTCACTATTATGTCAGCAGGGGTTGCAGCGGTATCCCCTGCACCTGACCACTTAAATATTTAAAAGAAAAAAAGAAAAAGGGACCCTGCAGCGTCGGATCCGATTCATGTCAAAGGGACGGATCCTATGCCGCAGGGTTGCAGGAGAAGCGGCGGATACGGTGGGGAGAAAGAAGGTAAGTAGGGGAAGGGGTTGGGGGTTTGGAGCATGGCATGATTTGATTTGTTTGGCTGAAGTGAAAACAGATTTGCGGCAATTCCGCCGTGAACCTTTATACTTCGGTTAAACAAACCAAATCCGTCCAACCCAGGTCAATGATGCTAGCTACTTCCTCTGGGTGTGCACCAGGCCGGGGGGGAGTGGGTTATCCTGCACCTCTGTAAACACTCAGATCACAAGGTCGGATTCAATGGACCGATCCATCCCATTTACAAACACTTCGATATAGGGATATCTCATGGCCAGAGTTGCTGCTGCAATAAGGTGATTTGAGAACGCCTGCCTGATGCATCTAACCCGGGGCACCAGAGGTACTATTTTGGTGCTAGAAACCTCAAAACAGGCTTCTTTATAAATAAGTGGGAACCCGAAGTAGTGGCCCACCTTTGCTTGCAATAAATATTGGCCCTGGCTGGCCCTGTCCATGCTGCTCCCCAGGATCACCCACATACTGTTGCAGAGCAAGGTAAAGAAGCTCTGCAGCATGAAGTGAAGATGCAGTGCAAAAGTCACACAGGAAGCATCATGGCTGTTAGGTCCACAAAGTAAGTTTGGCCATTTGTTGTGATCTAACATATCAAGATTCTTCGACTCCTAAAGTCAGATTAGGGAAATTGACCACAATTAAAGATACTGTGGTTACTTGAACAGGCCTGCGTACCTTGACTTTGACAAAAGGGGCAGGTGACCCACGGCGGGGGTAGATCGATTTATTTACTACCTTACTTTCTATTTGATGTAGCCAGACCATCGCCACCAAAACTCCACAGTCCATGACCCTCAGATGACAGGAGCACCCAGCATCAGAAAGGCAGCAACCGGAATTCCATGAATGGACTGAGCCTTGAGTGGAGATCATCCAGAATTTCTTCTGACTTGAAATGGCCCTGGGCACTGTAGCACAGATTGTTGCCATGTGGTGCACTGGGAGCTGGAGCCATGTGTGCAGCGTGACATGGGAAAAATTGTTACAATTTTGTTACAGTCCGTGTCGCGCCCGCACCATCGCCCATGCCATCTGCATTAATCGTGTATTTAATTTGTAAAGGAAAAGAGAATCTCTGTGCAAGCTACACACATACACATCAGAAGAAATTGGTTGAACCCTGTGAGACCCCTGCTGAGGGCGATTCCTGGGGAAGTTTTTCCCCCTGCAACTCCCTCGTGATGCCCATTGTCCTTTGTGAGCTCAAAGGGCATCAGACACGGTTTTAATGAGATTCAAAGTTATGCAAACAGGATAACAATTACTCATGGGCTTTCTGGTTGCTGGGAGTACCAATCTAGGAACTACAAGAAACGTCCTTTTGTTTTGTCCTCCTATTCCAGGAAGCTTTGCTGACGCCTAGAGGGGGTCCATCTCCTCCAGTGAGGAGCCTGGTTCCAGTGCAGATGCAAAGGGTTAGGCCTTGATCCAAACAGTACTCAGCCACAATGTTCCCTGGGGATTGTTAGGAGACAGCACTCTCCTCTGCTGTGGTTGGCTTCTAACTTCACCTCACTGTTGAAGGTATTTGGAACTGACTGCACTCCCAGTAGAGGTCAAGTGAATTCTTCTTGTCTTGTTGAAAGTCCACAGATGAATCAAGTAAGAAGTGAGTTAATCCTTCCTTTTAAAGAAAATTTGCCAATGGGATTGGACAAAAGCAAGCCTGATGTAAATGGACAATTATCTGTTGCTGTAACACGTGACTCTTTCCTTATTACATCATACCCAGAGTGCCTTGTCTTGCAGGACATTAAGGGGACAGGAACACAGAGAGCCCCAACAGAAAAGCAAGATGGCAGAATCCCTTCTCAGATCCACATTTCCCTTTCTGGATGCTCTAACGTCTTCCCTTTCACATATCTGCTGACTTAAAATACCCTGTATGATGCAACACCCAGTCCCGAGGCTTGCATTTGTTATGTGAGTCCCCCTCTGAAGATGGTTGATCATCCAAGTCCATTCTGTTCTGGTGAAAGAGATAGATACTGGAAACAATTTTGGTGCACCAAATATAGACCAAAAAAGGCAGTAAAAAAGAGCCAAAATCCACCAGGGGGCGCAGAGATGGTCTAACGCATCTCGGTCCGTCTCCTCTGCTGGGCACTGTTTGCGGGACATGAGCCCCCCCGACACCCCCAGAGTGAGGAGCTGGCATCACCCCCACCCCTCTAAGTGTGCTGGGCACCCCTGGCCCAAATTTGAGCCCCCGTGGTGGAGCCATTCGGGAGCTCGTAGCCTCCGAGTTTCAGAGGGACAGAAGCCCCTCCCCCCTGCGGCGCCACGGCTCCGCGAGAATCCACGGCGAGCCCGGGCCTGAACGAGGCCTGTGGAAGGGCTGGGCTGCCCCGTTTGACAGCCCCCCCGGCCTTGTGCACGACGGTGGAGGCGGGACACACCCGGAGGCATCCGCAGCTGATCCGGGATCTGGAGGAGGCGCCACAAACGCACCGCAGAGTTGGAGGCCTGCGCGAGGCCCGCAGAACGAGGGGAAGGATGGAGCATGAGGGCCCCCACTGGAGTGGGAGCTGCTTGGTGTGTTGTGAAGGGTGATCTGGAGTGCCAGGAATTGGCGACAGTAGTGTGCGGGAGGCAGGCGAGGCCCCTCACTGGCGCATGGACTCCCACAGGCTGAGGGGCAACTTGGCACCCAGGAGGTAAGGAGGTGCAGGCCAGGGCTGGACGACCTCCTGGGAATTGAAGGTGTCACGGGAAGAGGCGGGAGTGCGGCTGGGGAGAGCCCCTGGCATACATCGGAGCCCCGGAGTGGCCTTTGGCAGTGAGGTGTCCCCCGTGTACCGCAGGTCCCAGCCAGCCAGAACAAACACACGGGGCCCTGTTGGGAGAGGTTGGCCCCAGCGGACCACACTGAGGTGCAGACACAGGGGCCTTGGGATTGGTCCTTCCCGCGCTTAGCCTATGGAACAATAAACACTGCCACAGCTACGACGGGAGTGAAGTTAAGCGGTTTGAGGGGGGAGAGGTGAGGTGGGAACCCTTTGGGGGAGAAACCTACACCTACAGGAGTGCATTAGTCGGGGACTTGGACCCCCGTTGCTGGGGCTCCACTTCTCCCCCCTCGGCTGACATTGGTCCCCGCCCCCAGTGGTGTTGACTGCGTATGTGATAGCGGGTCACCTTGGGCACAGGCTTTTGGGGGAGGCCCCCACGGAGCAGGGATGCTTGGGGAGAGTCTATGAACTGGAAGGAATCCCTACAGAAGTTTCACCGAACGCCCCCTGATCCCCTGATACCCCCTGAAATGGTGGCCTTGGCGCAGCAGGAATCTACAGATACAAGCACAGTCACCAGGTGCATGGCGGCCCTACTGGAGGAAATTCGAGGCTTAAGGGCGGACATTGCTCTACGTCTGGACACCTTAGATAAAAAGGTGGACAATATTGATGAGGGTTCAGGCACTGGAGAATAATACAGCTTCGAGCGACATCTTTGAGATACAATTCGACATGCGCCTGTCGGAGCTCGAGAGGAGAGAAGAGAAATGCTCCTTAAAAATGGACGACTTGGAGAATAGGGACCGCCGCTGTAACCTGCGTTTCCTAGGTTTTCCGGAAAACGAAGGCAAGACCCAAGCAGACATCATTAAGGCTGTGAATGCAGTAATAGGAGTGCTATTTGAGGGGGCCAACACCAACGAACCCACCATTGACAGGGCCCATAGAGCAGGCCAGAGGCCCCAGATCCGTTCTAGTTCGCTTTCATTACTTCTCTGAGAAAAGCAGGATCCTCAAACTGGCTCGCAAGAAGGGCCCAGTGGAGTGGTAGGGGGCCCAGATCTCGGTGTATCAGGACCTGTCGGCCTTCACCCTGGCAAGACGTCGCCTCTGTTCCCCATTGACGAAGATGCTCCAGTCCAAGGGGGTCCAATACAGGTGGGGATACCCATTTTCACTCACTTTTGAGTTTGAGGGCTACAAGTATGCCCTGATCACTGAGGACGATATCCAGAGAGTATCGGGCAAACTTTTGGACAATTCAAATATGGAGATGGGGGAGCAAGACCGTGAGAGATCCCCGACAGGCCCAAAAGGGAACAAAGCTCCAAAGGAAAGGTGCAGAGTTCGAGGCCAAAGGAAATTTAGGAGAGTGGCCACAGCTTCCCAGGAACTTCCGAGCAACTGAAGCAGGCTCCTGGTGCCCGACGAATAACCTGCATTTGACTTTGTGAATGGAGGGTGATGTAACTGTTTGTGATTTGCATTGTTCCTGGGGGTGGGGGGGCTCGAGTTGTTGTTTATGAAGAGTTAATGAGCCCGGAGGGGGGAGATAATGGTGGCCTGGCCTGGCGATAGGATGAAGCCATGGAACAACCAGGCGATCAGAGGGGAGGATGGAGGGGGGGTGATGCGTGGAGGTTGGGTTGCTGGGGTTACAGTTATGGCGCGCCAAGTTTTTTGTTTTTTCTCAAACCCCCGGGCTGTCTCGAGCCGTAAGGGGGTTGCGAAAGCATTGGGGTAGTAACAACGCTTGCTATTCTAAGAAGGGAGCTATGAGCCTTTACCTGTGCTTTAATGGATGATTCACTCCAATTCTTGACAGTGGGGTCACTGAATGTACGCGGGCTTAACTCGCCTACAAAGAGGTCGCTAATTCTGAGGGAATTTGCGAGGCTGCGGCTTCACTTTCTCTTTGTGCAGGAGACTCATTGGATTCGGGGAAAGGAGCCTAAGCTCAAGGCCAAAACCATTGATCAGATGTTTACGGCTTCTTCCCAGGCAAAGAAGCGGGGAGTAGCTTTGTTGGTTTCCCCCGGGGCCCACTTTGTGTTTAAAGCCTCAAAAGCAGATCCGGATGGACGGTATCTCATGGTAATGGGGGAGGTGCGGGGCCGCTTGTTCACATTGGTTAGCATATCTGCTCCGAATGAAGCGCAGGATACCTTCTGGGAGGGAATGAAAGAGATAATGATGTCATTTTCTGAGGGCACCCTACTGTTGGGTGGTGATTTTAACATGGTGCTCTGCCCCGAGAGGGATAGGAAGTCTGATAAGCCCTGCCCAACATCCGTATCCACAAGAAATTGGCGTTGGCCTTCCAGGAAGTGAATGGGGAACTGGACTTGTGTGACACGTGTATACCCGAGCGGGGCCGGAACCCCGATTACACATTCTATTCAAAGCCACATGCTGTTTTCTCTCATATAGACTACATCCTGGTTGACTCCACGCTGCAGGGAGAGATCTCAAATTCGGGAGTGGAGATCGTCCCTTGGACGGATCACGATATGGTAAAGATTAGGATTGGCCTCCCCCCTGCCCCGGCAACCGGATCCCGGTGGAGGTGGACAGGGAGATACGCCAATCCCTCTTAGCAGCCATAGAAGATTATTTTACCCTCAATGACAACGGGGAGGTTGGTACTATGGGAGTGTGGGAGGCGTTTAAGGCAACTATTAGAGGCACCCTCATTGGTATAGGGTCTGGGAGAAAAAGGGAGAGGGGCCGGGAGGAGAAGTTGTTAAAGGAAAAGATAGAGGCTATCCAACCGGGGGGGAAGTTGAAAACACAGATGTTTCCCGGGAAGTGGGAGGAGCTGCAGAGGTTGCGTTCTAAGTTGGCAGACCTCATGGTGGGACAAATGGAAAGGAAGATCTCGTTTCTGAAACAGAAATACATGGAAAAGGGGGAAAAGGCGGATAACATATTGGCCTGGAGACTTCGTGAACTTAGGAACAGTAGGAGGGTGAATTCGATTCATAACCCGGAGGGAGACTCAACCGTGAGGGATAGTAAGATATCGAAGCAATTCAGGCTATACTATGAAAAATTGTATTGTTTGGAATATACTGGGCATGGGAATGACGTTGACAGCTTCCTGGACTCCCTTCCAATCCCGGGCCTTCTCCCTGACAAAGCTGATTCCCTCGAGCATCCCATTTCCCTGGAAGAAGTAATAGATACCATATCCTCTTTAAAGAGCAGCACTGCCCCGGGGGATGATGGTTTTACAGTTAAGTTCTATAAGACCTATAGGTCCACGCTTGCCCCATTCATGGCTAGGATGTTTAATGCTTCACTGGATCAAGGCACCCTCCCACCCACGATGATGTCAGCCTTAATCATAGTCCTGCCTAAAGAAGGCAAGGATCCCTCCTATTGCCAATCATATCGCCACATATCCCTCCTTAACACCGATGTTAAAATATTGGCCAGGCTCCTAGCGAATAGGCTAGCGAAACTCCTCCCTACCCTAGTACATGGTGATTAAGTGGGCTTCATCCCGGGCCGCCAGGGATCAGATAATATAAGAAAAACTCTCGACCTTATGCACGAGGCATCTAGACAAGGGGTGGAGGGGTACCTTCTGTCGCTACTCTCAGAAAAGGCCTTCGGCCGTGTCGAGTGGCCTTACATGGGCAGGGTTCTC
This sequence comes from Ambystoma mexicanum, assembly GCF_040938575.1. NCBI lineage: Eukaryota > Metazoa > Chordata > Amphibia > Caudata > Ambystomatidae > Ambystoma > Ambystoma mexicanum. The sequence continues at coordinate 262,072,669 of NC_090940.1, forward strand.
CGAAAAATGGGTCTGGGAGACAACTTTTGTAGGTGGGTCGCAGCACTATATAATGGCCCCTTGGCGAGAGTACTGGTCAATGGAGGCACTTCAGACCCCTTTTCCCTTTCTAGAGGCACCCGGCAGGGATGTCCCCTGTCACCCCTATTGTATGCGTTGGCAATGGAGCCCCTGGCCATAGCGGTTAGGAACGACCCGGAAATCACGGGATTACGGTGTGGTGATTGTGACTTTAAACTCTCCTTATTTGCAGACGATATTCTGGGCTACCTTACAAACATTTAAGACTCCCTACCCCGGTTATTTTTCTTGTGCACAACTTTGGCTCTGTTTCCGGACTGAAGATAAACGCGTCCAAATCAAGCATCATGCCCATGGGTCTGGGGGATCGAGACATCGGAGGTGACGCCGACATTCTGGGGGTTAGAATAGAAAGGGAGTTCACTAGGTACCTGAGCACCACCATCCCCAGAGATCTATCCAAACTATACCAGTGTAATTTCCCGGGGATCCTAGCTCAGGTTAGCAGCGACCTCAGATGGTGGGCACCCCTCACGCTTTCCTGGCTTGGGCACATGGTCACAGTGAAGATGAATATCTTGCCCCGCCTCCTCTACCTCTTCGCAGTGCTTCCCGTTGTGATACCTGAGACCTTTTGTGAGGTGCTTCAGTTCCGTGTCCTCCAATTCATTTGGAACAGCAAGAGGCTGAGAATTAAAACCTCCACCCTGACCCTCCCAAAGCTTTATGGTGGTTTTGGTCTCCCCGACTTCCGGCTCTATTATAAAGCAGCCCAGCCCGGGTGATGTTGGAGCATATGAGGGATGACATGGGAACATATTGGACGTATGTTGAGGACAGTCACACCCACCCGAAAAAAGTTAGAGACCTTTTGTGGGCCCCCCCTAAAGCTCTACCCTATCAGCTCAGAACACATCCCACCCTGGCAGCCCTGTGGGCAGTATGGAAGCCCAATAAAGCTAATAAACAGCTGTCTTCTTGGCCCTCCCCCTTGTCCTCGCTCTGGGGCTCCCCATTGACCTGGGCTCTAGGGGCTTCCGAGACACTCAGGCCTGGTCAGACATGGGCTTGGAGAGGGTCTCTCAGCTCTCACGTGAAGAGGGCTTCATAGAGTATGACAACTTGATTGAGGCATTGGTTGATAGACCCCCCACGGTCTTTGAATACCTATGCTTGAAGGGGATTTTGACCCACCCTCGATGGGCCGACCAGCTTAGACGCCCCCTCACTCCTTTTGAAAATATCCTGGCCAAAAGTACAACTCGAAAGGGTTCCTTGTCTAAGTTTTATAGTGTTTTGATAACGGCGGACCTAGAGGGTAGACAACCCTTCAAAAACATATGGGAAGAAAGGCTGGGCATGACATTGGATGACCACACTTGGAGGGCTGTCTTTAAATGCATCTTTATGGGTTCTCTGTATACCGCTGCCATGGAACATAGCTTTAAAATCCTCCACTCGTGGCATCGCCCCCCGGCCCTTTTGTCTAAGATGTTTAGTGATGTGTCCCTCTTTTGCCCTAGGGGTTGTCACCAACGGGGAACCTGGTTTCACATGTGGTGGAGTTGCCCGGTCATACAGGTTTACTGGTCGGCACTACTCAGCTGGATTAAGGACATTGAGGGGTTTAGCCCGTCCCTGCAACCGTTGGAAATTCTACTGGGCACTCCCATGCCGGAGACAGAATCAAATGTTTTCCCCAAGGTCATTGGTCCCATGCTGCGAGCGGGGAGGCTGGCTCTCGCCCAAAAAGGGAAGAGCGCCTTGGCCCCTTCCAAGGAGGAATGGCTCTGTAAACTGAGGTCGATTTTTGTGTATGAAAAACTTACTGCAATAACAAACGATACTATGACTGATTTTGTATAGGAATGGACAGCAGTTCTTCTCCATGATGATTGTATTACCATGCTTTTGTAGAATGAATACTGAGCTGCTCCGATGTGGTACGCGATTTCACAACCCCCAAGGACCCGTGATGTTTCCTGTTCAATTGACTTTCTATTGGACCCCACTGTCTCAAGTGGTACTCGTAACAATCATGTGGTATGCAAGTGTTCTCCCCTAAGTTTCAATAGTTTGCAACACCTCAAGACGTGGCATGTTGATTTATTGGGGGGGTGGGGTGGGAGAGGGGAAATGGGGAAGGGAGTTAATGTATAAAAGAGAAAATGTAATTGAGGATTTGGTTTATTCGAATGGTTTTGCTGGTTGGGTTGGCTTTTACACCCTACCTTATATGTATATTGTCAATAAAAAACAAATTTAAAAAAAAGAGCCAAAGTTGGCACTGAACTGGAACAAAGTTGTCTGAGAACCAAACATTATCATTAACAGAAAGCACAGGAGAGACTCTTTGACAACCATAATACTTTAATTTCAAAGTCATTGTGGATCTTTTTGCTTAAAGTTCATCCTGTTACACATCCTATGTAATTAATTTGAAAACAATTCTCAAAATCAAGAATCAACCTTAGTGGTGAAATCACTTCAGGAAAACCAACCAGTATAAGTAATAAAAGCAAAGGAAAGGTATCACCGGAGTAATATAATGCAAAGTATTATAATATTCAAAACCTAGTGTTGGAAACACAACCTTCCAATTGCAATGTTTGGCATTTATGAAATATCACATATACTGTGCAAGCCCTTTCTTCACCATCTCTCTGATCTTCAGTCTGTTGGTGGTAAAAAAGGCAGGTCTTGCTCAGCTCCCAAAGAAGTACATATTACACTCTAATATTATGGATGCATTCTGAATTCCTAGAAAAAATAATCACACTTGGTAAACTATGCAATATTTATACCACTTCTTAAACCATAGAAAAATCTTTGAGGTCCATAACATGTGCAATTTTTTAAAATCTATTGTGAGGAACCAGAAATGAGATGTGGACACAGAGGACTCATAATTGTGGTTATATACTTTTATAAAAAAATAAAGGGGTTGGAAAATTCCTCTTCCCCTAATCTCAGAGGTATTTCACAACCTCAACCAAAACTAATGATCTGTCCTGTGTCACAAAGTTCAAAATGTCCTGTGTCCGAACTCCTATCCTAGCTGTGCATTCTAAATGTAACTCTAAGATAGTTAAGGAGTCTATCTTTGGCTTAAAAAGTGCACAAATGTTTAGGTTCAACAAAACAAAAGGTACAACACCAAAATATAAATCAAAATGTATAATGTTCACAGTTCCAGGGAATGGCTCCCTTCCCCAAGTTTCTCTCCACAAAACAAAAGTTCAAAAGAATAACCAAGTACTTTTTTTTTTTTTTTTTTTATTACTTGTATATAATCAAAGAGGAAGATTTTTACAAGGATGCGATCTAAGAATAAGGGGAGCATCTTGAGATTTGTGGTCAAAATCTCAGCGTGTCGTGTGCAGTAGTGGTCTCAAAGGTTTTCTGTGACACGGACATCAGATGCTAGGAGCCTTGCCACTGGAAGTGAATGGCCAGGGGAGCGCCTAGGTTGCAGCGTTGATTTTGTTGAAGGCAGCTTCCATTATTTTGGCCGTCGCAGCAGCCCAGCGGGATTTTTCACCAGATATTAAACTGTACCACCATGTTTGCTCATCGATCAGTACCGAGTCGAGCCATAGGGGAGATAGAAAGGCTGTACGAACTTCAGTTAAAACGGGGCAGTTTAGGAGAAGGTGGCGAACGGTCTCGGTAGAGTCCGGAAGTTTGCACAATCTGCATGTGGTGTTGGTCGCCAACCTTCTCATCGCTAAGATTTCCCGCCTATGGAGCAGATTTAAGCGCGCTCTTAGAAATATAGAGCGAAGCTTTTTGTCTGGGAATCTCAGACAGTACGCCATGGGAAGTTTCAATTTATTGTAAGTCGGTGGAAGATGATTAAGGAACTTGGTTGCCGCCGCTTTGTCAGAAGTATTAATCCAGTCTTGTAGTTTCAGTTTTTCACTGACTCTTTGCGGGTTTGAGATCAGGTTGTTTAATGTACAGTGCAAGTCTTCCAGTTTGGTTTTTTGAAGGTGAGTCCAATTTTGGACAGCCTTACAGTTCGATGACTCGAGTTCTTGGCCGATGATGTTGGAAATTGGCAGGCCGTCCTTATTAAGAATCTTCCTGAAGAGGGCCAATGAGGACCCACTGACGGAGGCACTTAGTGATAAGAGGCCCAGGTCTCGTCTGATGGCTTCGATTGGAATGGCGGTGGGTAGGCCTAGGAGCGATTTCCAAATGTAGGCTTCCAGAGACCGCCACAGTGTGGACGGAACAGTGAACATGGCGTCCATGCCATAGGTCAGGGTCGGTATCATTTTACCTTTCTAGAAATTAATGGCCGGCACTAGCGAGAATTTGCCATACTTTCTGTCGATCGCTCTTAGTTGAGATGTAAGTTGTTTAGTTTTAGACCACAGACGTTGTTGCATTGTGAGTTCCTGCGAGGAGCCATCGAAAATCACTCCTAGATATTTGAAGTGCGAGACCACTTACCAATAACCAAGTACTTTATAGACCAAGAGGATAAACCCTCCTCTTCGTATTGCAATACACGTTACGGGAAATAACCCTATTAGTGACAGAAAATGTGTATTCACCAAGATAAAGTGTACAAGGAAGGTACAAAAATCGCATTCCCTAAAGGACCATCATCCTAAATGTGCACCAGTAACTTTATACACTGATTATAAAATATCTTTAAGTATCGGGATGTCTCAAACCACTTCCAGGTATACAGGACTCTCCATTTACACAGTTTCAGAGCTTGGAGACCCTCACTTTACCTTACAGTGACCATAAATTACTTTCTTTGGTTATTACAGGAAATCACCAACAACTGAGAAACCATACTGTTAAACAGTGCTTGGCAATTAACGTTGCCAAGACCAGATTAAGATGGACTGATGCGAAAGTGTCAGCGTACTGGCAATCAAAGACCTGTCAGCAGGATTTGAATAATGCAAAATGCCAATACAAAAACTGGCTCAAATTGTATAAACATATCATGTTTCAACATGATATTGAACAAATGGGACGGGCAATAGCGAACAAAAATTCGGCCGAAATGTGGCATTTACTCAATACTCACTCCTCCCTTAGCCAAGCTGATGCTCAACTAAGTGTGGTCAATGAAGACAAGTGGATTGATTATTATACTAATCTATATGCCGACCCGGTGTTTGACAAACATCACAGTCCACAGTCTGCAAATGCAGACTGGTCCCTGAGTTTCTCTCCATCTGATATTGAAGACCTGATATGCCGTGCTAGCTCCTCCAGGGCTGGAGGTCCCAATGGCATTACCAACTGTATGCTTAAAGCAAATATATCAGAATGGGCTTTGATCTTTCTACTTGTTATCAAGACACCAACAGTATTGATGTCTTGGAAAACATCTGTGATCGTACCCAGCTTTAAGAAGGGGAATCGCATGTTACCACAAAACTATCGACCCATTGCATTGTTGGATGCCCCGGGTAAGATATTCTCGAAATTGGTGCTCAGGGACTTTAATGTGTGGACGCTTGCAAATGATTTGCGTGACCAGAATCAGATGGGCTATGTGCCAGGCATGGGCACTCATATCAACTTAATATGCCTGAATGCAATCAAGGCTCTGTCAAAAGAGAAATTATATAGTGACTCCTATTGCAATAAATATATGTATATTGGCCTACACCAAGCTGCTCGAAAGTCGCTTGCGAAAGAATCCATGTTGCAAGGTCCTGACCTTAAAATCCATGTAAGCCACCATTTTAGGTTCATCCGCCATTTTAGGATTCACTTTGCAAAAGTCACCATGTGAGTTAAAATGGTGGACAATGTCATTCCAGAATACAAGATGGCTGTCTTGACCTCTGTACATAGCTAATATGTAACTTGCCTGCATGCACTTGTTGAGGTCGTGAACTGAGACCTTGTCCTTCGTTGACTTGTCTGTAAGGGATTACTCGTGTAAAGAAACTAATCCACGAGTATACTATAAAAAAAATGTATTCAAATACTGAAAATAGAACACTTGTTTATCCACATGTTATTAATGTTTAAAGAAGACTAACATGGAAAATCCCAGATCACACAGTTGCTGTATAGGCTTGTTGATACATGTATTAAAGGCAAACCAGTTATATGCGGTTGTTTGAGACTTGGCACGAACCCTAGATGTATTAAGTGGAATATTAACCCGAAGTGGGGCTGGACATCGTGCCCACAAAGTGTATAAAAAGCCAATGCATTCTAATGTACAGCGTCTCTCACTGAACACACTGAACCACGCTGGAGTTCGTTGTGTTGTACTGAGGGCCAATAGCTATCTGATTTTTGCTCTGTTTTTGTAACTGGATTAAGTATAAAATAAAGTACTTTGTATGTTCCTTTGTAACCCGTGTTTTGTGTATTTCCTTTCGGAGTACTCAGCCTCGATATTCTGATTTTGTTTTCACAGTTGCCGCCCGAATAGGGACCCTCAAGATTGATGTCGGATTATTGAAAGTTGACGCAGGCTATCGGACCGGGATCGGACGGTGTGACAAAAAGGGGTCCCACTGAATGAGACGCGACACCTGAGCAGCGCTGCTCGACCCAATCCATGGATGATTAGCTTGAGGTCTGAGACAGCATCTTGACGAGGGTCCACTTATCGAGGCGGGCAGATTTGCCGAAATCACCATACACGAGGTAAGATTAGTTAGGTAAGATTCTTTGAAATCCGATTGGAACGTGACCCAACTCTTAATTCAACCCTGAAAATTTGAATTTGGTGCATTGTATCTGCAGAAATAATTATTGACCAGGTAACACCAATAATTTGATATACCTGGGAAATTGTCTACATGCTTCAGGGCATTGTTCCGCAGCGTTAGACAATCTTTGGAATTTAGCCGCCCAGCAACACAGGAGGGGTCGCCTGCATGTACTATGTACTGTAAGCATGGCATTGGAAGTATAGTATTTAATGACATTTGGCACAGACAAACCAGACATGCCTCCAAACTTCAGTGGCCAATCAATGGTAGTTTCAAAATCCCTTGTATTGAGTATTTAGAGTCAATTCTCTGAAAGAAAAAGGCTACACCTGCAGCATTTGATGTTTTGCAGAATTGGAAAAAAGAAGCGTTGCAACAACTTAAAAGTAGAGAGAAGCATGGGCGCCGTCATAATACAAACGCCGAAAAAGCATTAGTGTATGACCAAGATAAACATTCTGAATCAACTAGGAATATAGATAGGGCCTTCTCACTTGGAATTCAAAAAATATATCCGTCCAAAGACCTCCATGCTTCTGATGAATTTATAGATAAATTGTTAAATGAACGAAGGCCTGGTGCCTCTGCGCCACCTCCGTATGTTCCTCTTCCTGCTGCTTTACCTCTTCCTCTTGTTATTCCTGCTCTACCTGCTGTTGTTCCCGTTGTTCCTGCTTCTCCTAATGTTCCCCTTCCTCCAGCTCCTCCACCTCTTCTTATCGCACCAGTTACAGTACCTCCATTGAATTTGCCTGCTCCCTCTCTTCCAAGTGGTCCTGAGCCGATTGTAATCGATCGAGGTGCAGGGTCAAAGGTTGTCAGTCGCAATACTGTACTACCGGAGAAGAAACGTGAGTTAATTGCATGGGCTAAGCATTGTATGGAGAAGGGTGATCAAGCTAATGTTTCTGCCACACTTTGTAATATGGATAATTTTCCTGAGAATTTTTTTTTTATTGAAGGTTTAGGGATTTAGTTATGTGTAATGTGGTGAAAATTAAATAATGCAGATCTCCCGGAAGGGTTAAGGGATCTAAATACTTTAGCGTTTTCTAGAGACACTGTGGAGAAGGTAAATGAGCATGTCGAGAGGTTATTTGGTTATAGAAAGGAGTTAGAAAAGTTACAGAATGAGGATGACGAGGAAGAAAGTATGTATGTACATAAACGGTTCCTTCCTTGTCGTAAATCGATATCTGAGGAAGCACGAATTTGTACGAAGGACGCACTTAGATGGATTTCGGATATGTCGATAACTCCAGTTGAAGTATATGACACGTATAGTCAGTATACGCCAGAAATGCAGAGGAAAGTGATACAGGTAATGATAGAGTACCTACAGGATGATTGTGTAAAAAGGAAGATTAGTTGCCCCACAGAGTTATTGAGTATTTACAAGACAGCTTTTTCACTTGACACATCTTCGACTGCTTTAGCGCTCGATTTAGCTCTGTTGCTTAGTAAGCTTTCAGAGTCACCTACTTCTCAGTTGCCTATGAGAGAGGTTCCTCCGACATTTGTCCCTAAGGTTGAGGTTGCGGCTGATGCTGTGCAGGGTATAGTTGCTGTGAACATTCCTGCACACTATGTATCACAGTTCGTTCACGTCCCGTTCTCAAGACAGGAAGTGAATTCTATTAGGCAATCCATTCCTGATATTAGGAAAAATCCGACAGGATTCTATAAAGAAATAGAGTCCGACTTGCAATCCTCAGTATTCACCTTCGGCGATATTGATTTGTTATTCCCTGTACTCCTGCCCGTAGATTTGTGGAAACAAGTTAGAGCTATAGATGACGTACCAGGGTTGGGAGATACATGGGTAAATATAACTAGACTCGATGGAGAAAAGCCAGCTGGTGAAAGACCGCCTCAGGTGATACTAACTTTGCCTGATAGAATTATTGCAAAATTAAAAACTATAATTCCAGAGAAAAGAATTATATGGGACAAACTTACTGCCTGTGTCCAAGTAAAGTCTGAGGGTGCTACCAAGTTCATTAATCGGTTCAAACAGGTATTCTCGGATTTCAGTGGACAAGACCTAGACACAGAGACTGGGAAAAGGTTGTTTGTGGACAAATTTGTCAGTGGATTGCTGCCTGACATCCAGTCACAAATTATGTCTTCTTAGAGCGCTTGGCAGGCGAAATCGCAATCAGAAGTACTGCACATGGCTCAGTACTACGAGAACCGTGTCAATAATGAAAAAGATAGGGTTGAATAACGAAAAGGTGATTTGAAAACTAAAGTGCTATTGCAGCAAATTTTTAGAGGCCCCAGAGGGGGAAGTTCTCAGATTAGAGGTCAGTATGTCCCGTAAGGGAATGTGCCCTTGGGTCCTGTGAACATTAACCAGTGTGCTTATTGTCGTCAAGAGGGTCATTGGCGAGCACAATGCCCCGTCCTTCAACAAAGGTCAAATAATACATTCGGAAATATGGGTAGACGATCCAGAGGTCGCCCGAGTGTATGGGGCCCTGTTAGAGGCCAGTTTGCACAGGACCCTCAGCAACCTTTCTCGCAGGATAATCAGATTTCAAGTGTGGACACCAGGAACATATTTGATCATCCTTCCGCTGCATATTTATCTGAAGAGCTTCCTTTTGATGACATTCTGTTTCGTTAGGATTGCCCGAAGCAGGGTTTGGAACCTAAACCTATTCCCATCAATAAGAAAGGTCCCTACGTTGAAATGATGGTGGGAAGTAGGAAAGATCAGTTTTTGATAGGCACTGGAGCACAGAAGTGTTCCATTGATCATTCATGGGTTCCAAAAATTCCACTGTCAGGGCAAACCCATGTTTCTGTAGGGTTTTCTGGCACACCAGTTGTTTGTCCGGTTTCTTTGCCGGGACCTATTTCTTTGGGTCCCTTTACGGACCACTGTCCATTTCTGTTGACTTCGAATTGTGGAGAGAACTTGCTGGGGTTGAATCTGTTAAAAGAATTAAATGCAGTGATTTATTGTTCTTCTGATGGAGTGCGCTTAACGATTTCACCACAGCAATTTTCTGTCTTGAAATTCTTGACTAGACCTTTGCCGCCAGAATTTATTAATGTACCAGAGAGCTTTTGGGCTGTTGACGACAATGATGTCAGTGTTTTACATAATGTACCTGTTAAGATAGTTTTGAAACATGGAATTGAGCTGCCACGCATTCCCCAGTATAAGATTTCAGTTGAGGGCGAGCAAGCTTTGAAATGCATTGTTTCTGATTTTGTGCATCGCGGGGTGATTGAAGAAATTTCAGGAAGTTTATGTAACAGTCCAATTTTACCCATGTACAAGAAAGGCGATAATGCAATTCCATTCCGTTTCATAATTGATTTACGTGCCATTAATAAAGTCTTCGCTCCACAATTTCCAATTGTGCCTGATGTGACGACAATCCTAACCATGATTCCATCTACAGCTACTTACTTTAGTGTGGTGAATCTAAAGAATGCTTTCTTTAGTATTCCTATACACAAGGCTAGTAGATATTTGTTCGCGTTCACCTTAGGGGGACGCTCGTTCACATTTACTCGTGCACCTCAAGGGTACACAGAGAGTCCCAGCATTTATAGTAGGGCTTTGAAAGAACAACTTGATGCCCTTGAATTGCCCTCTACCTGTACTTTGCTTCAGTACATTGACAATTTGCTTTTAGCTGCTGACTCTGAGAGTGCCTGTAAGGAGGGCACTATGTTATTACTTATCCATCTAGCTAAGCATGGTCACAAAGTTTCGCTTTAAAAATTTCAATATTGTTGCCAGGAGGTCGCCTATTTAGGCTATCTCCTGTCAAAGGAGTGAAGAAGATTGACACCTGAAAGAATAAAACACATTTCTGGCATGTCTGTCCCAAATACACAGAAGGAAGTTAGAGCCTTGATAGGTATGGCTTCTTACTGTAGGTTGTGGATCCCGAATTTCTCACTAGTGATCAAACCGATGTTGGCTTTGATGAAGAAGGGCATTTCTTCCCTATTGCCATGGAACGCGGAACACCAGCAATCGTTTGGCTTGCTTAAGACTGCAGTTTTGGGCACACCAAACTATGAAAAGGCCTTTGTGTTGTTTGTGCATGAATGTGATGGATGTGCTTTGGCTGTATTAACGCAGGAACATGGAGGGAAGAATAGGCCGTGCGGTTACTTTTCTTCCGCCCTTGATCCTGTAGCATGCGCTTTGCCAAGATGTTTGCGAGCTGTCGCTGCTGCTGCTGTGTCTGTAAAACAGAGTGAGGGAATGGTCCTAGGCCTTGATCTAACCTTGATGGTGCCTCACTCTGTAGATGTTCTACTGAACCGAACTCAAACGCAACACCTCACTTCTACACGGTTGACATGATATGAATTGATCTTGTTTGCTCCTCACATTCAAATTAAGAGGTGTTGTGTTCTTAATCCGGCTGAACTCCTACCTTTCCCGCAAGATACTACTTGCAGCGAGGAAGTGCCACATGATTGTTTGTATACGACTGAACAAGAGACGAAGGGTAGAATTGATTTGAAAGATACTCCTTTGGCTAATCTGCAAGGAGAGCTGTTTTGTGATGGCTCCTGCTTCTATCTTCCGGATGGTACATCCACAGCTGCTTATGCGATCACTACATTAAGCACGGTTGTGGAAACTAAGAGAATCACGCATAATTCTGGGCAGGCCGCAGAGATTATAGCATTAACCCGAGCTTGTGAACTTTCCAAAGGGCTTGCAGTAAATAAATATACTGATAGTCAGTATGCCTTTGGTGTGCTTCACAACTTTGGGAGACTTTGGTCAGAGAGAGGGTTCCTAAATTCATATGGCACCAACATCCAACATGGCTCCCTAATAGTACAACTAGTCTCAGCGCTTGCGCTCCCTACTCAGTTAGCAGTTATGAAATGTGCAGCACATCAAAAGATTACAGATGACATAGGGAAAGGGAATGCTTTCACTGATCAGATAGCTAGACAAACTGCTACCGATCTCCTTACGGAGATGTATGTTTCAAGGGAGACTGTAAATGCTCATGCAATGGATGAGGGTGTTGTGTCTGTACGGGATATCTAAGCTGATGCCACTTTAGAAGAATCCAAAAGGTGGGCTGAAGGCTTGGGGAAACTTGATGATGACGGGTGTTGGGTGGATATGGCGGAAGGGAAATGGCTACTCCCTGACGCGTATATAATGATGATGGTCATCATGGCCCACGGTCCTACGCATGTATGTGCCCAGAAGATGACAAAAATGTTAGAGAAAGTTTGGGTAAATGACAACATTTCGAAAAATTGCCCAGCACTACCACCAGGATTGCATGATTTGCCTACAACACACTGTGGGAAAGGGGACAGTAACTCCAAGGGGAAGTTTTGGGCCACCCTCTGTCCCCTTTGAAGTGATCCACTTTGACTTTATTGAAATGGAACGATGTGATAATAAAAAATATGTGCTGGTGGTTATGTGCGCTTTTAGTAAATGGGTTGAGGCTTTCCGTGTTAAAGATGCTACAGCCATGACTACTGCAAAAATCATGTTAAAGGAATACTTCCCCTGGTTCGGGCTGCCAAGAGTTATCTGATCGGACAATGGTCCACATTTTGTCGCTGCTGTAATTCTGCAGATATGTACGGCATTACGAATTGACAAACGGTTCCATTCAGCCAGACATGCTCAGAGCGCCGGACTAGTAGAAAGACACAACGGTATGATTAAGAACAAGCTCGCTAAGACGTGTTCCGGCACCAAACTAAAATGGCTGGACGCCTTACCGATCGTGTTGTTATCCATGCGTACAACCCCTCAAACTAAGACTGGGCTCTCTCCATTTGAGATGGTAATGGGGAGACCTGCCAATATTTGGAACCTTCCTAAATGCAATTCATTGAGAAATGTTGAAAATGTATTACTTTCCGATTATTGTAGCCAGTTGACTAAAAACCTGTATTTGATTTATTACCAGGTACGAGAAGCTTTACCTGTGCGATAGGAGGGCCCGGGCCACAGCATACGGCCTGGAAACTGGGTGCTCGTCAAAGCATTTGAGCACTCCTCGCTGGCGTGGGCCGTTCCAATTCCTGTTGGTCACCCAGACAGGGGTATGGGTCGCTGGGAGAAAGAGCTGGAGACACGCGTCCCATGTCAAGAAACTTCCTCACCCTGTGCCCCACGTTACAGAAGAAACAGAACCCCTCGCTAATACTGCAACCAATGATCCCAAAGCAGTAAGTAGCACTGAGGGTGTGTCGGAGAAACTCCCTGAACCTGTGAGGCCTGGGGAAGCTGCCATTTTGTCTCCACACTCTCCAAAAGTTTTGCATCCAGAAACTGCTATTTCAAATTCGGCATCTTCACTTGTTTCTGACACGCTGCTTCCAGCAAGAAGTGATGACATATCTGGATCAATCAGTACCGGGAAAAGTAAGGTACAATCTGCGTCCAAGAAAATAGACATACGGCACGGTTTTGCTGTGCATCTGATAGACTTACGGCATGGTTCGGCTGTGCATTTCAAGAAGAAAAGGATCATCGAGGGCTTGTTTTTGCCCAAATATGAGAAAGGGGTTTCTGTTGGCTAGGGTTGTGGAAGGACTAAGAAATCGCTCGACCAGGAGGTCGCCAGCAACGAACATTGTGGTATCCGTTTGAAGACTACAGTCCCTGCTACTGCTACCGCTCGTATGGGACTTGTAAATAAGGGGGTGACCAACCGGGACGATGGACAAAATGCCTGGGCCCCGAAAATGTATTGCTGTATTTTTATAATGATATTTGGGTTTTTAATAGTCGCTGCATTAGGATTGTGGTACCTTGAGGAAACTCAGTCTTTAGAACTTTTGTTACCTACTGAAAGTACACCTATTGTTCCGACTCCCTTTGTACATTTGCATACTCTATCCTCTAGGGATTCTCAGCATAGACAAAGGTATCACAATAACACTCTACTTCTTATTATGAATGCTACGCATGCCATTTTTAATAAATCTAACTGTTGGGTCTGCTCACATTTACCGCAACACGGGGACTAGTGAGGTTGGTATATTCATCCCTTACCTTTGACAACTGCTTGCTATGCTTCTCTTAGAGCTCTGTTCTTTGGCCGGTGGAATGATTGCATCTCAGGGAACTTTGATGGCACCAATTTGAATAGTTTTGAGAAACGTGTTTTGACTCCCCTGGGATGCTTGCTTTTTGCAAACAGGAATAAACCTAACATTGCTTCTATTAGGCCTTCTGACAGACTGTCTCCTCCCTTCCAATCTTTGATTTCTTTTAAGATGGTTCCAATAGGCAGTAAGGATGCCATGCCTCCTTCTTACACTGTTAATCATAGCCCCGATTCAGTTTCTTTTTGCATACAGAGGAATGGAACTCAGTCAATGGGAGATTTTCTAGGTTGTGCCAACGTTGCAAATTCGACTGGGGAAAACAGACCTTTGTATGTAGGCGAACCTGTCTACTTTGTCTGCGGTAATGTAGCATTCCCATGGTTGCCCAGGGATTGGCAGGGGACCTGTTATTTAGGGATCCTGTTACCTGGGGTGTTTATAGCTAGCACAAGAGAAGTTTCAAAGGCTTGTCCACGGCGGGACGAGAATGGTGACACCCCACCACAAATCTTGGGAGATATAGCAAAATCAGTTGTGCCATTTTGGGGGCAGATAGCGAATTCGGAAGACGTTAGAAAGCTAGCGAGAGTACTGGAGAGAACCATCAACCGGACCACGGACATACTCTATAATATGACGTTAGAACAGAAGGCGATAAGACTAGTAGCACTTCAGAACCGAATGGCATTAGATGTCATTCTGGCTGAGCATGGTGGAGTGTGTAAATTAGTGGGGTCCACTTGCTGTGTTTTTATACCAGATTCCTCCCCAACTATCTTCAAGGCAATACAGAATCTGCACGTCCTTAGTTCCGAAGTGCATGTCCGCGAGGGAAACTGGGATCTTAGTGCTTGGTTCTGGGATGTCTTGCGATCTTGGGGTTGGAAGGTACTTTCGGTCTTGCTGATTATTTTGGGAATCCTGTTGTTTCTTTGTTGCTGTATTCAGTGTCTACCTGGTATTTGTTCGATGCTAGGGGTATGTTGCGCACAAGCGATAGGTTCGATAGGACATTAAGTGTATGCCCCAGATAAAACTTCCAAAAATATGTGTTGAAAGAAATTTTAGCAAATAACCTAATGGCAATAGATATTTCTGACAATGATTCAGGGTGCATGGACGATGATGCTTGGAGTTATTTTCAAGGAGATCCAAAGTAATTTTAGCACTTGGCATAGGCCAAAAGGAGGGTTTGTCAAAAGAGAAATTATTTTGTGCCTCCTATTGCAATAAATATATGTATATTGGCCTACGCCAAGCTGCTCGGAAGTCGCTTGTGAAAGAATCCGTGTTGCAAGGTCCTGACCTTAAAATCCATGTAAGCCGCCATTTTAGGTTCATCCGCCATTTTAGGATTCGCTTTGCAAAAGTCACCATGTGAGTTAAAATGGTGGACAATGTCATTCCAGAATACAACATGGCCGTCTTGACCTCTGTACATAGCTAATATGTAACTTGCCTGCAGGCCACTTGTTGAGGTTGTGAACTGAGACCTTGTCTTTCGTTGACTTGTGTGTAAGGGATTACTCGTGTAAAGAAACTAATCCACGAGTATACTATAAAAACAATGTATTCAAATACTGAACATAGAACACTTGTTTAACCATATTGTATTAATGTTTAAAGAAGACTAACATGGTAAATTCCAGATCACACAGTTGCTGTATACGCTTGTTGATACATGTATTAAAGGCAAACCAGTTATATGCGGTTGTTCGAGACTTGAGTCAAATTCAAAGTCAAATTCATTGGGTAGAAAAGAAAATAAACACAGCAATATGTCAATCAAAAATAATCATGTTTAGGTATGGCAAATTTTCCATTAAACCTGCATGGTTTTATTGGAACCAGAAGGCGGTGCCAGCACTTCTGTATGGCATTGAGACTCTTTCCACCAAATCTGGGTTTCAATTTGATAAATGGAAAGCCAAATTCTGGAGGCAAATTTTGCAGGTACCGGTTTGTGTCCTTCAAGCCTGGATTAGATATGAATTGGGCCTGGTTTCTCTACATGCCCTATATAATTGGAGAATCTGCTCGTTATTCAGGAAATGTTTGCTTTCAATGAATGTTAACATTATTTTGAGGTTGCTTTCTGCCTACATGTTTGTAACCGAACACTGTTTTATGGTCAAATAATGCATGTCGAATTCTAGCATCTTGTGATATCGCAATTGAGTTGCTGATTTGCAATCCTGATAAAGCTAAAGAGAAACTGTATAATATGGATTGGATACATATGTGTGACTTACGCATGGGTTATAAGGAGGATGATGCCTGCAGATTTCCACCAAAAAAATGCGCAACTGCCTCCATATTTAATCTGAGTACCAACACCAAAATACAGGCTTTCAATATTATGTATGCGATTTAACTTATAGCCGACGAAAAGCATTCTTGCAAAACTCCATTTGTTACTCCCACAAGAGAATTTTTGGCGATTCTGTAACAACACAAGCATACCAGAAACCTTGGAACATCTGATTACCCAATGTCCTGCATTACGTAATTTAAGAGAAATACATTATGCTAAACACTGTAAATATCTAGGCAATCTGGAGCACAATGACTGATGGGCAATTATTATGAGTAGTGAACTTTTACCAATTCAGCTGGCCACTATTAATTTCCTGAATAGTCTTCAATTAGATGTATGAAGAACGTGAAAGAATTCTGCTCAAGCAACCTCCTATCCTTTATCACCCTATGCACATATATGGAAAAATCAATCTCTCATGCTCAATTATAAACAAATGTCTTGTTTTGTATAAAGTTGCATGAATCAACATGAATTTCGTATTCGAGACATGGCATCAATCAGTGTTTAACCGGTCGTACAAGCAAAAATTAACAACACACAAGAACATACATTTTTGGCAGCAAACAGTTTGTGTGTGTGGGACAAAGAGAGCATATGTCCTTGACTGTCAATACCGCAATAGACAGTAATATGCAGGCAAACAATTGAACATTGTGACAAAAAACAACACAGTAAGTAACAGTAATTCCTTTTGTGGGGGAAAGTGATGATACACTGTGGTTTGGAAAATGCGTCTACACTGGGGTGTTTCAGCCGTTTAGGTCTGCTTGCTGTACCTCATCTTATACACAGCCTTCTTCAGGACGGGGCGCTGTGCAATATGATGTTCGTGCTGTGGGGGAAGGGAGAGTATAATCAGGGGGTCTATTGTGCATAGGGTGATAAGGGGGTAGGAGAGTGCTTGAGCAGAATTCTCTCTGGACCTATTCAACTGTACCTTTTGTTCCATAAGTACCCCTCCTGGGCAGAATAGGTTCCGAAACCAGGAGCCCATTTGTTAAGTGAAGAACATGAAATACACAGTGAGAGAGTATGTCCTAATGTGATGCTGTTTTCGAAATCAGTTTGTCACATCTATGTTATAGCAAAGAATCAAGTGTATACGAGTTTTAATCTATCTTTATTGATTTTGTTAAGGTAGATTGTATTTGTACATGTTGATGTGACGTTATCTTGAAAATAATTTTGTTCGTCATATTTATGACACAGCGAAGAATTATGTGTACATGAATTTTAATTTATCACTATTGATTTGTTAATGTAGTTTGTAATTTTATGGATATAGCCATTTTAGTTGTAGGTGCATTCATGATTTTTTTTCTTTTTTGTAAGAATATTGAAAGTTGATTACATTCAACTCAAACAATAAAAAAAATAAAAAGAAATATAGGTCTCTCATGAGACTTAAATCTTAAGATTGATTATCTCAATGGAAACCTTCTTGTTCCTTCTTTTTCTTGAGCAAACCATAAATCTCAGAAGCCTAATTGGAAAAGTTCTGAATAAACCGTTTTTAAAAATGTTAATCTCCTCATAATAAACTGTGCAACTCTTTCACAGCAGTTGGTGCTGGCTGCATAACCACTGCCACTATCGTGTAAGGATCCATTGACAATCCACCAATTGACAACACAGACACCTAGCAGACCACTGACTCCTCTAACTCACATTCGTCTTGCTCTATTCAGTGTAGATGTTGTAAAATAAAACATACCTGCCTTGATATCTATGCATCAGTAAAGACTGTGGGCCTCATTACGAGGTATGCCGGCAGCCATGCCGCTATTGGCGGCATGGCTGCCGGCAAAACCGCATCCGTGTCCATGAAATGAGGACTTACCGGACCATTCTGAGTTCGGAATGTCCGGTAATTCCTCACTCGAGGACACGGACACGTTTCATCCCCATTCCCATTTCAGCCCCTATAGGGCTGAATGGGAATGGGAGAGGGAGTAAACAACGGGCCATTACGAGATGGCCCATTGTTTGCTCCCTCTTCCCCTCGAGGGACCCGGTATGCACGCTTGGTTTTCCCAGGCGTGCTTAACGTGTTCCGCGAGGGGACCTCATAATGTGGCGTCACGGGTTGAACGGCACCGCAGCCTTTTACGGCGACGTTTAACCCGTTCTGCCAGGGTCGTAATGAGGCCCTGTGTCTTTTAAGGTGGGCCCAAGCCTGTTTTCCAAATGTTTCTTTTTACTTTGTAATGTCGCAAAAGGCTGGAAATGAATCTTTGGAGAATGTGCGATTTTGTAGAACTGCCTAGAGCAATGCCATCGGTTGAGATTAATTAATCATTTTCGATCCATCATTCAATCTACAGTATCTAATTAAGGCATACCAGAGAACCCTCATTATTGCATAATTTTACAATACATAAAAACAGGCACATATATCCCATTAAAAAAAAAAAACTTATTTCCCTTCCTAGACAGTAAAAAGTAAAACAACACAAAGAATAATCCTGGAGCTATCTTTAGCTAGGGTTTTGTGCAAATGATTATTGATTCCATAGGGGATCCATAGTTGTGGAGGGAGTCTGAGATGTGATGTTCATGTCCATTTTTCAATATTTGCCTTTTCAGCAAACCTCACGAAAGATTGATTAGCCTGTATTATAAAGTGACTGTTGGATGCTAAACATATTCACCTGCACAACGGAGAACTGCATTGAACCTCAATGTTGAGGACTGTTCAAGTGACTTGACAATGCAGACTAACTTCGAGAGGCTGACTTACGTTCATAATAAAATTGAAGACATAGTTCAAGAAATGTTTTAAAGCGGCAGGGACACATACATTGAACTGTTCGATTGAACACACTATGTTGTCCTTTCTCAGATTGTACTGTCATCACGTGAATTCTACTATTTATGAAAACCTTAGTTGCTTCCCATAAGGACTGAATCTGTTTCAGTTGTGCTTACTAAAGAACATAGTCACGATTCCTCTGACTGAATCTTACTTTATATAACACAATGTGGCGCCAGGATGCACTTCGTTGTTTGTAAATCCCAAAACACCTTAAAATATGGTCAGGCCACACAAAGAACTGCTCCGGATAGATGTTGAGGTATGGCAGAGGACACGAGGCCCAAATACTTTGTGTGTGTACATCTGCATGACTCTCCAATATTTGTAATAGACTTGTCTCATCAGGACCAGCCAAGAGAACGTCTTAACAGCTGAATCTTCATCTTCTCACCCACTCAGTCAAGGATATGGCATGAGCGCTGGGAGGAAGGTCCAGTGAAAACCAAGAAGCCCTGCATCTGAAAGAGATGCAATGTCAAATTGCAGTGCAGCCTGCAAGGCCTCCTGAACCGGATGCTCCCCCCTCACAGGCAACATAGAAGAACTGGCTTCCCGTACACCACTGCCCTGCGATGCCCATAGCAAAATGGGGTACCCATATTCCGGTTCTCCCATGCTGGGTCCCATATGTACCTTAACATGTACATTATCAATGGGCACATATTTGCTAGAGTGTGAGTTCTGCACTATATCCCAGCACAACCAGTTGCTCTAATGACAACCAGATCTTCTTGCTGATGTCACACTATTATTAACATTCAAGAACCACTTCAAAGGTGAAACGCAATGTTACTGGAACCCATCTGACCAGCATACAGATACTAGGACAGTCCCCTTAAAGAGTAGAGCATTTTGCAGATAAGCTGAAAAGCATCCCAAAACACATGAACGTAAGGCCTCTATTGGATCATGTGTTAGCCTCGATATGACAATAGCCGAAGGGTACTGACCAGAAGGTACCATTTGTGCCGGTCTGCTGTACTTTACCAAAATACAGCTTTTGTAATCCAGATTTTAAACTTGGCACCAGTTTTCAGAAGCTGAATGTACATAAATGAATTGCAAGAGACCAAGCAATCCAGAACTGTACAAATCTGAGAAGTATTTTTGCCTACTCCACCTTCAACCTTCAACTCAGCGAGTAATCCTTTGGCTGGGTGCTATTGTTAGTTAGGGGTCAGAGTCACAGACCCCGTTGAAAATGAAAAAAAACACACAGGATGCACTCTTTTTAGATTTGCCTTAGCTTTAGAAATGGGCAGATCACCTTATTCTCAAAGGTGACCTTTGAGAATAGCTACTGAAGGGACCTACCCACCCTGCATCTAACACACAATAGTGCGTTAACATCTGAAGACTTTGTGCAACTTAGTGCAAGCCTGAGCGACACAAGGTGGGCAGCACCTTGGTAACTCTTATAATAGGCCATCTGTAGTTTGGCTCTTATCTGATATACTGATTACTGTGCATATCCTGTATATATTTTGTGCGGATATTTTGTATACTCTATAAGCATCCTTGACATTCTAGACATTGCAAACAAGGCCAGCCCTAGCTTTGCCTTTTATCTTGTATATTGTGCACTGTGCATATCTTGGATATATTTGTGTATATTTTTGTATATTCCGTAAGCGTGTAAACATTGTATTTGGTGTACATTTCGCAACTTTATAAGATTTTATCTGATATATTGTGCACTGTGCATATCCTGGATATATTTGTGTATATTATTGTATATTTCGTAAACATGTAAGCATTGCATTTGGTGTACATTCCGCAACTTTGTAAGCTTTGCATTTTCATACTGCAGCGCCCTTCTACTTACGAGTCTGGTGCACTTAACAAATGAATAAACAAACAAACAACAAACAGGCCTGCACATTTCAGGGGGGCTGTTCTGCAGTGCCAAAAATGCACCGTCCAAACCCCATGCATACATTACTTTCGGGAGCATGCCAGCACCCAGGTGTATACTAGTAGTACATACTGACTGGCCTTTAAAGACTTGTCATGTTAAATGATGAAAAAATAAGAAAAACACGGTTATATCTGTATTTGGGGCATTGGAATGCAAGGAAGACAGAAACACTGTTACTCTATTTTGAATAAATGCATGAAGGGTCAAGAATGACCCTATAGACATGATGATGCACCTTAAAGCGTCTTGGTGTGAAGGATTACCATCTGGCAATGGTATAACATTTTGGCTTTGTCATTTGTATTCATAATAAAATGATGCATGTCATTTTATCCCAGGAATATTGGCCTGCTAACCAGGCCCCCTCCCAGCAAACCCCATGGAAAAAACATTGTGTACACCTGTGCACTACTGAATCTGGACCCGTATCTGCAGTGTCTTCTCTCCTGTCTCCCATAGCAGGTTCAGAGGACACAGGTGCCCTTGTGACAGCTGCAATAATAGCCAAGTCACTTCAGCACATGGGCAACTCTTCCCCCAAGCCTTATAACTATGAAAGTCACTAGCCTAGTGGAAGCTGTAAACTTTAAATATAAGCCATAACTGAGTTTAAGTTATGGTGGCCAGTATGTCTCATAATTATTAAAGCCATATCAAACTGGTGTCATACTAATGTCATCTCTGTAAGCCCAGACTAACCGGAAACAGACTGCGTTTGTTCTCTCTAGAGCTACCCCTTTTTGATCCTTTGTGAGGTCAGGTAACACAACTCTCCCAAGTAAAACATGCCCTCAGCAGGAGCTCTCCTGGGCAACAGGAATCAAAGAGCATGCCCTTGAAAAAATGACTGGCCTCTCACCTGGGCGCTGCATACAAAAAGGGCATTCTAATGCTATGGCCAAGGGAAGGGTGTAGTGTTGGTGTAGACAGAAGGAGCTCTGCATAGTTGAAGGGTGATTGCACCATTTTCTTTATTTCTATATTTCTCTTCCCTTCCTGTCTGCTCCACTTCCTTTAGTACAAAGCACTTTGGGTATAAAGCAAGCAGGCAAAGCCCACTTTTCACAGGATCAAGGACTGGACCCCTTAAAGCAGGCTTGCTTTTGTCCAATCGCTTGCAGACTTTTGACTATAAAAGAGGGGTCTCCCACTCCTTCTTCGATTCACTTTTGAAATTAATTTATTTGGACCCTTTTTTGGGAGACTTGGTTATCTTCCAAAGCGCTCAACCATTAAGGTGAAGAAGGAGCAATCGAAGGCAGAGGCAAGCGCTGCTCCATAGCCACTCCCAGGGAGCATTAGGAGTGACACTTGCAGAGGACCAAGACCTGCAAATTAGCACCAAACCTCCCTATGCTGGGAGAGCGGAACCTAAAAGGAATCCCCCTGTATTTGTACCCCTGTCATGGCTTTCACAGCACCTGGAGGACTAGATCAGCAAAAGCTCTCTATTCTACCACATTAAACCAGTCAACACAAATGTAAAGCATGTATGCTGCAGAGGGACTCATCAGTGTTGCTTCTGGACTGCATTGAACTTTGAACTACTACTGCAACTCATATGTTGAATTGTTTGCTGCAGCATTGTGCCAAGGAGATCACGTCACTTGTTTGGCTCAAGCAACCTTCTTGATGTTGGGGACCAAACTTGAATCACTGCCTTTTCAAAACTTGCATTGTGTCATTAAGGTCACTGCATTGAAATGACAGACCTCCAACCGAACCTCTGCAGCATTGCATCACTCACCGAACCAAACCAGTGGTCATCAATGTCCTAAACATAGTTGACTCCTGACCTGACCTGACCCTGGTGAGCCATCCAAACCGCAGGACCCAAATGCTGCAATGGAACCACACCGAGATCCCATTTCAAACTGACTACACGCCAGCTGGAAGCTTGGCCGATAACAGCAGAAAAGGCCCTAGAGACTGGTTAGGCTACTTTTGCACTGTTTTACACAGCAAGACATGTCCTTTACAATTCACTGTGGTTGCGTATTGCCTTTTCACCCCTGTTTCATGACCCACAATGCTGCATTTTTCTATCTATTGCTTTTTTAATGTTTAGCAAAGTGAAGATCAGCAGGTGTCAAATAGGTGCAGGTAAGAGCACTGTAGGGTTAGAGATACAGAGCCAAGTGCAGATGTTGCCAGGAGGCAGTGCGGTAGGCAACTGGGTGGGCTGGGTTCTGGGCCCGAATTCAGAGGTTAGCAAGGTGACCAGTGCAGTATCAGAAAGGAGATCAGCAAGGGAGAGGAAGAGGGAGGGCAGAAGCAAAGAGGAAGGTCTTGAGGTGCTTCAGGAACCAGAGATGTTCTGCTCAAGTTTCAGAGAGGCAGGGAGGGTGTTCCAGAGGGAGGTGCAAGCCGAAGTAAGAGATCTACCCCCAACTCGTTTCTGGAGAAGTGACTGACCCTCAAGGAGTTGGAGGTGGAGGAGCAAAGAGCTTGAATAGGACAATATTTCCGAAGAGAGAGTTAGAGGTATTGCAGCCCTTGTGGACAATGTAGAGGTTCTTGAACTTGATCCTTGCAGCCACTGGGAGCCAATGGAGAGATTTCAGGGCTGAAGAGATACACTACCTGGGATTCAGGCCAAGGACAAGACTTGCAGTCCTGTTCTGGAGGAGCTGTGGAGGGCGTAGACTAGAGGGAGCCAGATTTAAAACAAGAATGTTGCAGTAGTCCAGCCTTGAGAGAACCAGAGCTCTGAAGACAGTGAGCTTCTGGGGGAAGTTGAGGAAAGGAAGAATACCTCTGAGGAGGGGCAGTTGGTAGTTTTGACTTATTAGAGACGTCCGAGATGTCAGGAGAGTGGTAGAGTGTGCAGTCGAAGATGACCCCGAGTTTCTTAGCCTCACAGGTGGGGACAGGAAGAGGACCAAGGGAGGCCAGCCAGAGCGTCACAGTGCTTGGCACATTTAGTAACCTGTAAGGTCCAGAGCCAATTTTAGGGAGACACATTGTATATACAAATTGACAAGAGATCAAAGGAAGAATGTGAAATAATGGGAAAGCGGAAAGCCATTAGTATTCATAGAATGTTCAACATTCTGGAACAAGAAGTGGGTTAAGGAGCAAGTAGTATTCAACACTGAGGTACTGATGGGATTTTCAGAAGCAGAAATAAAACAAACTGATGAACTATGTAGAGATTTGTGGGCTTTGCATGTAAATAAGCTGAAAAGTGTGCATCAACATGAACAAACAGTAAAAGTACAGAAATGTACTCCATCTTCATTTTGTTTGAGAGGCCGAGGAATTGTGCCCACTGGCAGCAATCAGAATTGCAACAGAACGTATCAGAAGTCAGCTCTAAACCAAGGCAAATCCATCATAATGTATACACTGCTACAGTGTGGGTCTAAAGCCTACCATTATTTCCAACCATCGTGGAGCAGCTTCGGTACCCTCATCCCCTACATGCACTGGTAATGGTTATACCTGTAAAACATGTGCAAATACCCAGGAAGGAATCCCAGTCCCCTGAACAGCCCCCTACAAATGTAGGACACTTGTACTCACCTAGTGTGCATAGAAAGAAAATAAGTGGTTACTTCTCAAAGGAATCTAATGAAGCACTGGAAAAGATGCCCTCCCAGTACTTCCTTTTTATCAATACTGAAGTTTTCTTCACATCCCTATTATCATCGGGAATACAAGTAGTCACCAACTCCAAGTGGCTACAATTGATAAGATGGACCACTTTTCAAAGTAGTTAGAATAGGCTAATGGATTAACTAAATGTATAGAAGTACTTATAGTGTAATTGCACCAGCCAATGACAGTGATGTAGATTGCAACAACGGTTGTCTTTTTCCTTTCTGTAATTGCTTTAAAACCTGCCCTTTTGGCTGACTGAATTTGAATGTCGTTTTGATATTTCCCTGCCCTGGCAGTTATCATTTTACTTTTTCTCACATGTCTTGCATCATATTTATTTGGCTCTTTGGATTACTTTTATTGGCAAAAAAATGGATTTGCCTTACACTTCCCTCAGCCCATGCTACCAGAAAAGGCAAATGAGGAGTCTCTCTTCCCTGTGCCTTGTTTACCTTTATTATTGGAATCACTATCAGTTTGTCCAAGTGTGAACAATAAGTAGGTGGTTTAGCTACTACTCTTCCCTATATTCCTGCAGCACAGAAGACATATTGGGCCTCATTACGACTCAGGCGGTAAGGGGTTTACGGCGGCGTAAACAGCGCCGACCCTTACCGCCTGATTCTGAGGTCCCTTAGCGCCATGGAGGTTTTAACACCTGCTTTCAGGTGTTAAAATCCATGGCGCTAAGGGACCTTGATGTTAATTACGCCACCGTAATTTACGGTGACGTAATTAACGCCTTCCCCACTACCATTATGCCCTATGGGGCAAAAATGGGAATGGGGAAGGGTAAATGGGGATTGGGGATTTACCGCCCCGCCAACCTCGGAATGGGGCGGTAAGTCCGCCAACCACCATGGCGTAAACGTAGTTTACGCCATGGTGGTAAAGGTACGACCCAGGCGGTAACTTACCGCCTGGGTCGTAATGAGGCCCATTGTTAGAAGGAGGATGCATACAACAAGGATCCTCCCTGTAAATGACATAGAAGTGCACAAAAGTATTTTGGTGAAAGGTTCTACAAATAATTGACTGTACCCTGGGTATGATACTTGATTAATCATCATCTCTTGAATTATTTGGTCTAACAAAGCTGATGCTTTCTCTCTCCAGTCGGGAGGAAAGATGGTTTGTGATTGCTTTGGCGAACGCTAGGAGTGTAATAATGATGAAGAACTGGAAGATTATTAAGGGCCCATTATATAGACAGTTGAGATAACGTATGTTGCACATTATTGGTGATGAAACATACTTATTTAGGACCCATTGCTCAGAGAACAAGCAACCATCATTTTCGGGTGGAGCTTAATGTTTCTGATCATCGAACTGTTGACTGAGTTTAGTCAGTGAGGTGGTGGGTAATTTTTTCTTATCCATTGTTGTTTGGATGGATTTTTTTGTTTCTTAACCATTTATTTTATATTTTTATTTTTACTGTTGGCTTATGGATTTAATGTTCCTTGAAAATCAATAAAACAAAGTGATTTACACAAAAAATGACCCTATCATTCAATGAGCATCCCACTGCACCTGATTCAAACAAGCACAGAGGAATCTCTTTTTTCTGGACATTTTAAAGCACGCCCAATAATTGAAAATTGGATGCCCTTTAAAATGCACAGAAATGCTTCCAAATTTACACAAAGGGGGTAAAAGAAAGCCCTTGAATGTGCATCTCATATTCAAATGCCCTTTCAGAATAGGGCAGTTGTTTGGAGGAGCACATACTGGCATCATCATTTGCATTAAAAAAACATGTTCAAGTATTTTGGTCAAAGTATTTCAACCATAGCTCTATGTGGGCTGCTATTTGATTCATTTTGATATAAAGTGCTAACCTTTGTCTCAAATCAACTTAATATAGAACAAACAAAGGGATACTTGTATAGCCCCTAAATCCCCTCAGGTAAACGATATAAATATGATCAAAACAAGGATCAGGGGCAGTGAGGTTGGATTAGTTCTACTAGAATAAACTCCACTTAACATTAAGCTTAGAGAAAATATTCCTTTTTTTTAAATTCTTTTTAACATCAAAATACATTTGTTTACATAAAACAACCATAGAAACTATGTACGCAAAAAAATGTTTTGACTATGCCTTTCAAAACAACCTTTCATACACATTCATGCTGTCTCACACTCCAATATTTACTACAAATATTTAGCACATATAAACAGTATAATATACACTGTCATTTTTCTTCACCTTTTTACAATAGTACCTTCTGCCCCATATTTTCTTTAGTAGTATGCCTTTCCATCAGACCACCTATGTTTACTGGTGGCCTATGTCTACATATGTTTCGTTCCTCAATAGGCACCGCTATTGCCCCAAATTCTCAGGACCTTCTTCAGGACAAAATAAACAGAACAGCAGTCAAATCTCTGTGCTAAAACATAAGGTGGTAGATGTTTTCACAGGTTACCTAGTTCTCAGTCACCTAAAAACAATAAAACAAACACACGTGTTTCCATCCAACCTCATTACTTTATCGTGGCATAATCAATTTATGCAACACAACCATGGATCACTATGTTGTGTTCTCTCACATTCACCTCCAACTATTTTTTGATGGAGGATCTTGTGATTGTTGGGCAAAACTGTCCCTCTGGTTCTAGCAGACCCCGTTGTTGTCTTTGAACCTTGTGTACACTTCAGAATAGGATCCCACTGCACATCACCTACAAAACATAGGCCTATGGTGAACTTTCTTCATTATTCACTTGGCTATAGCATGAATGTGTATGAAAGGTGGTTTTGAAAGGCATGGTCGAAACATTTTTGGTGTATATAGTTTCTATGGTTGTTTTATGTAAACAAATGTATTTTGATGTGAAAAAGAATTAAAAATGAGGAATCTGATCTCTAAGCTTAAATGTTAAGTGGAGTTTATTCTAGTAGAACTAATCCAACCTCACTGCCCCTGAACTATGTTTTGATCATATTCAAATCAACTTAATACATTTTGAAAGCTTTCCGTAGATTTGTGGAGCACAAATGACAATCAGCGATCAAAGGGCAGCTTGGTAAAGTGTACTGCTTGCCTATTTTAGGAATTGTACCATATTTTGTGAACAAGAATGCTGACAGTGGCCTTCAAACACCTGATCGGATTCTTGAGGTTAATTGCCTCCTGCACTAAGAGTGGGGATAAAACTCACATTTTCAAAATGCAATGAACAATTATCGGTATCATGGACATCCTTGCTCCGAACTTTGGAGAATTGACATATTCTATGTTTGCGCTTTTTCGCAAATAAAAGACTTGGAGGCCGATTCATGGAATTAATGTGCGCTGAAAATTCCCGCACAAGCGTGCGAAAGCGTGCGAATCGCAGCACAAGTGCGAAAATCGCAGCGAAACCCGTGCACAGCGATTCATGGAAGTCCATGCGCGTGTCAATCCCTGGATATGCGCTAAAACCCTGCGTGGCGCACGCTGGCACAAACGTCTCCAAACAGCGTGCGCTACGCGCACAGCGAAAGCGCACATAGCGCAGCGCACACAACTAAAATCGGCAGAACAGGGGGCGTAACACGCGGAATGGGGAACAACGCGTGAAAATGTGGGTGACATGGTGGAAGTACAGGAGCCAATAGCGCGGAACGCCCACACACGCATCTACAACACATATTCATGGAATCGAAATGGGGCCAAGGCGTGCGCCAAAAAAGACATGCTAATCCGGAAACACGTACGCCAGCAGGAAGCAGGCGTACGTGGACCCGCGCAGCATAAAAGTGCACGCAAACAACAAACAAGCTCAGAGCCAAGATGAATATACCGTTCCTCGCAACAGTGGTCATGGGATACCGCAGGAGGAGGAGGAGGATAGTCAAGCCCAGAATTTTTACACTCAGAACCAGCCTTTATGGGATGCCTGATGACCAGGTGTATGGGAGGTACAGGCTTCCACCTCACATAATACTCGACCTGGTGAGTGAGTGGGAGGATGACCTCACATCACCCACCCTGTGCTCCCAAGCACTGAGCCCCTTGGAAAAGGTGCTCAATGTACTGCACTTCTTGGCCACTGGTTCATTCCTGCGGACAACTGCCATAGTGGGGGGGGTCTCACAGGCCACGCAGTCACGCTGCCTGCACCAGGTGTTGGCCATCATGACTGCACGCCCATCAGTCTGGAGGCACATATACCTGCCCAGAACACCTGCAGAAAGGCAGGCTGTTGTCCAGGATTTTTACGGGGTGGCACACTTCCCCAAAGTGCTATTTGCCATTGACTGCACCCATGTGGCTCTACGTCCTCCAAGGACAACTGAGCACATCTACAGAAACCGCAAGCACTGGCATTCCATCAACGTGCAAGTAGTATGTGATGCCAAGCGAATCATCACCTCAGTATATGCCAACTATCCAGGGTCCACCCATGATAGTTTCATTTACAGAATGTCAACCCTAAAACGGGACCTAGAAGCTTGGCGGCATGGTGATACATGGCTGCTTGGTGAGTATAAATGCCCCTGCACATGCATGCATGTCAGATACTGAGTAATGTCACAACCCCACTAATGATACCCATCATCACCTGCCCAGGGGACAGTGCCTACCCACTTAGCATGCACATGATGACGCCAATTCAGAACCCCACCACACCACCCGAGGTAAGATACAACACAGCCCATATTGCAACCCGGGGCATAGTGGAGCGCACATTCGGAGTGCTCAAGTCACGCTTTGGCTCCCTTGACCGCTCTGGTGGGCAGCTGCTATACGCGCCCCCATTAGTGTGCATGATCATAGTGGCAGCATGTGTCCTGCACAACATTGCAACACGCCGGGGCCTGCCCGTGGATATGGTGGTACCCCCACATCCCCAACCACAAGCACGCCCACTGCGCATCAGAGGGGAAAGGGCACGTGGTGAGGTAGCCCGTACGCAGCTGGTGGCTAATTACTTCACCTAAAATCACACCCCTGTGAAGTGCACACAGCTCTGGCACATACCAGCTGACAATCAATGATGATGACATAAGGGGCAGTCAACTGTCACAACCATACCAGCCTGAGATTGGTCACCTGGAATTGTTACATTGTGTGCATATCTACCTGCCAAAAGACAACCAATGCTGTGTCACAAAAAACACACATTTATGCTGCATGAATGACTACCCCCTTGCAAAATACAACATGAAAATAGAGCCATGTCACCCAACCCCTCCCCAGCTCCGCCACCCAACACACCATGGCATGTCATGCAATGTGAAAGCAAACAAAGCAATGCACAAGATCTGACACAAGTATTCCAAAGTGCACTGTCCCAAATGGAAACTGCCCACAGACAATATGCTCCCAGTAATCAATAACAAACAGCACACATGAACAAATACTTACCACCAACACAATACAGCAACACACCATGAAACATTGCAAAAACATGACAGTACTAAGTCAAAGTAGTGGTAGTCTTACAACCTGAATAAGCCAGCACATTGAACCCTTCCAACTGTGGAGTGTTGCTGCCAAGCAAATGTGTCAGTGTACTGCATACAACATGAACTCCATCTGCAAAGGAGACGGCCTTGTGAAGACACGAGGAAGGAACCTGCAAATTAGGAGGAAGACATGGATGCACAAGCACATATCAATACACCATGCAGTGTACAATACAACAACAATACCCACTAGGGATGTACACACAGTATTCACTACAGACTACCCACACAGCTCATGGGAGCCCAATGTCACTGTGTAAGTCACTGGGCCTCATTACAAGTAGTGCGGTAGGGGTTTACCGGTACTGGTAAGGGCATTGGTACCGGTAAACCCTTACCGCCTTACTACGAGGTCCCTTTGCGGGTTGGTACTTTAATGCCTGCTGTTTAGCAGGCGTTAAAAACCAACCCGCAAAGGGACCAGGGTGCCCCCTATGGGGCAAAAATGGGAATGGGGAAGGGCAATGGGGGAAGGGGGAATTACCGCCCCGCCAACCTTGGAATAGGGCGGTAATTCCCCTTTCCTCCAAGGCAGTGCCGGTATTTTACCAGCATGGAACAAGGTGCTAATAGCACCTTGGTCCACCGCCTACCGTGTAATGAGGCCCACTGTCACTTGGTCACACCCTTTGCAAGCCCATGGAAACGGGAAGCAGGAGGGGTGTGTGTGTCACGAACCCAAGCATCTAACCCAAACTCAGGACAAGCCTGCATGTGCCCAGCCGGAATACAGTGGATGCCCACGGGAGCCACACAAGGCAACACACTGTAATAAATAAAAAGAAATTAAAAAATGGCCATGTGGGGGCGGGGGGGGGGAGGCCACCCAGGAGGTTCAAGGACAGGGTGCACACCAACACCCACCTGCGTGTGGATGTTGCAAAAAAAAATTACCTCCATGGGCTCACGGCCTGCACGGCTATGCCATTGTGGGAGAACTGCTGTCGGTCTCTTCACCCTCTGCTGCTGCATCAGGAGGTGGTGGCACTATGGGAGGAAGCCCACGCAAAGCTCTGGTATGGTCCTCCATGGCAGCAAGCATGCGGGTCTGGAAGGTCTGATTCTGGAGGATTAAAGTGCGGAGATCCCCATGCAGCACGTCACGGGTTGCCTGCACTTCTGCACGCATGGCCTCGCTGGATGCCCGGATCTCCTTACGTGTTGCCTGCAGCTCAGCTGAGAGCGAACGTGTGAGCTGCTCCAGCTGCTGTTCTGCCCTAACATTTCGGGAAGCCTCAAGTTCAAGCAGACTCTGCCTGAGGTTATGGAGTTCCACCCTCAGGGCTTCCCTGTGGCCCTGTGACTCTATTGATATGGATTCGCGCAGAGTCTCCAGTGCCGCCCGTCGGTCCCTGTTGTACGCCAACATGTCTTCCCTGTGTGATTGGCAAATGGAGTCTTTTGCCTGCTTTTGTTGCTCCATCTGCTTTTCAGGGAGGATAATGGAAGTGGCCACCCTCTCCATTGCCTGAGCCATCATTTCTACTGATGCTGCCTGTTGGGTTGCCATACCGTACATGGAGTTTTCCCATACAGTATTGCCTGGTGGCGCACGGCCACCGTGTTGGCGGGCACCACACCTGTTTGGGGCAAGGCGATCTGCACCTTGCTGTGCTGGCACTGGCTGAGGCTGCAGGACTGCATTCCCCCTCTGATCTGCTGGCCAGGAACAGGATCATATGCTGTGGAGTGTGACCCTGCATCCGTAACCACCAAAGGGGCACCTACCAACACTGACATCCCCATAGAGGGTTCTACCCCTGGTCCAGGTGGGTTGGACAGAACAGAATCCCTGCCAGAAGCACTGACCTGCAACAGCACATAAGTATCATCATCTGACTCAGCACCTGAATAGAGGTCTGGGGAGCTGCACCCAGAGGCACCCCTTGACAGTATGGTCTGCAGTAAGTGTTTTCACCCACCACCACACCACGTTCCCCACTGGTGCCTGGTTATGGCTGAGAATCCTCCTGGGTCTGCACCATCTCCTGAACCTCACCAGCATCAAGTGCGTCGTCACCTGCAAAAACATGAAACACAAGAAATGGAAACAGGCATGAGCACCATAGCACACACATAGGCCTGACAAGACAGAGATCCTGTACATGGTTAACACATGTCCCACATGACTATAACCCTGGCATGCATGCACTGTCAATGATTCTGAAGGGGAGTCAAAAACGCAGACAATGAGGACACCAAGATGGAAAAGCAACACATTCGCAGCATGTCGTGTAGCACTGGCATCACACATCAGCCTGTGAGTGGCATGTCCAATACACATACATGACACATGCCAGCACACAGATGTCATGTAGCATAGCCATGGTAAATTAGACAACTACAGCGATATGTCAGTGAATGAGTACTGTCACACATCCATGTCACATTTACATGACGAGAAGATTAATGCAGAATAGTTTTGCAAAATATGCATGTGCCGCACACTGCAACGCATCCAGTGTACAATTAGACAGTGATTGTAGGCAGATGTACACATCAATGGTTGGTCACTTCAACATGACAGGAAACAACTATCATGTTCCACATGCAAACAGGCCCTAAAAATAAATTTCAGCAAGCCAATACTCCCTCGCCCTGAATGGTTTAAACATTCACATAACCAGATAACTAAAGTGGCACAATGTGGGGTGTAAATAATGACAGAAGCATGTCACATATGTGGCATTAGGGATGAAAAAAGCATATGAAAAATTGGATAATCTAAACAACCAGCCTGAATGAACACAATAATGTTGTTGCAAGATGATAGTTCAAGTGGAACAGCAGTAATGTGGGGCTAATTGGCTACTATGGGCAGAAGGGATACTGTCCTACCCAAATCGAAGGCACATGAATGGATTGGAGGAAGCACATGGGTGACCCATTACACTCAGGATTAGACACCCTCAGCTGGCACTCAATCAGAACCCGTCACCCAAACAACATACACATGGATTACACACACATGCATGGGCACTCACAGGACAATGTCTCATAATCAGGTAGCTCTCCCACATCTTGGATATGTTCCTCTGTGATGAAGGTCCCAGCAACAGACTCATGTTCAGTGAGTTTGTTGTCCTCTAGTGGAGACCCACCGCCAGTCACCAGAGTAGCGGCATGATTTGAGGCCAGCTTGTTCTTTGCTCTGCGTTTCAGGTAATTCCACCGCTTGTAGCAATCATCAGCTGTGCGCCTCACAAATCCAAGGGCACTTATGCGGTCCACGATGGTCTGCCAGTGTGCCCTACGTTGACCAGGTGTGGTCTTGCATCCTGCAGTCACCACTATTTCATGGCTATGTGCCGACACGTAGGTCACAAGTGCATCAAGTTCGGGGTCATTAAAGCTAGGCTTCCTTGATGTGCCGGACTGTGTAGCCGTGTCTGGGGTCTCAGCCTGTGGTGCCAGAGCACCCTTCTTCCTCTTTTTCAAAGGTGGAGCAAAGCCTGAGTGGCTTGCGCCGCTCTGGTCAGTAGAGGCAGAAGCGCAGGTGGACTGGGTACTGGGAGTGTGCGAAGGCACAATGACCATAGGTCTTGGGGCAGGCATTGGCTGAAGTGCGATGTTGGCAGGGGCAACATCAGTTTGATGGACCAGGACCGACACTGTCCCGGCTGGGAGACACAGAGCTGGGGTGGATAGTGCTGCAGCTGCCCCTGCAGCCTCCCCACCCTGCCTACTTGGGTCAGCAGATGACATTGCTGCCCCAGATCCACGTGGCCTGGTGACACCAACTTGCACCGGCACACGTGGCTTAGACTTGCTGACCTGGAAGTCATCCTGGGAGTCATCCTGTGCCGGGTCAGGTGCCACAATGGGCTGGTCCAACAAGGGCTGAGCTGGGATGGTGTCAGCCACGTTTCCCTCAACCATGGGGGGGGAGCATGGATGTCCCTGATTGGTCCTCTGGTCCTCCACACATGGGGGTATAGGGGTACCCTGCAAATCCTGGCCACGGCCCCTACCACTCCCCCCACCACACCCACCTTTTCGAGGTTGACCACCTTTGCCTCCCTTACCGCTTGGTTGCCTCCCAACCATGGCACTGATGTTGTTGTACGTATGGGAGTTGCAGTAAACAATTGTCCTGGGCAATTGGGGGTGAAAGGGGTAGGGTACTAGATGGAATTCGCACCCTAGTGCTCTAGCAAGGCTGTCTGTGACCCCTGGGGGAAGATGATGGGTCATGCAACGCACAGGCACCCCAAAAACAAAAAGTAACGTGCACGCAACCCCTCGTAGACCATGTGCATGGAAAAATGAACCTGCACTACGCAGTGGCACCCAGAAACACAAAAACAAGCGTACGCATGTTACACACAGCCTACAATGACCTCTGAAGGGGTACGCGACACACGGGCAAGCACAGTTGGTAAATGTGTGCGTGACTCACCATCTGCCTGGAAAAATAAAGTGAAAAAAACGTGCATGTGTGCGTAGGCAACGCCCCTGCCAAAAGAAGAATTGTACGCTGTCTGAGGAGACAGGACAAAAGAAGAAGTGAAAGCTGTTTGCGGAAAAAGGGCCAAAAAAATAAAGAACGCTGTCAGAGGTAACAGGGAGTACGAACTTGAAACGCTGTGAAGTAATCGCGTGTGAACCGACAAGAAGTACAGAATTCACCCACTCGCTCTCCACGAAAAGCACGTACAAGGGAATGGGATCCTAGACGTACCTTTTAAAGCGGCCCATACGTACAGCGTCACTTACGCGTGTACGCGCTAAGGCCCTTTCCTCCAATTACACGAGCTGACACTCGGACGTGCAGTTTTTGGATGTGTACGATGAACATGCACCCGTGTTGATGGAAACGCCTGCACGCGTCATGTCACTTACGCGCGTAGGCCCTTTCCTCGGATTACACGCATTCACACGCGAACATGCAGTTTTTACACGCGCGCTGAACCACTATCCCCAGGTCACGAGGGAAACGCCCGCGTGAGTCATGTCACAGAAGCACTTACGCGCTAAGGGCCTTTTATCCAATGAAAACGCGTATGTGTGCTGACGCGCTTACGCGCGAAGGGCCTTTCTTCGAATTACACGCTGATGTGCAAGATTTTCACGTGCCAAATCACTCTGTATCAAGCTGGCCACGCAACAACACATGGAAGACCATGCTCCTGCCCACATGTTTGATTTTCTGTGTATGTATGTTGGCATGGTTGTGGTGTCACACATGGATGGTGGTTCCTGCTGCATGTATCTGCACTGTGTACATGTGCATGTGTGTGTATTTGACAAGTGTGCAACTGTGGTGCAACATGGATGCACGGGACACTGATATGTAGAAGGCTGAATGCCAGATGTGACATGTATGGTGATCGCATCATTGCGATAGTTGGAGGGTATGTAGACATGCATGTAAGTGTGGTGGCGTGTGTGCATGTCTAGTGCACTCCCTGTGTTTCATGTGATGTCAGGCTCACCTTCGGCTGTTCATGCTGTTGTATGTGTATGGATGGTGCTGCCTGGTGCAATACTGCTGTGGAAATGCTCATGTGTGTGAGTTGAAATGACATGTGTGTCGTGGAGTGTTATGCCTTGTCTGAAGTTTGACACTGCCACTCATGTGCAACTGTCATGTGTGTATCAGTCCATTGTACAGTGCCCTGATGTCTGTGTTTTATCTCTCCCTGTCTGCAGCGTCAACTGATGAAGAGGGCGGAGAGGGTGCTGTGGAGCACAGCGGCAGGGATCGCACCAAAAGCTGGAGACGCAAGGCCCGGCTCCCCTCCCAGATTGTCATCTCGTCGGGGAGATAGGAGTCTGGTGCCGCGTCCCAGGCCGCAGCTAACGAGGGTAGGTCCAAGAGGCGGAGGTCGGAGGTGGACTCCTCGGCAGCAGAAGGGGCAGCTGAGACCCCACACGGTCTGACGGAGGAAGATGGCATGGAGTCATCCAGGTTGGTGGGGGGTTTGGTGGAGGAGGAGGCCACGGAAGGGACACACACGGGGTCTGGAGGTGGGGATTCCACTAGTGCTAGTGGTGCAGTGCAGGGGCCGGGACAGGAGGCAGCACAGGCCACCGCGGATGTGCCTGTGTGCAATCCTGTCCCTTATCCTGTCACTGCATCATCTGGCACCAGCAGGGATGCCTACGTCCAGACCAGTTTTCAGGGAGGGATTGAGCACACAACAACTGGCCTTCCTCTCCCTGCGGACGTGGCTATCCGGGACCGTGTTGAGCCTGTCTTGGCTGGGATAGCGTTGCATTAACACGGCATGGGAAGTGACCTGCGGTCTTTTCGTGGAGAGACTGCACGTCATATCGGATGCCTCTTTGACCATGTTGACCTGCTGGGACGGGTCACCAGTGCTGGATTCCTCCGTGTGCTGGACCTTCTTGCAACCCCCTCCTCACCAAAACCCCCTACGCGCCAGTCGTCCTCCATGCCATCTTCCCACCCATGTATCACCTGGGTACCCTGTGGAGCTGCCTCTGACCCAGCGGCCAGGCTGGTGGAGGACACATCCCTGCCACAGTCGGGAGTCGGACGTCCAGCAGGGGTGGCCACCACGACAACTGCACCCCAGTCGGAGGAGGACGTGCAGGCAGCAAGAGCCAGGGCGCAGGCACAGGCACAGCAGCAGCAGCAACATGGTGGGAGCAATGATGGCTCGGGGCCTTCAGCATCGGAGGGGCAGGCATCGGCCAGAGGGCAGGATGACCCAGGATTTCAAGTGTCTTCCATATGGCAGTGGTTGGGCCACAACATAGATGCGGAGCGGCAGTGGGCGGAAGAGGCACGGCTCACAATGGTCAGGGTGGAGAACTCCATGCGGAGGGCACTGAGGCAGGCCAAGTGCCTCGAGGCAATTCGCAGGGAGTTGGAGGTGAACATGTCATCGTCCCTGCGAACCCTCGGGGCCATGGACGAGGACCGCCTCCAGGACATTGAGCGGGAGTTCGACGATGCCCTGGCCCGGGACCTTTTCCTTTTTCTTTGATTTGTGATGAATGGACTATGCCACACACATTTGTATATAGTTTTTTATTAGATAGTTTATTAGGTAGGTTTCATTTCTTTTGTTGGGCTCATGGACCCTTGACAATGTATTGTACATAGTTGGACAATGGATTATTTTGACCTTTTTCATTTGATCTCACCATGGATCAATGGATTTTTCTTTTTACGTTTCCTTTGGATTTGCGTTGTTGGAGGGAGAGTTTGGACTGTTTTTCTTTCGGATTTGTTTGGATTGGTTATACTTTTCATTTACTCATCTTTTGCACATGCTTTTCATTTCATGTTGGATGTTTTTTTATGCTTTCATGTCATTGATTGTGTGTGACTGACATGTGTTGATGTACATAGTTGACTATTGATTTGTGTCTTGAGATAGGCATGTCAGTGTGGGGTGGATTGGGAAATCATTGCGTCTCAAGAATGGGGTGGCGTGCTGTTGTATTTTGGTGTAGAAGTGGGACATGATTGTGCATCTGTATTTCATGAAGGGGGGACATGAGTGGGGGCCTGCTGGCAGGTGCCCTTGACTGCTGGGGGTGGGGGTGCTGGGGGACATGAGTGGGGGCCTGCTGGCAGGTGCCCCTGACTGCTGGGGGGTGGGGGTGCTGGGGGACATGAGTGGGGGCCTGCTGGCAGGTGCCCCTGACTGCTGGGGGGTGGGGGTGCTGGGGGACATGAGTGTGACATGAGTGGGGGCCTGCTGGCAGGTGCCCCTGACTGCTGGGGGGTGGGGGTGTTGGGGGAAATGAGTGGGACATGAGTGGGGGCCTGCTGGCAGGTGCCCCTGACTGCTGGGGGGTGGGGGTGTTGGCGGACATGAGTGGGGGCCTGCTGGCAGGTGCCCCTGACTGCTGGGGGGTGGGGGTGCTGGGTGACATGAGTGGGGGCCTGCTGGCAGGTGCCCCTGACTGTTGGGGGGTGGGGGTGCTGGGGGACATGAGTGGGGGCCTGCTGGCAGGTGCCCCTGACTGCTGGGATGTGGGGGTGCTGGGGGACATGAGTGGGGGCCTGCTGGCAGGTGCCCCTGACTGCTGGGGGTGGGGGTGCTGGAGAACATGAGTTTGGGCCTTCTGGCAGGTGCCCCTGACTGCTGGGGGGTGGGGGTGCTGGGGGACATGAGTGGGGGCCTTCTGGCAGATGCCCCTGACTGCTGGGGGGTGGGGGTCCTGGGGGACATGAGTTGGTGATCACTAGTGCAAGGGGACATGTGGCCTGGCTGGGGGGCATGCCCATGGTGGATGGACTGGCTGCGGGACATGCCCAGGGGTGCAGGGTAGTCCCCTGTGGTGTGGGCTGCCTGCAGGGGCCGTGGAGGGGGTAGAGGGGACACCTGGGAGGACCTACAGTGCTAATTCACATGTGGGACTCCACGCGCACCCCACTGGATACACGTACCCCGCTCTGACAGCGTAATCACTTGTGAAACTTCCCACGCACCCCCGAAATACACGTACCCCGCTTGCACTGGGCCAATCGCGTGTGAAACTTCTCGCGCACCCCCGTAATACACGTACCCTGCTCGCACTGGGCCAATCGAGTGTGAAACTTCCCACGCACCCCAGTAAAACACGTACCCCACTCGCACAGGGCCTATCGCGTTTGAAAGTTCCCACGCACCCCCAAAATACACATGCCCTGCTCCAATCTCGTGTGAAAGTACCCGCGCACCCTAGTAATACACGTACCCCACTTGCACACAGCCTATTGCGTGTGAAACTTCATGCGAACCCCAGTAATACACGTACCCTGCTCCAATCGCGTGTGAAACTTCCCGCGCACCCCAGTTATACACGTACCCCGCTCCAATCGCATGTGAAACTTCCCACAAACCCCAGTTATACACGTACCCCACTCCAATCGCATGTGAAACTTCCAGCGCACCCACGAAATACACATAGCCTGCTCCAATCACATGTGAAACTTCCCGCAAACCCCCAAAATACACGTACCCCACTGGCACAGGGCCTATCACGTGTGAAAGTTCCCGCGCACCCCAGTAATGCACATACCCCACTCGCACAGGGCCTATCGCATGTGAAAATTCCCACGCACCCCCAAAATACACGTAAACCCGCTCCAATCGCGTGTGAAACTTCCCGCGAACCCCAGTTATACACGTACCCCGCTCCAATCACGTGTGAAACTTCCAGTGCACCCACAAAATGCACGTACCCCGCTCCAATCGCGTGTGAAACTTCCCACAAACCCTAGTTATACTCATACCCTGCTCCAATCGTGTGTGAGACTCCCCGTGCTGCAGGGTACATTTATTCGGAGGGGTGCGCGGGGGGTTTTACAGGCGTTTTCGTGATTGGGGGCCTGTGCGCCATTTACGGGATTTGTGCGCTGTGCATGGCGCACGGGGAGGGGTTGGGGGCATAACTGGTGCTGCTGCAGGGTCGCTGCGCCACTCTGCGCCACAGCTGGTTTTGGAAGCTGAAATCATGAATACGCTGTGCACGGAAATTGATTTTTGCGCATGCGGCTGATGCAGAAAGTCGCACGCGCACACTGTGCGCCAGCCGCGTGCGCCCCTTGTGCGCTGAATTCTATGAATTACCCTGTAAAAGTATTTAACTAAATGTCACAATCTTCTCCTACTCCCTTCTTTACAGACTCATCTGATTTGTTTATCTATGGTGTATGTGAACAACAAAGTATTCTTGTAAATATCTTAACAATTTCATGTATGTTACACTCAAACAAAAAGATAAATGCCATTTAAATGTATGTGTTTATTTCACCAAGGGAGCACAGGCCTATAGGGCTTCTCCTGACCAAGATGGATTACTATAAGTAAGAAATGGTCAACCTCCCTACCCCCAAACCTCCCCCATGCTTTGCCACTGGTGAATCAAGGCTGAAAGATGTAAATGTGAGCTGTACTGAGACCCTAGTTGCCAAAGTACGGAGTCCTGAAGGTAGTGGAGAAACGATGTGTGAAAGGTGGGTGGGGTTTGTGTCCTTCACACTGATTAACAGCTAAGAACACTTTGGCCCATCCAAACTTCCCCCGCCACAAGAACGGAAGACTCATCCATGGGGCAAAGTTACTGGAAAACAAGTATCCTCCTTTCGAGCCTGCATTGCGTGGTTTTGTACAGCTATGATGTCACAATTTCAGGTTTCATCCCACAAACCCATCAGCTTATTACATTGGTCAGCTTGGGCTGGCTAGATATAGATACTCTATATGTCAGTCCTACAATTGGCGAACCATGTCTAGGAGCCCCTCCTGAGACTCACCTACTAGTGCTAGTCAACAAGGTTGCAGGGTCGCAGAGATATGATTGGCTCTTGCAACAAATGATTAACCCGTGAAAACCAAATCTGGGTTGGTCAGAGCATGTCCTCCCATCCCAGGGATCCTGGACAGTTACCAGACTGAGTATATCTTTTCAAGGCAATGGCAATGAGCATGGAGTTGCAAAATATTCCTAATATTGCCATTCTCCAAGCACGTAGGCCTGTGAGAGTGCATTCAGTTGAACATCCCGCTGCAACACTTGTAGCTTCTTCTCTCCTTATTTGATGGGAACAGCTCCCCTTGTCTGCCTTGGATGAATGAACATTGTCTCGTTCAGCTGGGTCATGTGTGTTGAGACCACAAAACAAAGCTGTCTCGCCTGTAATTATGAGAATTTTAGCCTGACTTTCTGCAGATGGCTTATTGTCTTGGTAACTGGAACTTTTCTGTCTTCATTTGTCCTTGGCTGAGTGCCTTGGTTCTGCACTCCTCTGGCTGCAGTGATCGTGTCAGCCATTCTGTGTGCTCAAAACCTGTCTTCTCTTTGTCATCACTTTCAGGGACCTATAGATTCTATAATACTCCTTATGTGTTAATTGCAGTCAAGCATATGCAAGCTAAACATATTAAATCTTTGCATATTGCAGTTTCAGCTTTGGCAAAAGAAATGAACACAGCAATATGTATGGGTCGACTTACCTACATGTATCATAAGGATATGCTTTGTGTCGCTATGCCATAAACTAATGCATGTTTGTGTAACTTCATGAATTGATGCATATGTTCTTCATGTATAGTAGGGCTGTGTCGTGATGTCAGTGGTATTTGGCCTTGCAGTCAGTCGATTTACTTGATCAAAGTCAAATCCATATCGTCCAAGTCATCAATTGGGTAGGTCCCGAATGGCAGTCTGAGTGAGGAACGTTTTTCACACCTGTGATAAATTGAGCTTCATGGTGATGGGCCGAGAAGTGAGGCACATCTGTCATCTGCCTACATGCCGAGGTTTGTGTGGGGGGCATGAGGGTCAGATACGGTCCCCCATCTACAGCTCTATCCATGCCACAGTGTACTCTTATTCTGTGTCCCCAGCATGTTGGATGTGCAATGCCACTGTATTCACAAGTCTGGCAAAGAAAATCAGAGCCACACAACACAGGTGTGCACCACCATTGTGCATTGGAGTGCAGTTCGATTTTAGATGTGTCAGCACATGTGCCTCACGTTACTAAACCCTTTAAATTATGGTGGCAGAATTGACACACTGTGTCATGGCTAAGGCCCATTATTAATGCCCATAAAAAATCCATGGGAGACTAAGCTACCTAAAGTGAGAAACATTGCAGGGGCACTGTGCCATACAGCAGCACTTTGTG
The DNA here is from genome assembly GCF_040938575.1 of Ambystoma mexicanum. Classification (NCBI taxonomy): domain Eukaryota; kingdom Metazoa; phylum Chordata; class Amphibia; order Caudata; family Ambystomatidae; genus Ambystoma; species Ambystoma mexicanum. The sequence goes on from NC_090940.1 coordinate 262,114,193, forward strand.
AGCATATACAGTGAGACCACTACTTTGTAGACATTCTAGAGATAAAGTGGTCATGATTCATTCTGATAAGAAACCCTGCTCTTTGAACACTCCCATGCAACTAATGTGAGGGTGGTGTTTGAGGAGCAGAATCACAAACAAAGTAGGTTAAAACCCGAGGCAAATTTTGGCCTGATCCCCATATGAAACTTTTCACCAGTCAGTTAGGTGACATGCATGACATTCTAGGTTTGCAACAAGGGTAGTTGTGAGGGAATTGTCACTTTGGTTAGTGGTTTGTGGCTACACATAGACAGCAGCTAACCTCATGCTAAGTGAGAAGTTCTTTAATATCTGCCATGGGGTTTGTTCTCCTCTTTGGACTGCTTGCTCCATGTTTGTATGCAAGGATCATGCTGCAAGTTAAACTTCAACCAGTCCCTGATGTCCCACAACAAATGACACAGTGAGTTGCCCATCATTTCTGACCCACAAGAACACAAAACAAGATGCTCTTGGTCAGTAAGGACATCGGGACCACAACTCAACATAATTTGTGTGCCCAACACAGTGGGAGTGAAGGTGTGGCATCTCGAAGACTCATTGCCAATGCTGCTTTTTCCAGTGAACTCAAATTGATGAAGGGAATCCATTGGATAGCATTTTGTAAATCTGCTACCATGCTACTGTGCCCAGTGTTATAGGGCAATCCTGTTCTTCCCACAGGTCACAGATTGAACAGCCATAGGACATACACATTACAGCCAATCCTACATAACCATACACAAGTATATGAATCTGTAGTCACATCCATCCAAAACAACCCCGCAAGCCTCCATCTATGAGATTGTGGCTGAACTCAGCTTGTTGAGATACTTCCTGGTGCAGACCAATGCCAATATCACTAGAAAGCAATCTGCAATTAATAAAATACACTCTGGTCTAAACCTTTCTAGATACATGCCTTGGTGCTGGAGAACAGAATAGGCATTTTCAAGACAAACTCAACAAGATTCAGTAGCTTGAAAATGAGGTTGTGTGCCACTAAAAGATGGTGGAGAATGTTAAAAATTAAGAGGAGTAGGAACAATCGAACTGTAAATAACATACTCGAAGATCATGGAAGAGAACAGATGATTATCCAAAATATGTTTCTTCCTCAACTGCTTGGCTGCATGCATCAATGCTCCGTGACATCTAACCAGCAACTGTCAGGTCTGAGGAAACAGCAAGATGAACAGATTTAGACCAACATGCATTATAATTACATGCTATGTAGGTGATGGGAATTTTACACGTTGCCAAAATCCCAGCTCCTTTGAATTGGCTAAGGCTCAGAACATTCAACGCTCAAGATTTCTTCATCAGTACAGCATTCTCTCAGAAGTGCTTTCTAGCCAGTGACCACATTGTGTTCAGCCAGGATGAACATCTCACATGGTAGTGGTATGTCCTTTTTGGATGACTCATAAGTGATGGTAACATTAATGAACTCTCTCAAACATCAACACATAGAAATGTGGGTGTGGAATCCCCCACCACTGCAGGGCACCAGCAAATTGTTCCGTGTATTTTTGTAGAAAAAAATGAATGAGACACCAAAAAAATACAAATGCAGATCAACGAATTCTCTTACATTAATACTTCAATTGAGCACCAGGTTAGAATTATTGTTCATTTTATGTTTTTACTTCCAGGCCACACTTTAAGTACTTGTAATTGCAACAGACTGTGTGGCATGCTAAACGTCTCTTAAACTTCACATTACAGTTTTGCATCCAACTTACAGAGTAGAAAACTGACAATATCATCAGTTAGTCACAACTAAAAATGAGGCTTTAGTCACAAAAGGATCAATTCACATGTTTGGTTAGTTTTCAGTTTAGTGCGTTCATATGGCTGATTTTATAGATTTTCTGCAATTCCATATTTCGATCCAAAGAGAATAATAACATCCCTTCAAAAATAATTTGAGGAAACAATTTACAAAAAACTGGAAACTATTACATATTATCAAAGGGTCATTCCAAAAGAAAAGCACATCCTTTGAATTCCAAGTCCTTGTCACAGAATTAAATCCTTGGAATTCCAAGTGCTGGTTCCAAATGTAGCTTCAAAGAGAATAAGATCCCTCAAACAAATTCCATCTTCCAACCCAGAAAAAATAGGAAACCATTTAAAGATGCAAGGGTAATTTCAAAAGAAAAGCAAAGTATTTTATGAGACTTTTTGAACCCCACATATAGAAAATGGACTAACAAAATACATGCCTGGTTGTACTAGGCTCTGTGCCTTTTATTTTTTGGCAATCAGCAGGAGAACGCTTTCAGGGGTGGCTTGTCATGTGATGCTATCATTAGTCAAGAGGGTGGAGCCATCTGAGGAGACTGGCATTGTGTAGCCAATCCAAGTAATGGTCAAAAAGGTGCAATGTTTTCAAACACTTAGAAAAAGAAAAAAAAATCCAATTACTAATGCAGGTTACGGTGTAGGAAACAAGGTGGAAGCTTTGTATTAGAAATACATATCGATGTAAGCTATGCATATGGAGCAATGGTAAATGGCTTTGACAAGCAAGCTGCCTATAGACCAAGTTTTCTGACAATCTTAAAGTCCAGGGGCAGAATAGGGGTGAGGAACCTACAAGAAACCACTTTGGAGGAGGAAGCTGAGTGGATTACGCCAGTCAAATGCTATGCCGTTCCGTCTTCAAGTGTGTTATATTGTATCACACTAATGCAGGATGTTCGTCAAATACTAAATGATGTTCAATAAAACACACAGCAAAGAGCATCATATGTTTAGTGTACCTTCCAGACACCTTGGATACTGTCTCACCACCAATGACTAGAATATCCCTTGCTGGCAATTTCCCACCCTGCCCTGTTAGCTCCCATATCCTTGTGTCTCAGCTTTCCTCACTGTGTTCTTCCCCCTATGATTGTGAAGCACTTTGTTGCTTTCCATAGCTAGGTCTGCACTCAATAAATACAATAAAAATAATAATAATAATAATAATAATAATAATAATAATAATAATAATAATAATATTCTTAAGTCTATGATTTAACAATACATATTGTGTTGCTGTGTGGTGAACGGAGTTTGAGGAAACACATTACCTATTCTGCTCTTCTTTTTTTTTATTGCTATTGTAAATGTATTCATTAAAAATCTGGTTGATGGGGAATGGGAGAATGAGCAGAATTGGAAAGGAGTGTGCAGTGTGTTTCTGAATTCTCAAGGTGAGACCAATAGTCTGCATAACTGATTTTCATAGTTCTGGTTTTTGCCTTCTGTCCCTTTGTACCTTTTGCAATATGGCTGCTTATGTAAGACCATTGGTACACCATTACTAAATTGCCTTTGTAAGTAACAGAGCAATTCTTAATATCAGCATTACAAGCTCTGTCTAGTTCAAGCAGTGATGGACAGATTGGATATTTCATTGAACATATACAACAAGGTTCCTAGAGATTCCCTCCTGGAATGTGTAGGACCAACATAATTTGTCCAAGAGTTCTAAGGTGCTGTCCATCCTGCACAGAGGAATATGCAAAATTGACCTAATACACAGGACTCATTTGAATGCTAGTGATCCAGACAAGCTGCAAGGGGAGAAGGTGGCCATTTACATTTTTTCCCCAGCGATTAACCATAACAGAGGCCTTGATATTTTAGAACCATATATTTTCCTCAAAGGACTTCCTCTGATACAGAAGGTTTGTAAGAGAAAACCTGTTGGTTGCTAATTTCAGTAGGTAGACTCCCGGGTACCAATGTCTAGGCAGCAAAAAGACCTTGCCTAGCAGCAGGTCATTCCAAAATCCTCCCCTAGATTGACATGGGAAAAAGGTCTTGCTCCTTCCTTTGAAGTTCTAAACTTCACCACAATGGTAAGGGACTTTGTGCAAACTAGAACCTAGGAAGTGAAATCATCCATCTTCTTGAGTGCAAAAATGATCAGGTAATGAGGTGGTCTCACCACTTTGTAGAGGAGGAACGAAATGCCTCTACCGGAAATCCCGCACCTATTTTGCCTATATGTTGGAAGCTGGAAATTGGGACATGCACAGCGCCAGTAATGGTACCTAACACATGAAGAATCCTCGAAACAAGGTATCCATTGAGAAAACCATACATGATGTATCCACAAAGAGATGGCAGTCTCTTAGGGGAAATCCCTGAAGAAGTGTGAAGATGAATGAAAGAGAAGACTGGGCACGTCACATGAAGCAGAGATGACGCACCAAGAAGAGATGCCAAAGAAGAAAGTATAGGAACCTTATAGAATCTGATGACGAAGTAAAGAATCGAGTAACATTTTATATGCAGAATCAAGATAATAATACAAAATAATAATAAATAAATAATAATAATAAATAATATGATTTTGCGTGCGAAGAGCACTGAAGACAATGCAAGCCGTTTTATAAGTGTACAGATGCTGAAACGCAAGTAGACTATGTGATCATAAAGGCTGGCTATACGTAGGGAATAGACTGCATGCAGTGCCGCCAATATATATATGTATAGAATCTGGAAGCTCCACGTTGCATTTTAGCAAACCAGGACATCAGTTGCAAAAAGGCTGAAAGTGTGGTGCAGCAGAATGAAAAATAGCTGACAATGGAGGAAGAATCAAGAAGGTTGTCTTGCCCAGTGTCAAGGGTTGGGGCAGCCAAGGACTGGTTATCTATTCAAAGAAGATACAATGAACGGGAGAAGTGAGACACACTCTTGTTGAGGTGCAATGGAAAAACACTATGATTGCCAGGTTTTATTAATTTAATAGTATTAAATACAAAGACAGATGTAAAAACATGTTCTCCTGTCACATGGTCTAGATGGAAATTGACTATGGGCAAGCTCCATTGAGACTGAAGGTAAGAATGTGCTCACCCTCCCTTTTATTCTCATGCGGAGTGATACTTTGCAAGGCTGAGTTGAAAGACAATTTGAATGGCAGACAGCATGAGTCATGATGGATGATGGGATAATTGGGTGGGGAGGCATGGTCAAGTTCACCCACAAACAGCTGGGCTTAGCAGGTCTGGGGCAGGATAAAAAGGCTCCCCTAGTAGATCACAATTTTTAGATTGTTTTGTGCCTATAGTTGCATTGCTGCTTCGTGTACTTTTAAAATTGATTGTTATTTGAGTTTAGAAGAGCTGTCATTTTTATTATAGTTGCAGGTTTAAATTAGCACAAATTACGGTAATTAGATTCTAGAATTGGTAAGAACCTTTCTTCATCCCATTTACTTGTTGCTTTATCCATGCGATTAAAAACAGAGAAGTATCTCTGCATGCACACATTCTATCACTACCAAACTACAACTCCCTATTGTTTTGTAGTTCCTACACATATTTCACTATAAACCCGGTGCGAATGCGCCTGCGCGGAAGGGGTCTGTGGCAGGATGTGTTAATGTGGTGAATTACCTCTTTTTACTTTCTATGCGGGTATTGTGTAACTTCTCGAGGCTATTGCCAAAGGCAGTACTATTCTTGCATGCCATGCTCTGAGAAAGTGCAATTTTCTGACCGATGGATTGAGCATGTTGCTGTAGATGCTGATGTCATCAACCTCAGTACCCACAATGGGGTAGCTCATATGAGGTCTACACCCAGTTACGTCGGTACGAGGAAAGTAGGCTGTACACTGATTGATGGGCCATACCTGCTGATGTCACAGTTACACAGACCCTTGATCCATTTTCCACCAGTTCCCAGGCCTCGCCCTCAGTGGGAGAAGAGGTTTTAGCCATGCCAGATAGTTCCAACGTTAAGTGTTGCATTGCAATTTCCCAAAAACGGGGTCTTAAATGATACGGAAAACACGAGATGTAACGCATCCATATTAGCACACTTAGAGCAACAGCCTAACATTAAGGCCTTTGCCTTGCAAATGAATAATAGGAAAGCCAGGAAAGACCTGATTATGGTGAACAGAAAAACCCCAGCCAAACCTATATATATGAAGGAAGATATGAAGGCCCTGTCTTTTGAATATCTGCTCCTTAAGTAAACACAAACTTTAAATGGAAGAGGAGCTAGACATCTTATTCCTCACTGAGACCTGGCTCCATGACCTTATTGGCCCGGTGTGGGATATAGTGGTTCCAGAAGGGTTCACCATCCATAACAAGAACAGAGATACTGGAGTGGGGGAGGAGTCACAACAATTAGTTAGATACTCCATCCACCTGTTTAAGGCCTCAATTTCATGTACTGGATGTGAAACGTTACATCTTATATTCTCATCAACATATAATGACTGTATTAACTTTATAGTTATTTACAGACCTGCCTCCCTTAGTTCAGACGTTTGCAATGAATTAACACAGCAGTTAAATAACCTGAAGTCTACTAATACAGCGACCTTACTTGTAGGTGACTTTAACAGGTGGGGGGGGAACCCGTTGGATAAGGAGGCCCCCCTTCTTGAGAAAACCTTGAACAACATGGATATTAAGGTTATAAATAATGAACCCACAACAGCCAAGGGAAATCAGCTACAATAGATTGTAACTCAAAATCTCATGGTTGCGACATCGCCCTGTATCTGGTTAGACCCCTTTAAGGTCATTTTTGAGATACAAATGAATCACTCCCTTAAAAAAACAAATCAACCCACATGAAAAGATCTCAAGTAGAAACTTTAAGAACTTAGGGCCCGCTCAACTGGAACAATACCTAAAAAAGATACAGGACAATTTCCAGGAAAGGGACTCATGTGAAGATATGTTACGGCATTACTCCGACTCGCTCTCAGAACTTGTGGAACAACTCACACCACTTAAACCGAAGTTGGTAAGGAAAAATAGCAACCACCAGAAATGGTTTCATAGCAAGCTAACCAAACTTAAAATAGAAAAAAGAGGTTTGGAAAGGAAGCGGCTTAAACAGCCAACAATAGCCAATAAAGAACTATGGAAACATACAGAATCGTGCTCTAGAAAGGGTATCAGAGAAGCTAAAACAAACCATTACAATGAATTGATAGCATCTGCACCTAACTCCACCTGCAAACTATTTGAGATCCTGAAGTCCATAGAGAAACGGAAGGCCTTATATACCCCTTTTGACCCCATGCAGGATGACTGTGAGTTGGTGCAAAGGGCTTTCGCTTCAAAAATTCAGAAAGTTAGGGACATCATAAAATCGGCGGGAGAAACATCCATCAGTGTGGTATCCACACCGGTCGAGGAAACCCAGGAAGAGGGAAGTAGCACATTTTTACTTCCATCCCATTTCTGAAGAGATGGTCAGAGTGCTTGCCACTATGAAGCCCACTTCATGTTTGGAGAATATAATACCCTCGAAAATCATATTGGAACATAGTCCTGACCAAAATAGTTAATGCATCATTCAAAGAAGGCACTGTGCCCAAGTGCATAAAAGCAGTCACCATCACTCCCCTTATCAAAAAGCCAGGCTTAGACCCCAAGGACTCAGGCAATTTGCGTCCCATCACTAATTGTAACTTCAGACTCGAGGTCCTGGACAAAATAGCAACAGCCAAACTCCAGAAGCATGTCGAAGCTAATTCCATCTTGCACGAGCAACAATCCGGTTTCCGTGCTGCACAAAGCATGGAGACTACTATGTTGGATCTACAAACACACATGCTTAGTGTACTTGATAAGGGCAAGACAGGGCTACTGATGCTCTTGGACCTGAGTGCGGCTTTTGATTTAGTAGACCACCAATTATTACAACAGGTCTTGGATAAAATGGCTGGCAGTTCCAAGGAAGCATTGGCATGGTTGACATCTTTCCTAGCCGACCACAAGGCCATAATCCACTGGGGGGGGAACATTCTCCAAGGCAGCCCACATAAGTTACAAGGTCGCTCAGGGAGCCAGCCTATCCCCTCTCCTTTTCAACTTGTACATGATATGGTTGTGCGAGCTACTGGAAAGCGTTGGCGCATTTTTTACAAACTACGCCGACGATACCCAGTTGGTGGTAGAGATAGATGGTGACTACCTTAAGGTTAGCGCCAAAATCTCAACACTGTATAATGTCATAGAAAACTGGATGAAGGGCAACGGGATGTTCCTCAACAGTAAAAAGACAGAGATGATGATCTTCGGTACCCGTCAAGCCCGAGCTAAACTAGAACCAGACTATGAGTCATTTTACATCAAGGACACATGTATAGAAGTGTCAGAGCAGGTTAAAACTCTGGAATGACAATTGAGGCTTCTTTGGGAGCAAAGGTGCAGGTTCATTACCTACACAAGAATAATTCCACCTATCTCTGCTTACTTAGATCTAACCATCCATTCCTGAGTGAGAGGATTACTGCAACAATTGCTAGGGCAACCATTTTGTCTCAACTGGACTATGAAAACTCTCTTATGCTTGGGCCACTAAGACCTGCATAGAGAGATGCCAGATCATGTAAAAAAATGCTGTACATATTATTAAAAGTATGAAGAAAAATGATCATATTGCCATGGAACGGAAAGCACTGCATTGGCTTAAGATCGAAGCTAGGAACCAGTTCAAAACCTTAACACTAGTGCACAGATGCTTATATGGCATTGCACTGTTATATCTTAAGAAAAAGATTTCATGATATATCAGTGCAGGATCATGGTGCCATCCCACAGCCGAGCAGCATGCTCGAGTAGAGCCTTCCCTGTTCTGGCAGCAAAGAATTGGAATAAACTACCCTTAACTCTCTGACTTGAACCAAGTTGCCGGGCCTTCAGAAAGAATCTTAAAACATACATATTCAAATAGAATATCCTAGATCCCGGAGTTCCAGTCAGCCCAGGTTAGAGCATTTTTAGTCTTGTTTGTTACCAAAATATCTTAAGTTATGCACCCCAATGCCTGCAGGCTTTTGGCACTTTATAAGCACATAAATAAATAAACAAACAAACAAACAAATAAATAAATAAATAAATAAATAAATAAATAAATAAATAAATAAATACCAGCTTGTGTGCTGCTAGCGAGTGGAATATTCCAGAAGGGTACAAGCGTGCCAACCAATTGTAGAGGGCCACCTAGCAAACACCCATATAGTTTGAAAGCCAATGAAACCTTGTGCGTTTGATGACAATTACAATGCCTTCCATTAGGGGTGGGCATAGTTGTCCACCTGACTATAGAGACCCAATCACAATCACATCCCACAGAGAATGTATACCTAGATGTTCCCCGTAGACCAACCACAACCCCAAGTAGGTTTTCTTAATTTGCTACATAGTATGACGTCAATGATGACGAGTTTTCAGTATAAATATGTATTTTTTCATGTAAAACTTTGAGAGATATGCTGTGAGACATCTGTTGTTGTCCGTTGTACTCTGTATTTTAAATAATTTTTGGAGTAAGAGTAACTTCTGCATCCCCATCCATCCAATAAAGCGCTACCTTGCTTAAAGAGCCTTTGGGTTCACCTTTATGTACTCATTGTGCATTTTAAGCCTTCTATAAAGGACCAATATCAGCTTCTGTAAAAACATTGTTTTCCCTTTGATGTCAGATCTCAGAGGGTCTGGTCGGCAGGAATTTGAAATGAACACAATAAGTAAGTGTGGCACACACATTTTCAAGATTGTGCAAGCTTTGATTTGTGAACAACAACTTCCACAGGCTGCACTATATCCCCCTTGTGTCTTCCTGGATTAAAGAGACTCCTGTAATTACCTTGGTGTTGGAACTTTCCCATTGTTCTGGCAGGGTTCTTTTAAGTGCCTAGTTCCATTGCCTCTTGGGAAGGTATCAATGTTAGTCAGAATCATGTGCAGTACCCTTTGGGAACACAACACACAATTAAGACTACAAGTGTAAGTACAATTTCACCTTTGGTACAAGCCTGTACTACACAGTAAAGTGGTAGCGATGGCTGAGCAGCCAGACTTATCTCAAGAGTAAAGTGAGCAGTATAAGGGATTACACAAATGACAACAATCACTATGGTTCAACCAAACACTGGTTCAAGGTTTCTGAGTAAAAGAATATACATTTATTTAGACCATCATTTATAAAACTGGTCACTATAATAAAGCAGCAGAAAATCACAGTCTTAACATACTACAATAACACCCAATCAATTCTGGACAAGTTAAGCTCAAAATGAAGTGTGAGCAAAATGGCACTCCAGCAATTTAAAAGGGAGAAAAGACAAGGTTATCCAAAATCAATGGCATCAACAAGTTATAGGCAGGGTAATCTAGAAAAGGCTACTACAACTAGGATTCAAGTAAATAGGTCTGGGACAATGTTAATGGTTCAGAGTCTTTGCAGAGGATCACACAGTTCAAAGTAGTTTGCGGTTAAGTCTTTGCCAAGAGTTCAAAACGAAGTTGGTCGGAGGAAAAGTTACTTAAAGGAGAAGAGAAGGACAAGCCTTCGGAGAGGTGAAAGATTTCCTGCGCTTTCACCCCAGACGGACGGAAAGAACGACCGAATTTGCACAGTACCTTTTAAGAAGAAGAATGCTGTAGCTGAGGCAGCTGTTCCTGGTAGTTCCTGCAGGCTCGCGGTTCCTGAAGCTTCTGTCGTGGTGACAAGAAGGAGGATGACTGGAGGGTCCTGCACTGCCCAGGGAAGAAGCCCGCAGAGAAGCAAAACAACAAATAAAAGGTATGCTCCTTAAAACCCAAACTGGTTCTCTTCACACTGGCTATGCGATCTACTACAGCGATGCACAGTAAATTTGACCAGGATGAGGACCAATGTCTGGTGTTTGGCGAGCTGGTTGTTCCCACCAAGCTCAACGGAAGAAAATTCCTTGCAGATCTCCTCTGTCATTGAAGTTTCAGGTGATTCGGAAATGCAGCAGGCCTTCACCGGGTGTGCAGTAGTTGCAGCAGTCGTCTTCCTTCAGCTTCTCTTTGGTTCTCTCGTTCCAGTGGCGACTCTGCCTTCCAGTCCCAGAGACTGGCTTTTTATGCACCAAAACCCCCATTCACACAGCCTGGCTGTCAATCAAACAAGAGTGCGACTTGGGTCTCCAAGGAGACCCTGTGCAGGGAGCCTCAAACCCCTCCCTCACATCCTGTCCACCGAGACGCTCAGGCACCCAAGGATGATGGCCACACCAGTAGAAACATCACGTGACCATAGCACGTCTCATTGGTGGGAACATCCGCTATAAAAAAGACAGGAAATGTGTGTTTTAGAACACCTACGCTACGGGATTCGTTTGGCGTTCCTCGTGAATGCTCAGAGGAGGAAGGTAAGCTGTTAGTTTAGGCACCCGTCCCCTATGTTTAGGAGAGTTGGGAGGCATCAATGCACGCTCTCTTTGTGCGCACTGGTGATTAACAGCGTGCCTTTATTTTGGTGAAAGCCGTTTTCCGGCTGCTCTGTACGTTGCGCACTGTTGTCCTTGGTGTTGGAAGCATGCCTTTCCTTGATAAATGATATTTATTGACTAGGATGAACATACGGCCCGCAAGCTAGACCCGTGGTTATGCACCCGTATTATGTCATGTTGTATATGCAGCATTTAGATGTAAATTATCTTTGAGTGGGTCACAAAATGGTTCCCCAATTAATCTAAATCATGTGTTGATATAGACACAGACCATCAAATTAAACTATGTGTTTGTTTGTTTTCTGTAGGCACGTATTTGTGGCCTAATTCTTATGCATTTTCTTGGCGTGTAAGAGGATTACTCTTCTATGAGGGACAGCACCATTTTATGGGAAGGACCCGCAAGAAGATCATCGTCTAGATGAACGTATGTCAGTCTGGACAAAAGTAAGATGTGTTCATAACATCTAATAAGAATATAGAATGTGTTCATGTACAAAGGCCCTTTATTGAGCAATATGTCTATTGAGGCTGTGACTGAGTTGATAATAATGAAATAAGTTTAGTTATTCAGTTATGAAGCATAGAGTAATAGTCCTCCATCTTCTATGATTTTTCTTTAGGTTCCAAACCAAATTTGGATACCAGTGAATTCTGGGTGGTATGATCGATATCCATTTTTGAAATTAGAAGTTCAACCCTCTACAATTCAGCCGCTATTGTGCTCATGTCCGTACTGGATGTAAGTGAAGGCTTGGTGATACTTACTGTGTTGTGTTTATGACACGATTAACTTGGAAGTTGAAACAATTTCTAGAGATGTGCCACATATAAACGCTGTCGATCAATGAATTTGTGTTTTATATGATAGTTAGATCATGCACTAGATTTATAAAGCTATTAGAAATAGAACTATGTTGTTATAGAACCACTATCTTATGTAATGTGTTTGTACTATTTGTTTTTAGATATTGCCAAACCTGTTATGGGGTATATGAATGTTTAATTACTACACCGAAAAAAATGTCTGTCCTGAAGAAGGCCATGGAAATTAGCAGTTTAACAGACACTAGAGATAGTGTGCAATATTTCCTTTAGGGCCAAAACATGTCGACAATTGACAAAAGACTTATGAACAATTGAAGTCTTATGCTAAACATCTAAAAGTTGGATGTAGTTTGTTGTCATTTATTTAAGTAACCCCTTTACAGATGATACTGTTTTTTAGGAATGTGTTGTGAATACTATGTATTGGTTTTTATTGCATACATGTATAAAAAAAAAAAAAAAAACTATCTTTTAAAAATGTCTTACATTCAATAAAAATGCATGTACTGATTTATGAATTTTTGAGTGTTTAATAGATATGTGGTTCTATAAGACAGAGAAATGTGATGTTAGCATTTGGGGTAGTACAAGGTAAATAAGATTGTGTGCTATCCAAATGATATATATGTACTAATTCCTGATAAAGTACAGTTTATCACCAAGCTTTGATCCTTACTGACATAGAGAGGGGTAATCTGTTTCTCACTTTTGTATAGCTGTTGACTAGATGTCATGCAGTTCAAGTAGTTTTGCATTTCCAATCCTAAAACTTCTCCTTTTGGCTGAGCATCACATCTCGCTCTAGTTCGAGGCATTAAAGGCGTCGACATTCTTCTGCCAGTCACAATTTCATGTGGTGTAAGATGATGGTCAGAACCAGGCTGGTTTCTGAGTGCATACAATGCCAGTGGAAGGCAGTGCAACCATCCTTTCTTCAGAGTAAGCTTCAATTTGGCTATCCTTTCCTTTAACAAGCCATTGAGCTTCTTGCATATGCCATTTCCTTGCGGATGATACGCCAACGAAAACTTGTGCTTTATACCAAGCAACAAGCTGATCTGTTCAAATACTGCGTTAACAAAATGAGGACCGTTATCTGACATCACTTCACAAACTCCCCATCTGCGAATCATTTCCCTCACCAAGAATTTTGCTGCACAGGTAGAGTCCGGGTGTGTACATGGACCTGCCTCTATCCATCTAGAGAATGGACACACCACTACAATTAGATACCTGTACCCGTTACATACTTGAATCATATCAACATAGTCGATATGTAAGTGCTGAAAAGGACCATTAGGACTTGGAATGACTCCTCTGATCACACGTAGTGTATGCCCAGCAGTACATTTCTGACAGACTATGCAATTTATCATATAAAATGCAACATGCTCTGCTAGGTTTGGTACAAACCAGTCTTCGGCAATCGTTGCTGCTATATTTTCTCTTGTTACATGCGCTGGATATTGTAACTTCTCCAGTGCTATTTTCAGTAGGGCCATAGGCATTACTGGTTTACCAGTGCTGTCTTGTCACCACAAAGCCTCAGAGGGGTTTAAAGGACACCCTCTTTGCTTCCAAAGGTTCTTTTCTTCCTGCAGTGCCTCCCCTTGGAGCTCCATTAACTGGGTATTTGAAATATTACTGTAGTCTTCCGGCTGATTCCTTACAACAATCATTTTCTCATGCACATCAGACATTTCCACATCCATTAGTATTTCATCTTCAGTTGCCACACGGCTGGCTTTGGTGTCTGAGATATAATCTGTCCCTTTCGAGTGAGCTGCGTAATTCACGACTGCTAGGCCCAGTGGGAGTTGTAGTGCCTTAATGAGCCTGTGCAATAAGGCAGCGTGCTGTACTGGCATGCCGTCTGCTCGGAGGTAGCTTCTCCTTTTTCAGCACGCTAAGCCTGCGTGCACTGTCAACGTCACATTGGCAGAGTCACTGTACATGGTTACTTCCTGGTCTGCATGATTCTGGAATGCGAGTATCAACGCCAATAAATCTGCAGCCTGTACTGAATAATGAGAGGGTAAATGTGCACCAATAAGTATTTGAAATTCCCCATTTGCTGTGTGCTTCACGACAGCGGCACCTGTATATCTCTGTCCATCATTTTGATTGATCCTAGAAGAACCGTCAATGAAGACGATCTCTCCTTCTGCCAATGCATTTTCTTTTAATCTGGGGATCTCATCATAGAATTCTTCATAGTAACTGGCTGTGCTACAAACATATCTGGGTTCACTACTCTGTATCAAACTTATTTAATCGCTGGATTTGATATGACCACTTCATAAGCAGAAGCTCTTTGTGATGTCAATGTACCATTCGGTTTCTTTAAAATGGCAAATAATGCGTGCTCAACGAATAACGTCATTTGGCACCCCATTACAATGGTTGAAGCTTTCTCTATGGTGAACGTGACGGCTGCCAAACTTTGTTCGCATCGGAAATTACCTCTCATCACTGGGTCTAAAATCCCACTGTAGTATGGCAGGGGCTTTTACCCCAATGTGGTTTTCTGTGTAAGGACTGCCATCACAACAGTACCATCCGTGTGTGAAAAAAGGTAGAATTCCTCTGCATAATTGTGAATCCCTAAAACTGGTGCCATGCAAATGGCCTTTTTCAGTTCATCAAACCCTTCCTCCATGGCCTTAGTCCACACATTTTTTTCTTTTGTTGCCTGTGCTTTATTTAAGCCTTGTAATAAGGGCCTTTTATAAGAGCTGAAGTCAAAGACCCATGCTGTGACATAATTGCATAATCCTAGAAAACTCTGCATCTGTTTTATCGTGTGAGGCTTAGCTGTTTTCAAAATAGCTTCAGCTCTTTCAGGGGTAACCTTCTTTCCTTCATGTGAAATCAGTTGGCCTATGTACAACACCTCTTGTTGACAATACTGTAACTTCTCTTTGTCAACTTTATATCCTTTCTTAGCAAGTATAGTCAATAAGTCAATGGAATCCCGTCTGCACTCTTCCTCTGTTGTGCTGCAAAATAGAATTTCATCCACATATTGCAAAACAACACTCTCTAATGCAGTGTTGCTCAAGTCCATCTGCAGGACTCTATTGAAAATCAAAGGGGACTCACAATACCCTTGAGGCAGCCTTGTGCTTTTCAGACAAACTTGTCTGAACGTAAAAGATGTAAAAGCCTGCAAATCTTTGTGCAATGGGATTGAGAAAAATGCATTTTCAAATCAATCACTGTGAAATAACATGCCTCAACAGGTATGTTATACAGAATTGTAGACCGGTTAGGGACTAGAGAGACCTCAGCCTCTACTATCTCGTTTATCGGCCTCAAATCTTGTATTAGCCTCCAAGACCCCCTCTTACTTTCTTTCATGTGGGTACACTAATGTATTACATGGTGACTCTGATGTCACTAAGATGCCCTGATCCATCATGGCAGAAATTTCCATAAAATTCCCTTCATCTGCCTCCTTAGACATGGGATATTGTCGTGCTCTCTGTAAAATTGCTCCTGGTTTCAATGTAATCTTCACTTCTCCGACTCCTTTCAATAAGCCTACATCATAAGGCCTGTAGTCCATACTGAGACAGGCACCTTTGCCATGTCGTTATCAAAATATTCAGGAAGGTTTTGTGCCAGCATAATTTTCTGGGGCACCTCTCTTTTAATCATTTTTACCCAACAAACGAGGTTTACCTCAAATACCATCTCATCCTCACCTAGTTGTTCTTTAAACAGATCATCATCAGTGATCTCATTCAATTTGTAACCTTCCCCAATGACGATTATTGTGCACCATTGTCTGCCTTCATCATCACAACCATCAATCAAAGCCATCTCTCTTTGCACTGTGGCTGCTTGTATTGCTAAGGGAAACACGTGTCCCTTTTCCTCATGCATAGGTATTCTTGGTCTCAACAGAAACTCATCTGGGGTTCTCATTGTTCTCTATGCCAGGCCTGGTAGCCACGACATTAATATGTGCACTCTATATGCCAATATCTCAGGCTCTAATGGAATAGCTTTCATAGCCATTCGTCCTGCGTATGCTCTGATCATTTTGCATATGTTTAAATAGTGCATTCCTGGAGTTGAACACGCTATTCCTTCCTCATTGGATGAGATTTACATATTTAATTTTGTCATCAAATCTCGTCCGAATATATTGACAGGCACCTGTCTCGAATAGAGCAGTGGCACTTTCATGTCACATTCTCCTATAGAAACTGGAAGTTCTTTTGTAAAAGGAACACGACTTGTAGCTCCTGTAAATAGAGTATTCATGGTGTCACCGGACAAGGAAAACTTGCCTTCACGTATACTCGAACACTTCGCACCCATGTCAACTAAAAACAAATATTCCTTACCCCCTATAGTAACATCTACCTTTGGTTCCTCATGAGGGTTTGGTGTCACTGATAGAATGGAACACATCAAGTTTCCCAGTGAGCTGTCCCAGTTCATATATAATCTTGTCTCACAGTTAGTTAATGAATTCCCTCCATCACTAGTAGCATTTCCTGCTCTAGAGTTCAATACCTGTCCTGAAAATTGCATCGGGGACTGTTGAGACTGCCCTTGCTGGAAATTGGTCACAGTCTGCTGTGGCTGTAAGATTTGCTGCACTCTCGGCGCTTGCTGCTGTACAGTTTAATTCTGTGCAAATCCATCTCCACCCTGCTGCGAAAATGCAGGTGGATTCATCATCTCCCCTCTTGTAAATTGGTCACTTTGCACCATCCCTTGACTCCTACACATACGTGCTAGATGATGCCCTGTCATCCCACACGTCCAAAACGTTGGCGGCGGTCTGATCATTTGCCCATTTTGCATATTCTGATTTACACCTTGCATATTCTGAAAGCCTCCCTGATTATTTTGCCATCCCCTTCATCGGGAGCCTCTTCCTCTTGGGCTAAACCCATTATTGCTTTGATCGAACTGCCTTTGGTTATTGACCTGCTGCGCATTGGATCCATCTGTGCTAGTTAACATTGCCCTTCAATGGCATATTTTGACAATTTGTTCTACAATAATTTGGCCTCTTCGCCTTTCCTTGCATCATTCTTCTTGCAATTATTTTCTTACAGCAGCCTGTAATAATGTGCAATGGTCAGTTGTATTTCTGACCATGGCTTAGCTTCTATTCCTACATACTTCTTGAGCTGCTTCTGCATCTGATCTAGCAGCCCTTGACATAATATATGGTAAAACAAAGGTAAAGAATTCCCCCAAGATTCACGAGTTTCCAGTACCCATGCGTCCTGACACGTCTGAATGTAAAGCAACCGATCATCTCCCTCTTTCATCTGATGCGTCATTACAGCTCCCATGTTAGAAGTGTCCTGGTATAGCACTCAAAGCACTTTTCATACTGAGTTTCCGCAATTGTTAAACAGAGCTCCGTCATGCGCAGTGTTGACTATAGTAACACCAGAGTATCTTGCACGTGTCCAAACATCGTCAGCTCTATCACTAAGTATGGCGATCAAAAGACCCTTGATATCCCCGACGTATTACCTGCCGTCATTTTTTCTAACTCGTTTATCCATTTCCCAGCTCCAGATGTCAGCATTGGGAGATTGTTTTTTAGATTCTCTCTATCCATCTGTGGCCATGGTATTTACTGTGGCCTTGTCCCTCCCTTCTCTAATAAGGGAAACTGTGACTCACTAAACACCTTTTCTTCTCTCATCATTTGTCTGTCTACTGCAGGGGTAATATTCCCACATCGCTGTCTGCCTGGCAATGTCCCTAACCTGCTTACATAGGGTGGGGGAGACACCCCCCTCTGACCACGTGGCAGTCCTACATGCCGGTCTGACTGTCACTGACTCTGGTACTTTAAATGCGGGTACGATTGAATACGACCATCTTATTCCCTTACCCATAGAGAAATGTCTCTCGTGACCTCGCTCTGTGTCTCTTTCTTCTCTTTCTTCTCTTTCACTGGCTTCCCTTTCTTCATAAGATATTGCCTGTGCCCAACTCATGCAGCTTCTCTCATCTTCCTCATTTATATTTAGTTTCAGCCTATCTAATGACAGCTCCCTATGTCTGCTGCTGTGTGAAACATCCTCAGTATCGTACAACTGAGTGCTTTTAAGGTGCTCATCCTTTCCCTTTCCTTGGGGTACCTTTTCTAGTCCCATCTCATCATATATTCTATTGATTGTCTCTCCGATACTTCTGGTGTCAAAGTCATCTTCTAGATTTGCTTTAGACGTGCCTGGTACTGAATCATACTTGAGAAAGAATTCTTCTATACCTCCCTTTTCTACCACTGGATTGGGTTTTCTAATCTCCCTTTCCAGATACTCGAGATCACGCGTTCTCTGTCTTCATTTGTGTTCTATGTCATCATGAAATTCTCTATGCTTCCTGTCTTCCTCTCTTTTCCTTGTATCTCTTTGTGAATTTGCCCTTCATATTTCCTCAACCCTCCTTCTTTTTATTCTCTTCTCACGTATCTTTTGCTCTTCTTCTTCTATTCTCCTTTGTTATATTCTTTCCTGATCATCGGCTGTTCTCTGCTTATCGTCGCTTTTCCTTTGTTCTTCCGCATTTTCCTGTTTTCTAACTTGTTCATCATGCTATAACTGCTCTCGTTTCTGCATATCCTTTTTTCTCACCCCCTCCTCTCTTAATCGTCCTTCTTTTTCCTTATCTCTTCTTTCTGATTCGTCTCGTTCTCCCTTTTGTCTCATGTCCTCAATGCCTCTACCATCGAGTTTCAATAAAATATGACCTCCCATCCATTCATTCTGTGTGAGTGCCATCTCATCAGTTCTATCCTACTCTCCTTTCCATCTCTTTACCTCTCTTCCTGTACCTAGAGATGTACTTTCTTGCACTTGATCACCTTTGTCCTTTTCGCGTCTCTCCTTGTCCCTTGCGACTTTGGAGGTAATATTTATTTCCCTGTCCTTTTCTGGGCTTTCGTCACTACTTTGCGTAGGTGACTCACATGACAGGTTGATATATCCTGTTGCTGCTTTAAGTTCCCTCAGTGGGTACAATCATTTGTCTTAACTAGCTTCGTTTTTTATTTCAGACAGGGCGGGTGGCGCAGAAGGCTCTTCACCCTCCCTCTTTGCATACATTCAGTATCCAATCTAACGGCGGCTCCTCCTACCTTTCTTCTTGGTACATCTTACAAAGTTCTAAACTAGCCAGGCACTTGTCTAACTTTTTGCCAGTTCTGTGGCATGTAAATATGTCGTTATGTGCTGCTGGACAGTTTTGGATAGCAATCCGCCTTGGGGCCACAGCATAAGCATTTTGTCTGCGGTCCCTTTAACCCATTCTGCACTGTACTGTTTAAGCTTAGGTGCGTGTTTCGGCAACTGTTTGCACAGGTGTATTAACGAAGTGATGTTTTCCATGCTTGACTCGTTTATCCCTTATTCCTATAACACTTGCTTATTTTTTCACTTCACACTTTATTAAAATTGCGTCTCAAAATCAACAATATGAGTGAGCACCAATCGTCGCAAGCTCCAATCCCATTTTTTCAACAATATTTTTTACTTCAATCTTGCTAAAAAAACAACCATCTATCCCTGTCATGCAATAATTTCTTCTACAATCGTGCAATTTTCATACCTTTTTTCACATAAAAACAGTTTTCAACTATGATGTCACAATTTTACTCAAACATATAAACCAAACAGACAGACTCAAGCCGGCCACATAAATCTTATGCCGTCTGCTCTCTTAGATGCATCTTACATGGAACTTAAGCCTCTCTCATTCAGATTGTATTTTATCAATATGGTCTCCTTCGTCATCCTATTTACAGGACTTTAGATAAGGGCTTCTGCTAGCATTCTTTACAATCTAGGAACTGGGCATATACTCTTATCACAGCCACACTCACGATAACTCTGTATATTGCTTGGTCACACTCGAGTCAATATATTTCCCCTTATCGATACTTTACACTCTTATTCTGACATTATATTTTATCCCGCCTCCCTCTGTTACCTTCCCTTACTTTTTTTTAAGCATGCATGCTTTGCCAAAACATTCATTCTTTATTACTCACCGTTTGCATGTCTTTCATCTACGGACGCTCAGGACACCACCTTTGTTACCACCTCTCCGTGCCGCTCGTCCGATCCGCTACTCGTATATGTGGGAGGGGATTTTGGGAGAAAGCAAGGGACCCGTCACACCTAACCTGCAGGGTTTTTCAATTAATCTATCCACTATCTTCAGGGAGCTTCTCGTTCTATCAGCCGGATGGCAAAGGACCCGAAGTTACTTATGTCAACGGTCAATGGGTATCTTTATCTAATCTAACTCTGCTACCAAGTGAACTGGATGATCTCCAAACAGCCCTTTAAGATGAGTAGCAGTACCCTCAAGATAGATGGGGATGCAGATTCATGCTCATGCATCAAATAATCAAGACAACTCAACAGTTTGGCAAAGTGAGTCTGTTTAATGACAAGCTCATAAAACAGTGAGTACAATGAACATCAGCAATCGTTCGATCTTATCGCTCTCTTTACTTCCAGAAAAAACACAATATGTTTAGAAAAACTTGTAATTTCTGACGTACAACCTGCGCACATACTAACGTCATTCTATGTGGCAAGCTTAAAAACCTAACATGTAACGTGATTGGTTATAGGAAGGTAACTTAATATAGGTACTATATCGGTATATGGTAATAGGGAGAGGGGATTGGATAATCAATGTCGGGTTGGGCAACTAAGCCCTCCCTTCAAAATGGCCACTATGAACATCATTAAAATATGACGTCACATTGGCTCTACTCACTATAGGACCCTAGGTTACATGGACCACTATGATTGGGTTGGCATCAACTCCACTCATAGTTTTCCATCTATGTTAGCAGCATGCAGAAAGAACTTCCAGGTGCAGGGAAGCTCGTCTGCACCACAGCTTCCCACCAATTATGCTACAATCAATCATCACCTCAATAGTCACATGTCAATTACTTCTTTGTAGTTTGGCCGTGAGTCTGCTCAGTGGTCTGAGAACTTTTAAGGAGTATGGGCATGGCGGGGATCCATGCGTAGGTGTGAAAGTCTCACTCTTCCAGCCTGTCTTTGTTATGTGACTGGACACACTGAAATCGGCTTTTTTCTGTGTTTTTTCGTATATTTGATTTAATTCTAACAGTTCTCTGATGTCTGTGGCTTATCTTGACCTTTCAGAACAGGATCCTCTATTCTCTTTTCTTCTTAATTGTATATGTCAGCCCATTCCAGCCAGATAAAACCTTGGCTTCTAGGCATGGTCATCCTTAGCTGAGATTTGCTATGTCTCCATTCTCAGTTTTCTTGCTGCGACACACTCCATTCAAGGCCTTTTGTAACCTTCATTCAATTCTGCTCATATGCATAGTGGACTTTCATTCATACATAAAGTTCTTCTTGAGGTATATACTTGTAAACGTTGGCGCTTGCCGCAATTTATTGACTATTAAGCATAAGCTAGCTTCACGATTTATTTGCCCCTTGCAGTTACTTGCATCTGTACACGTTTAAACTATATAAATATCTTCATTATGTATGTGGCATACATTTCTTCATCTTGAGCCCAAGCTGTCACTTATCCATGGTATCGCCTTTATATTTTGTCTCTTTTCAGTATTCTTAGGTCATTATATCTTCTATATGTGCATCAGTCTGATTTCTTATGACGTCACCATTCATCTTCTTTCATTATCTTCTTTGCTTCTTCGGGTATTTCATTCAAACAACCATCATATTGTCGAGGATGTAGATATGGCTTTCTCAATGGATACCTTACTATCCAGGTTTTCTTAGGTGTCGGTATATTAATAGGTGCTGTTAAACTGGTAGGTACTGGGCAGAGCCCATGTGCTGCTCTCTGCTGATTTAACTGTTCTTCATACGTCACATATTTTGGCGTGAACTCAATAGGCAATGGGAGGGGCAACTGGAGTGGGGGCGATACTCGACACTTCCTCTTCAATCTAGCTGCAGTAGATCATTTTGTTTTAATCTTTTAATCTTTATTTTGAGAACTGTTTCACCTTGGTAGATGTGGGTTAAAGGTCAGCATATGTCTATGCTTTAGCTTTTTCAATTTAATTGTTGTGAAACTATGAACGTGAAGTTGTTAGCCGACATATAGAGATAAGTGAAGAGATTAACTGGTTTAGATTGAGGTCCAAGTGCAGTTTCATTGTAACTCAAGTCAGCAATCACTCAAAACATTATTTGATCCCCATTTATTCAATAAAATACATTATTACAAACCATCTTGTTTCTTGTCTCAGAGTATGAGGGTGTGATCATTAAACAATTTATTAATGTTAGGGATGTCTGAGACAAGACATTTAAACTCAAAATATAAAAGTTGATTATGCTTATATAATTCGGGGTATGTTTTTAGGGTTCCATGAATAGGCTGTTGGCCAATTGATATATGACTAATCAGAGAAATTGGAGGTCCCATTATAATGCGTCCATTTGGAACTCTAAAAGTCACTGAGGCACACCCTCTTTACTATAGATCTGTACATAAGCACACAGATATATGTGTAGGTATGTTATTGGGGCTAATTACATGGTTTGGTTGTGCAGTCTCACCAAGGAGAAAAGGGTGGTGCAATAAATATACAATACAATAAAAGGTATAAATATTTAAAACTAGCAGATCTGTCTCTGGATGTGTTCTTTCATCTTCAGTTGGTGGAGGGCAGGGTGGCTGATAGAGAGGCTGAACTACAGAGGGGCAAATAATTAACTCAAAAGGCCTCTGGGGAACTAGTGAGCATCCAAACACAGTGTGAATAAAGGATAGGAGACATTAATGAGCTTCAAGTACTGCAAGAAGCAAATCAGACTTTAATTCAGCATCAACAAACTGTCAACAATCAAATACAGTCTTCAGGACATATCCAATCAGTGTTTTGAGCCCAAAATATATTATAAGAGACATTCAATATTCAATTTATAATTTTATAAGTCAGATATGAACATGCTAAAGAGCTTAATAAGCCCAATTCGACATTAAATAAGTCAGATATGAAAATGCTAAAGAGCTTAATAAACCCAATTCAACATTATATAAAACATGATTTTTTCAAAAACAGAGATAATAAAAATTAAATGTGGGCAAAACTTGTGTTCAAGAAAACCAAGTATTGTTGGTGGATAGATAATGCCCAATCGGAGGCAGTAACACAATGGTGCCTCATTACATCTTTAGCGGTGCGGGTAAAATGTACTGTATACCACTGCATTGCTGCACTGCCCAACTATAGGTTTGGTGGAAAGTTGGAAGGTTCACATCCAGCTATGAGCTGGAGGTAAATTCACTGGCTTACCATCAAATTTCAGTGGAATTCATGGATGTGGAATTACTGCTGCAGTAATTCTGCTAAAATCCACCATTGAGTCCTATGCACTCAAAATAAATGGCGACTTAAACCGCCTACCACCACTTGTAATCTGGCAGTAACACTGCTGGTTCAAGTGGGAGTAATGGTAATAGAGTTTGGTGGGATCTCATCGGATTTACTGCTGAGATACCACCAAACTTATAATGAGCCCCAATATGCCTGCCTTAGTGTCATTATTGATCAAACATTAACTTGAAATGCCCATATAAGGTACAGTCTTATGGCCATGAGGGGAATCTCGCCTTATGAGATCGTCCTGCATATTACCACCTCTAGGGGGCTTTGAGTAGTGACCTCACCTCTCTAGTCTCATAGTGAAAATCCTGTGAATCATCACAAAATAACACACACACAAACACACACACACACACACACACGTTTTACCTACCTTGTGGGGACTATGTGTGGATACCTACCTTGTGGGGACTAAACCTTCCCAAAGTTCTAGAAATGGGCTAATAGCAGAACTATGTTCAGAAAAAATTCATAATACAGGATCCAACTTCATATTTGCAAAAATGCTTATTTTTTTACTCGCGTGTACGGTACCATCTTTGTGGGGACTTGAACGCGTGTTACCATCCTTGTGGGGACTTACTTTATTATTCTTATTTGGGATGGATTGCACCATAGGCAAATGGACAAATGCTTACTTTATAGTACTCAATATACATTATACAATTGTATTTCTACATGTGAGCATTATAGCTATGACAACATATGGATTTTGATGGTTTGGCATTTCCCATAAGATGTTTAATGTGCATGTGAAACTTAAAAAGGCACTTAGTTTCTGCCATTAAACACTATAATAAACACTCAAAAGGTTTCCGAAAAGAAATCTGCAACAGAGGAGATGACTTGATTGACCCAGGCTGACACACTGTGGCCAACAAGGAATAAAGAATTCAAATTTAGATTTAATTCTTTCACAGACATCATCTTCCCTGCTAACTCATATCTGCTCTTTAGAAATGGTGGAATGGAAATGGTGTTGCTTTCTTCTTTTGGAATGTGTATAATAATAGTGGAGTTAACTTTCCTATAGGGGTCATGTTTGATTATGGAAAAGTTACATTTTCCACAGAGATCGGGTGCGATAATCATGATAATGTCCCCACAGAGAGAGTGTGTACTTGCAATCATGTTGAGGTCCCCACAGAGATGGTGTGTGATTACAATAATGATAAGGTCCCCATAGAGATGGTGTGTGATTAGGACTATACTCAAGTCCCCACAGAGACAGTGTGTAATTGTGATGATGTTAAGCACTTGGGCATTAGCCGCTCTATAAATCTAAATATAATACAAGAAATACAAATACAAAATATGGTCCCCACAGATATGGTAAGTGATGATGATAACCCTAAAGTCCCCACAGAGATGGTGTGTGATTACAATGATGATAAGGTCCCCATAGAGATGGTGTGTGATTAGGACTATACTCACGTCCCCACAGAGACAGTTTGTAATTATGATGATGTTAAGTGCTTGGGCATTAGCTGCTACACACACACATTTTACCTACCTTGTGAGGACTATGTGCGGAAACCTACCTTGTGGGAACTAACCCTTCCCAATGTTATAAAAATGGGCTAATAGCAGAATTATGTTCAGAAAAAATTCATAACACAGGAAATTCATATTTGCAAAAATGCTTATTTTTTCTCACGTTTATGCACCATCTTTGCGGGGACTTTAACGTGTGTTACCATCTTTGTGGGGGCTTACTTCATTATTCTCATTTGGGATGTAGGGCATCATAAGCAAATGTAAACATGCTTACTTTATAGTACTAAGTATACATTATACCATTTTATATCTACATGTGAGTATCTGCCTGCATTATGGGTATCACAACAGATGGATTCAGTTGGTTTTGCATTTCCCATAAGATGTTTAATTTGCACTTGAAACTTAAAAAAGCACTTGGTCTCTGGCATTAAAGACTATTATAAACGTTAAAAATGTTCCAGAAAAAGAGAACTGTGACACAAGAGATGACTTGATTGACCCAGGCTCACACACTCTGGCAAAAAAGGAATCATGAATTTAGATTCAGATTTCGTTCTTTCACAGACATCATCTTCCCTGCTCACTCATATCTGCTCTTTAGAAATGGTGGAATGGAAATGGTGTTGCTTTCTTCTTTTGGAATGTGTATAATAATAGTGGAGTTAACTTTCGCATAGGGGTCATGTATGATTATGGAAAAGTTACATTCTCCACAGAGATCGGGTACGATAATCATGATAAAGTCCCCACAGAGATGGTGTGCGCTTGTAATCAAGTTAAGGTCCCAACGGAGATGGTGTGTGATTACAATGATGTTAAGTTCCCCACAGAGATGGTGTGTGATTATGACTACACTCCAGTCCCCACAGAGACAGTGGGCCTCATTACACGGAT
Source organism: Ambystoma mexicanum (assembly GCF_040938575.1). Classification (NCBI taxonomy): domain Eukaryota; kingdom Metazoa; phylum Chordata; class Amphibia; order Caudata; family Ambystomatidae; genus Ambystoma; species Ambystoma mexicanum. The sequence goes on from NC_090940.1 coordinate 262,140,090, forward strand.
GACGGTAGGGATTTACCGGTACCGGTAAAATACCGGTACCGGTAAATCCTTACCGCCTTACCACGTGGTCCCTTTGCGGGTTGGGGGATTTAACGCCTGCTTTTTGTAGAAACAACCATTTGTGAGTGACTGGAACCAGTTCAAAACATCTTCATTTAACTGGACTTTATATTAGTGCAAGGGGGCTAACTTGGGTGTCCCCACGTAAGGGTGTATTAAATACAGTTTTGGCATTAGGCTTTTGAGGCTATTGTATTGTATGTATGAAAATGCATTTCTGCGGATACAACATTTCTTCTACCTGCTTTTTATTCAACATATGCAACAAAACAAAGCTAAATGACTTTTATAAAACAAAACCTGTAATGAAACGTCATTCCACATATTCCAGGTAATGTTGCCTAATAAACCCAGAAGAACAGCTTACATTCTATCTCCATATGCATGCTTTGTTTTCAATGAAGACTCCTGTAGCCCACTGGTGATAGACACAATCAGAAGTGGCAATACATTAAAGATCTATGCTGGTAGATGCATTATTTCTCAAAGTTGTTATTGACCGAGCAAAGTGAACTTGTACTACTTATGCATCTTATTAATTTGTCACAACACACTTTATTCTGCACTGAAATTCAGATAAGAAACCATAAGCCAATAAGATGCATTTGAATGACATCAAAAGTTAAATGTTGCATGCTGATCATGTCTTGTTGTGATGAGGGCCATGAATGTGTGAACAGCTTGTGTGTGGAGAGGGTGAGGGCAGGGTGAAACCAATGTCATTTATTTTGCCACCCGTGAACAGCATCCTCCCCTATTCACACTCAAAGTATTTGTTGTTTGCTATAGTAGGTATGGCTGATGAGCCAACACCTAAAACATGAGAATTGGGAAAACATTCTGTAAAGTAGAGCAAAGAAAGGAACACATTCATATTGTTCCAATGGCACAGTCACCGGAATGCAGTGCAATTCTAATGGGTAATATATGTTTAATATAACCAGATCAGTTCTGTCTGATCCTTAAAGGTAATTTTTCACTGTTTAGTGCATGACTCTGGTCTCTTCCATCTTTAGCACGCTGCCTATTTTGTTTTCTGTAAAATAATTAGCTATGCACATGTTTCAATGGACCTGTCCCCTGACCTTGTGAAAAAGAGATATCGTTCAAATTGTGTTAGCAAATATAACAGAAGTATACCTAAATGTGTCTCTGGTTATTCTTACAGATACAGTAGAACATAGCAGAACATCTGGCTTTCCCCCAGATATGTATTACATTGATTTATTTATATGGTTAAATCTTTCATTACTTCATCCCTCTTGCCCCCTCCTTCTTTGCAAATATATCATTGCATATGCTGCCACAAAAGCAAACTGTAAATGCATGGAATGCTGCCATTCTTGCATTGATAAAAAAAAGTCTATTAACATTTTTACTTTTAATCCATAAACAAGAGAGGAGCCCTTAACATGCCAGGCCACTTTTCAATGTGAATGCATAACAAAGCAACAACACTGTGAAGATAAATGGAGGGGTCTCACTGGAAGTCCCCTTAAACCTGAAAGGGGTGAACACAACACTGTACACATGGAGTACAGGCTGTATCAGAATTAAAAGAAATATATTTGGTCTCATTTACTGAGAAACATCCAGTACCATTTCCATAGCACAACTCACTAGCCAGACAAGAAGCAACCTAACCCACTCCTGAGTCGTCGGTCATCCTCAGTGGGCAATCCCTCATCTACTCCCACACCAAAGGCCCTATAAATATCTTAAAACAGATGCACAAAATACTCTGTGCCATGAATATATATTGATATCAGCAGCAGAACACCATTACAGTAGGCCGCCAACCTCTCCCATCTTGTTCTATCAAGTAAGATGGACAATAAGGAACCAAAATAAGTATCAGGCCTGATGCACACGGAAGACCACGCTCCTGCCCAGAAGGCCGAACTACTGCCCCCCAGAGCCCCGAGCACGCTCCCACCTGCCATCTGCTGCTGCCTGACTGCCTGCTGCCCATGTGCACTGCCATTTGCTGCCTGCACATCAGCCAGGGGTGCTGTTGCTGTGACCACCCCTGCTGGAACCGAAGACTCCCGACTGGGATTCCATCGCTCCACAGCACAGCCCCAGGACCCAGTTGCCCACCCACTCCTGCCTCTGGGGTTGTCATGTCGGGGCAAACACCATCTGTGACCACTGACAACCCCCGGCCAGAGAGGCAGAGGGGCACCAGCTTCAGTGCCACCGAAGTTGGTGTCCTGGTGGAGCAAGTCCTGGGGCAGTATGATGCCCTCTTTGGAAGTTCCCGCGCCGACAAGGAAGGTCGGACTCGGATCTGGACTGACATCGTGACTGCCATCAACGCGGAGGGGGTGGCAGTCCGAGACTTACAACATGTCAGGAAGCGCTGGGAGGACTTCAGTTCCAGGACCCTGAACAAGGCCCGGCACCTCTTGAAGGCAGCGGATGCCAAGGGGCGACGGGGCCACTTGTCGGAAGAACAGATGAGGGTCCTGGAACGCATATCCCCAGCGCTCCACGTCCAGGTCCTAGAGAAGCAGACCCGCCTGGAGTCGAGCGGTGAGTGTACATGCATCCTGATTGTGAGCAGTGCGTGTGGTGATTATTCGGTAGTGTGCAGGTTGCACATCTGTTTGTATGGGGTCGAGTATGGGTGGGGGTGTACAGGGCCGTGGGGCTGACACATGCGAGGGCTGTAATGTGTGAGACATGGATGGTGCTTGTGTGTGTAGGCTTGCATGCCAAATGCAGTTGTGTGGGCACACATGTTTGGATGAATGTGTATGTAAGTAGACATGTCTGTGATGTCACGCATGTATGTTCTTTTCGGCTGCATGTATCAGCACTGTGTACATGTGCATGTGTGTGTATTTGACAAGGGTGCAACAGTGATGCAACATGGATGCATGTGACAGCGGTATGTGGAAGCCTGATTGGCAGATGTGACATGGATGCCCGTCTGAACAGTGCGACACTTGTCAGAGGTGTACACATGTATGCAAGTGTGGTGGTGTGTGTACATGTGTGGTGCACTTCCTGTGTTGCATGTGATGTCTGGCTCACCTTTGGCTGCTCATGCTGTTGTATGTGTATGGATGGTGGTGGCAGTTGCGATATGGCTGTGGTATGGCTCATGTGTGCGAGTTGTAATGACATGTGTGTTGGGGATTGTGATGACATGTCTGAGGTTTGCCAATGCCACTCATGTGCAACTGTCATGTGTGTATGTATCCATTGTACAGTGCCCTGATGCCTGTGTTTTGTTTTCCCTGTCTGCAGCGTCAACTGATGAAGAGGGCGGAGAAGGTGCTGTGGAGCACAGCGGCGGGGATCCCACCGCCAGCCGGAGACGCAAGGCCCGGCTCCCCTCCCGTGTTGTCATCTCGTCGGGGAGTGAGGAGTCCGGTGCCGCGTCCCAGGCCGCAGCTGCCGGGGGGAGGTCCAAGAGGCGGAGGTTGGAGTTGGACTCCTCGGCAGCAGAAGGGGCAGCTGGGACCCCACAGGGCCCAACAGGGCCCAACAGGGGAAGATGACACGGAGTCATCCAGGTTGGTGGGGGGTTTGGTGGAGGAGGAGGCCGTGCAAACACCAGAGACGGGGTCTGGAGGTGGGGATCCCACTGGTGCTAGTGGTGCAGTGCAGGACCAGGGACAGGAGGCAGCACAGGCCGCCGCGGAGGTGCCTGTGTGCAATCCTGACCCCGATCCTGTCCCTGCATCATCTTGCACCAGCAGGGATGCCTACTTCCAGACCCGTTTTCAGGCAGGGGATGAGCTGACGTCAACTGGCCTTCCTCTTGCCTGCGGACGTGGCTATCCAGGTCCGGGTTGAGCCTGTCCTGGCTGGTGTGGCGTTGCGTCAACGGGCCATGCGAGGTGACCTGCAGTCTTTTCATGGAGAGACTGCACGTCATCTCGAATGGCTCGTTGACCACGTCAGCCTGCTGGGACAGGTCACCCAGGCCGGATTCCTCCGTCTGATGGGGCTTGCTCCGACCCCCTCCTCAACTGGACCCCCTACGCGCCAGTCGTCCTCTGTGCCATCTTCCCACCCATCAGTCACCTGGGTGCCCTGTGGAGCTGCCTCTGACAGTGCGGCCAGGCTGGTGGAGGAGGCATCCCTGCCACAGTCGGGAGTCGGACGTCCAGCAGGGGTGGCCACATCTACGACTGCACCCCAGCCGGCGGAGGATGTGCAGGCAGCAGGAGGCAGTGCACGGGCAGAGGCAGAGCAGCAGCAGCAACATGGTGGGAGCCATGAAGGCTCGGGGCCTTCGACATCGGAGGGGCAGGCATCGGCCGGAGGGCAGGAGGCCCAGGACAGAGAGTGTCTTCCGTGTGGCAGCGGTTGGGCCACGCCATAGATGCGGAGCGGCGGCAGGCGGAAGAGGCGCGGCTCACAATGGTCAGGGCAGAGAACTCCATGCGGAGGGCCCTGAGGCGGGCCGAGTGCCTCGAGGCAATCCGCAGGGGGTTGGAGGAGGACACAGCGTCGTCCCTGCGGACCCTCGGGGCCATGGAACAGGACCGCCTCCGGGACATCGAACAGGAGTTCGATGATGCCCTGGCCCGGAACACCACGGAGTGAGCCGCTGGACTTGCCCGCCGCCTTTGTATATAGTTCTTTAGTTTTAGGTTTCCTTTGTTCTTATGATTTGGAGTCGACGGACACTGCTCCACTTTTTGTATATAGTTGCATTTTAGTTAGGGTTTTTTGTAGGTTTCCTTTGTTCAGTTGGGCTCATGGACCCTTGGAAGTTTTGTACATAGTTCTTCATTAGGTTGATTTTATTTTTCATTTGATTTTGGGCAACATTTTTTTGGATTAGGATTTGGTGTTTTTATTTTTTTAAACGGACATGCAGCTTATCTTTTTTTCATTGCCATTGTAGTTTGTTTCATTTCTTTTGCATTCTTTTTTTTTAATACAATTTTGTTTTCATACTTCACTGTGTGGTATCATCTCATTGGTTTCATGCATGTCATGTTGGGTGTTTTCCCATTCAATTGCAACCATTGTGTGTGACGGACATGGGTTCATTTGCTTTATGAACATTGGGGGTGTAACATGTAATTTCCATTTCCATGTGGGTGAATGGGTTACTTGGTAGGGCTTTTTGGCTGTGGAGGCTGACCATAACGCACATGATTGGGGATTGTGAGGACCTGGTGGATGCTGCCCATGGTGGCTGGGGGGTGGGGGTGATAGGGGACATGAGTGGGGGCCTGGTGGGCGCTGGCCATGGTGGCTGGGGGGTGGGGATGGTGGGAGACATGGGTGGGGGCCTGGTGGAGGCTGGCCCTGGGGAGTGGGGGGTGGGGGTGGTGGGCGACATGGGTGGGGGCCTGGTGGAGGCTGCCGCTGGTGACTGGGGGTGTGGGGGTGGTGGGAGACATGGGTGGGGGCCTGCTGGCAGGTGCCCCACAGTGCTGGGGGGTGGGGGTGGTGGGGAACATGAGTTGGACATGGGTGGGGGCCTGCTGGCAGGTGCCCCACAGTGCTGGGGGTGGGGGTGGTGGGAGACATGGGTGGGGGCCTGGTGGAGGCTGCCCCTGGTGGCTGGGGGGTGGGGGTGGTGGGAGACATGGGTGGGGGCCTGGTGGCGGCTGCCCCTGGTGACTGGGGGGGTGGGGGTGGTGGGAGACATGGGTGGGGGCCTGGTGGAGGCTGGCCCTGGGGAGTGGGGGGTGGGGGTGGTGGGCGACATGGGTGGGGGCCTGGTGGTGGGTGCCCCTGGTGACTGGGGGGGTAGGGTGGTGGGAGACATGGGTGGGGGCCTGGTGGAGGCTGCCCCTGCACTGCTGGGTGGTGGGGGTGGTGGGAGACATGGGTGGGGGCCTGGTGGAGGCTGGCCCTGGGGAGTGGGGGGTGGGGTGGTGGGCGACATGGGTGGGGGCCTGGTGGTTGGTGCCCCTGGTGGCTGGGGGGTGGGGGTGGTGGGAGACATGGGTGGGGGCCTGGTGGTGGGTGCCCCTGCACTGCTGGGTGGTGGGGGTGGTGAGAGACATGGGTGGGGGCCTGGTGGAGGCTGCCCCTGGTGACTGGGGGGGTGGGGGTGGTGGGAGACATGGGTGGGGGCCTGGTGGAGGCTGGCCCTGGGGAGTGGGGGGGTGGGGGTGGTGGGAGACATGGGTGGGGGCCTGGTGGAGGCTGCCCCTGGTGACTGGGGGGGTGGGGGTGGTGGGAGACATGGGTGGGGGCCTGGTGGAGGCTGGCCCTGGGGAGTGGGGGGTGTGGGTGGTGAGCGACATGGGTGGGGGCCTGGTGGAGGCTGCCCCTGGTGACTGGGGGGGTGGGGTGGTGGGAGACATGTGTGGGGGCCTGGTGGAGGCTGCCCCTGGTGACTGGGGGGGTGGGGGTGGTGGGAGACATGGGTGGGGGCCTGGTGGTTGGTGCCCCTGGTGGCTGGGGGGTGGGGGTGGTGGGAGACATGGGTGGGGGCCTGGTGGTGGGTGCCCCTGCACTGCTGGGTGGTGGGGGTGGTGGGAGACATGGGTGGGGGCCTGGTGGAGGCTGCCCCTGGTGACTGGGGGGGTGGGGGTGGTGGGGAACATGAGTTGGACATGGGTGGGGGCCTGCTGGCACGTGCCCCACAGTGCTGGGGGGTGGGGGTGGTGGGGAACATGAGTTGGACATGGGTGGGGGCCTGGTGGCAGGTGCCCCACAGTGCTTGGGGGTGGGGGTGGTGGGGAACATGAGTTGGACATGGGTGGGGGCCTGGTGGCAGGTGCCCCACAGTGCTGGGGTGTGGGGGTGGTGGGGAACATGAGTTGGACATGGGTGGGGGCCTGCTGGCAGGTGCCCCACAGTGCTGGGGGGTGGGGGTGGTGGGGAACATGAGTTCGACATGGGTGGGGGCCTGCTGGCAGGTGCCTCACAGTGCTGGGGGGTGGGGGTGGTGGGGAACATGAGTTGGACATGGGTGGGGGCCTGCTGGCAGGTGCCCCACAGTGCTGGGGGGTGGGGGTGCAGGGGTACATGAGTTGCACATGGGTGGGGGCCTGCTTGCAGGTGCCCCACAGTGCTGGGGGGTGGGGGTGGTGGGAGACATGGGTGGGGGCCTGGTGGAGGCTGCCCCTGCACTGCTGGGGGGTGGGGGTGGTGGGAGACATGGGTGGGGCCTGCTGGCAGGTGCCCCGCAGTGCTGGGGGGTGGGGGTGGTGGGGAACATGATTTGGACATGGGTGAGGGCCTGCTGGCAGGTGCCCCACAGTGCTGGGGGGTGGGGGTGGTGGGGAACATGAGTTGGACATGGGTGGGGGCCTGCTGGCAGGTGCCCCACAGTGCTGGGGGGTGGGGGTGGTGGGAGACATGGGTGGGGGCCTGGTGGAGGCTGCCCTTGGTGGCTGGGAAGGTGGGGGTGGTGGGAGACATGGGTGGGGGCCTGGTGGAGGTTGCCCCTGGTGACCGGAGGGGTGGGGGTGGTGGGAGACATGGGTGGAGGCCTGGTGGAGGCTGGCCCTGGGGAGTGGGGGGTGGGGGTGGTGGGCGACATGGGTGGGGGCCTGGTGGAGGCTGCCCCTGGTGACTGGGGGGGTGGGGTGGTGGGAGACATGGGTGGGGGCCTGGTGGAGGCTGCCCCTGGTGACTGGGGGGGTGGGGGTGGTGGGAGACATGGGTGGGGGCCTGGTGGTTGGTGCCCCTGGTGGCTGGGGGGTGGGGTGGTGGGAGACATGGGTGGGGGCCTGGTGGTGGGTGCCCCTGCACTGCTGGGGGGTGGGGGTGCTGGGAGACATGGGTGGGGGCCTGGTGGAGGCTGCCCCTGGGGACTGGGGGGGTGGGGGTGGTGGGAGACATGGGTGGGGGCCTGGTGGAGGCTGCCCCTGGTGACTGGGGGGGTGGGGGTGGTGGGAGACATGGGTGGGGGCCTGGTGGAGGCTGGCCCTGGGGAGTGGGGGGTGTGGGTGGTGAGCGACATGGGTGGGGGCCTGGTGGAGGCTGCCCCTGGTGACTGGGGGGGTGGGGTGGTGGGAGACATGTGTGGGGGCCTGGTGGAGGCTGCCCCTGGTGACTGGGGGGGGTGGGGGTGGTGGGAGACATGGGTGGGGGCCTGGTGGTTGGTGCCCCTGGTGGCTGGGGGGTGGGGGTGGTGGGAGACATGGGTGGGGGCCTGGTGGTGGGTGCCCCTGCACTGCTGGGTGGTGGGGGTGGTGGGAGACATGGGTGGGGGCCTGGTGCAGGCTGCCCCTGGTGACTGGGGGGGTGGGGGTGGTGGGGAACATGAGTTGGACATGGGTGGGGGCCTGCTGGCACGTGCCCCACAGTGCTGGGGGGTGGGGGTGGTGGGGAACATGAGTTGGACATGGGTGGGGGCCTGGTGGCAGGTGCCCCACAGTGCTTGGGGGTGGGGGTGGTGGGGAACATGAGTTGGACATGGGTGGGGGCCTGGTGGCAGGTGCCCCACAGTGCTGGGGTGTGGGGGTGGTGGGGAACATGAGTTGGACATGGGTGGGGGCCTGCTGGCAGGTGCCCCACAGTGCTGGGGGGTGGGGGTGGTGGGGAACATGAGTTCGACATGGGTGGGGGCCTGCTGGCAGGTGCCTCACAGTGCTGGGGGGTGGGGGTGGTGGGGAACATGAGTTGGACATGGGTGGGGGCCTGCTGGCAGGTGCCCCACAGTGCTGGGGGGTGGGGGTGCAGGGGTACATGAGTTGCACATGGGTGGGGGCCTGCTGGCAGGTGCCCCACAGTGCTGGGGGGTGGGGGTGGTGGGAGACATGGGTGGGGGCCTGGTGGAGGCTGCCCCTGCACTGCTGGGGGGTGGGGGTGGTGGGAGACATGGGTGGGGCCTGCTGGCAGGTGCCCCGCAGTGCTGCGGGGTGGGGGTGGTGGGGAACATGAGTTGGACATGGGTGGGGGCCTGGTGGTTGGTGCCCCTGGTGGCTGGGAAGGTGGGGGTGGTGGGAGACATGGGTGGGGGCCTGGTGGAGGTTGCCCCTGGTGACCGGGGGGGTGGGGGTGGTGGGAGACATGGGTGGAGGCCTGGTGGAGGCTGGCCCTGGGGAGTGGGGGGTGGGGGTAGTGGGCGACATGGGTGGGGGCCTGGTGGAGGCTGCCCCTGGTGACTGGGGGGGTGGGGTGGTGGGAGACATGGGTGGGGGCCTGGTGGAGGCTGCCCCTGGTGACTGGGGGGGTGGGGGTGGTGGGAGACATGGGTGGGGGCCTGGTGGTTGGTGCCCCTGGTGGCTGGGGGGTGGGGTGGTGGGAGACATGGGTGGGGGCCTGGTGGTGGGTGCCCCTGCACTGCTGGGGGGTGTGGGTGCTGGGAGACATGGGTGGGGGCCTGGTGGAGGCTGCCCCTGGGGACTGGGGGGGTGGGGGTGGTGGGAGACATGGGTGGGGGCCTGGTGGAGGCTGCCCCTGGTGACTGGGGGGGTGGGGGTGGTGGGAGACATGGGTGGGGGCCTGGTGGAGGCTGCCCCTGGTGACTGGGGGGGTGGGGGTGGTGGGAGACATGGGTGGGGGCCTGGTGGAGGCTGGCCCTGGGGAGTGGGGGGTGTGGGTGGTGAGCGACATGGGTGGGGGCCTGGTGGAGGCTGCCCCTGGTGACTGGGGGGGTGGGGTGGTGGGAGACATGTGTGGGGGCCTGGTGGAGGCTGCCCCTGGTGACTGGGGGGGTGGGGGTGGTGGGAGACATGGGTGGGGGCCTGGTGGTTGGTGCCCCTGGTGGCTGGGGGGTGGGGGTGGTGGGAGACATGGGTGGGGGCCTGGTGGTGGGTGCCCCTGCACTGCTGGGTGGTGGGGGTGGTGGGAGACATGGGTGGGGGCCTGGTGCAGGCTGCCCCTGGTGACTGGGGGGGTGGGGGTGGTGGGGAACATGAGTTGGACATGGGTGGGGGCCTGCTGGCACGTGCCCCACAGTGCTGGGGGGTGGGGGTGGTGGGGAACATGAGTTGGACATGGGTGGGGGCCTGGTGGCAGGTGCCCCACAGTGCTTGGGGGTGGGGGTGGTGGGGAACATGAGTTGGACATGGGTGGGGGCCTGGTGGCAGGTGCCCCACAGTGCTGGGGTGTGGGGGTGGTGGGGAACATGAGTTGGACATGGGTGGGGGCCTGCTGGCAGGTGCCCCACAGTGCTGGGGGGTGGGGGTGGTGGGGAACATGAGTTCGACATGGGTGGGGGCCTGCTGGCAGGTGCCTCACAGTGCTGGGGGGTGGGGGTGGTGGGGAACATGAGTTGGACATGGGTGGGGGCCTGCTGGCAGGTGCCCCACAGTGCTGGGGGGTGGGGGTGCAGGGGTACATGAGTTGCACATGGGTGGGGGCCTGCTGGCAGGTGCCCCACAGTGCTGGGGGGTGGGGGTGGTGGGAGACATGGGTGGGGGCCTGGTGGAGGCTGCCCCTGCACTGCTGGGGGGTGGGGGTGGTGGGAGACATGGGTGGGGCCTGCTGGCAGGTGCCCCGCAGTGCTGCGGGGTGGGGGTGGTGGGGAACATGAGTTGGACATGGGTGGGGGCCTGCTGGCAGGTGCCCCACAGTGCTGGGGGGTGGGGGTGGTGGGGAACATGAGTTGGACATGGGTGGGGGCCTGCTGGCAGGTGCCCCACAGTGCTGGGGGGTGGGGGTGGTGGGAGACATGGGTGGGGGCCTGGTGGAGGCTGCCCTTGGTGGCTGGGAAGGTGGGGGTGGTGGGAGACATGGGTGGGGGCCTGGTGGAGGTTGCCCCTGGTGACCGGGGGGGTGGGGGTGGTGGGAGACATGGGTGGAGGCCTGGTGGAGGCTGGCCCTGGGGAGTGGGGGGTGGGGGTAGTGGGCGACATGGGTGGGGGCCTGGTGGAGGCTGCCCCTGGTGACTGGGGGGGTGGGGTGGTGGGAGACATGGGTGGGGGCCTGGTGGAGGCTGCCCCTGGTGACTGGGGGGGTGGGGGTGGTGGGAGACATGGGTGGGGGCCTGGTGGTTGGTGCCCCTGGTGGCTGGGGGGTGGGGTGGTGGGAGACATGGGTGGGGGCCTGGTGGTGGGTGCCCCTGCACTGCTGGGGGGTGTGGGTGCTGGGAGACATGGGTGGGGGCCTGGTGGAGGCTGCCCCTGGGGACTGGGGGGGTGGGGGTGGTGGGAGACATGGTTGGGGGCCTGGTGGTTGGTGCCCCTGGTGGCTGGGGGGTGGGGGTGGTGGGAGACATGGGTGGGGGCCTGGTGGTGGGTGCCCCTGGGGACTGGGGGGGTGGGGGTGGTGGGAGACATGGTTGGGGGCCTGGTGGTTGGTGCCCCTGGTGGCTGGGGGGTGCGGGTGGTGGGAGACATGGGTGGGGGCCTGGTGGTGGGTGCCCCTGCACTGCTGGGTGGTGGGGGTGGTGGGAGACATGGGTGGGGGCCTGCTGGCAGGTGCCCCACAGTGTTGGGGGGTGGGGTGGTAGGGAACATGAGTTGGACATGGGTGGGGGCCTGGTGGCAGGTGCCCCACAGTGCTGGGGGGTGGAGGTGGTGGGGAACATGAGTTGGACATGGGTGGGGGCCTGGTGGCAGGTGCCCCACAGTGCTGGGGGGTGGGGGTGGTGGGGAACATGAGTTGGACATGGGTGGGGGCCTGCTGGCAGGTGCCCCACAGTGCTGGGGGGTGGGGGTGGTGGGGAACATGAGTTGGACATGGGTGGGGGCCTGCTGGCAGGTGCCCCACAGTGCTGGGGTGTGGGGGTGGTGGGGAACATGAGTTGGACATGGGTGGGGCCTGCTGGCAGGTGCCCCACAGTGCTGGGGGTTGGGGGTGCAGGGGTCCATGAGTTGCACATGGGTGGGGGCCTGCTGGCAGGTGCCCCACAGTGCTGGGGGGTGGGGGTGGTGGGAGACATGGGTGGGGGCCTGGTGGAGGCTGCCCCTGCACTGCTGGGGGGTGGGGGTGGTGGGAGACATGGGTGGGGCCTGCTGGCAGGTGCCCCACAGTGCTGGGGGTTGGGGGTGGTGGGGAACATGAGTTGGACATGGGTGGGGGCCTGCTGGCAGGTGCCCCACAGTGCTGGGGGGTGGGGGTGGTGGGGAACATGAGTTGGACATGGGTGGGGGCCTGCTGGCAGGTGCCCCACAGTGCTGGGGGGTGGGGGTGGTGGGAGACATGGGTGGTGGCCTGGTGGAGGCTGCCCCTGGTGGCTGGGGGGTGGGGGTGGTGGGAGACATGGGTGGGGGCCTGGTGGAGGGTGCCCCTGGTGACTGGGGGGGTGGGGGTGGTGGGAGACATGGGTGGGGGCCTGGTGGAGGCTGGCCCTGGGGAGTGGGGGGTGGGGGTGGTGGGAGACATGGGTGGGGGCCTGGTGGAGGCTGCCCCCGGTGACTGGGGGGGTGGGGTGGTGGGAGACATGGGTAGGGGCCTGGTGGAGGCTGCCCCTGGTGACTGGGGGGGTGGGGGTGGTGGGAGACATGGGTGGGGGCCTGGTGGTTGGTGCCCCTGGTGGCTGGGGGGTGGGGGTGGTGGGAGACATGGGTGGGGGCCTGGTGGTGGGTGCCCCTGCACTGCTGGGGGGTGTGGGTGGGGGCCTGGTGGAGGCTGCCCCTGGTAGGCTGGATGGTGGGGGTGGTGGGAGACATGGGTGGGGGCCTGGTGGAGGCTGCCCCTGGTGACTGGGGGGGTGGGGGTGGTGGGAGACATGGGTGGGGGCCTGGTGGTTGGTGGTCCTGGTGGCTGGGGGGTGGGGGTGGTGGGAGACATGGGTGGGGGCCTGGAGGTGGGTGCCCCTGCACTGCTGGGGAGTGTGGGTGCTGGGAGACATGGGTGGGGGCCTGGTGGAGGCTGCTCCTGGTAGGCTGGGGGGTGGGGGTGGTGGGAGACATGGGTGGGGGCCTGGTGGAGGCTGGCCCTGGTGACTGGGGGGGTGGGGGTGGTGGGAGACATGGGTGGGGGCCTGGTGGTTAGTGCCCCTGGTGGCTGGGGGTGCAGGGGGACATGCGTTGGTGGGCAGTAGTGCAAGTTGACATGTGGGTTGGCTGGGGGGCATGGCCATGGTGGATGGGGTGCCTGCAGGACATGTGCAGGGTAGGCCCCTGTGGTGTGAGCCACCTGCAGGTGCCGTGGAGGGTGTAGAGGGAACACCTGGGAGGGCCCACACGTGCAATTCACGTGTGGTGCTCCCCACGCACCCCTGTAATACACGTACCCTGATGGAATCACGTGTCGAACTTCCCCCGCACCCCAAAATACACATACCCTGATGGAATCGCATGTGTGACTTCCCCTGCACCCTGAAATACACGTACCCTGCTGATATCGCGTGTGGAACTTCACGCGCACCCCGAAATACACGTACCCTGATGGAATCGCGTGTGGAACTTCCCGCGTTCCCCTGAGATACGCGTACCCTGCTCGCACGGGCCCAATCGCGTGTGGAAATTCCCGCGCACCCCTGAAATACATGTACCCTGCTGGAAACGCGTGTGTAACTTCCCCTGCACCCTGAAATACACGTACCCTGCTGATATCGCGTGTGGAACTTCACGCGCACCCCGAAATACACGTAGCCTGATGGAATCGCGTGTGGAACTTCACGCGCACCCCGAAATACACGTACCCTGATGGAATCGCGTGTGGAACTTCACGCGCACCCCGAAATACACGTACCCTGATGGAATCGCGTGTGGAACTTCCCGCGCACCCCTGAGATACGCGTACCCTGCTCGCACAGGCACTATTGCTGTATGTTGCCACTTTTGTAATGCGCACGGAAGCTACCGCCTGCCTTCGTGTGGCGGACGTGTTTGGGCTTGTGCGTGTCTTTCGCTGTGCGTGGCTTTCCCCTATTCGATTCCATATATACGTGTGGTTCGGGTGTGTGTGGGCGTTCCGTCTGCTTCCCTGCAATACATCCCCAGTTACGCCCTTGTTTTCGCGAGTTGTTCCCCATTCCGCGCGTTACGCCCCGTGTTCCGCCCACTTTCTAGTGTATGCGCAGAGGTTGTGCGCTTTCACTGTGCGCGTCGCGCACGTCTTTCGGGATGTTGCAGTGATGTGTGCGGGTTTGGCGCACATCCCGAGGAAGACACGCGCAGGGACTTCCATGAATCACACGCGTGCGCGTGCACCTGTTTTTTTCCGCTTGCGCCTGCTTGCGCCTGCTTGCGCGTAGATTTTCGGCGCACGTTTGTTCCATGAATCGGCCCCCAAATGTTTAGAGAATATTCCGCAATTTGCATTTGTCTTTGTTGTCGATCCGCAAAAGTTCATGTTGAGACACGCGATGTTCCTTTGTGGTACAGAGAGTGTTAGATCAGCTTACAACTCAGTGCGCCACAATTCGGAATATGAAACGCGTAATCAAACGCGCCCAGTCGTCTCCAGTACTACGCGACTTTACACAGAACCCGGAAGACAACACACATTATGTCACAACACAGCGCGCCACAATTCGGAATATGAAACTGTAATTTAAAAGCAAAGAGCAAGATTGTAAATGTTGTAAAGTACATTTATTTGACATCAAATGTTTAGAGAATATTCAGCAATTTGCATTTGTCTTTGTTGTCGATCCGCAAAAGTTCATGTTGAGACACGCGATGTTCCTTTGCGGTACAGAGAGTGTTAGATCAGCTTACAATTCAGTGCGCCAGAATTCAGAATATGAAACTGTGGTTTAAAAGTAAACAGCAGTATTGTACATTTGGTAAGGTACATTTATTTCACATGAAATGTTTAGTGAATATTCAGCAATTTGCTTTTGTCTCTGCTGTCGATCAGGAAAAGTTTATTTGGAGCCACACGTTGTTCCTTTGCGGTAGATAGGCTGTTGATTTATGATAAAAGCAGTAAATAGTCGCTCTGATAATCGGAAGGTTGCTCCAACAACGAGCATTAGACCACTCTATTGGTTGGTATGTTGTTTGTAGCCGCTAGTACTGCGTAAGGGCATATTGGTCCTTGGCGATTGTCCCATAAAATGGTGAGGGTCATGAAGTTGCATATTTGGACTTGCACCTGGCAGTTGAAGACCCCATCCGCTGGAGTCTGTAAATCGTGACATAGGCCCTCATTACGACCCTTGCGGAAAGCGACTGACCGGAGCGCCACAGCGTAAATAGCGTTTCCGCCATTGTACGAAGGAGCAAAGTGCGGCCCATTCCGACCCATCGGGCACGAGCACCACGCCACGGCGGAAGTGCAAAGTCCGCGATGGCGGAAATGACCCCAAAACGGCCCACACCGCCGCCGTACGGCGCCCTAGGTGCAATACCGCCACCCCTCTTAGCGGTCACCGCAGTGTGCGCCTACCGGAAAGTACGGTGCCCGGAAATATACGGAAACGGAAGTTAAAACATGGGCCCGGAACGGGAAACATCCCGGCGTACACCTATAAAAACACCAAAACCACACAACCACTAAAATCACTACCCTGAAACACACCCCAACCCGTCAACCACCCTAGCGAAACCACGAAAAATGGGAAAAGTAGCGAAGAAAGCGTGCGACCGCAAGCGGCAGGTCCACTTCTCCCGTGAGGAACTCACCGTGCTAACAGAGACCCTCCAGGAGAATGCAGCCGTCGTCTTCTCCACGCAAATGACCAGGACGGCACTTGCAAACAAGAAGGCCATATGGGCTCTGGTGGCACAGCGGGTAAGTGCGGTGGGGACCGCACCCCGCACCCCACAGCAATGCCGCAAGTGATGGGACGACCTGCGGATACGCGTCCGCAGCATACTCTCTGCCAACCGCAACATTGCCACAGCCACCGGGGGAGGTCCTGAATCACCCATCAAGTTGACCCCCTGGGAAGAAATCTGTGCCTCCACCATCGGAATGGAGAGCATAGAGGGAGTCGGAGGGATGGAGAAAGGAGTGCAGACATCCGAAGACTCAGGTAGGTGGGCCAGATAAAACAATGCCAAATCCACAAAGTCCAACCATGTGAAGTACCATGCGTCCACATAGTGCAACAGAAACACATGTCCAGGAGAACGTCCACACACATCGGCCTGAAAGCGCACGTCAAAACCCACAATAAATACATAAATAATTAAAAACCCCTAACACACGCACTACACGTGCAGCAGGCACACCCTAACTGCAGGCTGCCAAACAACTGCACCCTCACTCCACACACAAATCAAAGCACCTCCAAGACCCCGACCCAAATCACCCTCAGGTACCACCCCAATGCATGTGATACAATGCCATTCCAATTCCCACTGACCCATCAATAACCCTCGCCCTCCTTTACTCCACCACAGGGTCCGATCCAAACGACGAGCTACAGGACACCCCTACCAGCACACCTGCAAAGAGGGCCAAGACCAACGGCCAGAGACCCTCCACCTCAGCTGCACGCATCAAGACACGGCAGCAGCACAAATCAGGTGGCAGCACAGAGGAGGGAACATCAACAGGCACCCCAGCAGCCAGCATGGCCACAACACCACCACCACAGGTCCCCCCAATGGATGCCACAGAAGGCACTGCCTCTGGTGGCAGCAGCACCATAGGTGACACCCCATTGATGGCAGCATGCTCCGACACAGAAGACGGGGATGTCGAGGTCAGATCCATCCATGACCTGTCCCAATCCCCCTGTCTGTCCCATCCCGTACAACATGAGGATACCACGCAGGTGCAGCCACAAGACGACGACTGGCCATCCCCCACAAGCCCTGTGGCAAGGCAACATGAGGACAACAGCCCCTCTGTGACACCACCGCAAATGGCCATGGCCCAGCAGAGGCAACAGTCCCTCGACAAGTTAATCGTCCAACAGCAGCAAATGGCCACACTCCTCAAGGGCCATGCCGATGAATGTGGGGGCACCAAGGCAGACATAGAAACATCAACAGAGACACTTAGGGCAGAAATGGAGAGAGGTACAGAGACGCTAAGGGCACAAATTGAGAGTAGCACCGAGAGCCTGAGAGTCCAAATGGAGAGTAGCACCGAGAGCCTGAGGGGGGAACTGCATGCGACGTCCAAAGACGTATGTGCCGAACTTGCCGCAGTGCGCCGTGTGCTCACTGAGCTCTCGCAAACCCTTAGGGACATGCATGGACGTGAGCAGGCAGACACATCACCCGTTGCAAGTTCCGTCCAGGGCAGCCCCCAACGTAGATCAGGAAGGAACCTGCGCTCCACAGGCAGGGGTGCCCCTGATACCCGCAGAGGGGGCATGCAATAGCGACAGCCCACTGACAATGAGCATCTTTGGACACTGGTGTTCGGGGGGGAGGTAGGAGGGTGGAGGGGGTGTGTTGGGCTCACTTGGGTGGCGGGTCGATAGGGTGTTCAACATGATATCACACATGCCATAAAAAGTGCACGATCAACCAATGAGAAGTGTGGACATTGATCTTTGTGTACTAGGCCATCATAGGCGTACAGTCCATATTGTGCATGTCCCAGACACACGCAGTGCCACGAGTCCCGTGTCCATGTATCAGCCACCAGGCGTGAGTGCTAGAAGCATACATCAATGAGATGCTGACGAATGTCACGGCCCTCCGGTGCCTCGCAGACTCCATGAGGTGCTGCCACATCCCCACCCTCATCATGACCATCATCAGGTGCTTGCAGTTCTGCGTCAGGGGGCATGGGCACATTTCTACGTACGCACATGTTGTGGAGCATGACACATGCCATGACCATCTTTGCAACCTTCTCATGGCGGTACAGGAGTGCCCCGCCAGACCTGCTGAGGCAGCGGAAACGGGTCTTCAGTAGGCCGAATGCCTGTTCTATGACTACACGGGTACGTGAGTGGGCATGGTTGTAGTCCTCCTCATGCTGGTCCCGTGGGTTCCGGACTGGTGTGAGGAGCCATCTCTTCAGTGGATATCCAGCATCACCTGTATGTGGACGAGAAACGTATGATGTGGAATGCCATTGATACGTACGCACACCCCCCCCCCCCTTCCTGGCAGGTCATTGACAATTCACATACCCCACATCATCATGCATGTAATGAGACTCACCGAGTAGCCAGGATCTGTTCCCTGCGCGTCGTTCCATGTAGCGTGGTATTGTAGAGTTCCTCAAGACCATAGAATCATGGGTTGATCCAGGGAATCGGGCACAACAATGTGTAATGATCCTGTTGGAGTCACACACCATCTGTACATTCAGGGAATGAAATTGTTTTCGGTTGCGGTACTGGGCCTCCATGGCATGTGGGACGACCAATTCAACATGGGTGCAGTCGATGGCACCAATGCAACCCGGTATGCCGGCAAGTGCATGGAATCCCACTTTTGTGTTGGTAATTTCCTGCTCCGAGCGTGGTAGAGAGATGTAGTCGTCTGCGTGCTTCAGGAGGGCATCGAGCACTTGCAATAGTGTCCGTGAGAACAGTGGCTGAGAAATGCCATGCAACTGTCCGACTGTGTGCTGGTAGGTGCCTGTGGCCAGGAAGTGTAGTACAGACACCACCTTCAGTAGGGGTGGGATGGCGGTTGGGCTATCTATCATGCTGACAAGGTCAGCCTGTGTCATGTCCACAATGGCGGCTATGGTGTCCCGGTCCAGACGGTAGAGGGTGTGGATCTGCTCATCAGTGAGGTTGAACGGATGTGCTCGGAGGCGTTGAATTGCGGGCTGCCTGTGTGGTGGTAGTGGCTGTGCTGGTGGGCCTTGCTGGCCCTGCCTTGGCCTCCTCCTCCTCCTGCGTCTCCTCCGTGCGGCTGGTTGTAGTTGGTGTTCGTCTACTTCTTGGAGTCGGAGCACTTGCAGTGCTATCAGGTCCCCCAGGGCCAACATCGCGAGTCCTGCCGGTAGCATTTCGGTGTGGTTGTGGGAGGAGACTGGCTGTGCAATTTATGTGTTTTCAGGCTGTATGGCCTCCACCTGTGGTGATTGATTCCACCTGTGCAAACTGCTCTCCCCTTTGGCCGAGCACGTCCCGCGCACAACGCTGCAATTCGGGGAATTGTATCTTGCTATTGCAATCATGTATTTGTACCCGATGGCCGTGTAAGATTGGTTGATATGTTCATTCTGCTGTGGTCCCATTGTTTCACATACTATCTGTGCAGTCGCGAACAGACTTGTGAAGGGTCAGTGGAACGTAGTACTCGAGTGACGGTGGGCCCTCATGCATCACTGTACCGAGTTGCAACGACGGGCGGGGCGTCCCATTCGTGGGTGAAGGCAGTTGCCATTTTCACACACAGCCGCACTCGATGGGATAATTAGTGATTTCAAACGGCCACAGATGCCTTTTCGACGTGATGTTGCAAATGAGGAATTCGAAGGGCGGCGCTTTCGGTTTCCAGCTAGCGGCGAGGAGATGCCCACAGGTCTGACTGCAAATGTAACGTTCTATTGTTCTATGTCCTTGAGACAGGGCCCATGGCGAGGGAGCAATGATTGATATGAATAGTTTGGGATGCGCAATAGCTACGTGGGCGATGAGGCCGTCCGTTCCCAAATACATGTTACTTCACAACACTGGAATTACGGGCTGGGGCACTGTGGATTTAGCAGGCTGCATAACGCACAGACTCAATGGATGTTTCTAATGTCATGTGAGTAATTATTCAGGCATTTTGATCCCGGGATGAGGGAATGATGGATGGATGCATGGGCAGGTGATTTGATACAGAGTTTGCCATGTACAGGGCTTCTTGGGATCTATCCGCCTCCCCTACGCTATGTGATGCAGGGCTGCCATAGTGGGACCATCGTCCATCTGGCCTTGTTGAGCCCTCCCTGTCTCGAGGCGCCCTCAGACACTCGTTTGTGATGGTGTTTGCACCTCGATATAGATGGTTATGAGTCGCAAGTGGTTTTGGGGTGGTGATGTTCCTTTGGAGTGGGCTAGCATGCATATGGCTGTGGATTTCGTGTGATCATTGAAGTGAGTTGTTGGTATGTAGTTCTGATGGCCATTCTGTTCTTTTTCTTTTCTTTTGGTTGACAGGTATCTCCTCCCCTTTTGCCACTGCCATCTGTATGCCACTCCTGCAGATGGATTTTACTCCCGACACCTGCTGCTTCGTGTTAATCAGTGGAGCAGCATTACGATCTTATGGGACGATCGCCAATGGGCCACATGCCCTTACGCAGTACTGGTGGCTCGGAGCAACATTTCGGCCTTTCAGCTGGACTAGTGCCTCCCCATTGGGACGGCCCTGCGGTTCTGTGCGCTTCCATGTTGCCTTTTCGTACGTGAATGTGGCTCTGTGTACCATGGGGGAACAGGGCGACACACAGGTAGTGGCTGGTCATTTCTTGCGGAAGCAGCCCACAATGGTGATTGGTGTTTTGGATTTCATGGCCTGATGGCTGTATGTGCTTGGTGATTTTGATGTGCATAAATTTCTATTCTGATTTGGCCCGTGTAGCGTTTTTCTTTGCAAGTGATGTGGCATATGCCTATTTGGGGGGCGATGTATTGTGAGGAGATCTGCATTGGGTTCCAGCTTCGGGGTTTAGTTGCGTGGTACTGTGCTGTGCGCGTTTGCCTACGAAGCCCAGTGAGGTCAGGGATGGGGGCTGCCAATATGCCAGTTTGAATGTTGTCATGCTCAGGGGCGGGGGATTGGGTTTTGTGTAACAGATGCCGGTCAGCCAGGTGGACTGGTTGAATGATGTGGTTTTCGGAATATTGCTGGTCACAGGTGCCTGTGTTTGCGTGCGTTTCTTGGTGGGGGACTGTGGTCATGTCCATTGGGATGGCTTCTGTATTCGTGCCATCTGTGCCCTGCAGCTCCCATTGGCCCCTGTTGTGTTTCTTTTGTTCGTTGGCATGCATGGGTGACTTGTACATTTCAATGGTTGCATTGTGGCTTCATTGCACCTACGGGGAGTTGTACTTTGTGGGCAGGGAGCGGTGTACAGGCACTCAGTGGGGCCGTTTACGGTTGATTCGCGATGCCGTACTTCTCGCCATGGCGGAATGGTACATTCCGCCATGCCTGATGGCGTTAGGTACATGTCCGCTAGGGTCGGAATTGGCGTACCGTTGCACCATGGTGGTGTTTGCGGTTTGGCATGGCGCGCGCGCGCGTGCTTGGTGCAGTTAGCGTTGGCGTTCACTACGGTGTCGCTAATGGCTTCGTACTTTGCGGTGACGGGTCATAGTCGCACCGAGCGCTATTCGATGGCGGTATTGCATTTCCGCCATCGTTTTTCGATTTCCGCCAGGGTCGTAATGAGGGCCATAGACAAAATGGGGCCACGTACCTGTTTTAAAAAACATAAATTAGTCTCACCAGCCGATCTTCATTAAAAATCATCATTTTATTTATTAGGGCGTGAAACTATTTGCTATCGAAGATAGTGCAACAGAGTATGTTAATAATAAAATAATTATATTTTCCCATTCATATAGCGCTAAGAACTGTGAGGTATGTAAGCGGTGCTTATTATTAAACACGGTGTGTGGTGCTCATTTATCGACCACGGAAGGATGAAAGGCTGAGTTTTGCCTTGCCGGGATTCGAACTTGCGTAAGCAAACTGTGCACGGATGTCAAAGCGAGCGCTGTACTCGCTGTGCCACTTGACAGGCTACAATGAAGTGGCACAGCGAGTAGAGCGCTTGACCGCCTATAGACCGGTTAAATTATTTCTATTAACCCACCCTGTGTCGTCTGCCTTTTTCAGAGCCCTCTAAACGACAGGGGATCAATTCGGCGGTGATAGTGCGCGGTAGAAAACATTATGCCACTTTCAACGAACAAGTTCAACTTCAGCGGTCTTTAATGCTACGCTATTGTAATTATATTTGGTATTAAGTAATCTAAAGGGTTACTTACAGTACAATTGCAATTTCCATTGTCTACGAGTGGTGCAGTCCCAAAATACGACTCCGCGTGTGCCAACGATCTTTCGCATAGTGATATAATATATAAAAGTGGTTTCATTTCAGAAATTTCATCTTTATCTTCTCTTACGTTTTAGCAACACTCCTTCAAGAGAAGTCTTTCATCACAATCTCTGTCTGTCAAGGTCAAAACACAATACAACCTTATAGTCTGCTTTGTGAGCCTCTCCGGGGCCCGAGAAAAAAATGGAAGCAGCTGACCTTCACTGTGAACGAGCATAAATTCTTACTTTGCAACACTCTGTGTAAAGCCATCTGTAGAAGTTGGTTTTTGCACGCCATGTTTGTATATTGTTTGCGTGATATTAAAAAAAGTTTGTTTAAAGGACGTTATGGTTCTAAGTACAGCCGAAAGACCCCTGAAAATAGCAAGTTATGGTAAGCTATGAAAAATAACTCGCGCCACCACCATGCACTGCTAAGACTAACACCTAGGACATCAAAGATGACATCGCAAATGTCATTGATGAAATCACTGATGAAATCACATGTGTATGTACTTTTCATGGAATTTGTGTACTAGGGATTTTTATTATAATGTTCCGAAAAAAGTGTCAAGGATATTGCAATAAATATCATACCGTTATTAGTGCTTTGAACGATGCATTGATATAAATAGCATTGTATTTTGGGATTCTATGTAGTATACTGAGCTACTAATGGAGAAAGATAGCATTGTGTGCAGAGTACAAGATAAAAGTATAATATTTGTAATGTTAATATGTTGAATAATTAAATGATAATTGTCCTGAAATGTTCGAAAATTCACAAAATGGGGGTGTTCTGAGGACGTTATTCGTATTGTGTGATTGCTTAGCTGTATGCAATGAGGGAATGGCACAGAGAGTAAAGTGGACGCCGTCCACGGACACCGCGGCTGTTCGTGGACAGGGCGTGGTACATCCGGGTTTTTCCAGGAAATCCAACATGGAAAGAAGACTGTACGGATCAGCCAATCAGATGTCGAGGTTGTGGATTTGTGTTGAAAGAGACTGTGTGTGGTGAAGATGGCAGAAGTGGAGAAAGTCAGGGTGCTGGTGCTCAGAGATATGTTTGTGCATGGTTTACAGCAGTACGCTGAATGCAGGCATGTTGCAAAGAACTTTGATGTGAAAGGAGTGGAGGTGGTGTGGAGCACTGTGCCTGATTGCAATGTACAGGGAATTGTACAAGTTTGTGCGGATATGGCCACGATGAACAGTCCGCATGTGGTAGTTTTGCACTATGGTGCTTTCCATTTGGGCAACGTCAGTGCCCCTACTTTGTTGGCTGATTTGGAACGCTTGGTTCAAGCCGTAATGAAGATCCTTCCAAATGCGAAAGTAATTTGTTCTGGATTACTACCTAGGGCAATATGGGACAATAGTTCAGTTTTTTGTCCTCAGCAAAACATTGCTAGGTGTGTCATCAACCGAGGCATGTGTGCCTTCATGCTTAGAGCTGGTATGTTCTTCTGTAACAATGAGAATATTGATGCCAGTAATGCTGTTAATTTTAAAGAAGATGGCATTTCTTTATCTTTTACCGGAAATGCCTTTCTATTTTGGAATGTAAGGGTTGCTTTGGAGAAGGTTATGTGAAGATTTTAGGAGTAAAGTAAGAAAAAAAACCAAGAAAAAAAATATAAAATAACAGGTGTCTGTCAAGCATCTGTAAAAAAAAAAAAACGGCTCTTTTCAGAGCCAACTTCAAAGGGGAAATGGGGCACACTATTTAAATTTACATTCACCACGCTCAGATTTTCGATGTGTCTGCGGACATGGCGGTAGTCCGCAGACATGAAAATCACTACGAGGGGGTTAGTATGTTCTATGTTACATGTCAGGGATATTATGGTTAAGTTGTGCTACTAAAAACCTATGAAATTCAGTGAAAAAACTTTGTTAAAGGGACGTTATGGTTAAGTTGCGCTACTAAAAACCTATGAAATTCAGTGAAAAAAACTTTGTTAAAGGGACGTTATGGTTCCAAGTAAAACCGAAAAACCCTTGAAATTCACCAGTTATGGTAAGCTAAGCAACCATAACTCGCGCCACCACCGTGCACTGCTAAGACTAACACCCAGGACATCAAAGATGACATCACAAATGTCATTGATGACATCACTGATGACATCACATGTCTGGCTCACTATGTTTTCTTTTGCTGACATATCAAGGCCACATGGTTTTCTTCAGTAATAGTCAGAAACTAAGAATTTTATTTTATTTGTAGACATATCCTTCTAGTAGGTTCTTACAGTAATTCCCTTAGAGTACAGTCACATCATATGAAACATATACATATGGGAAAACACAAGCTTGAAAGACAGCAATCCTTTTTGTGCATAAAGATAATCACTAGATTATGTGGCAGGAGCGGCGGCTTGGTCTCGAAAGCATGCTTTTGTTAATTTGGTGTAAATGCGTACAGTAGTTTTTTTTAAACGACCAAAACATAAGGCAAAAAAAAAAGTGATATCTATGTCCGCTGTGCAGACACACAATGTGTTCTCTGATTGGCTGGGATGAGGCATGAGGTGCGTTATATTGTTTTGATGCGCCCGCCATATTGGATCCGCGGACAGCGCGGCGTGGAAGTGAGCTTAAATCCAATTTTGGGGAGTGTGTTGGCGTGTATGACTGCTTGGAGAATGTGGGGGAGTAGAGATGGGTCACATGCTGTATTTCTTTAGGTGGGAGAAGGCCGTGATGTGTTTGCAGTGTCCACGGTCACAGCGGTTGACCGCAGACATACTAAACACTGGGCACACTACTGGCTATTTTAGTTTAGTATGATGTTGGTTTTGGGTCGTTAGAAGAGCATTGGGAGAAGACGGTATGCATTGAAGAGTTTGTGCGTTGGTTGTGATTATTTTTTAAATGTTAATTGAAGTGGATAGGTTTTGAGGTGGATGTAATATGTTTTTGGGCTGTGCTCATTTGGTAGGTGTTTGTTTCTATGGGTGTGTTATGCTGCGGTGGTTGTGGCTAGGGCCTAGAGTCTTGGGTGCATGGCCGAAGTGCCGTAGGCCTTCATCCATGCACCCAAGGCTCTAGGCCCTGGCTACAACCATCGCAGCATAACACACCCATGTTATCAAAGATTTTGTCTGTGGTATGTGGGCTGTTTAGGGGATATGTTTTCAAAAATGTGTGTACTGATTGGTAGTAGTGTAATAGTGTTTATAGGATAGTGGGATGTTGTGTGCTAGTTTGTTTGTTGGATTGTGTTCAGAACATTGGTATTGAAGACTCTAGGCTTTTTGGGTTCTATTTATTGTTGAGGTGTTTGTTTGCATGGCTCTGTTATGTTGCGATGTTTGGGAGTTTAATTATTATATACTTACTGTTTCTTTTGATGAGGCTGTATGAAGAGTTTTAGCCAGGCCATGCAGTCAAGATTGTAGTGTTTTGCAACAAGCGCTGCAGAATAAGATACCCATGGAAGCAAACATTTTATAAAAGAGATGTACATGTACTGTGCGGAAAATATTCATACCTGTAGTTTGAGTTCATGCATGTGGATGTGCATGAATCTGCAAGTAGAAATGTTGGAGAATTTACTAGTAGTTACTGTAGGTGCTTTACATTCACAGCCCAATTGTACTCAGAGTGATCAACAGTACTTCTAAACTGCTGAATTGTGATGATGGAGTTAGATTTAGAGGCCTTGGATGCGATTGGTGGATGGTTGTGTGACTGATTAATAGTAGCCAATGAGGGAATGGTGATGGAAGGGCTGCCCCAGTGTTACGTGTTCCGTAGACACTGTGGCTCTTCGTGGAGAGGGCGTGCCACATCCAGGGTTTCTCAGCAAATCCAGGATGGAAAGGGGACTGTAGGGATTAGCCAATCAGGTGTTGAGGTTCTGCTTTGTATTGAGAGGGGCTGTGTTTAGTGAAGATGGCAGAGGTGGAGAAAGTCAGGGTGTGGTGTTTGGAGATATGTTTGTGAATGTTTTGGAGCAGTCTGAAAAATGTTGGAATGTGGGAAACAATTTTGATGTAAAAGGAGGTGGTGTGGAGCACTGTGCCTGGTTTCAATTTGCAAGCAACGGTAGAAGTTTATCAAGGTATGGCTAGGGTTAACAGTCCATATGTGGTTGTCCTGCACAGTGGTGCTTTGTAGTTGGGTTATGTAAGTGCCCCTACTTTGTTGGAAGATCTGCAAAACTTGGTTCAGGCAGTAATGAAACTACGTCCAAATGGGAGGATATTTTTTTCTGGTTTGATACCTAGCGCAATATGGGACAACAGTTCTGTTTTTTGTCCTCAGCAAAATGTTGCTAGGTGTTTAATCAACTGAGGCATGTTTGCTTTTATGACTAGAGCTGGCATGTTCTTTTGCAACAATGACAACATTGACTCTGGTAATGTTGATTACTTTAAAGAAGATGGCATGTCTTTATCTTTTATGGGAAATGCCATGCTGTTTTGGAATATAAGGGTTGCTTTGGAGAAGCTAATGTGAAGATTTTTGAAGGAAAATAAGAAGAAAAAAATAAATAAATACAAAATGAAAGGTGTTTCTGAAGCATCTGCAAAAAAAACAAAAAAGGGTCTTTTCAGAGCCAACCTCAAAGGGGAAATGGGGCACACTATTTAAATTTTAATTCCCCACGCTCAGATTTTACGATTTGTCCGCAGACATGTGTATTACATGCAAGGATTTTGAGGCTGAGAGGCATGCAAATGAGACTTAGCAGAGCAAGGGATTGATCAATAGGGTTACCTGGGTATGATGTGTGAGCAGAGACTTTGTCAGAAAGTCTTTTTCCTGAGAGGAGAGCATATAGCTGTGGCTGTGTGTTTCAGAAAGCAGATTGTCTCCATTTTGGGAGATTTGTGGATACATTGGTTGGAGGTGCATGCAGATCACTGTGGAGTGGCTGTACATCTTGGATTCCCTCATGTGGAAGTGCTTATGATGGTGCTTATGCACGAACTTTGAGCAACAGTTCGCCCTCGCAATCCAAGTACCGAGTAAGGGTACTCTAGTTGTGATGTCACTTAGCCCACTCCCATTTCATGGTTGACTCCTATATTGTTGTAACATTGATCTGTCAATGCCAAACGAATGTACTCTTGCAATTCTATACATCACTCGCAATTTGGGGAAATCATAGTGGTCTCCTTATGTTTATTTCATGTACAGCCATGAAGCAATATTTCTTTGTGTCCCAAATGTTATGGAATGCATAGTCGTTCAATATTGTACAGTGTCTAAGTAACATGTATACTGGCAACAATGCCATTGGATACTAGATTTGTCATTGTCAACTAAGGTTGAATACACTTATTTTGTTTATTTAAAAACAGTTTGTATCTTTCTCTTTCACAGGTGGTACAGGCTGGTTGTTTACATGGTGGCCTCATGGGAGACTTGGACACTGTGTTCGATGAGTAATACCCGCCTATGTCGTTGGTGCCATTGGAGAAACATTCCCCAGTTATAGCGGTCAGTACAGTCGATTTTCCCTCGCTGTGCTGCAACCAGAACTTTATAATGTGTAGTACATTTGTGCCATCAAAATCAGCAAAAAAATAAAGCACAACAGAATTTTAATCAGTGGTTGTTTCCATTTGTTTCAAGTGTATGTCCATTCAGCAGTGACCCTGCCCTTGCCGCATTCTATGATTGTGTCTCTGACTCTGTCATTCTGTCAAATTAAGAATGTATAAATTTAAATCTTCCTCTGACATCACTGTCATGTGTGTGTCAGGGGCAAACCATGACTTGTAGTTCATCCATCTCAACAAATGTTCCCAGCTGCTGGAAAATTACTGCTTGTTCAGCCTTGTGCCTCTCTAAAGCTATTCTTTTCATGTACCAGAAGTGTGACACTTCCTTGCGGACCACCCCAGAGTTCCTCCCAATAAAACAAGACCCCAGTCACAATACATTCTGTCCTAAACTAACATGTGTCACTCCACCCCCTTTCTAGCTCTGAAGTACCAGACCTGGCAGCTATCAATTCTGACCCCCACCGGTTGCCTCAGGGGCAAGACCCCCACACTCTTCGCCTCGCTGCTGACCCAAAGTGGGATAGTACAAACACACGTGTGCAATTTATAGGCCTCTAATTGGTCATGGGTTCATGGGACTGCAGCCTGGCCAGAGGGGGTTGTAGCAGGCTTGCTCGGACATTCTCGTATGAGACATTTTGTTAGGGCACGAGACTTGCTCCTTGCAAAAAAAATGTACGTGATTTGCCGTGTAAAAGGAGATGGCTGAGATGACAGCTGGTGTGGGCTGGCTGTGGAAGTCGTTGGGAGAGTGTGAAGTTCTCCAGAGGAACAAAGTAAATCACTAGAAATTTCACATACCATTGGTGAATGGTAGCAAACAATTCATATGTTTTCCAAAAAATATTTGCAATGGCACTATGGTCTGAAGGGCTATTGGTTCCCATTCTGAGTGAAGGTCAGCGGCTTTGAATTTCCTGTTGTGAGCTAGAGACCCAAGCTACTCCTCACTGATGAGCCCCAACAAGGGTGAAACATGTTTGGGGATGCTTGTGGTCTCGTGCAGAAGGGATGTGACCTAGCAGTTCGGGCTGGACTTCCCCTTTTGGGGTGGGGCCAAGCCTGATTTGCATATGGTCTTTCTCCTTCTGTAATGGCTTGGCAGGCGAAGAACGATGTTCTGGAGGGTTGCCCCGAGCAATGCCAGTGGTTAAGATTCAGTCTAAACCTTCCAGCCATCACCTCTTTGTTTTTGCTTTGTCACCCCGAGTGGGACGGGTATGCCCAGACGTGGGTCCCGTGCCTGCTGGGCCTAGAGACCCAAGCTACTCCTCACTGATGAGCCCCAACAAGGGTGAAACATGTTTGGGGATGCTTGTGGTCTCGTGCAGAAGGGATGTGACCTAGCAGTTCGGGCTGGACTTCCCCTTTTGGGGTGGGGCCAAGCCTGATTTGCATATGGTCTTTCTCCTTCTGTAATGGCTTGGCAGGCGAAGAACGATGTTCTGGAGGGTTGCCCCGAGCAATGCCAGTGGTTAAGATTCAGTCTAAACCTTCCAGCCATCACCTCTTTGTTTTTGCTTTGTCACCCCGAGTGGGACGGGTATGCCCAGACGTGGGTCCCGTGCCTGCTGGGCCTAGAGACCCAAGCTACTCCTCACTGATGAGCCCCAACAAGGGTGAAACATGTTTGGGGATGCTTGTGGTCTCGTGCAGAAGGGATGTGACCTAGCAGTTCGGGCTGGACTTCCCCTTTTGGGGTGGGGCCAAGCCTGATTTGCATATGGTCTTTCTCCTTCTGTAATGGCTTGGCAGGCGAAGAACGATGTTCTGGAGGGTTGCCCCGAGCAATGCCAGTGGTTAAGATTCAGTCTAAACCTTCCAGCCATCACCTCTTTGTTTTTGCTTTGTCACCCCGAGTGGGACGGGTATGCCCAGACGTGGGTCCCGTGCCTGCTGGGCCTAGAGACCCAAGCTACTCCTCACTGATGAGCCCCAACAAGGGTGAAACATGTTTGGGGATGCTTGTGGTCTCGTGCAGAAGGGATGTGACCTAGCAGTTCGGGCTGGACTTCCCCTTTTGGGGTGGGGCCAAGCCTGATTTGCATATGGTCTTTCTCCTTCTGTAATGGCTTGGCAGGCGAAGAACGATGTTCTGGAGGGTTGCCCCGAGCAATGCCAGTGGTTAAGATTCAGTCTAAACCTTCCAGCCATCACCTCTTTGTTTTTGCTTTGTGAGCTGAGCAAACCCATGCATCGTACACAGTATAAGGTTCAATTGTTTTTTGACCTTGAAAAAAAGGGAGGTTTCCGAAAGGAATGAATGAAGGGAGGGGTGTAATACCGTTAAATATGATAAGGGTCACTTATCCAAAACTGGACAAAGGAAGATGTTTTTTTATTTCATGAAAATTCGTTGACTTGAACGGAGTCTCTGCGTTATACCGAGAGAATGGAAATGCTGAATATTATGTAAGTTTTACTTTCAACAATTTTATTGACGAACAAGTAAACTTATAATTTGCCAACCGTTATTGCTGGCTTACCTTGTATTTGGTTGTTCTTTGTGGCATATTGCAATGACCCGCAAATACAACCTGGGTGTGTACTTGTCTTTGTCCCGGACATATGGCCAGTCCAGCAGCGAGATGCATGTAGTCACCACTGGGTTCCCCCAGGTTCCACACACGCCTAATTCAATGCTAATATTTAATTAAATTCTGTCTATGTGTTCTTCTTGCACTTAGCTTGCTCCCTAATTGTAGCGTCAACCTCCACATCCCATTTTGAGCTGACCATACTCCATAGCACTAACTTCTGAAGCAAATTGTGGAGTACTTTCCACAGTGTTTTCTCTGTGTTCCCATTGTTTCACGTCTGTGTTCATCATTAGTTTTAACATGAGGCCGAATGAATGGGTAAAATGATCAATTGTAATAAAGATCAGCTACTGACACACATTTCTGTTATGTTTTTGAAACAGCTACATCCTGCCTTTCTGCGATTGTCATCGATTCCAGATAGCAGCTGACAGGGTTTTTAACTAGCAGTTGCAGATACACTTGAATGTCTGGATCACAATGATGTTTTTTTGGGACGATCGCAAAGGGACGATATGCCTTTACGCGGTGCCAGCGATAAGGAGCAACCTGACATCGTTTACAGTGGCCTAGCGCCAAGCTGATGCCAAAGCCTTGCGAGTGACGGTGTGTCTAATGTGCTTCTTATACCCAACCAGAACACTGTGTGATGCACAATAAACATTTGTGGATGGAGAATAAAGAAAAAAATTACCCATTTGCTTGAATATGGCAATCGCCATATGTTCTCAGAGCGTTTATTGTGAAATAAAAGTACTTTCCAAATTGTACAATTTTGCTATTTTTTTTTAAGTATAGTTTTCAATTAAAAATTGGGACCCACTGTGTTGTGAGATGATGTGTGTTGATATTCCGGGATCTGTGTCAACTAACGTCAACACGTAGGTGATGACTGGGCGCGTTTGGTTATGCTGCCCAGTAATGTCCTGGAGATAGGCGAAGATTATCTCTAGGTTTGGTGATGTCAGCCTCAGGAGCGGGGCATATGAATTAGTGCCGCCAGGGCAGTCCACCTTGGGCGATGCAGCAATGGATAAGATTATCACAAGATGGATGTGCCCTGCTGCCTGATTTTGCATGTCTAAAAATTAGGAAAAGTACTTTAGAGTGCAAAAGAAATGTTTGTACGATCGGTCAGCGTATGCGTAAAAACACATGCCCGAACTCTCAGGGAAAATAATATTTCTGAGCGCACTATTCCTTTAATAGATCTATTTTTTGCTCCATTCACTGCAGATGATTTTCTAAGGTCACCGTTTCTTTATTATTTATTTTTAATGTTTGTACGGTCTGGGAAAAAAAATGTTAAGTACACATAAAGTAATGGTTATTAATTGGTTTATATTGAGAAGTGTAGTGTCTACCATTAGTATCACTGTTTTCACTCATTTCATCGCAAGGAAAATTGTCTTCCAGCCATTCCAAAGTATTAGACATTTCAGTGTAAAAAAAAAAACAATATTACTTTTAGTGTACCTATTACAGAAAATGTATAAATATATAAAATAAATGTAGTGTACTCAGACGTTTCTTGCTAAGTTTTGCTGTTACTGCTGCGTAGGTGTGCAGTTGATTTTCGCTGTGCAGTTTTTTGTGAGATAATTCTGTTCGAGGCATATTTATTTTGTTTTGCTAAAATGAAATAAAATAACTTCGCATTTATATTGCGGTACGAATCCTCAGGTATCTGAGTGCTGCTTATTATTGCCCATGGTGTGTTTTGCTCATTTATCGACCTCGGAAGGATGAAAGGCTGAGTTTGGCCCTGCCGGGATTCGAACCTGCGTTAGCAAGTTTTGCACGGATGTCAAAGCGAGCGTTCTACTCTCTGTGCCACTTGACCAGCTAATTCTATTATGTTGCATAGGCTATGTAATTGAACGGTTGGTGTCTTACATATACAGTTTCCACTTCTTATTCATTATTGAATGTAACGTATGTATGTGCTGCTTTTTGAACATGTTCAGTGTTTTTATTGCATGATACAACAATTTAAGATACCCCCTGAGTTTTTTTGTGGATATTGTTGCTGTTGACCACGTCCGTCCGCGGATATGCGCATGGTCCGCAGACATCAGAACCACTAGCGCAGGTAGGGGGTTCAGTATGTTCTATCTTATATGTGTATAAATTAAGGGAATCCTAGTAAACATTTAGCAAATTTATATTATCTATATCTATATTCAGTGAAAAAAATGTGTTACAGGAATGTTATGGTTAAGTTGTGCTACTAAAACCCTATTAAATTCAGTAAATAAACTTTGTTAAAGGGACTTTATGGTTACTTTGCGCTACTAAAAACCTATGAAATTCAGCGAAAAAAATATTGTTAAAGGGACGTTATGGTTACAGGTAAAACCGAAAATCCCCTGAAATTCGCCAGTTATGGTAAGCTAAGCAACCATAACTCGCGCCACCACCGTGCACTGCTAAGACTAACACCCAGGACATCAAAGGTGACATCATAAATGTCATGGATGACTTCCAATGTCTGCCGCCCTCTTTTTTCCTTTAGTGATATATCTAGGCCAGTAACAGTCAGGAACTTAAAAAAGTTTGTGCCAAGTAGTGGCCGTGTAGTTATGGTTAAGTTGCTGTTTCCATAGGAAGAGCACTTTTTGGGCGGCTTACAACTCCGCTCCCCCTGGACAAATCTACACCAAACTTTGCAAAAAAAGTATATGGGCCACTGTGAAAGTTTGGTGATGTTTGGTCCAGGGGAGGAATAGTTATAGGGGGGGTCCCAAACATCTTTTTTCCCATAGACTGAATGGGAGAAAAACTTTGCGCACGTCTACAGCGCAAACCGCTGGACGGTTTTCACCAAATTTGCAGCAGGAGCTTGTTCCAAAAAGCGTGCTTTTGTACATTTGGTGCCAATCCATCCAGTAGTTTTCTTGAAAACGACCAAAAAGTATGTCTAAAAAACTAGTGATATCTATGTCTGCTCCGCAGACACACTTCCCTGTTCGCTCCGCGGACAAGGTACCCATTGGCTAATCCGTAGCGTCATGTTCACTGACATGTGGCACGTTCATTGATTGGATGTTGAACGGCATGAAGTGCGTCAGATTCTTTCGCTGCGCCCGCCATCTTTCATTCGTGTTTTGGTGTATGCGGACACCACCGCTAACACATATGAAACAACACACCATTACACTTGTTAAACTTATGAAATACTGTTTCAGAAGGTGAGGGTTAATGAGGCTGGGATGGAATGTGGCAGCAGGAAGTCAAAAAGTGGTGTTTTCTTGTCCCCAAAGTCATACGGTAAATTGAAAGTTGCTGCTCAATATAGTGTCCACTAAGTACAGGTGAAGATTTACTGTGTCTGTGTTACAATTATTTAAAATAATATTGCAGTCAGAATGGCGTTCTAGAGTTTGAAATCTGAGGCAGCCACCTGCACTGTTTGATGGAAACAGCGGTTCTGCAAGTGTATGGGAGTAGCAGTTCTCATGCATGCATTCAGATATGTTGTTGCAAAGTCAGAATGTATTTTCATTCTGAGTGAAGGTCACTTGGTTTGCTTTTTTGGTTGCGAGCTCAGTAGGCCCACGTATCCGACTGAACCCATAAGGGTCAATTGTTTTTTAACCTTGAGCAAAAGGGAAAAACCATGAAGAATGCAGGGATTGAAAGTTTGGAAAAAATACCATTTTATACGGTTATGTATTCAAAATTTTTGTAAGACCCATGTAATATCATTTGAAGAAGATTCTTTGCTGCAAGTACACAGCTATCTGGGTTTAACGAAGAAAATGGAGACAGTAAATAGCGTGTAGGTTTAGTTTTGACGACTCTACACCGGAACGAGTTTTAATTTTTTATTACCAGAACATTAATTTTGGCAATGTAACTGAGGTACTATCTTTCTGTGTAGTTATCATTTTTTTTTACTTATGGAGAGTCCAGATTCTCGGCATATGAAGGCTATCAGTAGGTTCACCCATGTTCAACGCTATTATTTTTTTTAAAATGTCATGTATGACAACATCAATTTGTGTATCAGTTTCCACTTTCTTTTTGTCTTTTTTGACATTGTTTGGTAAAGGCTGGGTATTGATACGTTTTTTCTGTTACGTTTTCCAAACAGCCGTACTGTGATTGCCATGGATTCCAGATGCCAAGTGATGGCTTCTTTGGACGCCAGATGCACATACTCGTGACCGGCTGCCTAACCGTAACTTTTGTCCGACGACAGGCCCGGCCCCATTTGTCCATACTCTGGAGTGACCAGTAGGAGTAATATAACATCTTTTATGGTCGTGTAGGCCGAAGTTCATGCCGACGTCTTGGAAATCACTCTGCGACCGAGGCTGTTGCTTTATCGAAAGCAAATATTTTGTGTATGCGAAAAGATAAACATGTGCCTCACGATTAACATTTTCAATGATGACCGAAGAAACAAAGTTACAATTTGATTGAAAATGGGAATAGTCCGATGGTCTCAGACAGTTTATTGTTAAATAAATTACTTTACAAATTCTAAAATGTTAATGTTTTCTTTTAAACACCAGTTTATTATTTCAAAATATAACGTGCTACGTTGTACATCGCTGTGTGTTCATTTTCAGGTTCTGCGTCACGGTACGTAGGTGCTTATGGGCGCATTTGGCTACGCTGGAGAGGAACGTCATCCAAAAAAGTGTACAATATCATTAGGGTTGGTTATGTGACGAGATGTGGGAGTGTTTTCGTATTACACCAGTGTCGGCTGCCATGGAAAGCAAAGTAGGGCCATGTATGGAACAATCGCCTTTCCTTTCTATGGTGGCCATGTTGGAAAAGGATTTTGTTTTGTATGCATTTTTTTTTTTACTAATCTTAAATTGTGAAAGGTGCTTCTTACAGGAACATTTAATTTGTTTACGGATAGCTTTTTTTTTGGAAGGGCTGCTAAGAAGTAAAGTTGCTGATGGAAATGAGCAAAGAGGCACCAAACAGTAATATGGGGGGTAGGTGGACGGGGGAACATGTTGTGCGTGTGTTCTTTCTAAGGTAGGGGCAATGTTTCTCATGCTCCTTCATTACAGCAGTGCTGCTGTTTCTTGGGGAGGAGGGATGGCCTTAGCTCATGTCGTTTTCAGATAAATAGTATTTTTGCTAAAAGTATGTACTGTGTGCTACTTTGTTAATGGCTGACTACGAATAGGTGTTGGAGCTGTGCGAGGGAAATGTTCAAGGAGGCAGTTCCTACATCAGTAAAAAATGTGCTTCCACACTGTCCATGCGGGATAGATTTTATTAAGTGTGTACGGATTCTCGGACACGTCACTGTGCTGTGCGCCAGTATATGGTCATGTGCTGGGACAGCCTTAGGGGCAGCAGCGCCCTGGGTGAATTGGCACCCCCCCTCCCCACGCGCCCCTGGTTAACAGGGGCCATGGCCACGGAGTGTATTTTTTTATTTATTTTTTTAAAACATCCTCGCTCCGTCAAGGAGGTCATTCCATTAATAGGGTGCATAAGCACCCTATTGTTCCTAAATGCGCTCCACTGCCGTGGCCGCATTGACCAACAAGGCGCCTGCCGCCACTATGGCAGCTCGGGGGAGCTCTTGAAAGACTCCCCCATTTCTGGCATGGGGCTAACGGTCCGTTTTCTTGGTTAAGGCTCCTGCGGCAGAGGGGCAAATTTGGTGTCAATCGGGTGCTAAGCACCAGATTGACATTGAATGCGCCCGCATGCCGCGCCTCCTGCAGCTATGCCAGCTTCAGGCAGCCCTTGAAAAAGTCCCCCGAGCTGGTGTGGCGAGGGGATAATGGCGCCGGTCAGCCGGCTCGCCCCCCCTAAGGCCGGGCCTGGTCATGTGGCATTCGCTGCAAGGTGTGCAATGAAGTCATATGTTACTTTACATTATGGTTACGTGCCACTACTACAAACCAATGACCTTTATTAAAAAAACTTTGTTAAAGGGACGTTATAGGTAAGTTACGCTACTTAAAACCTATCAAATTCAGTAAAAAAACTTTTAAAGGGACGTTATGGTTAAGTTGCGCTACTAAAAACCTATTAAATTCACTAAAAAAAACTTTGTTACTGGGAAGTTATGGTTCAAATTAAAACCGAAAAACCCTTGAAATTCGCCAGTTATGGTAAGCTAAGCAACCATAACTCGCACCACCATCGTGCACTGCTAAGACTAACACCCAGGACATCAAAGATGACATCACAAATGTCATTGATGACATCACTGATGACATCACATGTGCATTTACTTTTCATGAACAGTCTGTACAAGGCCATGCACCTAAGACCCGAAGTTATATGCACCGAAGTTATAAGACACCATGGGTGGCTTATAACTTTGCTCTCCCTGGATGAATCCTCACTAAACTTTGTAAAAAGTGTGATAAGGGTGGGCCCATATAGACAGTGCAAATGTTTGATTCTATGGGTGTGGTCTATGGGTGTGATATACAGCAGTGGTTGTGGCCAGGGCCTAGAGCCTTGGGTGCATGGCTGCAGGCCATAGGCCGTAGGCTGTAGGCCATACACCCAAGACTCTAGGTCCTGACCACAACCACCGCAGCATATCACACCCATAGATCACACCCATAGAATAAAATATCTATCAAATATTTGCAAATCTACAGTTTGTGTACTCTTTGATTTGTATAGTTTGTATGTGAAGTTTTGGCAACGTCATGTCATCAAGATTGTAGAGTTTGGTAACAAGCACTGCAGTATAACATATCCATGGAAGTAAACTTTTTGTATTGTGGTGTATGGTTAGATGTTTGCTTCAATGGTTCTGTTATGCAGCAGTATTTATGTGTTCTATTAGAATATACTTACTGTTTGATTTTTTGAGATTGGATATATTTTTTTCATGAGTTGGGTAACTGTAGGCCATACACCCAAGACTCTAGGCCCTGGCCACAACCACCGCAGCATATTACACCCATAGATCACACCCATAGAATAAAATATCTATCAAATATGCAAATCTACAGTTTGTGTACTCTTTGATTTCTATAGTTTGTATGTGAAGTTTTGGCAACGTCATGTCATTAAGATTGTAGAGTTTGGTAACAAGCACTGCAGTATAACATATCCATGGAAGTAAACTTTTTGTATCGTGGTTTATGGTTAGATGTTTGCTTCAATGGTTCTGTTATGCAGCAGTTTTCATGTGTTCTATTAGAACATACTTACTGCTTGATATTTTGAGATTGGATATATTTTTTTCATGAGTTGGGTAACTGGAGCACATATTCTTTTTCAATTTCTGTGATAAAAGAAAAGAGCATGTTAATGTATGTATTTTCTAAAGACTTATTACGTTGCATAATAGACATTTTAGCTTTTTTTCGACCCTCATATTTAGTCGTTTACAAAACAGTGTACTGTGCAATTTGCTCAGATTTTGTGTTTGTTTTTCAAATCATTGGGTCTGTGGGAAAAAATCCTTGTCGGATTAAAAAAAAAACTTTTTTTGATATGCTATAGTCTATTTGTTTGTTTGTTTTCAGTGTTCAATTGTTGTTTCTGGCTAATATTATATCTGTTGGTTTCTTGCAAATTTTTGCAGCAGTTAGATACCTGTTGGCGTATTTTAACTGTCTATTTTTTGTTATACATTAGTGGTATTGATTTATCTGTTTGGTTGTTGCAAAATCTGGGGGCAGTTAGATACCTGTTGGCGTATTCTAACTGTTTATTTCTTGTTATAATTTAGTGGTATCCATTTATCTGTTTGGTTGTTATAGAATCTTGGGGCAGTTAGATACCTGTTGGCGTATTCTAACAGTTTATAGTTTTTTTAATTGAAGTTTTGTTAATGTTTAAGTACAGATTAGTTATTACATTTTGGTTTTAAGAAGATTAAATAAGCATTTGTAAGATTTGCTGGTAATCTCTGCTTTAGAGTAATGGTATTATCATTAAATTCGAACCATCCAGATTATACCTATTGTTGTAAAGGTTGTCTTACCAATTGATACTTGACCATGTGTGAATCCAGTCAGCTTGCAGTTGTTTTGCATTGTAACGTAGAAGCATTAGTATTTACTATGTGTTTGTATTAGTAAGGTGGAGAGATTATCTGAATTGCAGGTAGTACATAATCTACCATGGTTTGCATTTCGTACAAGTTGCTGAAATGGAATGGATTCACAATTAGGTATGGATACATATACAAAGCGCTCATTAGGGATCTGTTCATGTGCCACATTGTTGCAGAGAGTGCATGTATGTTTCCACATGCATGAAATCTGGAAGATTTCATGTATAGGTATGTTTTTGTTTTCCAGTACTTGTAGTAAGTACATTAGAAATTCTTGTGAGTTTATAGTGAATTTCACCATTCCAGCACAGTAATCCAATTCATGTCGTATTCCATGAACAATATACATGTTGTCAGGATTGTTTGTTGCGTTTCTATGAAGGACTAACATTTGCAAACACAATTGGCCTGTACCGTGTAAGTAAATGTTGTCAACAATCTGTGGCAATTGAAATAGAATATTCAGTGCTACATTTGTGTAGCAACTTACACCAGTTATATTTGAAAATTTGAATGGACCAGATAGTCCTGTGTCCAAGTCATTTTTTCGGAGTGTGTGTTGCTTCTTTGAAGAAGTCCCTGAGTTACTTTGAGTAATAATTGAAGAAAGGCTGTGGGTTCGCAAATACGGTCTGTGCGCTAGTAATCACTGATTGAAATAAAAGTTCTATCAAAAGAATTAGTAAAATATCAGCAGCATTACCACCTACACAGCCAGACCACCCTGGCTGGAACTGAAAATTGGTAGAAGATAGGGTGAGGTGGTGATGCGCTAGATATTGCAACAATAAGACACACAAATAATATAGTTGATGTTTAATAGTAGCAGAAACAGCCGACACGTGTTTCGACACGCTGGTCGTTCTCAAGGCTGAGTAATTGGTAGATTATGATATAACAACAACAAGAAGAAAAAAGAAGGAATACAAATCAGAATTGATACACACATTAACAACATCATCGCATAAACAAAAGATGGCGATTGAGATTAGTACAAGACAAATATATCACAACACATTGTATAATACAAAAAATTGTTGGCATACCGTGAACCAGGGTTGAAGAGTGGAGTATGCGTGGTGGAAGCAGTTGCAAGAGTTAAAAACAGATCAAAAATTATATGATGAGTGTAGTCATTTTTTGAAAATGTTCAGCCTATGAATACAATACTGGAATGGTGATCCCATTGAATGAATATAACACTCAGAGTATGGAAAAATATATAAAACGGGACAATTCCTTTGAACAGTGCGCAGAGACACCGGAGCCACCAGCCATGCACTGAAAACACCAATCACTCATTAGTCAAATAAAGAGAATGTCTTAAGGCAACATATAAAGGTCACCAATGGCCCTTGAAAAATCAAAAGAAGGTCCTAACAGGAAGAAACTAGAGTCCAAAGAGAACACATTAGTAGACAAACTAGGCTTACCGTATGCAGAATGACTTTGTTGATAAATCGTGAAGGGGTAATCCCTAAACCAAAATAACCATGGGTGAAAATGAAAGTAACACTCCATAAACAAATCCAATTAGTGTGAAAAGGACCAACACTGAAGGTGAAGAATATCAAATTGGCATACCTCAAAAATGAAGGAGGCGATGTGAGACTCAATCGGACATCGCATCCAAATAACAATCCCTGCCGTAATGGCTGCGTAAGTATATTACCTTGGAAACAAAAGTGTACAGTACCGTAAGGATACTGGTTATAACACGTAAAGCAATTGTGCTGGAGCCGAGCTGGCAAAGTACTTACTCGTGAATCGAGCGGACAATTAACACGGAGATCCCCGAAAGCAGTTGTCCGTGTAAAAGAGAGGAAAGAAATACGGGATAGCGGCCGATGTCACGGCAGTGACGTCGGCGGCGTCGCACGTATCGGACGTCGCATGTATGACGTCAAATGTAAACAAATAATATGTGTTAAAAGTCTAATGCTTAAAAATAGCATAAGGGTCAAATTACAATAATGAAAAGTAAAGTAAATAGAATCAATAAGCAAATGCTGTTATTTGTAAAGTAAATAATGAGAAACGGTCGCAAAGACAGAAAAATCTTGGAAATAAAGGTGAGTAATCACAGAACCAGCATAACATGTGAGCCATAACGGCATACAGCACAAAGAGTGGTGAGAGCAAGCAGCCGAGTTAAAACAAATGTAGGGCACAAAATACTGAATGTTACAAATAGATAAATCTATTATTAGACAAGTGTAAAACATATTAGTCAATATGAAAAGCCACACAAGCTAAAGATATAAGTTGCTGGTGCCGTCATGCGATGTTTAGTGGCTCCGGCGTAGTGCAACCTCATACACCAATTTGGGACATTCAGTTCAATGTGAAATAAACCAGAAAGTGTTATAAAAAGACAGACATCTCATTGTCAGTATTGAGACCCCGCGTGGTACAACGTAATAAACAAATAAG
The DNA here is from genome assembly GCF_040938575.1 of Ambystoma mexicanum. Classification (NCBI taxonomy): domain Eukaryota; kingdom Metazoa; phylum Chordata; class Amphibia; order Caudata; family Ambystomatidae; genus Ambystoma; species Ambystoma mexicanum. The sequence continues at coordinate 262,180,339 of NC_090940.1, forward strand.
TTTAGCCTCCATTTGGCGTAGTTTCAATTGAAGATTGCCACCCCTTTTTCCCCTATGTGCCTTCATCAAGCCAATAAAACGTAGATCCTCAATATTATCCAGCTGATGCTCCAATTGCCAATGAACAGCCAAAGGTGATTTAGGTTCAGGCATCTTTAAACTGGACAAATGTTCCCTAATTCGGATACGTAGTTGGCGAATAGTGCTGCCCACATACAATTTCTCACAGGTGCAAACAATAGCATAAACCACATGGGTGGTTTTACAGTTAATGAAATCACGTATGTCAATTTGAGATCCAAATTTGTCATAGAAGATTTTACATTTGTTGACAGCCCAAGGACATTGGTTGCAATGGCCACATTTGTGAAAACCAACCGGCTGTTGTAGCCAAGTAGAGGTAGTTAGTTGATTACTGAAAAAGGAAGGACTCACTAGATTTTTAATCGTGGGAGCTTTGGTGAAAGTAAATTTTGGTTTGGATGTCAAATAAGGCTGTAAATCTTTGTCGAGTCTCAGAATGTGCCAATGTTTGGCAACCATTTTGTACAAAAGGGAAGAATCATCCCTAAACGGTGTAATTAGAGAAATATAAAGGGGATGTTCTTTTGACCTGGTCACATTGGTCAGGAGGTCATGCTGGTCAATTAGGGTAAATTTCGAATACGCTTTATGAATAACACTACTTTTATACCCTCGGTTGAGGAATCGCTGATTCAAGATGTTACATTCTCTGTCAAAATCTTTTGGTAAGGAACAATTACGTCTGGCCCTATGGAATTCGCCCATTGGAATATTATTGATAGTGGCGCGTTGATGGTTGCTCTGAGCAGCCAAAATTGAGTTCACTTCAGTAGGTTTTCTGAAAGTACTAGTGTATATTCTATTATTTTCTAGAAAAATATGTAAGTCAAGAAAGTCAATTTGACATGAGTTGCAAAGGCCAGTGAGGCTGATTCCAAATCCATTAGTGTTAGCATGACATAAAAAAGTAGTGAAAGAGTCTTCAGAACCCTTCCAAATCAGAAAAATGTCATCAATATAACGGCGCCACATCACAATGTTTGACACAAATTGCACTTGATTGAGTATATGCGTCTCTTCATAGAAGGCCATGAATAGATTAGCCAAAGATGGTGCAAACTTGGCACCCATGGCCACACCCCTCACCTGCAAATAAAACTGGTCATTGAAAATGAACATGTTGTTCGCAAGTACAAATTGCAGAAATTGTTTAAGCATAAGTACATTATCAGAATAGGAAGCTGAGGTGTTCCTGAACACATAATCAATGGTCTGCAAAGCTAAATCATGGCTGATATTAGTATAGAGTGCCACAACGTCAATTGTTGCCAACAAATAGTCTGGTTCCCAAGTAATAGTTTGCAGGGATTGTAAAATGTGAGTACTATCACGTATATAAGATGACATTTGTACAACAAAAGGTTTGAGAGCCTCGTCCAGATATTTTGAAAGACCTTCAGTAGCCCAATCGATACCACTCATAATCGGCCGTACCTCAGGTAAGGTCTGAAAAGTTTTGTGTATCTTAGGAAGAAAGTACATAGTCGGTGTAGTAGGATCAGTATTGGATAAAAAATGTTTCTCATCATCAGTTAGAAAACCTCTGCGATACCAAGTTTCAATTAATTCAATAAGCTCTGAAACCACACGTTTGGTCGGTTGGATTTGAGAACTTCATAACAGCCAGGGGTATGTAAATGTTTACAGCCCATAATAATATAGTCAGAAGTATTAAGGATAACAATATTACCCCCTTTATCTGCCTCTTTAATAACAATGTTGGGATCTTCTGCTAAGTGTTTTAAAGCTTTCCTTTGATTGATAGTAAGGTTACTTTTCTTATGTGGATTAGTCTGTTTGTCCAAATATGCATGAATATCTTGTGTAAGAGCCTGATTGAAGGTTTCAATGACATTATCTGCAGAAAGTTGAGGGGTGAATTTAGACTTGGATTTAAGTTCTTTAAGATTCAGATGAAGTGTATTAATACTTAAATCTTGGGCGACATTGGAAGATTGCAAACAGACCTCATGGTCCAAGTTGACCAAAGTCTCAATAACATTTAAATCCCCAATGGTGAAGGAACTAGGGGGATCAGGTTTAGGCTTAGGATTATACATTGTGACTTGAGTAGCAAAACATTTTTTAAGCTTTAATTTTCTCAAGAATTTAAATAAGTCAATTTGAAAATTCACAAAATTAGTGCCAATACTGGGAGAAAAAGATAAACCTTTATTAAGTGCAGAGTTCTCATCATGCGATAAAGGGCGGCCAGACAAGTTAATCACCAAGTCTGGATCATCTATAGACCCAAACGTTTCTTTGAGCGAGTCAAGATCCCTGGACGAGTCATGTCCTCGTCCGAGCTTCCGCTTCCACTGCCGTTTGCCCCCCCTCCTGCCCCTGGTATGCTTGGCATGGTTGGAGTAAACACAGTTGGATTTTTGGTAAATCTGACTTGTTTGGTGTTGGCGAATCTGACATTGCCCTTCTTGTAGCGCCTGATTTCGCCCAAAAAAAGTTTCCCCTTCAAGTTTGGGATTTGACCTGATTGAGCCTCATTGGCAACTGAGTCATTCGGTTCGAATTCTGAATCAGGATCAGAACTAACAGGGGTAGTATTCGTCAAAGGTGATTTGGAGCTAGTATTGATGTTATCATACTTGGGTTGGAAAGTGTAAACTCTGTCCTGACGGTAGTCTTTGTCGTCACGAAAATACTTTCTAAATTTACGTAATTTAATTTCATCTTGGTATTCTACCAAAATGTCGTGCATTTTCTCAAAATTCTTTTGCTTAGTTTCTTCTGCATTGGGCATTTTACTAATTTCCTCCTTAATTTCTTGAATTTGAGAAAGAACTTGTTTATGCTCCCTAGTAGCATGTGTAATTAGTAGTTCTAACATATGCTTGGAACTTTGGTTAAGATTTTCTACCCATTGCTCTGCTAGATCCGCATCCTCTTCATGGTCAAAGTTAGGGAATGTAAGAATCCGCAAACCTCTAGGAATAAGGTTATTCTCAAGGTAATTAGTAAGGGACGCTTGTTCCCAATACTTATTGATTTCTTTTCTTGATAAACGTTCGAGTTTAATGAATTTTTGTTTGAGAGTTTCTGGTGTTGAGAAATTACTCTTAAAAGCATTATCAGTACTGCCCCTCGGGGCAAATAGTGCTGCCCTATCTTTGTCTCTATTAGACATGTAATCAACCATCGTGACACAGTGAAAGTCAGCAGGCACAGACAGGCGACAAAATATAATTGAAGAAAGGCTGTGGGTTCGCAAATACGGTCTGTGCGCTAGTAATCACTGATTGAAATAAAAGTTCTATCAAAAGAATTAGTAAAATATCAGCAGCATTACCACCTACACAGCCAGACCACCCTGGCTGGAACTGAAAATTGGTAGAAGATAGGGTGAGGTGGTGATGCGCTAGATATTGCAACAATAAGACACACAAATAATATAGTTGATGTTTAATAGTAGCAGAAACAGCCGACACGTGTTTCGACACGCTGGTCGTTCTCAAGGCTGAGTAATTGGTAGATTATGATATAACAACAACAAGAAGAAAAAAGAAGGAATACAAATCAGAATTGATACACACATTAACAACATCATCGCATAAACAAAAGATGGCGATTGAGATTAGTACAAGACAAATATATCACAACACATTGTATAATACAAAAAATTGTTGGCATACCGTGAACCAGGGTTGAAGAGTGGAGTACGCGTGGTGGAAGCAGTTGCAAGAGTTAAAAACAGATCAAAAATTATATGATGAGTGTAGTCATTTTTTGAAAATGTTCAGCCTATGAATACAATACTGGAATGGTGATCCCATTGAATGAATATAACACTCAGAGTATGGAAAAATATATAAAACGGGACAATTCCTTTGAACAGTGCGCAGAGACACCGGAGCCACCAGCCATGCACTGAAAACACCAATCACTCATTAGTCAAATAAAGAGAATGTCTTAAGGCAACATATAAAGGTCACCAATGGCCCTTGAAAAATCAAAAGAAGGTCCTAACAGGAAGAAACTAGAGTCCAAAGAGAACACATTAGTAGACAAACTAGGCTTACCGTATGCAGAATGACTTTGTTGATAAATCGTGAAGGGGTAATCCCTAAACCAAAATAACCATGGGTGAAAATGAAAGTAACACTCCATAAACAAATCCAATTAGTGTGAAAAGGACCAACACTGAAGGTGAAGAATATCAAATTGGCATACCTCAAAAATGAAGGAGGCGATGTGAGACTCAATCGGACATCGCATCCAAATAACAATCCCTGCCGTAATGGCTGCGTAAGTATATTACCTTGGAAACAAAAGTGTACAGTACCGTAAGGATACTGGTTATAACACGTAAAGCAATTGTGCTGGAGCCGAGCTGGCAAAGTACTTACTCGTGAATCGAGCGGACAATTAACACGGAGATCCCCGAAAGCAGTTGTCCGTGTAAAAGAGAGGAAAGAAATACGGGATAGTGGCCGACGTCACGGCAGTGACGTCGGCGGCGTCGCACGTATCGGACGTCGCATGTATGACGTCAAATGTAAACAAATAATATGTGTTAAAAGTCTAATGCTTAAAAATAGCATAAGGGTCAAATTACAATAATGAAAAGTAAAGTAAATAGAATCAATAAGCAAATGCTGTTATTTGTAAAGTAAATAATGAGAAACGGTCGCAAAGACAGAAAAATCTTGGAAATAAAGGTGAGTAATCACAGAACCAGCATAACATGTGAGCCATAACGGCATACAGCACAAAGAGTGGTGAGAGCAAGCAGCCGAGTTAAAACAAATGTAGGGCACAAAATACTGAATGTTACAAATAGATACATCTATTATTAGACAAGTGTAAAACATATTAGTCAATATGAAAAGCCACACAAGCTAAAGATATAAGTTGCTGGTGCCGTCATGCGATGTTTAGTGGCTCCGGCGTAGTGCAACCTCATACACCAATTTGGGACATTCAGTTCAATGTGAAATAAACCAGAAAGTGTTATAAAAAGACAGACATCTCATTGTCAGTATTGAGACCCCGCGTGGTACAACGTAATAAACAAATAAGTTTAGCCTCCATTTGGCGTAGTTTCAATTGAAGATTGCCACCCCTTTTTCCCCTATGTGCCTTCATCAAGCCAATAAAACGTAGATCCTCAATATTATCCAGCTGATGCTCCAATTGCCAATGAACAGCCAAAGGTGATTTAGGTTCAGGCATCTTTAAACTGGACAAATGTTCCCTAATTCGGATACGTAGTTGGCGAATAGTGCTGCCCACATACAATTTCTCACAGGTGCAAACAATAGCATAAACCACATGGGTGGTTTTACAGTTAATGAAATCACGTATGTCAATTTGAGATCCAAATTTGTCATAGAAGATTTTACATTTGTTGACAGCCCAAGGACATTGGTTGCAATGGCCACATTTGTGAAAACCAACCGGCTGTTGTAGCCAAGTAGAGGTAGTTAGTTGATTATTGAAAAAGGAAGGACTCACTAGATTTTTAATCGTGGGAGCTTTGGTGAAAGTAAATTTTGGTTTGGATGTCAAATAAGGCTGTAAATCTTTGTCGAGTCTCAGAATGTGCCAATGTTTGGCAACCATTTTGTACAAAAGGGAAGAATCATCCGTAAACGGTGTAATTAGAGAAATATAAGGGGGATGTTCTTTTGACCTGGTCACATTGGTCAGGAGGTCATGCTGGTCAATTAGGGTAAATTTCGAATACGCTTTATGAATAACACTACTTTTATACCCTCGGTTGAGGAATCGCTGATTCAAGATGTTACATTCTCTGTCAAAATCTTTTGGTAAGGAACAATTACGTCTGGCCCTATGGAATTCGCCCATTGGAATATTATTGATAGTGGCGCGTTGATGGTTGCTCTGAGCAGCCAAAATTGAGTTCACTTCAGTAGGTTTTCTGAAAGTACTAGTGTATAATCTATTATTTTCTAGAAAAATATGTAAGTCAAGAAAGTCAATTTGACATGAGTTGCAAAGGCCAGTGAGGCTGATTCCAAATCCATTAGTGTTAGCATGACATAAAAAAGTAGTGAAAGAGTCTTCAGAACCCTTCCAAATCAGAAAAATGTCATCAATATAACGGCGCCACATCACAATGTTTGACACAAATTGCACTTGATTGAGTATATGCGTCTCTTCATAGAAGGCCATGAATAGATTAGCCAAAGATGGTGCAAACTTGGCACCCATGGCCACACCCCTCACCTGCAAATAAAACTGGTCATTGAAAATGAACATGTTGTTCGCAAGTACAAATTGCAGAAATTGTTTAAGCATAAGTACATTATCAGAATAGGAAGCTGAGGTGTTCCTGAACACATAATCAATGGTCTGCAAAGCTAAATCATGGCTGATATTAGTATAGAGTGCCACAACGTCAATTGTTGCCAACAAATAGTCTGGTTCCCAAGTAATAGTTTGCAGGGATTGTAAAATGTGAGTACTATCACGTAAATAAGATGACATTTGTACAACAAAAGGTTTGAGAGCCTCGTCCAGATATTTTGAAAGACCTTCAGTAGCCCAATCGATACCACTCATAATCGGCCGTACCTCAGGTAAGGTCTGAAAAGTTTTGTGTATCTTAGGAAGAAAGTACATAGTCGGTGTAGTAGGATCAGTATTGGATAAAAAATGTTTCTCATCATCAGTTAGAAAACCTCTGCGATACCAAGTTTCAATTAATTCAATAAGCTCTGAAACCACACGTTTGGTCGGTTGGATTTGAGAACTTCATAACAGCCAGGGGTATGTAAATGTTTACAGCCCATAATAATATAGTCAGAAGTATTAAGGATAACAATATTACCCCCTTTATCTGCCTCTTTAATAACAATGTTGGGATCTTCTGCTAAGTGTTTTAAAGCTTTCCTTTGATTGATAGTAAGGTTACTTTTCTTATGTGGATTAGTCTGTTTGTCCAAATATGCATGAATATCTTGTGTAAGAGCCTGATTGAAGGTTTCAATGACATTATCTGCAGAAAGTTGAGGGGTGAATTTAGACTTGGATTTAAGTTCTTTAAGATTCAGATGAAGTGTATTAATACTTAAATCTTGGGCGACATTGGAAGATTGCAAACAGACCTCATGGTCCAAGTTGACCAAAGTCTCAATAACATTTAAATCCCCAATGGTGAAGGAACTAGGGGGATCAGGTTTAGGCTTAGGATTATACATTGTGACTTGAGTAGCAAAACATTTTTTAAGCTTTAATTTTCTCAAGAATTTAAATAAGTCAATTTGAAAATTCACAAAATTAGTGCCAATACTGGGAGAAAAAGATAAACCTTTATTAAGTGCAGAGTTCTCATCATGCGATAAAGGGCGGCCAGACAAGTTAATCACCAAGTCTGGATCATCTATAGACCCAAACGTTTCTTTGAGCGAGTCAAGATCCCTGGACGAGTCATGTCCTCGTCCGAGCTTCCGCTTCCACTGCCGTTTGCCCCCCCTCCTGCCCCTGGTATGCTTGGCATGGTTGGAGTAAACACAGTTGGATTTTTGGTAAATCTGACTTGTTTGGTGTTGGCGAATCTGACATTGCCCTTCTTGTAGCGCCTGATTTCGCCCAAAAAAAGTTTCCCCTTCAAGTTTGGGATTTGACCTGATTGAGCCTCATTGGCAACTGAGTCATTCGGTTCGAATTCTGAATCAGGATCAGAACTAACAGGGGTAGTATTCGTCAAAGGTGATTTGGAGCTAGTATTGATGTTATCATACTTGGGTTGGAAAGTGTAAACTCTGTCCTGACGGTAGTCTTTGTCGTCACGAAAATACTTTCTAAATTTACGTAATTTAATTTCATCTTGGTATTCTACCAAAATGTCGTGCATTTTCTCAAAATTCTTTTGCTTAGTTTCTTCTGCATTGGGCATTTTACTAATTTCCTCCTTAATTTCTTGAATTTGAGAAAGAACTCGTTTATGCTCCCTAGTAGCATGTGTAATTAGTAGTTCTAACATATGCTTGGAACTTTGGTTAAGATTTTCTACCCATTGCTCTGCTAGATCCGCATCCTCTTCATGGTCAAAGTTAGGGAATGTAAGAATCCGCAAACCTCTAGGAATAAGGTTATTCTCAAGGTAATTAGTAAGGGACGCTTGTTCCCAATACTTATTGATTTCTTTTCTTGATAAACGTTCGAGTTTAATGAATTTTTGTTTGAGAGTTTCTGGTGTTGAGAAATTACTCTTAAAAGCATTATCAGTACTGCCCCTCGGGGCAAATAGTGCTGCCCTATCTTTGTCTCTATTAGACATGTAATCAACCATCGTGACACAGTGAAAGTCAGCAGGCACAGACAGGCGACAAAATATAATTGAAGAAAGGCTGTGGGTTCGCAAATACGGTCTGTGCGCTAGTAATCACTGATTGAAATAAAAGTTCTATCAAAAGAATTAGTAAAATATCAGCAGCATTACCACCTACACAGCCAGACCACCCTGGCTGGAACTGAAAATTGGTAGAAGATAGGGTGAGGTGGTGATGCGCTAGATATTGCAACAATAAGACACACAAATAATATAGTTGATGTTTAATAGTAGCAGAAACAGCCGACACGTGTTTCGACACGCTGGTCGTTCTCAAGGCTGAGTAATTGGTAGATTATGATATAACAACAACAAGAAGAAAAAAGAAGGAATACAAATCAGAATTGATACACACATTAACAACATCATCGCATAAACAAAAGATGGCGATTGAGATTAGTACAAGACAAATATATCACAACACATTGTATAATACAAAAAATTGTTGGCATACCGTGAACCAGGGTTGAAGAGTGGAGTACGCGTGGTGGAAGCAGTTGCAAGAGTTAAAAACAGATCAAAAATTATATGATGAGTGTAGTCATTTTTTGAAAATGTTCAGCCTATGAATACAATACTGGAATGGTGATCCCATTGAATGAATATAACACTCAGAGTATGGAAAAATATATAAATCGGGACAATTCCTTTGAACAGTGCGCAGAGACACCGGAGCCACCAGCCATGCACTGAAAACACCAATCACTCATTAGTCAAATAAAGAGAATGTCTTAAGGCAACATATAAAGGTCACCAATGGCCCTTGAAAAATCAAAAGAAGGTCCTAACAGGAAGAAACTAGAGTCCAAAGAGAACACATTAGTAGACAAACTAGGCTTACCGTATGCAGAATGACTTTGTTGATAAATCGTGAAGGGGTAATCCCTAAACCAAAATAACCATGGGTGAAAATGAAAGTAACACTCCATAAACAAATCCAATTAGTGTGAAAAGGACCAACACTGAAGGTGAAGAATATCAAATTGGCATACCTCAAAAATGAAGGAGGCGATGTGAGACTCAATCGGACATCGCATCCAAATAACAATCCCTGCCGTAATGGCTGCGTAAGTATATTACCTTGGAAACAAAAGTGTACAGTACCGTAAGGATACTGGTTATAACACGTAAAGCAATTGTGCTGGAGCCGAGCTGGCAAAGTACTTACTCGTGAATCGAGCGGACAATTAACACGGAGATCCCCGAAAGCAGTTGTCCGTGTAAAAGAGAGGAAAGAAATACGGGATAGCGGCCGACGTCACGGCAGTGACGTCGGCGGCGTCGCACGTATCGGACGTCGCATGTATGACGTCAAATGTAAACAAATAATATGTGTTAAAAGTCTAATGCTTAAAAATAGCATAAGGGTCAAATTACAATAATGAAAAGTAAAGTAAATAGAATCAATAAGCAAATGCTGTTATTTGTAAAGTAAATAATGAGAAACGGTCGCAAAGACAGAAAAATCTTGGAAATAAAGGTGAGTAATCACAGAACCAGCATAACATGTGAGCCATAACGGCATACAGCACAAAGAGTGGTGAGAGCAAGCAGCCGAGTTAAAACAAATGTAGGGCACAAAATACTGAATGTTACAAATAGATACATCTATTATTAGACAAGTGTAAAACATATTAGTCAATATGAAAAGCCACACAAGCTAAAGATATAAGTTGCTGGTGCCGTCATGCGATGTTTAGTGGCTCCGGCGTAGTGCAACCTCATACACCAATTTGGGACATTCAGTTCAATGTGAAATAAACCAGAAAGTGTTATAAAAAGACAGACATCTCATTGTCAGTATTGAGACCCCGCGTGGTACAACGTAATAAACAAATAAGTTTAGCCTCCATTTGGCGTAGTTTCAATTGAAGATTGCCACCCCTTTTTCCCCTATGTGCCTTCATCAAGCCAATAAAACGTAGATCCTCAATATTATCCAGCTGATGCTCCAATTGCCAATGAACAGCCAAAGGTGATTTAGGTTCAGGCATCTTTAAACTGGACAAATGTTCCCTAATTCGGATACGTAGTTGGCGAATAGTGCTGCCCACATACAATTTCTCACAGGTGCAAACAATAGCATAAACCACATGGGTGGTTTTACAGTTAATGAAATCACGTATGTCAATTTGAGATCCAAATTTGTCATAGAAGATTTTACATTTGTTGACAGCCCAAGGACATTGGTTGCAATGGCCACATTTGTGAAAACCAACCGGCTGTTGTAGCCAAGTAGAGGTAGTTAGTTGATTACTGAAAAAGGAAGGACTCACTAGATTTTTAATCGTGGGAGCTTTGGTGAAAGTAAATTTTGGTTTGGATGTCAAATAAGGCTGTAAATCTTTGTCGAGTCTCAGAATGTGCCAATGTTTGGCAACCATTTTGTACAAAAGGGAAGAATCATCCGTAAACGGTGTAATTAGAGAAATATAAGGGGGATGTTCTTTTGACCTGGTCACATTGGTCAGGAGGTCATGCTGGTCAATTAGGGTAAATTTCGAATACGCTTTATGAATAACACTACTTTTATACCCTCGGTTGAGGAATCGCTGATTCAAGATGTTACATTCTCTGTCAAAATCTTTTGGTAAGGAACAATTACGTCTGGCCCTATGGAATTCGCCCATTGGAATATTATTGATAGTGGCGCGTTGATGGTTGCTCTGAGCAGCCAAAATTGAGTTCACTTCAGTAGGTTTTCTGAAAGTACTAGTGTATATTCTATTATTTTCTAGAAAAATATGTAAGTCAAGAAAGTCAATTTGACATGAGTTGCAAAGGCCAGTGAGGCTGATTCCAAATCCATTAGTGTTAGCATGACATAAAAAAGTAGTGAAAGAGTCTTCAGAACCCTTCCAAATCAGAAAAATGTCATCAATATAACGGCGCCACATCACAATGTTTGACACAAATTGCACTTGATTGAGTATATGCGTCTCTTCATAGAAGGCCATGAATAGATTAGCCAAAGATGGTGCAAACTTGGCACCCATGGCCACACCCCTCACCTGCAAATAAAACTGGTCATTGAAAATGAACATGTTGTTCGCAAGTACAAATTGCAGAAATTGTTTAAGCATAAGTACATTATCAGAATAGGAAGCTGAGGTGTTCCTGAACACATAATCAATGGTCTGCAAAGCTAAATCAAGGCTGATATTAGTATAGAGTGCCACAACGTCAATTGTTGCCAACAAATAGTCTGGTTCCCAAGTAATAGTTTGCAGGGATTGTAAAATGTGAGTACTATCACGTATATAAGATGACATTTGTACAACAAAAGGTTTGAGAGCCTCGTCCAGATATTTTGAAAGACCTTCAGTAGCCCAATCGATACCACTCATAATCGGCCGTACCTCAGGTAAGGTCTGAAAAGTTTTGTGTATCTTAGGAAGAAAGTACATAGTCGGTGTAGTAGGATCAGTATTGGATAAAAAATGTTTCTCATCATCAGTTAGAAAACCTCTGCGATACCAAGTTTCAATTAATTCAATAAGCTCTGAAACCACACGTTTGGTCGGTTGGATTTGAGAACTTCATAACAGCCAGGGGTATGTAAATGTTTACAGCCCATAATAATATAGTCAGAAGTATTAAGGATAACAATATTACCCCCTTTATCTGCCTCTTTAATAACAATGTTGGGATCTTCTGCTAAGTGTTTTAAAGCTTTCCTTTGATTGATAGTAAGGTTACTTTTCTTATGTGGATTAGTCTGTTTGTCCAAATATGCATGAATATCTTGTGTAAGAGCCTGATTGAAGGTTTCAATGACATTATCTGCAGAAAGTTGAGGGGTGAATTTAGACTTGGATTTAAGTTTTTTAAGATTCAGATGAAGTGTATTAATACTTAAATCTTGGGCGACATTGGAAGATTGCGAACAGACCTCATGGTCCAAGTTGACCAAAGTCTCAATAACATTTAAATCCCCAATGGTGAAGGAACTAGGGGGATCAGGTTTAGGCTTAGGATTATACATTGTGACTTGAGTAGCAAAACATTTTTTAAGCTTTAATTTTCTCAAGAATTTAAATAAGTCAATTTGAAAATTCACAAAATTAGTGCCAATACTGGGAGAAAAAGATAAACCTTTATTAAGTGCAGAGTTCTCATCATGCGATAAAGGGCGGCCAGACAAGTTAATCACCAAGTCTGGATCATCTATAGACCCAAACGTTTCTTTGAGCGAGTCAAGATCCCTGGACGAGTCATGTCCTCGTCCGAGCTTCCGCTTCCACTGCCGTTTGCCCCCCCTCCTGCCCCTGGTATGCTTGGCATGGTTGGAGTAAACACAGTTGGATTTTTGGTAAATCTGACTTGTTTGGTGTTGGCGAATCTGACATTGCCCTTCTTGTAGCGCCTGATTTCGCCCAAAAAAAGTTTCCCCTTCAAGTTTGGGATTTGACCTGATTGAGCCTCATTGGCAACTGAGTCATTCGGTTCGAATTCTGAATCAGGATCAGAACTAACAGGGGTAGTATTCGTCAAAGGTGATTTGGAGCTAGTATTGATGTTATCATACTTGGGTTGGAAAGTGTAAACTCTGTCCTGACGGTAGTCTTTGTCGTCACGAAAATACTTTCTAAATTTACGTAATTTAATTTCATCTTGGTATTCTACCAAAATGTCGTGCATTTTCTCAAAATTCTTTTGCTTAGTTTCTTCTGCATTGGGCATTTTACTAATTTCCTCCTTAATTTCTTGAATTTGAGAAAGAACTCGTTTATGCTCCCTAGTAGCATGTGTAATTAGTAGTTCTAACATATGCTTGGAACTTTGGTTAAGATTTTCTACCCATTGCTCTGCTAGATCCGCATCCTCTTCATGGTCAAAGTTAGGGAATGTAAGAATCCGCAAACCTCTAGGAATAAGGTTATTCTCAAGGTAATTAGTAAGGGACGCTTGTTCCCAATACTTATTGATTTCTTTTCTTGATAAACGTTCGAGTTTAATGAATTTTTGTTTGAGAGTTTCTGGTGTTGAGAAATTACTCTTAAAAGCATTATCAGTACTGCCCCTCGGGGCAAATAGTGCTGCCCTATCTTTGTCTCTATTAGACATGTAATCAACCATCGTGACACAGTGAAAGTCAGCAGGCACAGACAGGCGACAAAATATAATTGAAGAAAGGCTGTGGGTTCGCAAATACGGTCTGTGCGCTAGTAATCACTGATTGAAATAAAAGTTCTATCAAAAGAATTAGTAAAATATCAGCAGCATTACCACCTACACAGCCAGACCACCCTGGCTGGAACTGAAAATTGGTAGAAGATAGGGTGAGGTGGTGATGCGCTAGATATTGCAACAATAAGACACACAAATAATATAGTTGATGTTTAATAGTAGCAGAAACAGCCGACACGTGTTTCGACACGCTGGTCGTTCTCAAGGCTGAGTAATTGGTAGATTATGATATAACAACAACAAGAAGAAAAAAGAAGGAATACAAATCAGAATTGATACACACATTAACAACATCATCGCATAAACAAAAGATGGCGATTGAGATTAGTACAAGACAAATATATCACAACACATTGTATAATACAAAAAATTGTTGGCATACCGTGAACCAGGGTTGAAGAGTGGAGTATGCGTGGTGGAAGCAGTTGCAAGAGTTAAAAACAGATCAAAAATTATATGATGAGTGTAGTCATTTTTTGAAAATGTTCAGCCTATGAATACAATACTGGAATGGTGATCCCATTGAATGAATATAACACTCAGAGTATGGAAAAATATATAAAACGGGACAATTCCTTTGAACAGTGCGCAGAGACACCGGAGCCACCAGCCATGCACTGAAAACACCAATCACTCATTAGTCAAATAAAGAGAATGTCTTAAGGCAACATATAAAGGTCACCAATGGCCCTTGAAAAATCAAAAGAAGGTCCTAACAGGAAGAAACTAGAGTCCAAAGAGAACACATTAGTAGACAAACTAGGCTTACCGTATGCAGAATGACTTTGTTGATAAATCGTGAAGGGGTAATCCCTAAACCAAAATAACCATGGGTGAAAATGAAAGTAACACTCCATAAACAAATCCAATTAGTGTGAAAAGGACCAACACTGAAGGTGAAGAATATCAAATTGGCATACCTCAAAAATGAAGGAGGCGATGTGAGACTCAATCGGACATCGCATCCAAATAACAATCCCTGCCGTAATGGCTGCGTAAGTATATTACCTTGGAAACAAAAGTGTACAGTACCGTAAGGATACTGGTTATAACACGTAAAGCAATTGTGCTGGAGCCGAGCTGGCAAAGTACTTACTCGTGAATCGAGCGGACAATTAACACGGAGATCCCCGAAAGCAGTTGTCCGTGTAAAAGAGAGGAAAGAAATACGGGATAGCGGCCGACGTCACGGCAGTGACGTCGGCGGCGTCGCACGTATCGGACGTCGCATGTATGACGTCAAATGTAAACAAATAATATGTGTTAAAAGTCTAATGCTTAAAAATAGCATAAGGGTCAAATTACAATAATGAAAAGTAAAGTAAATAGAATCAATAAGCAAATGCTGTTATTTGTAAAGTAAATAATGAGAAACGGTCGCAAAGACAGAAAAATCTTGGAAATAAAGGTGAGTAATCACAGAACCAGCATAACATGTGAGCCATAACGGCATACAGCACAAAGAGTGGTGAGAGCAAGCAGCCGAGTTAAAACAAATGTAGGGCACAAAATACTGAATGTTACAAATAGATAAATCTATTATTAGACAAGTGTAAAACATATTAGTCAATATGAAAAGCCACACAAGCTAAAGATATAAGTTGCTGGTGCCGTCATGCGATGTTTAGTGGCTCCGGCGTAGTGCAACCTCATACACCAATTTGGGACATTCAGTTCAATGTGAAATAAACCAGAAAGTGTTATAAAAAGACAGACATCTCATTGTCAGTATTGAGACCATGCGTGGTACAACGTAATAAACAAATAAGTTTAGCCTCCATTTGGCGTAGTTTCAATTGAAGATTGCCACCCCTTTTTCCCCTATGTGCCTTCATCAAGCCAATAAAACGTAGATCCTCAATATTATCCAGCTGATGCTCCAATTGCCAATGAACAGCCAAAGGTGATTTAGGTTCAGGCATCTTTAAACTGGACAAATGTTCCCTAATTCGGATACGTAGTTGGCGAATAGTGCTGCCCACATACAATTTCTCACAGGTGCAAACAATAGCATAAACCACATGGGTGGTTTTACAGTTAATGAAATCACGTATGTCAATTTGAGATCCAAATTTGTCACAGAAGATTTTACATTTGTTGACAGCCCAAGGACATTGGTTGCAATGGCCACATTTGTGAAAACCAACCGGCTGTTGTAGCCAAGTAGAGGTAGTTAGTTGATTACTGAAAAAGGAAGGACTCACTAGATTTTTAATCGTGGGAGCTTTGGTGAAAGTAAATTTTGGTTTGGATGTTAAATAAGGCTGTAAATCTTTGTCGAGTCTCAGAATGTGCCAATGTTTGGCAACCATTTTGTACAAAAGGGAAGAATCATCCGTAAACGGTGTAATTAGAGAAATATAAGGGGGATGTTCTTTTGACCTGGTCACATTGGTCAGGAGGTCATGCTGGTCAATTAGGGTAAATTTCGAATACGCTTTATGAATAACACTACTTTTATACCCTCGGTTGAGGAATCGCTGATTCAAGATGTTACATTCTCTGTCAAAATCTTTTGGTAAGGAACAATTACGTCTGGCCCTATGGAATTCGCCCATTGGAATATTATTGATAGTGGCGCGTTGATGGTTGCTCTGAGCAGCCAAAATTGAGTTCACTTCAGTAGGTTTTTTGAAAGTACTAGTGTATAATCTATTATTTTCTAGAAAAATATGTAAGTCAAGAAAGTCAATTTGACATGAGTTGCAAAGGCCAGTGAGGCTGATTCCAAATCCATTAGTGTTAGCATGACATAAAAAAGTAGTGAAAGAGTCTTCAGAACCCTTCCAAATCAGAAAAATGTCATCAATATAACGGCGCCACGCCACAATGTTTGACACAAATTGCACTTGATTGAGTATATGCGTCTCTTCATAGAAGGCCATGAATAGATTAGCCAAAGATGGTGCAAACTTGGCACCCATGGCCACACCCCTCACCTGCAAATAAAACTGGTCATTGAAAATGAACATGTTGTTCGCAAGTACAAATTGCAGAAATTGTTTAAGCATAAGTACATTATCAGAATAGGAAGCTGAGGTGTTCCTGAACACATAATCAATGGTCTGCAAAGCTAAATCATGGCTGATATTAGTATAGAGTGCCACAACGTCAATTGTTGCCAACAAATAGTCTGGTTCCCAAGTAATAGTTTGCAGGGATTGTAAAATGTGAGTACTATCACGTATATAAGATGACATTTGTACAACAAAAGGTTTGAGAGCCTCGTCCAGATATTTTGAAAGACCTTCAGTAGCCCAATCGATACCACTCATAATCGGCCGTACCTCAGGTAAGGTCTGAAAAGTTTTGTGTATCTTAGGAAGAAAGTACATAGTCGGTGTAGTAGGATCAGTATTGGATAAAAAATGTTTCTCATCATCAGTTAGAAAACCTCTGCGATACCAAGTTTCAATTAATTCAATAAGCTCTGAAACCACACGTTTGGTCGGTTGGATTTGAGAACTTCATAACAGCCAGGGGTATGTAAATGTTTACAGCCCATAATAATATAGTCAGAAGTATTAAGGATAACAATATTACCCCCTTTATCTGCCTCTTTAATAACAATGTTGGGATCTTCTGCTAAGTGTTTTAAAGCTTTCCTTTGATTGATAGTAAGGTTACTTTTCTTATGTGGATTAGTCTGTTTGTCCAAATATGCATGAATATCTTGTGTAAGAGCCTGATTGAAGGTTTCAATGACATTATCTGCAGAAAGTTGAGGGGTGAATTTAGACTTGGATTTAAGTTCTTTAAGATTCAGATGAAGTGTATTAATACTTAAATCTTGGGCGACATTGGAAGATTGCGAACAGACCTCATGGTCCAAGTTGACCAAAGTCTCAATAACATTTAAATCCCCAATGGTGAAGGAACTAGGGGGATCAGGTTTAGGCTTAGGATTATACATTGTGACTTGAGTAGCAAAACATTTTTTAAGCTTTAATTTTCTCAAGAATTTAAATAAGTCAATTTGAAAATTCACAAAATTAGTGCCAATACTGGGAGAAAAAGATAAACCTTTATTAAGTGCAGAGTTCTCATCATGCGATAAAGGGCGGCCAGACAAGTTAATCACCAAGTCTGGATCATCTATAGACCCAAACGTTTCTTTGAGCGAGTCAAGATCCCTGGACGAGTCATGTCCTCGTCCGAGCTTCCGCTTCCACTGCCGTTTGCCCCCCCTCCTGCCCCTGGTATGCTTGGCATGGTTGGAGTAAACACAGTTGGATTTTTGGTAAATCTGACTTGTTTGGTGTTGGCGAATCTGACATTGCCCTTCTTGTAGCGCCTGATTTCGCCCAAAAAAAGTTTCCCCTTCAAGTTTGGGATTTGACCTGATTGAGCCTCATTGGCAACTGAGTCATTCGGTTCGAATTCTGAATCAGGATCAGAACTAACAGGGGTAGTATTCGTCAAAGGTGATTTGGAGCTAGTATTGATGTTATCATACTTGGGTTGGAAAGTGTAAACTCTGTCCTGACGGTAGTCTTTGTCGTCACGAAAATACTTTCTAAATTTACGTAATTTAATTTCATCTTGGTATTCTACCAAAATGTCGTGCATTTTCTCAAAATTCTTTTGCTTATTTTCTTCTGCATTGGGCATTTTACTAATTTCCTCCTTAATTTCTTGAATTTGAGAAAGAACTCGTTTATGCTCCCTAGTAGCATGTGTAATTAGTAGTTCTAACATATGCTTG
Source organism: Ambystoma mexicanum (assembly GCF_040938575.1). NCBI lineage: Eukaryota > Metazoa > Chordata > Amphibia > Caudata > Ambystomatidae > Ambystoma > Ambystoma mexicanum. The sequence continues at coordinate 262,198,629 of NC_090940.1, forward strand.
GAACTTTGGTTAAGATTTTCTACCCATTGCTCTGCTAGATCCGCATCCTCTTCATGGTCAAAGTTAGGGAATGTAAGAATCCGCAAACCTCTAGGAATAAGGTTATTCTCAAGGTAATTAGTAAGGGACGCTTGTTCCCAATACTTATTGATTTCTTTTCTTGATAAACGTTCGAGTTTAATGAATTTTTGTTTGAGAGTTTCTGGTGTTGAGAAATTACTCTTAAAAGCATTATCAGTACTGCCCTATCTTTGTCTCTATTAGACATGTAATCAACCATCGTGACACAGTGAAAGTCAGCAGGGACAGACAGGCGACAAAATATAATTGAAGAAAGGCTGTGGGTTCGCAAATACGGTCTGTGCGCTAGTAATCACTGATTGAAATAAAAGTTCTATCAAAAGAATTAGTAAAATATCAGCAGCATTACCACCTACACAGCCAGACCACCCTGGATGGAACTGAAAATTGGTAGAAGATAGGGTGAGGTGGTGATGCGCTAGATATTGCAACAATAAGACACACAAATAATATAGTTGATGTTTAATAGTAGCAGAAACAGCCGACACGTGTTTCGACACGCTGGTCGTTCTCAAGGCTGAGTAATTGGTAGATTATGATATAACAACAACAAGAAGAAAAAAGAAGGAATACAAATCAGAATTGATACACACATTAACAACATCATCACATAAACAAAAGATGGCGATTGAGATTAGTACAAGACAAATATATCACAACACATTGTATAATACAAAAAATTTGTTGGCATACCGTGAACCAGGGTTGAAGAGTGGAGTACGCGTGGTGGAAGCAGTTGCAAGAGTTAAAAACAGATCAAAAATGATATGATGAGTGTAGTCATTTTTTGAAAATGTTCAGCCTATGAATACAATACTGGAATGGTGATCCCATTGAATGAATATAACACTTAGAGTATGGAAAAATATATAAAACGGGACAATTCCTTTGAACAGTGCGCAGAGACACCGGAGCCACCAGCCATGCACTGAAAACACCAATCACTCATTAGTCAAATAAAGAGAATGTCTTAAGGCAACATATAAAGGTCACCAATGGCCCTTGAAAAATCAAAAGAAGGTCCTAACAGGAAGAAACTAGAGTCCAAAGAGAACACATTAGTAGACAAACTAGGCTTACCGTATGCAGAATGACTTTGTTGATAAATCGTGAAGGGGTAATCCCTAAACCAAAATAACCATGGGTGAAAATGAAAGTAACACTCCATAAACAAATCCAATTAGTGTGAAAAGGACCAACACTGAAGGTGAAGAATATCAAATTGGCATACCTCAAAAATGAAGGAGGCGATGTGAGACTCAATCGGACATCGCATCCAAATAACAATCCCTGCCGTAATGGCTGCGTAAGTATATTACCTTGGAAACAAAAGTGTACAGTACCGTAAGGATACTGGTTATAACACGTAAAGCAATTGTGCTGGAGCCGAGCTGGCAAAGTACTTACTCGTGAATCGAGCGGACAATTAACACGGAGATCCCCGAAAGCAGTTGTCCGTGTAAAAGAGAGGAAAGAAATACGGGATAGCGGCCGACGTCACGGCAGTGACGTCGGCGGCGTCGCACATATCGGACGTCGCATGTATGACGTCAAATGTAAACAAATAATATGTGTTAAAAGTCTAATGCTTAAAAATAGCATAAGGGTCAAATTACAATAATGAAAAGTAAAGTAAATAGAATCAATAAGCAAATGCTGTTATTTGTAAAGTAAATAATGAGAAACGGTCGCAAAGACAGAAAAATCTTGGAAATAAAGGTGAGTAATCACAGAACCAGCATAACATGTGAGCCATAACGGCATACAGCACAAAGAGTGGTGAGAGCAAGCATCCGAGTTAAAACAAATGTAGGGCACAAAATACTGAATGTTACAAATAGATAAATCTATTATTAGACAAGTGTAAAACATATTAGTCAATATGAAAAGCCACACAAGCTAAAGATATAAGTTGCTGGTGCCGTCATGCGATGTTTAGTGGCTCCGGCGTAGTGCAACCTCATACACCAATTTGGGACATTCAGTTCAATGTGAAATAAACCAGAAAGTGTTATAAAAAGACAGACATCTCATTGTCAGTATTGAGACCCCGCGTGGTACAACGTAATAAACAAATAAGTTTAGCCTCCATTTGGCGTAGTTTCAATTGAAGATTGCCACCCCTTTTTCCCCTATGTGCCTTCATCAAGCCAATAAAACGTAGATCCTCAATATTATCCAGCTGATGCTCCAATTGCCAATGAACAGCCAAAGGTGATTTAGGTTCAGGCATCTTTAAACTGGACAAATGTTCCCTAATTCGGATACGTAGTTGGCGAATAGTGCTGCCCACATACAATTTCTCACAGGTGCAAACAATAGCATAAACCACATGGGTGGTTTTACAGTTAATGAAATCACGTATGTCAATTTGAGATCCAAATTTGTCACAGAAGATTTTACATTTGTTGACAGCCCAAGGACATTGGTTGCAATGGCCACATTTGTGAAAACCAACCGGCTGTTGTAGCCAAGTAGAGGTAGTTAGTTGATTACTGAAAAAGGAAGGACTCACTAGATTTTTAATCGTGGGAGCTTTGGTGAAAGTAAATTTTGGTTTGGATGTCAAATAAGGCTGTAAATCTTTGTCGAGTCTCAGAATGTGCCAATGTTTGGCAACCATTTTGTACAAAAGGGAAGAATCATCCGTAAACGGTGTAATTAGAGAAATATAAGGGGGATGTTCTTTTGACCTGGTCACATTGGTCAGGAGGTCATGCTGGTCAATTAGGGTAAATTTCGAATACGCTTTATGAATAACACTACTTTTATACCCTCGGTTGAGGAATCGCTGATTCAAGATGTTACATTCTCTGTCAAAATCTTTTGGTAAGGAACAATTACGTCTGGCCCTATGGAATTCGCCCATTGGAATATTATTGATAGTGGCGCGTTGATGGTTGCTCTGAGCAGCCAAAATTGAGTTCACTTCAGTAGGTTTTCTGAAAGTACTAGTGTATATTCTATTATTTTCTAGAAAAATATGTAAGTCAAGAAAGTCAATTTGACATGAGTTGCAAAGGCCAGTGAGGCTGATTCCAAATCCATTAGTGTTAGCATGACATAAAAAAGTAGTGAAAGAGTCTTCAGAACCCTTCCAAATCAGAAAAATGTCATCAATATAACGGCGCCACATCACAATGTTTGACACAAATTGCACTTGATTGAGTATATGCGTCTCTTCATAGAAGGCCATGAATAGATTAGCCAAAGATGGTGCAAACTTGGCACCCATGGCCACACCCCTCACCTGCAAATAAAACTGGACATTGAAAATGAACATGTTGTTCGCAAGTACAAATTGCAGAAATTGTTTAAGCATAAGTACATTATCAGAATAGGAAGCTGAGGTGTTCCTGAACACATAATCAATGGTCTGCAAAGCTAAATCATGGCTGATATTAGTATAGAGTGCCACAACGTCAATTGTTGCCAACAAATAGTCTGGTTCCCAAGTAATAGTTTGCAGGGATTGTAAAATGTGAGTACTATCACGTATATAAGATGACATTTGTACAACAAAAGGTTTGAGAGCCTCGTCCAGATATTTTGAAAGACCTTCAGTAGCCCAATCGATACCACTCATAATCGGCCGTACCTCAGGTAAGGTCTGAAAAGTTTTGTGTATCTTAGGAAGAAAGTACATAGTCGGTGTAGTAGGATCAGTATTGGATAAAAAATGTTTCTCATCATCAGTTAGAAAACCTCTGCGATACCAAGTTTCAATTAATTCAATAAGCTCTGAAACCACACGTTTGGTCGGTTGGATTTGAGAACTTCATAACAGCCAGGGGTATGTAAATGTTTACAGCCCATAATAATATAGTCAGAAGTATTAAGGATAACAATATTACCCCCTTTATCTGCCTCTTTAATAACAATGTTGGGATCTTCTGCTAAGTGTTTTAAAGCTTTCCTTTGATTGATAGTAAGGTTACTTTTCTTATGTGGATTAGTCTGTTTGTCCAAATATGCATGAATATCTTGTGTAAGAGCCTGATTGAAGGTTTCAATGACATTATCTGCAGAAAGTTGAGGGGTGAATTTAGACTTGGATTTAAGTTCTTTAAGATTCAGATGAAGTGTATTAATACTTAAATCTTGGGCGACATTGGAAGATTGCGAACAGACCTCATGGTCCAAGTTGACCAAAGTCTCAATAACATTTAAATCCCCAATGGTGAAGGAACTAGGGGGATCAGGTTTAGGCTTAGGATTATACATTGTGACTTGAGTAGCAAAACATTTTTTAAGCTTTAATTTTCTCAAGAATTTAAATAAGTCAATTTGAAAATTCACAAAATTAGTGCCAATACTGGGAGAAAAAGATAAACCTTTATTAAGTGCAGAGTTCTCATCATGCGATAAAGGGCGGCCAGACAAGTTAATCACCAAGTCTGGATCATCTATAGACCCAAACGTTTCTTTGAGCGAGTCAAGATCCCTGGACGAGTCATGTCCTCGTCCGAGCTTCCGCTTCCACTGCCGTTTGCCCCCCCTCCTGCCCCTGGTATGCTTGGCATGGTTGGAGTAAACACAGTTGGATTTTTGGTAAATCTGACTTGTTTGGTGTTGGCGAATCTGACATTGCCCTTCTTGTAGCGCCTGATTTCGCCCAAAAAAAGTTTCCCCTTCAAGTTTGGGATTTGACCTGATTGAGCCTCATTGGCAACTGAGTCATTCGGTTCGAATTCTGAATCAGGATCAGAACTAACAGGGGTAGTATTCGTCAAAGGTGATTTGGAGCTAGTATTGATGTTATCATACTTGGGTTGGAAAGTGTAAACTCTGTCCTGACGGTAGTCTTTGTCGTCACGAAAATACTTTCTAAATTTACGTAATTTAATTTCATCTTGGTATTCTACCAAAATGTCGTGCATTTTCTCAAAATTCTTTTGCTTAGTTTCTTCTGCATTGGGCATTTTACTAATTTCCTCCTTAATTTCTTGAATTTGAGAAAGAACTCGTTTATGCTCCCTAGTAGCATGTGTAATTAGTAGTTCTAACATATGCTTGGAACTTTGGTTAAGATTTTCTACCCATTGCTCTGCTAGATCCGCATCCTCTTCATGGTCAAAGTTAGGGAATGTAAGAATCCGCAAACCTCTAGGAATAAGGTTATTCTCAAGGTAATTAGTAAGGGACGCTTGTTCCCAATACTTATTGATTTCTTTTCTTGATAAACGTTCGAGTTTAATGAATTTTTGTTTGAGAGTTTCTGGTGTTGAGAAATTACTCTTAAAAGCATTATCAGTACTGCCCCTCGGGGCAAATAGTGCTGCCCTATCTTTGTCTCTATTAGACATGTAATCAACCATCGTGACACAGTGAAAGTCAGCAGGCACAGACAGGCGACAAAATATAATTGAAGAAAGGCTGTGGGTTCGCAAATACGGTCTGTGCGCTAGTAATCACTGATTGAAATAAAAGTTCTATCAAAAGAATTAGTAAAATATCAGCAGCATTACCACCTACACAGCCAGACCACCCTGGCTGGAACTGAAAATTGGTAGAAGATAGGGTGAGGTGGTGATGCGCTAGATATTGCAACAATAAGACACACAAATAATATAGTTGATGTTTAATAGTAGCAGAAACAGCCGACACGTGTTTCGACACGCTGGTCGTTCTCAAGGCTGAGTAATTGGTAGATTATGATATAACAACAACAAGAAGAAAAAAGAAGGAATACAAATCAGAATTGATACACACATTAACAACATCATCGCATAAACAAAAGATGGCGATTGAGATTAGTACAAGACAAATATATCACAACACATTGTATAATACAAAAAATTGTTGGCATACCGTGAACCAGGGTTGAAGAGTGGAGTACGCGTGGTGGAAGCAGTTGCAAGAGTTAAAAACAGATCAAAAATTATATGATGAGTGTAGTCATTTTTTGAAAATGTTCAGCCTATGAATACAATACTGGAATGGTGATCCCATTGAATGAATATAACACTCAGAGTATGGAAAAATATATAAAACGGGACAATTCCTTTGAACAGTGCGCAGAGACACCGGAGCCACCAGCCATGCACTGAAAACACCAATCACTCATTAGTCAAATAAAGAGAATGTCTTAAGGCAACATAAAAAGGTCACCAATGGCCCTTGAAAAATCAAAAGAAGGTCCTAACAGGAAGAAACTAGAGTCCAAAGAGAACACATTAGTAGACAAACTAGGCTTACCGTATGCAGAATGACTTTGTTGATAAATCGTGAAGGGGTAATCCCTAAACCAAAATAACCATGGGTGAAAATGAAAGTAACACTCCATAAACAAATCCAATTAGTGTGAAAAGGACCAACACTGAAGGTGAAGAATATCAAATTGGCATACCTCAAAAATGAAGGAGGCGATGTGAGACTCAATCGGACATCGCATCCAAATAACAATCCCTGCCGTAATGGCTGCGTAAGTATATTACCTTGGAAACAAAAGTGTACAGTACCGTAAGGATACTGGTTATAACACGTAAAGCAATTGTGCTGGAGCCGAGCTGGCAAAGTACTTACTCGTGAATCGAGCGGACAATTAACACGGAGATCCCCGAAAGCAGTTGTCCGTGTAAAAGAGAGGAAAGAAATACGGGATAGCGGCCGACGTCACGGCAGTGACGTCGGCGGCGTCGCACGTATCGGACGTCGCATGTATGACGTCAAATGTAAACAAATAATATGTGTTAAAAGTCTAATGCTTAAAAATAGCATAAGGGTCAAATTACAATAATGAAAAGTAAAGTAAATAGAATCAATAAGCAAATGCTGTTATTTGTAAAGTAAATAATGAGAAACGGTCGCAAAGACAGAAAAATCTTGGAAATAAAGGTGAGTAATCACAGAACCAGCATAACATGTGAGCCATAACGGCATACAGCACAAAGAGTGGTGAGAGCAAGCAGCCGAGTTAAAACAAATGTAGGGCACAAAATACTGAATGTTACAAATAGATAAATCTATTATTAGACAAGTGTAAAACATATTAGTCAATATGAAAAGCCACACAAGCTAAAGATATAAGTTGCTGGTGCCGTCATGCGATGTTTAGTGGCTCCGGCGTAGTGCAACCTCATACACCAATTTGGGACATTCAGTTCAATGTGAAATAAACCAGAAAGTGTTATAAAAAGACAGACATCTCATTGTCAGTATTGAGACCCCGCGTGGTACAACGTTATAAACAAATAAGTTTAGCTTCCATTTGGCGTAGTTTCAATTGAAGATTGCCACCCCTTTTTCCCCTATGTGCCTTCATCAAGCCAATAAAACGTAGATCCTCAATATTATCCAGCTGATGCTCCAATTGCCAATGAACAGCCAAAGGTGATTTAGGTTCAGGCATCTTTAAACTGGACAAATGTTCCCTAATTCGGATACGTAGTTGGCGAATAGTGCTGCCCACATACAATTTCTCACAGGTGCAAACAATAGCATAAACCACATGGGTGGTTTTACAGTTAATGAAATCACGTATGTCAATTTGAGATCCAAATTTGTCACAGAAGATTTTACATTTGTTGACAGCCCAAGGACATTGGTTGCAATGGCCACATTTGTGAAAACCAACCGGCTGTTGTAGCCAAGTAGAGGTAGTTAGTTGATTACTGAAAAAGGAAGGACTCACTAGATTTTTAATCGTGGGAGCTTTGGTGAAAGTAAATTTTGGTTTGGATGACAAATAAGGCTGTAAATCTTTGTCCTTTTCACACTAATTGGATTTGTTTATGGAGTGTTACTTTCATTTTCACCCATGGTTATTTTGGTTTAGGGATTACCCCTTCACGATTTATCAACAAAGTCATTCTGCATACGGTAAGCCTAGTTTGTCTACTAATGTGTTCTCTTTGGACTCTAGTTTCTTCCTGTTAGGACCTTCTTTTGATTTTTCAAGGGCCATTGGTGACCTTTATATGTTGCCTTAAGACATTCTCTTTATTTGACTAATGAGTGATTGGTGTTTTCAGTGCATGGCTGGTGGCTCCGGTGTCTCTGCGCACTGTTCAAAGGAATTGTCCCGTTTTATATATTTTTCCATACTCTGAGTGTTATATTCATTCAATGGGATCACCATTCCAGTATTGTATTCATAGGCTGAACATTTTCAAAAAATGACTACACTCATCATATAATTTTTGATCTGTTTTTAACTCTTGCAACTGCTTCCACCACGCGTACTCCACTCTTCAACCCTGGTTCACGGTATGCCAACAATTTTTTGTATTATACAATGTGTTGTGATATATTTGTCTTGTACTAATCTCAATCGCCATCTTTTGTTTATGCGATGATGTTGTTAATGTGTGTATCAATTCTGATTTGTATTCCTTCTTTTTTCTTCTTGTTGTTGTTATATCATAATCTACCAATTACTCAGCCTTGAGAACGACCAGCGTGTCGAAACACGTGTCGGCTGTTTCTGCTACTATTAAACATCAACTATATTATTTGTGTGTCTTATTGTTGCAATATCTAGCGCATCACCACCTCACCCTATCTTCTACCAATTTTCAGTTCCAGCCAGGGTGGTCTGGCTGTGTAGGTGGTAATGCTGCTGATATTTTACTAATTCTTTTGATAGAACTTTTATTTCAATCAGTGATTACTAGCGCACAGACCGTATTTGCGAACCCACAGCCTTTCTTCAATTATATTTTGTCGCCTGTCTGTGCCTGCTGACTTTCACTGTGTCACGATGGTTGATTACATGTCTAATAGAGACAAAGATAGGGCAGCACTATTTGCCCCGAGGGGCAGTACTGATAATGCTTTTAAGAGTAATTTCTCAACACCAGAAACTCTCAAACAAAAATTCATTAAACTCGAACATTTATCAAGAAAAGAAATCAATAAGTATTGGGAACAAGCGTCCCTTACTAATTACCTTGAGAATAACCTTATTCCTAGAGGTTTGCGGATTCTTACATTCCCTAACTTTGACCATGAAGAGGATGCGGATCTAGCAGAGCAATGGGTAGAAAATCTTAACCAAAGTTCCAAGCATATGTTAGAACTACTAATTACACATGCTACTAGGGAGCATAAACGAGTTCTTTCTCAAATTCAAGAAATTAAGGAGGAAATTAGTAAAATGCCCAATGCAGAAGAAACTAAGCAAAAGAATTTTGAGAAAATGCACGACATTTTGGTAGAATACCAAGATGAAATTAAATTACGTAAATTTAGAAAGTATTTTCGTGACGACAAAGACTACCGTCAGGACAGAGTTTACACTTTCCAACCCAAGTATGATAACATCAATACTAGCTCCAAATCACCTTTGACGAATACTACCCCTGTTAGTTCTGATCCTGATTCAGAATTCAAACCGAATGACTCAGTTGCCAATGAGGCTCAATCAGGTCAAATCCCAAACTTGAAGGGGAAACTTTTTTTGGGCGAAATCAGGCGCTACAAGAAGGGCAATGTCAGATTCGCCAACACCAAACAAGTCAGATTTACCAAAAATCCAACTGTGTTTACTCCAACCATGCCAAGCATACCAGGGGCAGGAGGGGGGGCAAACGGCAGTGGAAGCGGAAGCTCGGACGAGGACATGACTCGTCCAGGGATCTTGACTCGCTCAAAGAAACGTTTGGGTCTATAGATGATCCAGACTTGGTGATTAACTTGTCTGGCCGCCCTTTATCGCATGATGAGAACTCTGCACTTAATAAAGGTTTATCTTTTTCTCCCAGTATTGGCACTAATTTTGTGAATTTTCAAATTGACTTATTTAAATTCTTGAGAAAATTAAAGCTTAAAAATTTTTTTGCTACTCAAGTCACAATGTATAATCCTGAGCCTAAACCTGATCCCCCTAGTTCCTTCACCATTGGGGATTTAAATGTTATTGAGACTTTGGTCAACTTGGACCATGAGGTCTGTTCGCAATCTTCCAATGTCGCCCAAGATTTAAGTATTAATACACTTCATCTGAATCTTAAAGAACTTAAATCCAAGTCTAAATTCACCCCTCAACTTTCTGCAGATAATGTCATTGAAACCTTCAATCAGGCTCTTACACAAGCCAAACAGACTAATCCACATAAGAAAAGTAACCTTACTATCAATCAAAGGAAAGCTTTAAAACACTTAGCAGAAGATCCCAACATTGTTATTAAAGAGGCAGATAAAGGGGGTAATATTGTTATCCTTAATACTTCTGACTATATTATTATGGGCTGTAAACATTTACATACCCCTGGCTGTTATGAAGTTCTCAAATCCAACCCGACCAAACGTGTGGTTTCAGAGCTTATTGAATTAATTGAAACTTGGTATCGCAGAGGTTTTCTAACTGATGATGAGAAACATTTTTTATCCAATACTGATCCTACTACACCGACTATGTACTTTCTTCCTAAGATACACAAAACTTTTCAGACCTTACCTGAGGTACGGCCGATTATGAGTGGTATCGATTGGGCTACTGAAGGTCTTTCAAAATATCTGGACGAGGCTCTCAAACCTTTTGTTGTACAAATGTCATCTTATATACGTGATAGTACTCACATTTTACAATCCCTGCAAACTATTACTTGGGAACCAGACTATTTGTTGGCAACAATTGACGTTGTGGCACTCTATACTAATATCAGCCATGATTTAGCTTTGCAGACCATTGATTATGTGTTCAGGAACACCTCAGCTTCCTATTCTGATAATGTACTTATGCTTAAACAATTTCTGCAATTTGTACTTGCGAACAACATGTTCATTTTCAATGACCAGTTTTATTTGCAGGTGAGGGGTGTGGCCATGGGTGCCAAGTTTGCACCATCTTTGGCTAATCTATTCATGGCCTTCTATGAAGAGACGCATATACTCAATCAAGTGCAATTTGTGTCAAACATTGTGATGTGGCGCCGTTATATTGATGACATTTTTCTGATTTGGAAGGGTTCTGAAGACTCTTTCACTACTTTTTTATGTCATGCTAACACTAATGGATTTGGAATCAGCCTCACTGGCCTTTGCAACTCATGTCAAATTGACTTTCTTGACTTACATATTTTTCTAGAAAATAATAGAATATACACTAGTACTTTCAGAAAACCTACTGAAGTGAACTCAATTTTGGCTGCTCAGAGCAACCATCAATGCGCCACTATCAATAATATTCCAATGGGCGAATTCCATAGGGCCAGACGTAATTGTTCCTTACCAAAAGATTTTGACAGAGAATGTAACATCTTGAATCAGCGATTCCTCAACCGAGGGTATAAAAGTAGTGTTATTCATAAAGCGTATTCGAAATTTACCCTAATTGACCAGCATGACCTCCTGACCAATGTGACCAGGTCAAAAGAACATCCCCCTTATATTTCTCTAATTACACCGTTTACGGATGATTCTTCCCTTTTGTACAAAATGGTTGCCAAACATTGGCACATTCTGAGACTCGACAAAGATTTACAGCCTTATTTGACATCCAAACCAAAATTTACTTTCACCAAAGCTCCCACGATTAAAAATCTAGTGAGTCCTTCCTTTTTCAGTAATCAACTAACTACCTCTACTTGGCTACAACAGCCGGTTGGTTTTCACAAATGTGGCCATTGCAACCAATGTCCTTGGGCTGTCAACAAATGTAAAATCTTCTGTGACAAATTTGGATCTCAAATTGACATACGTGATTTCATTAACTGTAAAACCACCCATGTGGTTTATGCTATTGTTTGCACCTGTGAAAAATTGTATGTGGGCAACACTATTCGCCAACCACGTATCCGAATTAGGGAACATTTGTCCAGTTTAAAGATGCCTGAACCTAAATCACCTTTGGCTGTTCATTGGCAATTGGAGCATCAGCTGGATAATATTGAGGATCTACGTTTTATTGGCTTGATGAAGGCACATAGGGGAAAAAGGGGTGGCAATCTTCAATTGAAACTACGCCAAATGGAGGCTAAACTTATTTGTTTATTACGTTGTACCACGCGGGGTCTCAATACTGACAATGAGATGTCTGTCTTTTTATAACACTTTCTGGTTTATTTCACATTGAACTGAATGTCCCAAATTGGTGTATGAGGTTGCACTACGCCGGAGCCACTAAACATCGCATGACGGCACCAGCAACTTATATCTTTAGCTTGTGTGGCTTTTCATATTGACTAATATGTTTTACACTTGTCTAATAATAGATTTATCTATTTGTAACATTCAGTATTTTGTGCCCTACATTTGTTTTAACTCGGCTGCTTGCTCTCACCACTCTTTGTGCTGTATGCCGTTATGGCTCACATGTTATGCTGGTTCTGTGATTACTCACCTTTATTTCCAAGATTTTTCTGTCTTTGCGACCGTTTCTCATTATTTACTTTACAAATAACAGCATTTGCTTATTGATTCTATTTACTTTACTTTTCATTATTGTAATTTGACCCTTATGCTATTTTTAAGCATTAGACTTTTAACACATATTATTTGTTTACATTTGACGTCATACATGCGACGTCCGATATGTGCGACGCCGCCGACGTCACTGCCGTGACGTCGGCCGCTATCCCGTATTTCTTTCCTCTCTTTTACACGGACAACTGCTTTCGGGGATCTCCGTGTTAATTGTCCGCTCGATTCACGAGTAAGTACTTTGCCAGCTCGGCTCCAGCACAATTGCTTTACGTGTTATAACCAGTATCCTTACGGTACTGTACACTTTTGTTTCCAAGGTAATATACTTACGCAGCCATTACGGCAGGGATTGTTATTTGGATGCGATGTCCGATTGAGTCTCACATCGCCTCCTTCATTTTTGAGGTATGCCAATTTGATATTCTTCACCTTCAGTGTTGGTCCTTTTCACACTAATTGGATTTGTTTATGGAGTGTTACTTTCATTTTCACCCATGGTTATTTTGGTTTAGGGATTACCCCTTCACGATTTATCAACAAAGTCATTCTGCATACGGTAAGCCTAGTTTGTCTACTAATGTGTTCTCTTTGGACTCTAGTTTCTTCCTGTTAGGACCTTCTTTTGATTTTTCAAGGACCATTGGTGACCTTTATATGTTGCCTTAAGACATTCTCTTTATTTGACTAATGAGTGATTGGTGTTTTCAGTGCATGGCTGGTGGCTCCGGTGTCTCTGCGCACTGTTCAAAGGAATTGTCCCGTTTTATATATTTTTCCATACTCTAAGTGTTATATTCATTCAATGGGATCACCATTCCAGTATTGTATTCATAGGCTGAACATTTTCAAAAAATGACTACACTCATCATATCATTTTTGATCTGTTTTTAACTCTTGCAACTGCTTCCACCACGCGTACTCCACTCTTCAACCCTGGTTCACGGTATGCCAACAAATTTTTTGTATTATACAATGTGTTGTGATATATTTGTCTTGTACTAATCTCAATCGCCATCTTTTGTTTATGTGATGATGTTGTTAATGTGTGTATCAATTCTGATTTGTATTCCTTCTTTTTTCTTCTTGCTGTTGTTATATCATAATCTACCAATTACTCAGCCTTGAGAACGACCAGCGTGTCGAAACACGTGTCGGCTGTTTCTGCTACTATTAAACATCAACTATATTATTTGTGTGTCTTATTGTTGCAATATCTAGCGCATCACCACCTCACCCTATCTTCTACCAATTTTCAGTTCCATCCAGGGTGGTCTGGCTGTGTAGGTGGTAATGCTGCTGATATTTTACTAATTCTTTTGATAGAACTTTTATTTCAATCAGTGATTACTAGCGCACAGACCGTATTTGCGAACCCACAGCCTTTCTTCAATTATATTTTGTCGCCTGTCTGTCCCTGCTGACTTTCACTGTGTCACGATGGTTGATTACATGTCTAATAGAGACAAAGATAGGGCAGTACTGATAATGCTTTTAAGAGTAATTTCTCAACACCAGAAACTCTCAAACAAAAATTCATTAAACTCGAACGTTTATCAAGAAAAGAAATCAATAAGTATTGGGAACAAGCGTCCCTTACTAATTACCTTGAGAATAACCTTATTCCTAGAGGTTTGCGGATTCTTACATTCCCTAACTTTGACCATGAAGAGGATGCAGATCTAGCAGAGCAATGGGTAGAAAATCTTAACCAAAGTTCCAAGCATATGTTAGAACTACTAATTACACATGCTACTAGGGAGCATAAACGAGTTCTTTCTCAAATTCAAGAAATTAAGGAGGAAATTAGTAAAATGCCCAATGCAGAAGAAACTAAGCAAAAGAATTTTGAGAAAATGCACGACATTTTGGTAGAATACCAAGATGAAATTAAATTACGTAAATTTAGAAAGTATTTTCGTGACGACAAAGACTACCGTCAGGACAGAGTTTACACTTTCCAACCCAAGTATGATAACATCAATACTAGCTCCAAATCACCTTTGACGAATACTACCCCTGTTAGTTCTGATCCTGATTCAGAATTCGAACCGAATGACTCAGTTGCCAATGAGGCTCAATCAGGTCAAATCCCAAACTTGAAGGGGAAACTTTTTTTGGGCGAAATCAGGCGCTACAAGAAGGGCAATGTCAGATTCGCCAACACCAAACAAGTCAGATTTACCAAAAATCCAACTGTGTTTACTCCAACCATGCCAAGCATACCAGGGGCAGGAGGGGGGGCAAACGGCAGTGGAAGCGGAAGCTCGGACGAGGACATGACTCGTCCAGGGATCTTGACTCGCTCAAAGAAACGTTTGGGTCTATAGATGATCCAGACTTGGTGATTAACTTGTCTGGCCGCCCTTTATCGCATGATGAGAACTCTGCACTTATAAAGGTTTATCTTTTTCTCCCAGTATTGGCACTAATTTTGTGAATTTTCAAATTGACTTATTTAAATTCTTGAGAAAATTAAAGCTTAAAAAAATGTTTGCTACTCAAGTCACAATGTATAATCCTAAGCCTAAACCTGATCCCCCTAGTTCCTTCACCATTGGGGATTTAAATGTTATTGAGACTTTGGTCAACTTGGACCATGAGGTCTGTTCGCAATCTTCCAATGTCGCCCAAGATTTAAGTATTAATACACTTCATCTGAATCTTAAAGAACTTAAATCCAAGTCTAAATTCACCCCTCAACTTTCTGCAGATAATGTCATTGAAACCTTCAATCAGGCTCTTACACAAGATATTCATGCATATTTGGACAAACAGATTAATCCACATAAGAAAAGTAACCTTACTATCAATCAAAGGAAAGCTTTAAAACACTTAGCAGAAGATCCCAACATTGTTATTAAAGAGGCAGATAAAGGGGGTAATATTGTTATCCTTAATACTTCTGACTATATTATTATGGGCTGTAAACATTTACATACCCCTGGCTGTTATGAAGTTCTCAAATCCAACCCGACCAAACGTGTGGTTTCAGAGCTTATTGAATTAATTGAAACTTGGTATCGCAGAGGTTTTCTAACTGATGATGAGAAACATTTTTTATCCAATACTGATCCTACTACACCGACTATGTACTTTCTTCCTAAGATACACAAAACTTTTCAGACCTTACCTGAGGTACGGCCGATTATGAGTGGTATCGATTGGGCTACTGAAGGTCTTTCAAAATATCTGGACGAGGCTCTCAAACCTTTTGTTGTACAAATGTCATCTTATATACGTGATAGTACTCACATTTTACAATCCCTGCAAACTATTACTTGGGAACCAGACTATTTGTTGGCAACAATTGACGTTGTGGCACTCTATACTAATATCAGCCATGATTTAGCTTTGCAGACCATTGATTATGTGTTCAGGAACACCTCAGCTTCCTATTCTGATAATGTACTTATGCTTAAACAATTTCTGCAATTTGTACTTGCGAACAACATGTTCATTTTCAATGACCAGTTTTATTTGCAGGTGAGGGGTGTGGCCATGGGTGCCAAGTTTGCACCATCTTTGGCTAATCTATTCATGGCCTTCTATGAAGAGACGCATATACTCAATCAAGTGCAATTTGTGTCAAACATTGTGATGTGGCGCCGTTATATTGATGACATTTTTCTGATTTGGAAGGGTTCTGAAGACTCTTTCACTACTTTTTTATGTCATGCTAACACTAATGGATTTGGAATAAGCCTCACTGGCCTTTGCAACTCATGTCAAATTGACTTTCTTGACTTACATATTTTTCTAGAAAATAATAGAATATACACTAGTGAAGTGGGAGAATGGAAGACCAGGCTCCCGTCCTTTGCCTCTCGCACTTGGCCTAGAGGGTCACGACCCAAACACCCGCCACGAGAAGAGTTTGTCCATTTACCAGACGACCAGATACCCTGGTACAGGAACATACGGATGTGTCCATCTGCCTGCCCAGCAGCCCGCACTGGCCATGCCGACACCTGCGGCACGGATCAACTAGACTAAAATCTACACGTCGTTAGAGATGCCATGACGACCTAGACAACGGGAAGCACAACTGTACAAATGTACACACTGGACATTCCCACACCAACCTACACGAAGAATATACTCAGTGCTATGACGTAGGCGACAGGCATATTCACGGACGTGCATCTTTATTATTTTTACATAGGCTTTCAGAATGCAGAAACGCAAGACGCGTCATGAACTCTTCTACTAGCTTGCTCACGCTTCTCTTGAAACCAGTTACCGCCATGAGAAGTATAATGAAGACAATACTGGTCATGAAATTATATGCTCCTATAACCTAAAGCACCTGTGCACCAAACGGACAACTTATGCACCAGGCCCAAGTAGGCCTCAAACAAGAGCTCCCGTGGACATCAACAAGGCAAGAGTCAGTTGCTGATCCTGCAGAATGAGCTCGGCGAAGCAACCAGCCAAGGTCGCAATGTTGCAAACCCACGTTCCAAGAGCAAATCATCAAAGGCACGATGTTGCAACCTCGTACTCCGCGCACCAACGTTAAAGTCACACCGACAAATTAAACCAGACGCGCAGTAGAAAAACAATATTAATTGTGCAGAATTCTGCCTCTTTCACGGTCCCTCCCCACGTGACCAAGCCGAACCTGACGAGATGCCAAACCCAGGAGAACAGAGGCGTCTGGATCCCTCGCTACGAGACAATGGCAGATACACTTGAAAGGCTCAATGGACATCTGCAACAGTGGGAGCGGTCCCCCGTCCAGCTATGAATAAGTCCTCACATTGTCTGCATGTACCCATAGTGAAACATTGTTGCAACTTACAGGTACACCGAGAGCTGGGAACGACGGTGGTCCTAGGCTGGGAAGCTCACGGGCGCACCAATCAGAACATGGGGCTCTTATCACTGACGCCAGCAAATTTAGCCAATCCTCAGGAGTCTTCATGTAACAATTCTCATGTATCTAATTGTAGGGACAACCCAGATATACCACCTGACTACACCTTGTCCACTAATATCTTTCTCTATATGTGTGCTATACTAACCCTACCACTCGAACACCCAATTAAGAGTGGTGATAGGTTTTTTGTTAACTTTCTGAAGTGACGCAAGTAGCGCGTCATAATACAGTAAAAAGGGCCTGCGAGCCCCACGATTGTGTGTGTGTCAGGACGAACGCGTACGCTCCTTGACCCATCCCTGCCGTTTTGTCTAATAAACAGCAGAGTCACCTTGCTCCTTGTGTGCGTCTCATACTCTATCTCATCTCATCTGGGATATACACGGGAGGAGTTGGGGCCTCCCTGCCTGGAGGTCCGCGGACGGCCCGGCCGACCCCGGCAGAATTTCCCCCCGACAAGTTGGAGGCACTGCTGAGATCTGTTTAAGATCGACTTTTTATTTTTACTTTTTCCAGGCACTCCCGTTGCGAGGAGGCCCGGCGGCGCGGCCCCCTCTGCCGTTGCCCCCTTCTGAGGACTACAGGACCATCGCGGAGCTGCGAGAAGACCGGACAGCGCAATCCGGATATTGGCCCTCGGGAGCCGGTTGAGAAGGATCCCGCCCGCGGTTGGCGAGTGTCCAGACGTGGTCCAGACGAGGGGTGCACGCAGTCGAGCGGCCCTGCATCGAGAGAACTTGGTGAGCATGACACGCACAACGAGCAATGCGAAATTGTGAGGGAGGGGGAGGAAGTAAATAAGGGAGGAGGGAGGTATTGTACAGATGCGCGGCGAAGGGTTAACAACTGAGTGTTGCTAATGGAATGAATGGTGGCGAGACGAGTGCGAGAACAGTCGGCTACGTCACGTGAAAGAGGGGGGCGGAGCACGAAAACATCACGTGTGGCCGCTCGTAGACACTGATTGGCCTAAATCGCGACTAACGTGTAGGGGTGGGTGTGTGTGGTTTCCTACGATTTGACATTTATTGACATTTATTGATCAATGAGTAGATGAGGTTCCCTATTGTTCGAGCAAGAAACTCGATAGGTAGATGACGAGGTTCCCTATTGTTCGAGCGAGAAACTCGATAGGTAGATGACGTTTCCCTGTAGGCGGTAGCTAGTTGCATAGTTGCCCAATACGGAAGATAATTGGCTGGTTAAGCCCTCCTGTTGAGGGGCGTATCACACGCGAGGCGACGCAGCGTGCGCAGTCCGATTATATTATTACTGAGATTACCTTGTTCCAGGAGAGACAGGAAGACAGCTGTAGGGTTAGCGGGGGTAGATTGCAAGTGTATTTTGAAACTAATAATGAGAATGTACCAGTAGCGTAAAGACATCGGTGACGTCACCAGTAGGGATTTAATAGGATATTGCGAGTACAAGGATCCTTGGGTTTGAGAGCGGTGGGGAAGAGAAACATGATAAGGGAGCGGATACGGAGATAAACGATAAACGAGTGGATCGGAAGAGGAGAAGGGGAGAGGGGCGTGGCTGCGCACGGAGAACGCCGGCCACGGCAAGTGTAAAAGGGGGAGGAGAACGAGGAATCAGGACGACCGTATAAGATCGTCGTAAGGGGTACGCAGCCACAGGGGGCTGCGTGCGCCTCGGCCGCAGGGGGCCGTAGGGGAAGGAATATACAATATAAAATTATACATATATATATATTTGTGTTTTATTATTTATTTATTTTTTTTATTATTATTGCATAATTTGTAAAAGGATTGTCGTAAGTCCCCACACTTACGGGGCCAGGTAAACAATATAAGGTTGTAAATTGTAAACTGATAGTGAAGGGAAGAGTAACAAGTGGGGCACCACTATGTCATACGGGACAGGGTCGGGAGGGTGGGGGAACACCCTCACTACCCCACTACAACACATATGCACCACACTGCCACCCCATAGGGAGAAATTAATTAAGTACAGCATAGAGTGGACCCAGGGGACGGATAACAAAATGTTAACACCATGGCCGCCTAATGGTAGTTTCGATCCATATGCCCAACATTCACTGCTAAACCATCTGCACAATACATACAAGGGGAAGAAGTTGGCGAGCCATGTGGAGGTGTTTAACTTATGGAGGATGTTCCAGGGGTCCCGACCAGGACCAAATGGAATGTTCACTATGGGGGAAACACCGGAAGTAAAGGAGATTAAGAAAGAAGGAACGGATGGGGAAAAGGGGTGTGAAAGGACAAAGAATACGGGGAATGAAGGAGAGGGAGGAGAAAAGATTGATAAATTAGACAACATAAAAAAGGAACCGAGCAACGAGATACCCATAACACCGGGAGTGAAAACAGAGGGAGAAGGGTTGTACCCTTTAAGAGAATTAGGAGAAATAGAAGGACAGTTAAGGGCGGCTGAAGGATACTCGAACCCGGCATACAGCCCTCCACCATATGTGGCTCATAGGAAGATGACAGTGGGGGAGGGGAGGATTGGAGAAGAGCAGATTGTAGAGATAGGACATGATGAGTGGGTAGCTGCACAGATATTATTAAAATTACGGGGTTCACTAACGGGAGAAGAGAGGGAGGCAGTAAAGAGAACAGACGAGGATAGTACAAGGGAGAGTGAGATGAAGGGGGAGGAGCTATTACGACAAAGAGAAGAGATTTTGGAGGAAAAATTGGCAAAGCTAAGGGATGAGCAGAATGAATTAATAAAACAGCTTGAGAAGGAGGAAAAAGAGAGAGTGAGGAAAAGGAAAGAGGGTAAAGACGAATTGGACAAATTAAGGGAACGAAATGAGTAGCAAAGGATAGAAGCTGAAAGGGTAAAAGCAGCAGCAGACAGGGTGTCAAGAGTAGTGTTGAGAGAAAAAAAGAAGGAAGAAGAAGATAAAGAAAGGGAAATGCAAATATGGAGGAGGAGGGTACTATCAGAGGCAGCTAAGAAATATGAAGAGGGGAAAGCAATAGAAAGAGAAAGGGTGAAATGGGAAAGGAAGAAAGAGGATGAAAGAATATTGGAACAAATGAGCAACGAAGTGATGGAGGAATTAAAAAGGAAAAGTGAGGAAAATAGTAGGGAGATGGAGGAGAGGAGTGAAGGGGAAAGAGGAGGGAGTAACAGGGAGAGTGAAAAATGGGGGGATGTATATAGAAGTAGAGAAGTAGCAACAACATCAACACCAGGGGGAACAGTTGGTAACAAAGGAAGAGGAGAAATGGAGCTAATAGACTTAGAAACAGTAACAGTAAAAGGGAAAAAGGCAGAGTGGGGGATACCATTTATGACTGATTTTTGCAGTGAGGAGGAAGAAGGAGTAGAGAGGGGAGGAAGAAAGAGTGAAAGGGAAAGCTTAGATAAGCTGTACCTCACTAGAACAAACATAGACTCGCCATGGATCAGTAAGAGAAGGGAGGAGCTGGAACGAAGTGAGGAGAGGGTGCAACAACTAGTGGAAAAACAAACCCATGAAGCCACACCATCGCCATCTCCATCACGCCCTCCCCCATCGCACCCTACATGCTCAACCGCCACACGCTCGCTGCGCACAATAAAACTTGCGCCCTTCATGGACGAATTGACTCCCTATGCATGTCGGCTTAGAGACCTCCCTAGCCGCAGGCAAGACAGACAAATAAACATACCCATATTAAACACAGGAAATGACGAAAAAAGGGGAAAGGACGGAGAGGGAGGTAGGACCAGGGGTAGTAAGGAAGAATTTGAAGTGGTAAAGGAAACGGGGGAAGAGGAGGGGTGTGAGGACTCAATATTATGGAGCGTAAAGGGTGACACAAGACACAACTTAATGCCACTGTTGGAGAGAGGAGGGGTTAGACCGCAGTATGTACCTTGGAAGCATACGGATAAAGAAAATATAAAATGTAGGCTCCCATCACTAAGTGGAGGTGCGGGTAAGTGGATATATGAAATGGAAAAACACACCGCAGGACAGAAACTAGCAGTAGGAGATGTGAAGGGCCTGTTAATATCAATATTAGGGGATAGAGCGGACGACATCTGGAAGAGAGCGGGATTCCATGGGGTAACAATAACGAACACATCGCATGATGGGGCGCCATTTGCAAACTGCAGACATGCGCTATGGCAGGCACTGAGAGTACAGTACCCAGACACATCAGACATAGGAGCAATTACTTCCCGTAAGATGCGTGAGAATGAGGATCCTGTTGATTATATCCAGGATATTCAAGAGAAGTGGCGCATGGAAACTAGAGAACAATGGGATAAAACACCAGCCATATTTTATCATATACTAGTACAAGGGCTCCCAGAAGGAGTTCAGAAACAACTAAAGAAAGTAGTGGGAATGGAAGCAAAACCATGGCCAGAAATACAGCTGACTATAGTACATCACTGCAGGATATGGCAAGGAAAAATGAAACAAAAGGAAGAGGACAGGAAAACAGAAGAGGCCAAACTAGTACAGAAAAAACTTACTAAATACACAATGGAAGGGGCACTAATAACTACGCCCACACCAATGGCCCAAAGCCCCACACAAGTAGTGGCTGCACAAGATCCAGCTCAAATAGCACCTCCACAAAGTATAATACAGCAAGTGCCGCCACTGCAATTACACGCACCAAACGTGGGAGGAGGGTACCCAATGCAAGGAGCTGGGTATTATAGTTATAACAGGGGGAGAGGAGGATTTATGAGAGGGAGAGGATACGGATATAATACCCAACAGCAGGTGGGGGGACTTGGAAATTCCTACCCCACAGGGCAACCGGTATACCAGGCAACACAGGGAGCTTCCCATGGCAGAGCAGGGAACCACCCGTGTGTTGGAGTTGTGGATTACTAGGACACATGTCACGTACGTGTAGGGTCAGGCCAGGAACACCAGCATGGAATGAACAGGCACAACCTAGGCCATCACAAGAACAGCAGGGCATACAACAACAACAAATAACGCAACAACAGCCACAAACATATTCACTGCCACAACAAGAAATAACACAACAACAGCCACTGCCACAACAACAAGTAGCGCTAACACAACAACCCCAAACTGAACAAACGCAATTGGGTAGGGTGACGGTCTTGGGACACAACCCTTACACAGGGAATGGCCAATCATTGTACCCCCAATAGGACAGCCCACAGACGGCCTTGGTGTGTCCCATCCTGTCAGTAACACCTAATAGTGCGGAGGAGCCACGCATAGAGGTAACGATAGGTGACAAAAAATTATCATTCCTTGTTGACACCGGGGCAACCCGGTCTTGCATAAGGGAAGGTAAATTTAAGATGTCAGGCGAAGCCATGAACACCCAAGGATTTTCTGGGGCTAAAGGGTTGGTTCCTTTTACTGATAACGTTCCCTTATCTATCGGAGATTATGATCTGTCAGTTCCACTTTTGTATTATAGTGCCTCACCAGTAAATATACTGGGGAGGGACATAATGAATAGGTTAAATATGACAATCTCCTTTACAGAGGATGGTATAATTTGCTCTACTCCAGGGATTAACATGCTAGCAGCACGACAGATTATGCAAGCATACTGCGGGCAGACAGCGATTAGGGCGGAACCAGTAGATGGCGAGCTATTCCAGTATGGAACAGACATGGCATTTGCATGGATGCCAGGGATAGAAGGGAAAATATGGAGGAGGCCAGCAGATTATCTGTTCCGACCAGAAACACCTGTTAATGAACAAGAAGGAAAGGTGTTTGTAATGGACATTGAGAGCATTATTGCAACAGCTGAGTATATTGCTGTGCACGCCCAAGACAAAGAAGGAAGAGCATGGAGGGCAGTGATAGCACTAGCAGAAGGATGTAGGTTGACCCAGGTGTCAGATGAGGAGCTGTTCTCAGAAGAAAAGGAGGAGGGGGAAATGGTGTTCATGATGAGTGTAGAAATATGGCTAAGAGTGGCTCACAAACAAATAGCGCAGAAAATTGCGATGGCACTTGAGGCACCTGCATGCACCCCAGTCCCTTTCTTTAAGGAGGATATGTCAAAGGTGCCCAAATCATTATGGACCATTAGCCCTTATGACGTAGGATGCATAAAAAGCATAGGGGGTGTACGGATAAAATTGAAAAAAGGTGCCATACTACCAAGAGTAAAGCAGTACCCATTGTCAAAAGAGGCAGATGAGGGCATATATGAAACTATAACGGCCCTTATAAACAATGGCATATTGGTCCCCTCAGAATCACCATGTAACACGGCTGTGTACCCAGTGCGCAAGGCTAAAGGGGGGTCTTGGCGCTTCATACAGGACCTCAGGCCCTTGAACAACATAGTAGAAGCAGAATATCCAGTAACAGCAAACCCGGCCACAATATTATGTGGCATTCCAGCAGAAGCATCACGATTTACAGTAATAGACCTTAAAAATGCATTTTTCTCAATACCATTACACCCCGACTCACAAGATTTGACAAGTTTCACTTACCGAAATACAAAATGGAAACATACCAGGTTACCACAGGGGTATTGTGAATCACCCTCAATTTTCAATAGAGTAATACAGATGGATTTGGGTAACGTTGAGGTGGAAAGCACAGTGTTACAGTATGTGGATGACATAATAATTTGCAGTATAAACGAAAGTAAATGCAGAGAGGACTCCTTAAAAATGTTGACTATATTGGCTGAAAAGGGGTATAAGGTAGACATGGAAAAAATACAATACTGTCAGGAACAGGTACTTTACATTGGCCAACTGATATCCCAACATGGAAGAAAGATTGCACCACAAAGAGCACAGGCCATCTCAAGCACTCCCATGCCACAGACTGTGAGAGAACTGCAGCAATTTCTGGGGCTATGCAACTACTGTAGAGCATGGGTATTTGATTACAGTTCATACATAGGACCCCTGCTTGAGGGTTTGAAGGAAGCAAATAAAGGGGAGAAAAAGTTGGGGTGGACTATGGAAATGAGGGAGGCATTTGACGAATTGAAGGACGCGATATCAACAGCTCCAGTACTGGCATCCCCAGACTATGAGCGACGCTTTTTTATATTTTCACATTGCGACTCAGCAGTAATGAAAGCAGTATTGGCCCAAAAAACAAGCATGGGCTATAAACCAGTAGCATTTTACAGCGGTCACTTAGACCCCGTGATGTTAGGCCATTTCCCTTGCGAACAAGGTCTCGCTGCAGCTGCTTTTGCAGTAGAAAAGGCATCAGCAATAACCATGGGGTGTCCAACTACACTGTTTGTGGAACATGCACTATTTGCAATATTGAATAAACCCAAGTCCACACTAACGACACAAAGGGCATCAGGTTATGAGATCATTTTGTCTAGGGCTGAACTAGCGATTGTTAGATGTAGCACTGTTAACCCTGCAAGATTTCTAGCAGAAATAATTGAGGAGGGAGATTACGCCCACGACTGCACCCAACTAAATGAAATATATTCATGCACTAGAAAAGTTGAAGAAAATGCACTAGAGGGAGGTGAGCTTTTGTTTATTGATGGGTCATCAACTATTGATCAAGGAGATGGGATACGGAGGACTGGGGCAGCAGTGGTAAAAATGATGGAGGCGCCGGTGTGTGTGGCTATGAAGTGTGTACAGTTACCACAGCATTACTCTGCTCAAGCCGCTGAACTAGTTGCACTAATATTGGCATTAAAGGAAAGTTTTAACAAACGTGTAACAATATATTCCGACAGTGCATATGTTACATCCACTGTCCACTCAGGGCTATCAAAATGGAGAAGAAGAGGGTTTAGGAGAGCTGATGGCACTCCAGTGCAACATGCCCTCTTGTTGGCTGAATTAATTGAAGTAATAAACGACCCCCAAGAGCTAGCCCTAGTAAAATGCACCGCACACACCAATGGTGAAGACCACGTCTCAAAAGGGAATGCAGCAGCAGATGCACATGCGAAATATGCTGCATACTTTGGTGAGATATGGAACCCCACAGACTCACAGAGAGGGAGAGGGAGGGGAATGGCTAGGGAGATGTTAATAAGAGAAGGGTACACCCATCTCCCAGCCACACAGATTATGGAATTACAAGCAGCTGCACCAATGGCCGAAAAGGAAATATGGGTAAAAAGAGGATGTACAATGTCACCAACCAACGCACTATGGCGCCAGGGTGGTACTGGGAAAGTTGTAATACCGTTGGCACTTTTAAATACCGCCCTGAGCCAATTACATCACCCAGCCCATACAGGCAAGGAAATAATAGCCTCACTGGCCTTTGCAACTCATGTCAAATTGACTTTCTTGACTTACATATTTTTCTAGACAATAATAGAATATACACTAGTGAAGTGGGAGAATGGAAGACCAGGCTCCCGTCCTTCGCCTCTCGCGCTTGGCCTAGAGGGTCACGACCCAAACACCCGCCACGAGAAGAGTTTGTCCATTTACCAGACGACCAGATACCCTGGTACAGGAACATACGGATGTGTCCATCTGCCTGCCCAGCAGCCCGCACTGGCCATGCCGACACCTGCGGCACGGATCAACTAGACTAAAATCTACACGTCGTTAGAGATGCCATGACGACCTAGACAACGGGAAGCACAACTGTACAAATGTACACACTGGACATTCCCACACCAACCTACACAAAGAATATACTCAGTGCTATGACGTAGGCGACAGGCATATTCACGGACGTGCATCTTTATTATTTTTACATAGGCTTTCAGAATGCAGAAACGCAAGACGCGTCATGAACTCTTCTACTAGCTTGCTCACGCTTCTCTTGAAACCAGTTACCGCCATGAGAAGTATAATGAAGACAATACTGGTCATGAAATTATATGCTCCTATAACCTAAAGCACCTGTGCACCAAACGGACAACTTATGCACCAGGCCCAAGTAGGCCTCAAACAAGAGCTCCCGTGGACATCAACAAGGCAAGAGTCAGTTGCTGATCCTGCAGAATGAGCTCGGCGAAGCAACCAGCCATGGTCGCAATGTTGCAAACCCACGTTCCAAGAGCAAATCATCAAAGGCACGATGTTGCAACCTCGTACTCCGCGCACCAACGTTAAAGTCACACCGACAAATTAAACCAGACGCGCAGTAGAAAAACAATATTAATTGTGCAGAATTCTGCCTCTTTCACGGTCCCTCCCCACGTGACCAAGCCGAACCTGACGAGATGCCAAACCCAGGAGAACAGAGGCGTCTGGATCCCTCGCTACGAGACACTGGCAGATACACTTGAAAGGCTCAATGGACATCTGCAACAGTGGGAGCGGTCCCCCGTCCAGCTATGAATAAGTCCTCACATTGTCTGCATGTACCCATAGTGAAACATTGTTGCAACTTACAGGTACACCGAGAGCTGGGAACGACGGTGGTCCCAGGCTGGGAAGCTCACGGGCGCACCAATCAGAACATGGGGCTCTTATCACTGACGCCAGCAAATTTAGCCAATCCTCAGGAGTCTTCATGTAACAATTCTCATGTATCTAATTGTAGGGACAACCCAGATATACCACCTGACTACACCTTGTCCACTAATATCTTTCTCTATATG
Organism: Ambystoma mexicanum; assembly: GCF_040938575.1. Taxonomy (NCBI): domain Eukaryota; kingdom Metazoa; phylum Chordata; class Amphibia; order Caudata; family Ambystomatidae; genus Ambystoma; species Ambystoma mexicanum. The sequence continues at coordinate 262,225,473 of NC_090940.1, forward strand.
TGTGCTATACTAACCCTACCACTCGAACACCCAATTAAGAGTGGTGATAGGTTTTTTGTTAACTTTCTGAAGTGACGCAAGTAGCGCGTCATAATACAGTAAAAAGGGCCTGCGAGCCCCACGATTGTGTGTGTGTCAGGACGAACGCGTACGCTCCTTGACCCATCCCTGCCGTTTTGTCTAATAAACAGCAGAGTCACCTTGCTCCTTGTGTGCGTCTCATACTCTATCTCATCTCATCTGGGATATACACGGGAGGAGTTGGGGCCTCCCTGCCTGGAGGTCCGCGGACGGCCCGGCCGACCCCGGCAGAATTTCCACGTACCACGCGGGGTCTCAATACTGACAATGAGATGTCTGTCTTTTTATAACACTTTCTGGTTTATTTCACATTGAACTGAATGTCCCAAATTGGTGTATGAGGTTGCACTACGCCGGAGCCACTAAACATCGCATGACGGCACCAGCAACTTATATCTTTAGCTTGTGTGGCTTTTCATATTGACTAATATGTTTTACACTTGTCTAATAATAGATTTATCTATTTGTAACATTCAGTATTTTGTGCCCTACATTTGTTTTAACTCGGCTGCTTGCTCTCACCACTCTTTGTGCTGTATGCCGTTATGGCTCACATGATTACTCACCTTTATTTCCAAGATTTTTCTGTCTTTGCGACCGTTTCTTATTATTTACTTTACAAATAACAGCATTTGCTTATTGATTCTATTTACTTTACTTTTCATTATTGTAATTTGACCCTTATGCTATTTTTAAGCATTAGACTTTTAACACATATTATTTGTTTACATTTGACGTCATACATGCGACGTCCGATACGTGCGACGCCGCCGACGTCACTGCCGTGACGTCGGCCGCTATCCCGTATTTCTTTCCTCTCTTTTACACGGACAACTGCTTTCGGGGATCTCCGTGTTAATTGCCCGCTCGATTCACGAGTAAGTACTTTGCCAGCTCGGCTCCAGCACAATTGCTTTACATGTTATAACCAGTATCCTTACGGTACTGTACACTTTTGTTTCCAAGGTAATATACTTACGCAGCCATTACGGCAGGGATTGTTATTTGGATGCGATGTCCGATTGAGTCTCACATCGCCTCCTTCATTTTTGAGGTATGCCAATTTGATATTCTTCACCTTCAGTGTTGGTCCTTTTCACACTAATTGGATTTGTTTATGGAGTGTTACTTTCATTTTCACCCATGGTTATTTTGGTTTAGGGATTACCCCTTCACGATTTATCAACAGTCATTCTGCATACGGTAAGCCTAGTTTGTCTACTAATGTGTTCTCTTTGGACTCTAGTTTCTTCCTGTTAGGACCTTCTTTTGATTTTTCAAGGGCCATTGGTGACCTTTATATGTTGCCTTAAGACATTCTCTTTATTTGACTAATGAGTGATTGGTGTTTTCAGTGCATGGCTGGTGGCTCCGGTGTCTCTGCGCACTGTTCAAAGGAATTGTCCGTTTTATATATTTTTCCATACTCTGAGTGTTATATTCATTCAATGGGATCACCATTCCAGTATTGTATTCATAGGCTGAACATTTTCAAAAAATGACTACACTCATCATATAATTTTTGATCTGTTTTTAACTCTTGCAACTGCTTCCACCACGCGTACTCCACTCTTCAACCCTGGTTCACGGTATGCCAACAATTTGTTGTATTATACAATGTGTTGTGATATATTTGTCTTGTACTAATCTCAATCGCCATCTTTTGTTTATGCGATGATGTTGTTAATGTGTGTATCAATTCTGATTTGTATTCCTTCTTTTTTCTTCTTGTTGTTGTTATATCATAATCTACTTTGAGTAATAGCTTCTTCTTTGGTTGTGGTAATTGATGAGGTACTAGCTTCTTTTACTCTCTTTGGAGGATTTGTAGTGAGATCCTGTGGCATTTCTGTTTTACTTAGTTTTCTTTTACAACATTTCCCTTTTTGTGGAACAGGATATGTTTTTAGATGGGGGTGTATAGTGAACGTATATTCTAAAATGCAAGGAATATCAGTGTTTACTTTACTTGCATCAAAGTTGATTAGAAATAGACCGTCAAGTGTACGTAAGCGTGATAGTGCTACGTAGCACATGCCTTCCTTAAAGACTGTGTTCCCAATATCTGTCAATGCTTTGTCTAGGGTAAGACCTTGTGATTTGTGAATGGTGACTGCGTATGCTAGAGTTAGAGTAAATTGTTCTCTGCGTACATACATGTCTTTGAAGAGAAGGAATCGAGCTGTTGAGCTCCCTACCCTTTTTACTTCTGATAGTTTCTCAAAGAGAATATTGACAAACTGAAATGTTGTTGTCATGTGGGTATGTTTGAAAGCCAACAACTGTACCCAGTGCTCCATTAACTCGTCCTTGCTCCACATCAAGGTTACGTTTAAGCATTACTCTACAGTTTAAGGATAATTTTTATATTTTCTCCAAACCAGCTGTGATGGAGATAGAATTTTCTAAGGTATTTAGTCTTGTTGTGGCTTGTTGACACATGGGTAGTGTCATACCATGTACGTCCAGTTTGTCTGTGGAGCAAATTTCAATTATTGGTTGCATTTCTTTTTTCATTTTTCAACATTGTTTCATTGAATTTGGAACAGCTTGCAAGAGTTGGCATTAAGGACATACAATTGACATTTTTGTGTGCTAATTGTTCGATAACATCAGTAGCACATGGGTTATGGCCATAAAGTTCATGGATGCGCTGGGTTTTTAATATTGCTTGTGCTTCTTGAGATAGTACACCAAGTCTAATACTTTTTAAAATGTTGGCGTAAGTGAGGTCTGCAGATTGGCACATGTTTTCTGTTAATTCTCTGTATTGGAAATGTTGCCAAAGGTTGACATTTCCTATGCTGCCAACAGCTTTTTTCAAAAAGTAGCGTTTGTCTCCTAAGGTTTTAAAAATAGGTTCACCTTTCACTGGTGTCAATTGAAGAAGATCTCCGAAAACAATAATGTGTTTTCCTCCAAAGAGCTCTTCGCAGTTTGTTTTAAGTACTTCTTGCAATCTGAGGTGAATCAAAGCCAACATTAGGTTGGATACCATGCTTACTTCATCTATTAGTAGCATTTTCATTTGTTTTAACACTGTGCGTAGTTCCATTGCAGCTTCTGTAGAAAGTTTGTAATATTCTAATTTGTTTTGGTGTTCTACTGGAAGGAGGAGTAATAGGTGTAAAGTGACACTGCCTATGTTGTAGGCAGCTAAACCTGTGGGGGCAGTCACAACAGCTGACTGTTTGTGTTTTGTCAATTGTTGAAGGAACTTGCTGATGATTTTGATTAAGAATGTTTTGCCTGAACCAGCTTCACCACTGATGTATAGTAGTATACGTTTGTAATTTTGGCAGATACATTATTTACTTTCATGTTGTACACCATGTGCAATTTTTTTTGTTACTTCTTGAAAAATGGTACGCTGCTTTTTGTTCAGTTTTGACTGTAGTACAGTTAAGTCTTGTGTATCTTCTTCATGGTGGCACATGGTGTTCTCTACTTCTGTCATAGCTAATTCTGCCTCATTTGCTATTAGTGGCTGTCCCAGTGGTTCTTGACTTCCTGTTACAGAAGGTTGACTACTGTAGGGAGTGTCCTTTTCTAGATGGGCCTGGAGTTATTCTTCGTGTTGCTGTTCATTGTGCAACATTGTTTTATACTGCATACATTTTATATCGGTGATAGTGCTTTCATTTTCTTTGAAAGCGTCTTCATAGGAGTCATAGTTTTCTAGTATCTCTTCTTCCTTTCTCCATGGTTTAAAAAGTTGCAGCAGGGACTTGTAATATAGTTCTTTATGTTGAGGAGATTTTAATGACAATTTGATATGATTAATAAAGCTTTTTTTGGTAAGTTTCACTAAGCTGCCTTCACATCATGTCACTCTATATTTACCTTTTTTTTCATCAGGTTTTATATTATTTTTGTATGTGAAGTTTTGGGCTATGTGCTATAGACACATGGTTTCCAAAGTGGTACTCCTGTTCGGATAGTATGTGTCTAGTAAATTGTTTTTCAACATGTCTTGGCTGTTGGAATAATTTTTGGCTATTATTTCTATTCTGTCGTATGATTTGAGAACTCTTTTTCTAGATTTAGCAGGACAAAGTCTTAGCCATACTATATTTTTTGATTTTCCATGCAAAGCAGTACTGGTTAAACGATCTGCAGCTTCATAGGAGCCACATTCTCTATGAGAGAGCATTTTTATGCCTAAGCTGTACAATTTCTGAGATAGTGTATTGTCCGGTTATAGGTCATTTCAGAGATCTTGAAGCTCTGTTTTTTCTGCTTTTGTTAAGTAGGCTGTAACATATCATGCAACTGCAGTGGAATTGTCTGCAATGTACTGCACATCTATGTTTGCATTCCACAAGAGGCCAATGATTGCATTGTAATCATTGATATATTTTCAATCTTCTGTTATTTTTATGTAATACATGTTCTTAGGTGATTTACCTTTAACACTATGGGCCTCATCACGAGTTGGGCGGTAACGCCGGTGCTATTAGCGCCGGGGTTAATAGCCCTACCGCCAAACCCCCAGGCGCTAATAGCGCAGGAACACGGGTTTGGCGGAATGGGTATTACCCATTCCCCACTGAGCCCATTCGGGAATTCTCCATTCCCCATTGGGCTCAATGGGGAATTTTCGCGCTCTTACCGCCGGCGGATTTCCCGCCGGCGGTATGAGCACGAAATTTCAGCGGATTTCCCCCCAGCTCAGAGCTGGGGAGAAAAATGCCAAATCCATGATTTGGCGGACCCTTAAATGCGGCGGTAATAGCACTACCGCTGCATTTAAGGGTTACCGCCAAACTCGTGATGAGGCCCTATGTCTAAGTGAAGACATGAAGTTGTTCACTTCACCTGTTTCTGTAACTGGTCTAGGGAAACCAAAGTGGCATTTGATGTAGTATTTCCCTTTGTTTTTGTATTTGCGATGACAATATTTGCCACATTTGTGTCTTTGAAATTGTACAATTTGTGCATGGAGATCACTATTTGTTGCTTCCGATGGAATTTCACAAGTGACATATTTTTCGATAAACTGTAAAACAGTGGCATCACTGTCTTGGCCAAATTTAGGAGCATCTTTAATCCATAAAAGCATGTGGATATGTGGTGCTCCTCTGGCTTGGTATTCTCTTCTCCAAAAGAAAAGTTGCACTTCTCCGATGGGAGGAACAGTTTTATTACAAATAAAGTGCAGCATAGCAATGAAATGATGATGGAAATATCTTGAAACATTAACAGGATCTAGAGAGCAAAATTCTCCAGGTGTTAGCATATCTATGTCTGATTTGTTTTTGTTTGATATGCGTAGGAAATCATGTAAATCTTCCCATGCATATTCTGCACAACTTAATGTAACAAACCAAGTGGGTGGGCCAAGGTTTCTTATCATACAACATACATCTCCGTGACGTCGGAACCAGTACTCTTTCGTACCACGCATGTTTGCTAACAGATTTGTAATTCTTGATTGTAAAACCTCATCTTTTTCTTGCACTTTTTGTATGCGTAGCTGACATATTTTGAAAGTGGGTTCCTGAGTTTAATATGTGTGCAACTCCATAACATAGAGTTGCTAGTTCACTTTTAAAGAGTAGGAGGAATATGTATTACACATTTTGTCTAAATCTGGGATCTTCAGAATACATTTGTAACGAGCTGTATTCTGATGCTGTTATCTGAGTGGGTCTGTCATCGTACCTTCCTCCTTTGCCAGTATGAAAGAGTAGAGGAAAAGCATGTGCTTCTATACATTTTTTCCCACATGCGGATTGTTGATCCATTGGTTTGTCGCATTTGGTACGTGTCTAGTGCATCATCTATGGTGTCATTAGAGTATAATGGATGAATTGTATAATGTTCTAAAATATTGGATACTGTAGCAGGATCTAGAATTTCAAATTGACCAGTTTCTGGCGACTCTTGAATTATTTCAGTTGTTTCCCTTAAGTTTTCTTCAATATTTATGTCTTTGTCATATTCATTATTGTCTTTTAGATATTACAATGCTTGTCTAACTTTATGTAAGTCTAGGAGTTGTTGCCAGATTTTTTTGTCTTTTGTTGGTACACCATTTATAAGACAATTAAAGATTGTCTTATTGGACGTTGCACTCCCAGAGTGTGCACCTTTTCTTTCAGATCTAATGGTAAATAAACTCCTTTTCCACAAATGTCTTTCACCAATTCAGAGAGAGGTAATTTTGCTGTTTTTGGTTGAAGGCGTATTATTGCTTGAAATGGGTGCACTGTTTGAATTATGATGCTCTCATATAAATTGAGTTGTTTCAGGGGTTTTGGTAGTAGGACTCATTCCAAGTTATTTGTGATAGCATGTGAAGGAGTTTGGTTGTAGTCAAGTTTTGTAGTGCATTAACTGCAAAGTATTAAGGGGTCAGTTATTTCATATTTGTTTTCGGCCATAAGGTAGAGAGCTAATTCAAACCATTTGGAATCTTCACTCTCTTCTATTTTGTATGTTACATCTACAGTTTTTGTGTTACTTTTATAAAAAGTTCTGCGGCAACACAAACACACATGGTTTGGTACTTCAGCGGATGTACTTTTAAATTTTAGTATTTCTTTTTTGTATGTGTGTAGTAAAAGGTTGCCATGTGCAGAATTGTTGCTAGTCTGTTGTAAAGCTATTACATTGTGTAAGTGGCTTTCACTTCCAAAATATTTTCTCTAGATATAGTCGATTTCTTCGAGTAGGTCTTTGGGTGTACCATGTAGAAGAGTGTTATTTAAATTGGCTAGAGCTAAAGCAGGACTTTTAACATAGTACAGTTTATAGACTAGCAGGGTAATTCATAGAATTTCGCACAAAAGTGGTGCACACGGCTGGCGCACAGTGTCCCCGTGTGATACACTGCACCAGCCGCGTGCGATAAAATCAATTTCATCGCACAGCGTATTCATGGATTTCAGCCTCCAAAACCAGCCGTGGCGCAGAGTGACGCAGCGACCCTGCAGCAGCGCCAGTTATACCCCCAAGAACGCCCTCGCGCAAGGAAAAGCCATCAAAATTCCCAATTCATCGCAAAGGGCTGCGCTAACCCTGCACCAGTTCACAGGGCTGCCAAACAGCAAACGCCAAGCGGGGAACGTGTATTTCAGTGGTTCGCAGGAAGTTCCACACGCGATTGCCCTGGGTACGTGTACATCAGGGGTGCGCGTGAAGTAACACAAGCGATTCCATCAGGGCACGTGAATTCCAGGGGTGTGCGGGAAGTATCACACGCAAAATCAGCAGGGTATGTGTATTTCAGGGGTGCGCGGGAAGTATCACACGCGATTCCATCAGGGTATGTGTATTTCAGGGGTGCGCGGGAAGTATCACACGCGATTCCATCAGGGCACGTGAATTCCAGGGGTGCGCGGGAAGTATCACACGCAAAATCAGCAGGGTATGTGTATTTCAGGGGTGCGCGGGAAGTATCACACGCGATTCCATCAGGGTATGTGTATTTCAGGGGTGCGCAGGAAGTATCACACGCGATTCCATCAGGGCACGTGTATTTCAGGGGTGCGCGGGGAGCACTACACGTGAATTGGCCGTGTAGGTCCTCCCAGGTGTTCCCTCTACACCCTCCACGGCCCCTGCAGCCAGCCCACACCACAGGGGACTACCCTGCACCCCTGCTCATGTCCCGCAGGCAGCCCATCCACCATGGCCATGCTCCCCAGCCAACCCACATGTCACCTTGCACTACTGATCAACAACGCATCTCTCCCAGCACCCTCACCCCCCAGCACTGTGGGGCACCTGCCAGCAGGCCCCCACACATGTCCAACTCATGTCCCCTTGCACCCCCACCCCCCAGCACTGTGTGGCACTCTCCACCAGGCCCACACTCATGTCTCCCAACACCCCCACCCCCCAGCATCCAGGGGCACCCTCCACCAGGCCCCCACTCCTTTCTACCACCCCCCATCCCCCAGCAGTGCGATTTGCCTGTGTACGTGTATATCAGGGTTGCGCGTGTAGTCTGACACGCAAATTCATCAGGGTACGTGTATTATGGGTCTGTGTGAACTTCCACACGCGATATCAGCAGGGTACGTGTATTACGGGGTTCGCGGGAAGTTTCACACGCGATTGCCCTGGGTACGTGTATTTCGGGGTGCACGGGAAGTTCCACACCCGATTTCAGCAGGGTACGTGTGTTCCAAGGTGCGCGGGAAGTACCACACGCGATTGCCCTGGGCACGTGTATTTCGGGGTGCGCGGGAAGCTCCACACGCAAATTCAGCAGGGTATGTGTATTCCAAGGTGCGCGGGAAGTTCCACACGTGATTGCCCTGGGCACGTGTATTTCGGGGTGCGCGGGAAGTTCCACACGTGAATTCAGCAGGGTACGTGTATTCCAAGGTGCGCGGGAAGTTCCACACGCGATTGCCCTGGGCACGTGTATTTCGGGGTGCGCGGGAAGTTCAACACGCGAATTCAGCAGGGTACGTGTATTCCAAGGTGCGCGGGAAGTTCCACACGCGATTGCCCTGGATACGTGTATTTCGGGGTGTGCAGGAAGTTCCACACGCCAATACAGCAGGGTACATGTATTCCAAGGTGCGCGGGAAGTTCCACACGCGATTTTCCATGGTGCGTGTATTTCAGGGTGCGTGGGAAGTTCCACACGCGATTCCAGCAGGGTACGTGTATTCCAAGGTGCGCGGGAAGTACCACACGCGATTGCCCTGGGCACGTGTATTTCGGGGTGCGCGGGAAGTTCCACACGCGAATTCAGCAGGGTACGCGTATTCCAAGGTGCGTGGGAAGTTCCACACGCGATTGCCCTGGGCACATGTATTTCGGGGTGCACGGGAAGTTCCACACGCGATTGTCCATGGTGCGTGTATTTCGGGTTGCGCGTGAAGTTTCACACGCGATTTCAGAAGGGTACGTGTATTCCAAGGTGCAAGGGAAATTCCAGCAGCCTACGTGTATTCCGGGGGTGCCGGGTAGTCCTACACGTGAATCGGCCGTGTGGGTCCTCCCAGCTGTTCATTCGACAACCTCCACAGCCCCTGCAGGTGGCCCACACCACAGGGGACTACCTTGCACATGTCCCGCAGGCAGCCCATCCACCATGCCCATGCCCCCAGCCAACCCACATGTCACCTTGCACTACTGCCCACCAACGCATGTCCCCCTGAACCCCCACCCCCCAGCATCCAGGGGCACCCTCCACCAGGCCCCCACTCATGTCCCCCTGCACCCCCACCCCCCAGCACTGTGGGCCACCCTCCATCAGGCCCCTACTCATGTCCCCCTGCACCCCCCCCCCAGCACTGTGGGGCACCCTCCAACAGGCCCCCACTCATGTCCCCCTACACACCCACCCCCAGCACTGTGGGGCACCCTCCACCAGGCCCCCACTCATGTCCCCCTGCACCCCCACCCTCCAGCACTGTGGGCCACCCTCCACCAGGCCCCCACTCATGTCCCGCTGCACCCCCACCCCCCACCAGTCAGGGGCACCTGCCAGCAGGCCCAGACACATGTCCCCCAGCCAAAATGTCATCACAATCTAGATCCCTGGGCCTTATGGGCAGCCTCCAAATGCCAAACACCCACCCGAGTATTGCATCCACCCACTTAGAAATGGCAATTACACGATACAACCCCAATGGCAAGTTTGTAAATGAACACATGTCCCTCACATACACACAATGGTGTCAGTGAATGTCAAAACCCATATCATGATATGCATGCAACCAATGAGATGATACTACACATTGAAGTTTGAAGAAAAAATATGTATTAAAAGCAACATAAATTGAATCAAAAATAAACAAACGAAAATGGGAATTAAAAAAAAGAAAGGAGTCCGTAAAATAATGTAAAACCGCAAATCATAATCCAAAGGAAAGGTGTCCAAAGTCACAGTTCAAAAAAGTAAATCCAATGGAAAATTAAAATCGACAACCATTGCTCCATGGGTAAATCATTAAAAAAAAAAAAAGAAAATCCAACAGTCAACTATATACAGATAAACAATCCAGGGTCCATGATCCCAACAGAAGAAATGAAACCTATCTAATAACACTACCTAATAAAAAAAACTATATACAAAAATGTGGCCCATTGTCCAAAAGGTCCAAAAAAAATGCAAAAACAAAGGAAACCTAACACTAACTACAGAACTATTTACAAGGGCAGCGGGCCAGTCCGACGGCTCAATTTGGAATGTTCCGGGCCAGGGCATCATCGAACTCCTGCTCAATGTCCCGGAGGCGGTCCTCCTCCATGGCCCCAAGGGTCCGCAGGGCCGTCGACATGTTCACCTCCAACTCCCTGCGGATTGCCTCGAGATGCTCGGCCCTCCTCAGGGCCCCCCCCATGGAGTTCTCCGACCTGACCACCGTGAGCCGTGCCTCTTCAGCCCGCTGCCACTCCGCATCTATGGTGTGGCTCAACCGCTGCCACACGGAAGACACTTCCCGTCCTGGGTCCTCCTGCCCGATGCCTGCCCCTCCGATGTCAAAGGCTCAAGCCATCATGGCTCCCACCTCGTTGCTGCTGCTGCTGTGCCTCTGCCCATGCCCTGGCTCCTGCTGCCTGCACATCCTCCACCGGCTGGGGTGCAGTCGTTGATGTGGCCACCCCTGCTGGACGTCCGACTCCTGACTGTGGCAGGGATGCCTCCTCCACCAGCCTGGCGGCACCGTCAGAGGCAGCTCCACAGGGCACCCAGGTGACTAATGGGTGGGAAGATGGCACGGAGGACGACTGGCGCATAGGTTGTTCAGTTGAGGAGGGGGTCTGAGCAAGCCCCATCAAACGGAGAAATCCGGCCTGGGTGACCTGTCCCAGTAGGCTGACGCGGTCAACGAGCCACTCGAGATGACGTGCAGTCTCCTCATGAAAAGACTGCAGGTCACCTCGCATGGCCCGTTGACGCAACGCCACACCAGTCAGGACAGGCTCAACCCGGACCCGGATAGCCACGTCCGCAGGCAGAGGAAGGCCAGTTGTTGTGAGCTCATCCCCTGCCTGAAAACGGGTCTGGACGTAGGCATCCCTGCTGGTGCAAGATGATGCAGTGACAGGATCAGGGACAGGATTGCACACAGGCACCTCCGCGGTGGCCTGTGCTGCCTCCTGTCCCTGGTCCTGCACTGCACCACTAGCACCAGTGGAATCCCCATCTCCAGACCCCGTCTCTGTTGCTTGCACGGCCTCCTCCTCCACCAAACCCCCCACCAACCTGGATGACTCCGTGCCATCTTCCCCAGATGGGCCCTGTGGGGTCCCAGCTGCCCCTTCTGCTGCCGAGGAGTCCAACTCTGACCTTCGCCTCTTGGACCTCCCCCCGGCAGCTGCGGTCTGGGACGCGGCACCGGACTCCTCACTCCCCGACGAGATCACAACCTGGGAGGGGAGCCGAGCCTTGCATCTCCGGCTGGCAGTGCGATCCCCGCCGCTGTGCTCCACAGCACCTTCTCTGCCCTCTTCATCAGTTGACGCTGCAAACAGGGAGAAATAAAACACAGGCATCAGGGCACTGTACAATGGACACATACACACACGACAGTTGTACATGAGTGGCATTGGCAAACCTCAGACATGGCATCACAATCGCCAACAAACATGTCATTTCAACTTGCACACATGAGCCATACCACAGCCATATCGCAACTGCCAGACATCACATGCAACACAGGGAGTGCACTACACATGTACACACACCACCACACTTGCATACATGTGTACACCTCTGCCAACTGTCGCAGTGTTCAGATCGGCATCCATTTCACATCTGCCAATCAGGCTTCCACATCCCGCTGTCACATGCATCCATGTTGCATCACTTTTGCACCCTTGTCAAATACACACACATGCACATGTACACAGTGCTGATACATGCAGCTGAAAACAACATCCTTGTGTGACATCACAAACATGCCTACTTGCATACACATTCATCCAAACATGTGTGCCCACACAACTGCATTTGGCATGCAAGCCTACACACACAAGCACCATCCATGTCTCACACATGACAGCCCTCGCATGTGTTAGCCTCACGGCCCTGTACACCCCCACCCATACTTGGACCCATACAAACACATGTGCAACCTGCATACTACTGGCACATCACCACACGCACAGCTTACAATCATGATGCATGTACACTTACCACTCGACTCCAGATGGGTCTGCCTCTCAAGGACCTGGACATGGAGTGCTGGGGATATGCGTTCCAGGACCCTCATCTGATCGTCCGACAAGTGGGCCCGGCGCCCCTTAGCATCCGCTGCCTTAAAGAGGTGCCAGGTCTTGTTGAGGGTCCTGGACCTGAAGTCTTCCCAGCGCTTCTTGACATGTTGGAAGTCGCGGACTGCCACCCCCTCCGCGTTGATGGCAGTCACGATGTCCGTCCAGATCCGAGTCCGTCCTTCCTTGTCGGCGCGCAAACTTCCGAAGAGGGCATCATACTGCCCCAGGACTTGCTCCAGCAGGACACCAACTTCGGTAGCAGAGAAGCTGGTGTCCCTCTGCCTCTCTGGCTGGGGGTTGTCAGTGGTGCCAGATGTTGCAGTGCCTGACATGACAACCCCAGAGGCAGGAGTGGGTGGGCAACTGGGTCCTGGGGCTGGGCTGTGGAGCGATGGAATCCCAGTCGGGAGTCTTCGGTTCCAGCAGGGGTAGTCACAGCAACAGCACCCCTGGCTGATGTGCAGGCAGCAAATGGCAGGGCACGTGTTCAGCAGGCAATCAGGCAGCAGCAGATGGCAGGTGGGAGCGTGCTCGGGGCTCTGGGGGGCAGTAATTCGGCCTTCTGGGCAGGAGCGTGGTCTTCCGTGTGCTTACGCGTGGCCATCTTGATACGGAGTGATTTGGCATGTGAAAATCCAGCACGTCTGCGTGTAATTCGAGGAAAGGGCCTTAGCGCATAAGCGAGTCAGCACACGTACGTGAATTCATTGGCCCAAAGGCCACCAGCGCCTATGCGCGTCTGTGACGTGCGTGTGCGGGCGTTTCCCTGTACACGGGTGCATGTTACACGTCCAATGACTGCACGTCAGAGTGTCAGCTCGTGTAATTGGAGGATGGGGCCTTAGCGCGTACACGCGGAAGTGACACTGGACGTGTGGGCATATTTAAAAGGTCCGTGTAGAACGCCATTTCCTTCTACGTGCTTTTCGTGGAGAGCGAGTGGGTGAAATCTGTACTTCTTGTCGGTTCACACGCGATTTACTTCACGGCGTTCCAAGTTCGTACTCCCTGTTACCTCTGACAGCTTTTTGTCTTCTTGTCTTTTTCCTGGGCCTGTTCACTTCTCCTGTTGTCCTGTCTCCTCAGACAGCGTACAATTCTACTTTTGGCGGGGGTGTTGCCAACGCGCACATACGTGTATTTTTCACGCGATTTTTCCTGGCAGACCGTGAGTCGCGCACGTATTTGACATCTGTGCTTGCCCCGTGTGTTGCCTACCCCTTCAGAGGTCAGTCTAGACTGCGTGTGACACGCATACGTTCATTTTTGTGTTTCTGGGTGCCACAGCGTAGTGCAGGTTTTTTTTTTCCACGCAAGTGTTCTAGGAGGGGTCGCGTGCACATTATCTCCCTTTCTCGGGGTGCCTGTGCGTTGCGTGACCTGTCATCTTCCCCCAGGGGTCACATACAGCCTTGCTAGAGCACTAGGGTACAAATTCCATCTAGTACCCTACCCCTTTGGCCCCCAATTGCCCAGGACAATAGTTACTGCAACTCCCACACGCACAACAACATCGGTGCCATGGTTGGGAGGCGAGCACGCGGTAAGGGTGGCAAAGGTGGGCGAGCCACAAGAGGCGGCCGTGGTGGATACGGTAGGGGATGTGGCCAGGACTTGCAGGGTGCCCCTACCCCCCCATGTGTGGGTGACCAGTCAGGGACACCCATACCCCCCCCTGGTTGAGGGTAACGTGGCTGACACCATCCCTGCTCAGCCCTTGTTCGACCGGCCCATTGTGGCACCAGACCTGGCACTGGGTGACTCCATGGATGACTTCCAGGTCAGCAGGTCTAGGCCAAGTGTGGCGGTGCACGTTGGTGTCACCAGCCCATGTGGATCAGGGGCAGCTATGTCATCTGCTGCCCCGAGTAGGCAGGGTAGGGAGGCTGCAGGGACAGCTGTGGCTCCATCCACATCAGCTCTGAGTGTCCCAGCCAGGACAGTGTCGGTCCTAGTCCATCCTGCTGACGTTCCCCCTGACTACATCACACTTCAGCTAATGCCTGCACCAAGTCCCATGGTGAGTGTTCATTCCCACACTCCTAGCCCACAGTCCACCGGGGCTCCTGCCCCTAGTGTCCAGAGCAGCGTAGGACACTCAGTATCACCACCACCTTCCAAGCGGAAGAGGAAGAGTGCTCGTCCAGTGCAGGCTGATGCCCCAGACACGGCTACACAGTCCGGCCCACCAAGGAAGCCCAGCTTCAATCAGGTCGAACTTGATGCACTTGTGGAGTATGTGTCCGCACATGACAGCGAAATGGTGATTACTGCAGGATGCAAGACCACACCTGCACAAAGTCAGGCACACTGTCAGACCATTGCGGAACTCATAAGTGCCCTTGGATTAGTGAGGCGCACAGCTAATGATTGCTACAAGCGCTGGAATGACCTTAAGCGCAGGGCAAAGAAAAAGCTGACCTCATGTCATGCCGCAACTCTAGTGACTGGAGGTGGGTCTCCGGCAGAGGACATAGAACTCACTCCACATGAGTATGTTGCTGGGACCTACGTCACGGAAGAACAGATCCAAGGCGTGGGAGACCTGCCAGATTACGAGGCATTGTCCGGTGAGTGCACATGCATGTTTGTGTCATCCATGTGCATGGTGTGTGTGTGAGTGCTTTGATTGAGTGCCAGGTGAGGGGGTGTGTGCCTGAGTGGTTTGGGTCACCCATGTGCTTCATCCAATACATTCTGCGCACCAGGATTTGGGTGTTGCAGTATCCCTTCTGGCAACAGTAGACATTCAGCCCAACCTCACGCCAGTTGCCCTTGAATTGTCATCTTGCCACAACATAGTTGCATGTTATTCTGTGTTCATTCAGGCTGATTGTCTGCATTCCACCACTTTCACTAGGCATTTCTCAGTCCTATTATCACATGTGTGACATGACTAGGGTACATGCCATCTGTGTGATGGCATGTGTCATGTATGTGTATTGGACATGCCAATCACAGGCCAATGTGTGATGGCACTGCTAGGCAGCATGCAGCAAATTTGTTGGTCTTCCATCTTGGTGTCATCAATGTGTGCCATTTGCCTCCCCTTCATACGCAGTGACAGTGCATGCATGGGAGGGTTATAGTCATGTGGTACATGTGTCAATGAAGTACTGTTTCTGTTGCTTCTCAGCCCTAATTGTGTTCCATGTTGCTAATGCCTGTTCCCATTTCTTTTCTTTCATGTCTTTGCAGGGGATGACGCACTTGATACTGCTGGGGTTGTGGAGATGGTGCAGACCAAGGAGGGGTCTCAGGCCTGACCGGCCACTAGTGAGGGACGTGGTGTGGTGGTGTGTGAGAACCCACACTTGCTTCAGGCCGTCATCTCAAGGGGTGTCTCTGGGTGCACCTCCCCCGAGCTCTATTCAGGTGTCGATTCGGATGAT
The DNA here is from genome assembly GCF_040938575.1 of Ambystoma mexicanum. Classification (NCBI taxonomy): domain Eukaryota; kingdom Metazoa; phylum Chordata; class Amphibia; order Caudata; family Ambystomatidae; genus Ambystoma; species Ambystoma mexicanum. The sequence continues at coordinate 262,241,135 of NC_090940.1, forward strand.
GAGACCTATGTGCCGTCGCAGGTAAGTGTTTCTGGGAGGGATTCTGTATTGTCCAACCCACCTGCACCAGGGGTAGAACCCTCAATGGGGATGTCAGTGTTGGTAGGTCCGCCTTTGGTGGTTACGGATGCAGGGTCACACTCCGCTGCATCTGATGCTATTCCTGGGCCAGCAGATCAGAGGGGGAATGCAGTCCTGCAGCCTCAGGCAGTGCCGGCACAGCAAGGCGCAGTTCACCTTGCCCTAGACAGGTGTGGTGCCCGCCGACGTGGTGGCCGTACGCCACCTGGCAATACCACATGGGAGCAATCAATATACGGTATGGCAAACCAACAGGCAGCATCAACTGAGATGATGGCTCAGGCCATGGATAGGGTGGCCACTTCCCTTGTCCCCCAAGAAAGGCTAATTGAACAACTACAGCAGGCAACAGACTCCATTAGCCAGTCACACAGGGAGGACATGTTGGCGTCCAACAGGGACAGGCGGGTGGCACTGGAGACTCTGCGGGAAGCCATTTCTATTGAGTCCCAGAGCCACAGGGAATCCCTGAGGGTGGAACTCCGTCAGCTCAGGGCAACTCTGGTTGAGCTTGAGGCTTCAGCTAACAGGACAGAACAGCAGCTGGAGCGGCTCACACATACACTCTCAGCTGAGATGCAGGCAACTAGGGCGGAGGTCCGGGCATGGGGACCTCCGCACAATTATCCTCCAGTACCAGACCTTCCACACCCGCATGCTTACTGCCATGGAGGACCAGACTAGGGCTTTGCGTGGGCTGCCTCCCATAGTGCCACCACCTCCTGATGCAGCTGCAGAGGTTGAGGAGAGCGACAGCAGCGATTCTCCCACAATAGGGTAGCCGTGCAGGCCATGTGCCCATGGAGGTGTTTTTTTTTCCGCAAGATCCACACAGGTGGGTTTTGGTGTGCACCCTGTCCTCGGACCTCCTGGGTGGCCTCCCCCACCCCCTGGGCCCATTCATGGCCATTTTTGATTTTATTATTTAAATTTATTTATTTATTTAATCTTGATTTTTTTGACAGTGTGTTGCCTTGTGTGGCTCCCGTGGGCATACGCTGTATTGTGGCTGGGCACATGCAGGGTTGTCCTGAATTTGGGTCAGATGCTTGGGTTTGTGTGACACACACCCCTCCTGCTTCCCGTTTCCATGGGCTTGCAAAGGGTGTGCCCAAGTGACATTGACTTACACGGTGACGTTGGACTCCCATATGATGTGTGGGCAGTCTGTAGTCAATACTGTGTATACATTCCTAGTGCATATTGTGGTTGTATTGTACACTGCATGGTGTATTGATATGTGCCTCTGCATCCATCCCATCCTCCTAATTTGCAGGTCCATTTCTCATGTCTTCACAAGGCGGTCTACTTTGGAACTGGAGCCATGTTGTAAGCAGTGCACTTACACTCTTGCGTGGCACTAACACTGTATAGTTGGAAGTGTTCGGAGTGCTGGCATTATCAGGTAGTGAGGCTACCAATTTTTTAAGTCCGTACTGTCATGTTTATGGTAGGTTAGAGGTTGTGTAGGTGATTGGTATTATTGGTAAGTATTTGGTAATGTGTGTTGTTGGTCCTGCATTACTGTGAGCATTTCATGTGTGGCCAGTTACCATTAGGGACACTGTAGTTGGTGACACTTGGGGCATGTTGTGGGGATTAATTTGTTTGCTCTCACATTGCATGACATGCCATGGTGTGTTGTGTGGCCGTGCCGGGGAGGGGTTGGGTGACATGGCACTGTTCTCATGTTGTATTTTGCAAGTGGGTATTCATTTTTGCTGCATGAAAGTGTGTCTTTTGATAACACTGCATTGGTGGTGTTTGTGTAGGTAGGGATGCACACATTGTGACACTTCCAGGTGAACAATCTCAGGCTGCTTTGGTTCTGACAGTTCAGTTGACTGTCCCTTAATTCATCAGAATTGTCAGATTGAGTCATCATTGATTGTCAGATGGTATGAGCCAGGGCTGTGTGCACTCCACAGGGGTGTGCTTTCTATGTGAAGTAATTAGCCACCAGCTGCGTACGGGCTGCCTCACCCCGTGCCCTTTCCCCTCCCATGCGCAGCGGGCGTGCATGTGGTTGGGGATGTGGGTGCACCACCATGTCCACAGCCAGGCCCCGGCGTGTTGCAACATTGTGTAGGACACATGCTGCCACTATGATCCTGCACACTACTGGGGGAGCGTATAACAGCTGCCCACCAGAACGGTCAAGGGAGCGAAAGCGTGACTTGAGCACTCCGAATGTGCGCTCCACTATGCCCCGTGTTGCAATATGGGCTGTGTTGTATCTTACCTCGGGAGGTGTGATGGGGTTCCGAATTGGCGTCATCATGTGTGTGCTCAGAGTGTAGGCACTGTCCCCTGGGGAGGTGGTGATGGGGATCATTAGTGGGGTATTGGCATTACTCTGTATCTGTCATGCATGCATGTGCTGTGGCATTTCTACTCACCAAGCAGCCATGCATCGCCATGCCGCCCAACTTCCATGTCCCGGTTTAGGGTTGACATCCTGTAAATGAAGCTATCTTGGGTGGACCCTGGATAGTTGGCATATACTGAGGTGATGATTCCCTTGGCATCACATACTACCTGGACGTTGATGGAATGCCAGTGCCTGCGGTTTCTATAGATGTGCTCAGATGCCCTGGGGGGACGTAGAGCCACATGGGTGCAATCAATGGCACCTAGCACTTTGGGGAATTGTACCACCCTGTAGAAATCCTGGCTGACAGCCTGCCTTTCTGCAGGTGTTCTGGGCAGGTATATGTGCCTGCGGACTGATGGGCGTGCAGTGATGATGGCCAACACCTGGTGTAGGCACCGTGACTGCGTGGCCTGTGACACCCCCCCCCCACTATGGCACTTGTCCGCTGAAATGATCCGGTAGCCAAGAAATGCAGTACATTGAGGACCTTCTCCAGGGGGCTGAGTGCTTGGGAGCACAGGGTGGGTGATGTGAGGTCATCCTCCCACTCACTGACCAGGTTGAGTATTATGTGTGGTGGAAACCTGTACCTCCCATTCACCTGGTCATCAGGCATACCAAATAGGCTGGTTCTGGGTGTGAAGATTCTGGCCCTGACTATCCTTCTCCTCCTCCTGCGGTATCCCAAGGCCACTGCTGCTAGGAACGGTATATTCATCCTGGCGTCTGAGCTTGTTTGTTGTTTGCGCACTCTTTTATGCTGCGTGGGACGTGCGCCTGCTTCATGCTGGGGTACGTGTTTCAGGATTGGACCTTTTATTTTTTGGCGCGTTGTAGGCGACCGTGTAAATCTTTCCACCCACCCCAGGAATACACGTAACATGCTCTCCCAGGCCCAGTCGCGAGTAAATATTCCTGCCCACCCCTGGAATACACGTGCCCCACTCTCACAGGCCCAGTCGCATGTGCAACATCACGCGCACACCGAAATACACGTACCCTGCAAATTCGCGTGTGGAACTTCCCGCGCACCCCAAAATACACGTACCCTGCTGGTATCGCATGTGGAAGTTCACGCGGACCCATAATACACGTACCCTGATGGAATCGCGTGTGAGAATACCCACGCACCCCTGGAATACACGTACCCAGGCAAATCGCACGGCTGGGGTGTGGGGGTGCAGGGAGACAGGAGTGGGGGCCTGGTGGAGGGTGCCCCTGGATGCAGGGGGGTGGGGGTGCAGGGGGACATGAGTGGGGGCCTGGTGGGGGGTGGCCCAGAGTGCTGGGGGTTGGTGGTGCAGGGGGACATGAGTTGGACATGAGTGAGGGCCTGGTGGAGGGTGCCCCACAGCGCTGGGGGGTGGGTGTGCATGGGGACATGAGTTGGACATGAGTGGGGGCCTGGTGGAGTGTGCCCTCCAGTGCTGGGGGTGGGGGTGCAGGGGGACATGAGTAGGACATGAGTGGGGGCCTGGTGGAGGGTGCCCTACAGTGCTGGGGGGTGGGGGTGCAGGGGGACATGAGTGGGGGCCTGGTGGAGGGTGCCCCTGGATGCAGGGGGGTGGGGGTGCAGGGAGACATGAGTGGGGGCCTGGTGGAGGGTGCCCCTGGATGCAAGGGGTGGGGGTGCAGGGGGACAGGAGTGGGGGCCTGGTAGAGGGTTCCCTACAGTGCTGGGGGGTGGGGGTGCAGGGGGACATGAGTGGGGGCCTGGTGGAGGGTGTCCCTGGATGCAGGGGGGTGGGGGTGCAGGGGGACAGGAGTGGGGGTCTGGTGGAGGGTGCCCCACAGTGCTGGGGGTGGGGGTGCAGGGGGACAGGAGTGGGGGCCTGGTGGCGGGTGCCCCTGGATGCAGGGGGTGGGGGTACAGGGGGACAGGAGTGGTGGCCTGGTGGAGGGTGCCCTACAGTGCTGGGGGGTGGGGGTGCTGGGAGACATGCGTTGGTGGGCAGTAGTGCAAGGTGACATGTGGGTTGGCTGGGGGGCATGGCCATGGTGGGGGGGCTGCCTGCAGGACATGTGCAGGGGTGCAGGGTAGTCCCCTGTGGTGTGGGCCGCCTGCAGGGACCGTGGAGGGTGTAGAGGGAACAGTTGGGAGGACCCACACAGCCAATTCATGTGTGGGACTCCCCGGCACCCCCGAAATACACGTAGGCTGCTGGATTCGCGCGTGGAAGTTCACGCGGACCCATAATACACGTACCCTGATGGAATCGCATGTGAGGCTACCCGCGCACCCCTGGAATACACGTACCCAGGCAAATAGCATGACTGGGGGTGGGGGTGCAGGGAGACAGGAGTGGGGGCCTGGTGGAGGGTGCCCCTGGATGCAGGGGGTGGGGGTGCAGGGGAACAGCAGTGGGGGCCTGGTGGAGGGTGCCCCTGGATGCAGGGGGGTGGAGGTGCAGGGGGACAGGAGTGGGAGCCTGGTGGAGGGTGCCCCAGGATGCAGGGGGGTGGGGGTGCAGCGGGACATGAGTGGTGGCCTGGTGGAGGGTGCCCTACAGTGCTGGGGAGAGCGGGTGCAGGGGGACAGGAGTGGGGGCCTGGCGGACGGTGCCCCTGGATGCAGGGGGGTGGAGATGCTGGGAGACATGAGTGGGGACCTGGTGGAGGGTGCCCCTGGATGGTGGGGTGTGGGGGTGCAGGGAGACATTCGTTGGTGGGCAGTAGTGCAAGGTGACATGTGGGTTGGCTGGGGGGCATGGCCATGGTGGATGGGCTGCCTGCGGGACAGGTGCAAGGGTGCAGGGTAGTCCCCTGTGGTGGGAGGACCCACATGGCCAATTCACGTGTGGGACTCCCCGGCACCCCCGAAATACACATAGGCTGCTGGATTTGCGTGTGGAATTTGCCACGCATCCGGAGTACACGTACCCTGCTGAAATAGCGTGTGGAACTTCACGCGCACACCGAAATACACGTACCCTGCAAATTTGCGTGTGAAACTTCCCACGCACCCTGGAATACACGTGCCCAGGCCAATCGCATGTGGAACTTCCCGCGAATCCCGTAATACACGCTCACGCTATTTTTCACACATCGGGTGTCCGTGTTTGTCGGTACCCCTTTGCACCTCATTTGTCCTTGAGGGCCACTGTATGGATCATTCATCAATGCTGTATATTTGTGCTTTTTGTTAGCGCACATTTTGGCGCACATTTATTTCAGGCGCAGGGACGCTACCACCTGCTTTCTTGTGGCGTACTTGTTTGGCCCTGTGCGCGTCTTTGCCCGTGCGCTGGTTTGCCCTATTCGATTCCATGAATACGAGTTGTAGGCGAGCGTGTGGGCGTTCCGCGCACTTGCCTCCTGTACTTCCCCCGTCCCGCCCATATTTTCACACGTTGTTCCCCATTCTGAGTGTTATGCCCCGTGTTCCGCCTACTTTTGTGATGTGCGCCGCGCTATGTGCGATTTCGCAGCGGCCGTGGCGCACGCCGTTGGATGACCTGTGCGCCGGCGTGCGCCACGCACTTTTTCAGCGCACATCCAATATTTTTCTCGCGCACGGACTTCCATGAATCGATGTGCGCTGGTTTCACTGCGATTTTCACAGTTGCACTGCGATTTTCGCACTTTTACTGCGAATCGCAAGTTTTGGCACCTCTGCGCGGGAATTTTCGCCGCACATTAATTCCATGAATCGGCCTGTAGATTATTTATAGTTGAATGATGTGTTGAGATTATTTTGATATGATGGACGGTGCTTTTGCAAATAGGTCCTGAAATGCAGGCTAATGAATGTCCTTGTAGTCGTGTGTATTTGCGCACTGGACAGCTATCCATATTTTGCAGCACTTTCATTTTGATTTTGTCTTTGCCTTTCACATACTGACTGAGGAACTTGCGTAAAGATTTGAAAGATTTTTTGGGAATGTTACACATTGACATGCATCGACATTTGTATACTGGACGTTCTGGTTTAGTCGAATGGAGAGGTAATTCTGAGTTTTTTGGGGATATTTTTGTAAGCAGCATTTCTTGTTCCATTATGGTATTATTAGTTTTTTCATAACCTCGTCCACTGCTATGTATGACAATTGTGTTTGTTTGGTTTTGTTTATATGCTTCTTCATTAAAATATGGTTCTATGCTCGTAGTGTGACTCCATTCACCTCCACAGATATTTAAGGAGTTATTTTTGTTGACATTCCGTTTATTGAGAAGTTTTTTTTGTAATTTAGTAGTTAGTTTTGTTAGTGCTTTCATTCTGTATTCATTTTCTACGATAGGTTTGAAGGGTTGTGGATGATTTGTCTCCTATTTTTATAAGATTCTGAAGGACTCTGCGGGGGAACATTTTTGCTAAAATACTTTTTTTGGTATAGTTACTTGCTAGTATATCAAGATTTATAGGAGCAGTTTCAGCAGTAGTGGTAGCCAAATTCTTTTTAATCATTTTCTGTTTCGCTTTTCATTTTGAAAGAGGATGCAACGTTTCTGTACTGGAAGCTTGTTTTGTTTCGCTAAATGACTGTATTAGCTGTTTTGTTTTAACTTTTTGTACAAACTCTGGTAAAGATGGATGCTTATTATGGACACTTTTATTTTCATGTGCCCTATTTCTGCGTTGCTTTCTACGGACTTGCTTTTTGGTAGGCATTCTTTGGGATCTGTTGAAAAAAAAAAGAAGGTATGGGTTGGGCCATTCTGCAATGTATGTGTGCTGTGTGCATGAGTGTCTGAGTATGATGGGAAAGATGTATGTGGTGGTGTGTGATTGTGCATTGGGCAGCTACAATTAGTTATGAAGGCTATTCTTCTATGTGTGTGTTACTAAACTGCTCTTCAGATGAGAGTAGAAAGTGAGCTAGTGGTGAGGAGAATCATTAATAGTAAACCTAATGGTATAAAATTAAAACAGTTCTTTGTTTTGTAATACTAACATTCTAGGGGTTTAGTATGTTATTTGTGTTCCAAAAAAACAGGGATTTGTGTGCCATTCTGCCTGCTAATCCCTGTTTAATAAAAGGGGATTTGTGGGCAGAATTGTTCAGAAATCTCTGTTTTTTTAGTGCGCAAATTACATGAATGAACCACACAGTGTGTTTGAGGAACAGTACGAATTTTAAGGTAGTATTGTACTTACTCTTATTTTTGTGGAATGAGCAGGTTTCTTCGGATTTGTGGTTTGTAGTTCAGATGCTGCTGATTTTCAGGAGAGTGGTCTTCACTGCAATTGTAAAAGAAAGAAGTTAGTAAGTTTGTGTGTTTATAGCACTGATGTTAATGTAGTTGTTGATTTTTAGGTTTTTATAGTAGTATTCTTGTTTGATATATGAACATAGTGTATGCATGCATTTCATTTGACTATGTGCAGCCTTTATATTTTATTTACAATATGTTTGTTCAACATGATTTGCAAGTGAGTAGAATTTTAAGTGTATGAAATTCACTTGGTTTTTTAAAGATGTGTTGCTGATAGCAGACAGGTTTGGAAGTGACAGTTGATTATAGTAGATGGGAACAATTTAAATAAGTTCATTTTATAGGCAGACATGCCAACAATAGGGAGCCCCTGAGAGGGAGATTTCACCACAGCAATCGGGAACATTTATTTTTCCAATAGGATTGCATTGGGATTAGCATTAATTTAGGTGGGAGGCAGTAAAAAAATAGTGCAATTTTTCAATGACAAATCGGGAGTATCGCGCCTAAATCGGGTGGGTTGGCATGTATGTATAGGTTAGGCAGGTTTATTGGCATTACTCTGTTTATATGGATTCATAAGAGTTGTACATGTACTGTGAATAAAATATGCATACCTGTAGTTTGTATTCATGCATGTGGATATGACTGCAGCTGTAAGTAGAAATAGTGGAGACTTGTAGAGTAGTTTTTGTAGTAGGTGCTTTCCAATGATATGAGACTTGTATTCAGACTGATCAACAGTACATTTGAAGTGCGGAACTCTGATGATGGAGTTAGATGTAGAGGTCTTGGATGTGATTGGTGGATGGTTGTGTGACTGCTTAGCTGTATCCAATGAGGGAATGGCACCGAGAGTCATGTGGAAAGGGTAGAAGGGCTGGCTAAGAGTTACGCGCCGTGCAGACACCGCGGCTCTCCGTGGATAGGGCGTGCCACATCTGGGGTTTTCCAGCAAATCCCGTATGGAAAGGGGACAGTAGGAATCAGCCAATCAGATGTTGATGTTGTGATTTGTGTAGAAAGTGACTGTGTGTAGTGAAGATGGCAGAGGTGGAGAAAGTCAGGGTGTTGGTGCTCGGAGATATGTTTGTGCATGCTTTACAGCAGTATGCTCAATGCAGACATGTGGCAAAAAATGTCGATGTTAAAGGAGTGAAGGTGGTGTGGAGCGCTGTGCCTGATTGCAATGTAAAGTAAATTCTACAAGTTTGTGAAGATATTCGCAGGATGAACAGTCCCCATCTGGTAGTTTTGCACTATGGTGCTTTCCATTTGGGCTACGTCAGTGCCCCTACTTTCTTGGCAGATTTGGAAGAATTGGTTCAAGCAGTAATGAACATCCTTCCAAATGCGAAAGTAATTTTTTCTGGATTACTTCCTAGGGCAATATGGGATAATAGTTCTGTTTTTTGTCCTCAGAAAAACATTGCTAGGTGTGCAATCTACCGAGGCATGTGTGCTTTCATGTTTAGAGCTGGTATGTTTTTCTGTAATAACGGGAATATTGATTCGAGTAATGCTGTTCATTTTGAAGAAGATGGCATTTCCTAATCTTTTTTGGGAAATGCCATGCTGTTTTGGAAAGTAAGGGTTGCTTTGGAGAAGGTTATATGAGGATTTTAGTAGTAAAGTAAGAAGAAGAAAAAATACAAAATAACAGGTATCTGTCAGGCATCTGCAAACAAAACAAAAAAACGTCTCTTTTCAGAGCCAACCTCAAAGGGGAAATGGGGCACACTATTTAAATTTACTTTCACCACGCTGAGATTTTCGATATGTCCGTGGATATGGCGGTAGACCGCAGACACCGCATATTACATACAGGGATTCTGGGGTGGAGACCCATACAAATGGGAATGAGCAGAGCTAGGGAATGGTCAGTCAAGTTTACTGGGTGTGTTGTGTAAGGAGAGATTTTGTCAGAACGTCTTTTTTCTGAGAGACGAACAGATAGCTATGGCGGTGTTTTTCCGAAAACAGATTATCTGGATTTTGGGAGGCTCATGGGTACATTGGTTGCAGGTGCATGCAGAACGTTGTGGAGTAGCTGCAGATCTTGGATTCCCTCATGTGGAAGTGCACTGGCATAGAGTGCGTGGAATGAAGTTGCTGGACTTGGTACCTCTCTGTGCTACTTTAGCGACAGAGCATCATCCAGACATAATTATAATTAATTGTGGAGGGAACAGTTTAGGACATGTGTCTGGGATTTCTTTGCAATTTGCAATGAAAGAAGGACTTGGGAAGGTCATGCACAAGTTTCCAAATTCCCAAGTAGTTTTTTCTCGTATTGCGCAAAGACAAATGTGGCTGCGTTCTTCTTCATTTGGTCCACAAATGGAGAAAGTGAGGTGTAATGTCAATAAGGCTGTTTCTGCCTTTCTAAGAGATGTTGGCATGTCCTCTTTTCACAATGAAAATATTAGGTTTCGTAGCACATACATTTTTTGCAGAGATGGAGTCCATCTTACCTGTGCTGGCAATCAGATTTTTCTGAGAAATTTACAAAATGCAATGCAACTTTTTTTGGAATTACAGTCATCTATTTTGCAGTAGATTGGTTTGCTAGGGCAGCACCCTAAAACTTTATATGTCCTAGGACTGTCCGCGGACTTCCAAAAAATGCACAGGGCCCTGCACTGTTTATTTGCCACTTCTATTTTTAAACTATGAAAGGTGGCTCTGAAAAGAGCCTTTTTTATTTTTGTTGTTTTATATTTTCTTTTGTTTTTTACGCACGACACACTAGGAGAGGAGGGGAAAGGAGGGTAAGGAAGGGACACCAACCACAGGGATAAGAAAGGGCAGGTGGAGAGAGGAAGATGTAGGGTGGGCCTTACTTAGGTAGGTAGCAGGTCCTCTGGTGCTCCGTGACCGTAGTCTCAAAAGCACTTCTAAGACTCTCCCCCCTGCAGAGTACTGCGTCGCAGTACATACACAATATTGTGACCCTCGAAAGGTAAGGGTCAACAGCATCACAAATGGCCTGTGAAGCAGCTGGAGGGATGCGCTCTCCCACAGGAGTGTCTCTTGTGGTGAGAGGAGCAGAAACGGAGGATGCTGTAGAGGAACTCAACCTACTACGTTTATCACAAGGTACAACCTTGCAAATGTCCACACTGTGTAACGACGTTAGGTGTTGCTTCATGGATGTCATACCAAAGCTGTATGAACCACGTCTCCCACGACTCAGCACCATTTGGCACTGTTTGCAGATGGCCTTGTTCGCAGGTTCTTTTGGTACGTTACCATGAATGATAAACAACTGCCACACCCAAGACTCCCAGAGAGTGCTGGTAGTAGGGAGTTCCTCAACCTCATTCTCTTCATCCTCATTCTCTACATCCTCACGCCTGTTCCCCTCTGCAGGCCCTTGGGGAGGTGTTGGTGGAGGGTTTGGGAGTGGTGCTGAGGCAGATGTAGCAACAGCAGCCATGGATACCATCAGGGTTATTTTTTTTTTTAAACTTTATTTAATGCTTGTGGTACATGACATTGCAACAACAACACATATCGCATATATTCGGAACATCAACATTCAGTTCAGTTATATTACAGCATAAACAGTGTTACTGATTTGATGGATCGCTGGGCCCTACCGACTGTTACTGGCAGAGTCTGCTTCGCATAGATATATTCTAAACGGGGCCCAGATGTCCTTCGGTTTACTTGAGTTCGGGAGTGACATTATATAGTGTTCTTCACATTCATTAACATACATCAATTCCTTAAGGAAGTGGCTCACTCTTGGTGCCTGTGCACTCTTCCATTTTTGCAGAATGCACTTTTTTGCCACTGCGCATGTGATGTTAAAGAGCCTTCTTGTTACCTCTGATTGTTTACCAATGTCCCCAAACAGATATTTTTGTGGTGTGAGGTCTGCCGGTATCTGAGTCACCTCCTCTAGGATATTTGCTACCTCGCCCCAAAACGCGAGCCCATGAGGACAGCTCCAGTACATGTGTATCGAGTCAGCCTGATCCACCCCACACTTCGGGCACTTACCAGGACTATTATTTGTAAACTTCACCACTTTTTGGGGGGTATAGTGCAGCTTATTTAGCATCTTAAACTGAATTCATGGATACCCTCTTGGTCAATTCACAGTATCTCTCCCAGGTTCTGTCAGTTATATTTTCACCCAGGTCTGCTTCCCAGGAGGCCTTTATTACATTAACTGTTGGAGTGTTAGCCTGCACGGCCGCATATAGCCCCGAAATGCTGGTTCCAGCTCGGGTTGCCAGGGTCAGCAGGCATGGGTGTGGTGGGGGTTCATCTGGGAACATTGGCCACCGGGCCTTGAAGGCCAATCTCATTCTATGATATTGCAATATCATCAATTGGTCCCTTTCCATCCCTGTTTTGAATTCTTCCAATGTTATGAATCTATCATTAGGGAATATGTCCTTGATTTTAAATTCCTTGTCTGGGTCCCATTTGTTTTGTATACCTGGATCGTATGTGGGTGTTATACCTGGGGAATTCCAAAACGGGGCCTCAGCGTAGTAAGGCGTCTTCACCCCAAGCCTTTGGTAGAGTTTGAACCATGCCTGTGTTGTTGTACTAACTGGGTCAAATGGGCATTCATCCCTGTGTTTATCTTTAAAGATGACTGACCTTTTGTCGGTTGGGCGTGCTGCGTGTTTTTCAAGACAGATGTGGGGTGAGGTATCACGTTCGTCATACCAGTGTTTAACAAATTGGGCCTGTGCAACCAGATAATATAATTCGAAGTCAGGGGCTGCTATGCCGCCTTTATTATATGGTTCCACCATTTTTTACCACTTCATCCTGGCCGCCCCCTGCACCAGATAAATTCCAACGCCATGGATCTAAGAGTGTCGAAAAACTGCCTACCGGGCCAAATCGGGATGTTAGTGAACATATACAGTAGTTTAGGAAGGATGACCATTTTTAGTATGGCTACCCGGCCGATAAGTGAAATGGGAAGTTTAGCCCAGAAGCGGAGCCTACTGGAAATCATAGTCAGTAGGGATTTGTGGTTATTCAAAAATAGGGATTTTCTGTCTCCCGATACAATAACCCCCAGGTATCTTATCTGGGGACCACTGTAGACCGTATGTGTTGCTTGGGCATCTGGTAGCAGGGGTAAGGGGAAAGATTTCAGATTTAGAATGATTAGTTTTGTATCCCGAGTATTCTGTGAATTTGTGCAATGCTTCCATCACTGGACCCAAGTGTGTGTCAGGTTCTCGGATGTATAATAGGGTGTCATCTGCATACAGGGATATTGATTGGGTCAGGCCCGCCATCCATATACCCCTCTGTTTCTGATGTTCTCTAATTGCTGCCGCAACTGGTTCCATGGTTAGGGCAAACAGTATGGGGGAGAATGGGCAGCCCTGTCTTGTACCCCTCCCCAACTCAAACCAATCTGACATAGTGCAGTTAGTTAACACCCTGGCTCCCGGGTTAGTGTACAACACCTTGACATATTTCAGAAAGCATGGGCCCAGTCCACATTTTTCCAACACCATGAACAGGTACGTCCATGACACAGAGTCAAACGCCTTTTCGGCATCTAGGGACACAGCTACCGCATGGGCCTCCGGTTTGATCTGGGCCATGACGCCAATAGCCTACGTAAATTGAGTGCTGTAGATCTAGTGGGATGAACCAGCATTGGTCAGGGTGTATTAATATTGGCATGTGAGGTAGGAGTCTATTGGCCAGAATCTTTGCAAATATCTTGGCGTCACAGTTTATAAGGGACAGGGGCCTGTATGAGGACATCTCATTGGGGGGACGCCTGGGTTTAGGTAGTACAGTGATTATGGCCTTTCTCATGGATGTTGGCAATATCCCTACTTCTATGGCCTCCTCCCACATGGACAGTAATATCGTGGCAATTTCCTCACTCAGCTCCTTGTATAATTCGATTCCCAGACCGACTGAGCCAGGAGCCTTTCCATTGGCTAGTGATTTAATCACTTCCTTAATTTCTTCAATCGTAAGGGGATGGTCTAACAGTGATTTATTTTCAGCTAACAATTTTGGGAGCGTGATACTATCTATGTATACTCTGATATCATTGGGAGTTTTTAGATCATGGTTGGCGTAGAGTTCTTTATAAAAATGGGAAAACTCACTATTAATACCCTCCTTGCTTGTTGTCACTGTACCGTCGCTTGCTGCTATGCTGGAGATCAAGGTGCGGCCCCTTTCAGCTTTCATCAGGTTAGCTAGGGTGCGCCCCGCCTTGTTCCCTTCGCCATACCGGCGTGCTCTGGCCGGAGTGGCCATATACAGCAGTTCCCTATTTGCTAGCTTGTTGAATTCTTGTAGGTTGCTATTAATATCTGCAAGGGTGTTGTCCCCATGCAGGGATGTGTATCGTTGCTCTAGCTCCCCCAATCGTTTCTCAACCTCCGCCAGTTCCTTCCTGACCGCTTTCAATAGCCCTGTGGATTTGGAAATCAGGATACCCCTCACCCACGCCTTGAACGTTTCCCATAGTGTCGCGGGCCTATTTACTGAATCCTTATTGATTTCGAGAACAAATTCTACCTCGGTGTGTAGTTCCTCTACCACTGCAGGGTCCTTAAAGATGTTGGAAGGCATCCTCCATCTTCTGACCGGGGGTCTAAGGTTTCCTAGTGTCATGTCTAACACAATAGGGGAGTGATCTGATAGGGTGCAAGGAAATATTTCACTTTTGTTAATTTGGTGCATGAGAGACGCCGACACCAACCAGTAATCGATGCGGGATTCAGTGTCATGCACTGAGGAGTTATTTTGGGGGTGCAGTGTTCTCCAGGCATCTACTAGTTGCAGTTGTGAGATGATTTGTTGTAGAGTGTTAGCTGTTCTCGTGGGATTCCGGTGTGTGGAGGTGGAGCGATCTAGTTCTGTGTCTAAAATAGTATTAAAATATCCTCCCCACATTATTTGCTCGCCCCCACACACACCAATCTCTTGCAGTACATTTGTGTAAAAATCAGGGTCATCCATATTCGGACCATACGTATTTATCAAAATCAGTTCTTCCCCTGCAATGTTTCCCCAAACTATAACGTAGCGACCCAACGGGTCTATTTTATTCCTTTCAACTTGGAACCCAACTGATGGGTGAATCAGGGTCAGTGCCCCTCTTGCCTGCGAGGAGTATTCCGTACAGTATCTATGCTTACCCCACCCTTTCAAGAACTCGGTGTTAACCTTATGGAGCGCATGAGTTTCCTGTAGCATGACAATCTGAGGATGATGACGAGTGACATAAGCTCCCACTTTGTTCAATTTGGCTCGATTGTTCAGCCCCCGGACGTTACAAGTAAGAAGTTTCAATTTAAGCCCTCGGGCTGCTCTGACAGGGTTAGCCATGTCTGTATACCCAGTTTGCATTTCATGCCTTGCTGTTATTTAGGAGAATACCATCAGGGTTGGTGAGATAATCTCAGCAAGAGCAGCAAAGGCAGCAAAAGTCAATTTGCAATAGCCACAAGTACAATGAAGATCAGCTCTGGGGTGTGGCTTTTTATGGGGGTGGAGGGGTGTGCTTCGCGAACAGATTGAACACCCAAAAAGGTTCAAAAAGTTCCAAAAAGTATGTGGAAAGCCAGGGTCATTGTCTGGGACATGTGCAATGGTGAATTTCTACTGTAAAATAATTTGGATTGTCTGAAAAAGTTATTTTAAAATGTTGGGGAACCGGACAGTGTCCACAAATTAGGACACACGCTCAGCGTGGGTGCGGTCACATGATGACATCGGGACCACGTTCGCGAAGGGAACGGGTGTCCGGAGGACACCAAATACATGGGAACGGTTGTGCGCATGCGTGCGTGTGTTCTACGGACAGTGTTTGGGTCCTCAAACAAATTAAATGTGCAACACAAGTGAGACGGACAGTTACGGACAGGTGCGATGTTCACAGGACTTACGGTGTGGTGCGCATGTGCGTAGCTGTTCTGCAGACTGTACGGACAGGTATAGTGTCCTTAGGACACCTCCATTTTGTTTGACTACAGACATCCCGGACACCGCGCGTGTTCTTAGGACAGTTTCAACTTGGCTACGGATGGTACGGACAGTTATAGTGTCCTTAGGATTCCTCCATTTTGTTCAGTTACTGACATCCCGGACACCGGGTGTGTTCTAAGAACAGTTCCATCTTGGTTGTGAATGTTACGGACAGGTATAGTGTCCATAGAACACCCCCATTTTGTTCATTTACGGACATCCCGAACACCGGGTGTGTTTTAAGAACAGTTCCATCTTGGTTGCGAACCATTACGGACAGGTATAGTGTCCTTAGGACACCCCCATTTTGTTTATTTATGGATTCCCGGACACTGAGCGTGTTCTAAGAACAGTTCCATCTTGGTTGCGAATGGTACGGACAGGTATAGTGTCCTTAGGATACCCCCACTTTGCTAATTGCGGACCTTCCGTACAGGCGCGCTGTCTGCGGACATTTTAACTGCTTTTTAAAAAAAATAAGGCACAAAGAATTTCATTAAAAGAAACATGATATTTTTTTATTATATACATATACACAATTTATGAAAGAGAGGGGGAAGCAGAAACTGATACAAATACAGGGGAATTAGGGGTTTGGAGAGGATGGATGGTAGGGGATGAAGGGATGTAAGTCTCATCAAAACGTTTTCCTTGGTGTTGAGGGTTTGGGGATAGTTGACTAGGACATGGAGAGGGGGAACAGGTACATGTGGGACAACGGTATTTATTTTTTTCTTTTATGTGGTCCTCCAGAAACTGTTTCAAAACATTGACATTTTCCTTGAGCATGTCCATTTTCTGTTCCATGTGTTGCAGAATCCTTTCCAATGTCTCTTTTGGTGTATTGTTTTCAATGTTAGTATGGTCTTTTAAATATATATATATATATATGTTAAGTACACATAAAGTAATGATTATTAATTTGCTTATATAAAGAAGTGTCTACCATTAGTATCACTGTCTTGAGACATTTCCTCACGTGGAAAATGTTCCTCAAACCATTCCAAAGTACTGCACATTTCTGTGTGAAAAACAAAAATATATACATTTTAGTGTACCTAATACAAAAAGTTTAGAAATATATAAGAAAAATGAAGTTTACTTACTAGTTTTGGTAAGTTGTATTCATACTATTGTGTAGGTCTACTGTTGCTTCTAGCTTTGCAATTTCTGTGAGGTAATTATGTTGGAGGCATATCTTTTTTGTTTTGATATATTTCATTTTACTACATTTGGTATTTAAATGGATGGTTGATGTGTTAGATATATAGGTTCCACTTCTTATTTATTATTACATATAATGTGTTTATGTGCTGCTTTTTGAACTTGTGCAGTGTTTATATGGCATGATAGAACAATACAAGATACCCCCTGAGATTTTGGGTAGTGTTGATGTTGTCCGCATCCGTTCACGGACATACGCACAGTCCGCGGACATAAAAATCATTAGCAGGGGGTTCAGTATGTTCTATGTTACATGTATATAAAGTAAGGGATCCTAGTAAACATATATCAAATTCACACTATGAAAATGTATATTCAGTAAAAAAAAAAACTTTGATAAAGGGAGGTTATGGTTAAGTTGTGCTGCTAAAAACCTATGAAATTCAGTAAAAAAACTTTGTTAAAGGGACGTTATGGTTAAGTTGCGCGCCTAAAAACCTATGAAATTCCAAGAAAAAAACTTTGTTACAGAGACGTTATGGTTCCAAGCAAAACTGAAAAACCCCTGAAATTCAACAGTTATGGTAAGCTAAGCAACTCGCGCCACCACTGATGACATCACATGTGCATTTACTTTTCATGAAAAGTCTGTACAAGGGATTCTTATTCTACTGTTGACAAAAAAGTGTCAAGGATCATTGGAAAAAAATATCATGAGCTAATTAGTGCATTAAGCAATGGATTGATATAAATAGCAGTCTATTATGAAGTTCTATCCAGTATACTAAGCTATTCATGCAGAAACATAGGCATTGTGTGCAGCATACATGATGAAGGTGCAATATTCATAATCTTGACATGTTGAATAATGAAATGATAACTGCTTTCTTATTAGAGTTTTGCGTACTGTGAAACATGTAATAAGTAGCTAATAAAACCCACTTCCTACATAATTGCATTATTACAGACAAAACACAAAGAGACAACAACACATACAAATATGGGTATATACAGGGAAAGTGAAGTTAGCAAAAAGTAGTAGCAGAAACAGTTCATAACCTAACTGATTATCTTTATGCAGAGAAATGATTGCTCTGTTTCAAAGCTGCTATTTACTCTATGTATATGTATCACATGATGTGACTGGACCCTAAGGAAAGTAGTAGTGTGTGTACAATGTATACAAATACGAGCATATACAGTGAAAGTACAGTAATAAAAAAACAACAGAACTATCAGAAAGTGCTGATAACCCTACTGATTATCTTCATGCACAGAAAGGATTGCTGTCTTTCAAGCTTGTGTCTTCCTCTATGTATATGTTTCATATGATGTAACCGGACCCTAAGGGAATTACTGTAAGAACATACTTGAAGGATAAGTCTACAAATATAGTACCTTTTCAATGTTTAGTTCCTGACTGTTACTGAAGAAAACCATGTGGCTTAGATATGTCAGAAAAGGAAACAAGGGGGAGCCAGACATGTGATGTCATCAGTGATGTCATCAATGACATTTGTGATGTCATCTTTGATGTCCTGGGTGCTAGTCTTAGCAGTCCACGGTGGTGGCGCAAGTTATGGTTGCTTAGTTTACCATAACTGGCGAATTTCAGGGGGTTTTCGGTTTTACTTGGAACCATAACGTCTCTGTAACAACGTTTTTTTTACTAAATATATATATATATATATATATATATATATATATATATATATATATATATATATATATATTACATGGCCCCGGTAGCGGCCATGTAGTTATGGTTAAGTTGGTGTTTCCATATGAAGAGCACTTTTTGGGCGGCTTATAACTTCGCTCCCCCTGGACGAATCCTCACCAAACTTTGCAAAAAAAGTATATGGCCCACTCTGAATTTTTTTTGCAAAGTTTGGTGAGGATTCGTCCGGGGGGGGAAGTTATAGGGGGGGGTCCCAAAACTTTTTTTTTCCCATAGACTGAATGGGAAAAAACTTTGCGCACGGCTACAGCCCAAACCACTGGACGGATTTACACCAAATTTGCGGCAGGACCGGCGGCCTGGTCCCGAAAGCATGCTTTTGCAAATTTGGTGTAAATCCGTCCAGTAGTTTTTTAAAAAATGACCAAAATGTAAGGCACAAATATTTGTGATATCTGTGTTCGCTTCGCGGACGGACTTTCCTGTACGCTCCGCGGACAGCACCCCAATTGGCCCAGCGGCTTGCGTCATGTCCGCAGACATGCGACGTGTTCGCTGATTGGGCGGCGCAGAGCGTGAATGCGCGTCAGATTTTCTGTCGCGCCCGCCATCTTGCATTTGCGGACGTCCGCGGACAGCGCGGTGAAAGTTTGTTCAAAATGTGTATTTAGTAGAGTGTGTTGGTGTGTAGAAGTCTTTGGGGAGGATGGGGGAGTATGAGATAGGTTCAAAGTTGTATTTTATTTATGTGCTAGACGCTTTTGTTGTGTTCGATTTGTCTGCGGACAACACAGCTGTTCTGGAATGTTTGTAAATAAACAGAATGGATTCGGTGTCAACTTGAAAGTGTTCTAAGAACACTCGTGGGGTCTTGGAATGTTTGCAGGGGGTGTCCTGGAGACGTTGTCTGTATTGTTCGTTGGCAAGGTGAAAATGTTTTAAGAACAATCGCGGTGTCCACAAATGTTCGTACATAAAGAAAATGGGGGTGTCCTGAGGACGCTGTTTGTATTGTCCTCTGGCAAGTTGAATGTGTCCTAGGACCTTCCCCCTGTCCGCGGACATAACAATGGTTGCAATGTTTGCATCTATGGGTGTGATATGCTGGGGTGGTTGTGGCCAGGGTATAGAATGATGGGTGCATGGCCATTTGGCCATGCACCCAAGAGTGTATGCCCTGGCCACAACCACCGCAGCATATCACACCCATAGTGGCTTTTAACTTTGGGTCAAAAACTAACTTATAAGGAACAATGTCATAAGCTTGTATGGGTGTGATATGCTGCGATGGTTGTATTTATCTTGTTATACATACTATTTGGTTTAGTAAAGGGAGTCCATGTTTTTCTTGTTCATTTCTGTAATAAAGGAAAATAGCATGTTAGTATTAGTATTTTATAATGATTTATTACATTGTACAATCAACATTTTCTTCTTTTTATTGACCCTCATATTTAGTAGATTATAAACCAGAGTACTGTGCAATGTGCAAAGTTTCTGTTTTTGTTGCTAAAATCATTGGGTCTGTGGGAGAAAAAAAATCCATGTTGGATTAAAAAAAAAACTTTTTCTGTTATGCTACAGTTTATTTATTTGTTTGTTTTCCGCATTTACTTGTTCTTTCTGCCTAATGCTTTATGCATTGGATTGTTCCAGTTTTTGTGAGCAGTAAGATATTAGGTATTTGTTTGGATATAGTAAAATTTTGACCCAGTTAGATACCAGTAGGCGTATTCTAACTGTTTATGTTTTGATATAATTTCGTGGTATTGATTTATCTGTTTGCATATTTGTAAATTTTGGGACAGTTAGATACTAATTGGCGTATTCTAACTGTCTATTTTTTGCTCTATTTGAGTGGTATTAATTTATCTGATTAGTTGTTGGTCAATCTTTAAGCAGTTTGATAGGTTTTGAAATATTGTGACAGTTTATTTTTTTTACTACAAGTGTACTTAAGGTTTAAGTACAGTTCAGTTATCAAATTTTGTTTTTAAGAACATTAAATATGCGTTTGTAAGATTAGCTGGTAATCTCTGCTTTAGAGTAACGGTACTATCATTACATTCAAACCATCCACATTTTTTTTTATATATGCAGTGTAGTGCCCTGAGTTGGTTGTGGCTCTTGCGTGGTAGATTATATGTTTTTGTTTTCCAGTACTAATAGTAAGTACATTAGAAATTCTTGTGGATCTTCCTGTGAGTTTATAGTGAATTTCACCATTCCAGCACAGTAGTCCAATTTTCGTCTTATTCCAAAAACACTATACGTGGTGTCAGGATTGTTTGCTGCATTTCTGTGAAGTACTAACATTTGCAAACACAATGGGTCTGTACTGTGGAAATAAATGTTGTCAACAATTGGTGGTAATTGAAATAGAATATTCATTGCTACATTTGCGTAGCAACTTACACCAACTATATTTGAGAATTTAAATGGTCCAGGTAGTTCTGTATCTAACTGCTTTTTTTGGAGTTTGTCTTCCTTCTTTAAAGAAGTACCTGGTTTACTTTCCCTAATTGATTCTTTTTTGCTTGTGGTACTTGCTGAAGTTTTAGTTTGCAGTGACATCCTGTTGCATTTCTGTTTGATTTAGTTTTCTTTTAGAAAATGTTCCTTTTTGTGGAACAGGATATGTTTGTAGATGAGGGATGTATAGTGAACAAAGTCTTTTGTATTCTAAAATGCAAGGAATATCAGCGTTTACTTTACTTGCATCAAAGTTTATTAGAAATAGACTGTCAATTGTACGTAGGCGTGACAGTGCTACGTAGCTCATGCCTTCTTTAAAGACTGTGTTACCAATGTCTATCTATCATTGCTTTGTCTAGAGTAAGACCTTGTGATTTATGAATGGTGACTGTGTATGCAAGAGTTAGAGAAAATTGTTCTCTGCGTACATACATGTCTTTGAAGAGAAGGAATCGAGCAGTTGAGCGTCCTATTCTTTTTACTTCTGAAAGTTTGTCAAAGAGAATATTGACAAACTGAATTTAATTGTCACGTGGGTATGTTTGAAAGCCAACAACTGTACCCAGTGCTCCATTAACTAGTCCTTGGTCCACGTCAAGGTTACGTTTAAGCATTACTCTGCAATTTAAGGATACTTTTAATATCTTTTCCAAGCCTTGTGTTTGAGATTGATTTTTCTAAACTATTTAGTCTTGCTGTGGCTTGGTCACACATGGGTAGTGTCATTCCATGTACATCTAGTTTGTCTGTGGCACTAATTTCCATAATTGGTTGCATTTCTTTGCTTAACATTATTTCATTGAATTTGAAACAGCTTGCAAGAGTTGGCATTAAGGCCATACAATTGACATTTTTGTGGGCTAATTGTTCCATAACATCTGTAGCACATGCATTATCACCATAAAGTGCATGAATGTGCCGGGTTTTCAATAGTGCTTCTGCGTCTCTAGAAAGTATACCAACTCTGATACTTTTTAAGATGTTGGCATAAGTGAGATCTGCAGATTGGCACATTTTTTCTGTTAATTCTCTGTATTGGAAATGTTGCCAAAGGTTGACATTTCCAATGCTGCCAACAGTTTTACGGCAGCGTTTGTGTCCTAATATTTTAAAAATAGGCTCACCTTTTACAGGTTTCAATTGCAGAAGATCTCCGAAAACAATGATGTGTTTTCCTGCAAATAGCTCTTCATAGTTTGTTTGAGTACTTCTTGTAATCTGAGGTGAATCAAAGCCAACATTAGGTTGGACACCATGCTCACTTCATCTATTAGTAGCATTCTCATTTGTTTCAATACTCTGTGTACTTCCATTGCAGCTTCTGCAGAAAGTTTGTAATAATCTAACTTGTTTTGGTGTTCTACTGGCAGGAGTAGTAATCGGTGTAAAGTGACACCACCTATGTTGTAGGCTGCTAAACCT
The DNA here is from genome assembly GCF_040938575.1 of Ambystoma mexicanum. NCBI lineage: Eukaryota > Metazoa > Chordata > Amphibia > Caudata > Ambystomatidae > Ambystoma > Ambystoma mexicanum. The sequence goes on from NC_090940.1 coordinate 262,263,469, forward strand.
GTGGGGGCAGTGACAACAGCTGACAGTTTGTTGTTTGTCAATTGTTGAAGGAACTTACTGATGATTTTGATTAGGAATGTTTTGCCAGAACCAGCTTCACCACTGACATGCAATAGTATAGGTTTGTAATTTTGGCAGGTGCATTCTTTGTTTTCATGTTGCACACCATGTGCAATTTCTTTTGTTATTTCTTGAAAAATGCTACGTTGCTCTTTGTTTAGTTTTGATTGAAGTGTAGTTAAGTCTTCTTTATCTTCATAGTGACACATGGTGTTTTCTACTTCTATCATAGCTAATTCTGCCTCATTTGTTATTAGTGGTTCTCCCAGTGGTTCTTGGCTTCCTGTGACAGAAGGTTGACTACTGTCAGGAGTGTCCTTATCTAGTTGGGCCTGGAGTTCTTCTTCGTGTTGCTGTTCATTGTGCAACATTGTTTTGTACTGTGCAAAGTTTACATCAGTTATACTGCTTTCATTGGCTTTGAAAGCGTCTTCATATGAGTCATAGGTATCTAGGATTTCTTCTTCTTTTCTCCATGGTTTGAAGAGTTGTAGCAGGGACATGTAATATATTTCTTTATGTTGAGGAGTCTTTAATGACAATTTGATATGATTAATTAAATGTGGTTTGGTGAGTTTTACTAAGCTGCCATCACAGTTTGTCACTTTGTATTTACAGTTTTGCTCATCAGGTTTTATATTATTTTTGTATGTGTAGTTTTGGGCTATGTGGTATAGACACATGGTTTCCAAAGTGGTACTCCTGTTTGGGTAGTATGTGTCCAATAAATTGTTTTTTAAAATGTCTTGGCTATTGGGATCATGTTTGGCTATTGTTTCTATATCTTCGTATGATTTTAGAACTCTTTTTCTAGATTTAGCTGGACCAAGACTTAGCCATACTATATTTGCAGATTTACCATACAATGCAGTACCAGTTAATCGATCAGCTGCTTCATAGGATCCACATTCTCTATGGGACGGCATTTTTATGCCCAAGCTGTATCATTTCTGAGACACTGTTTTATCCGATGACAGGTCATTCCAGAGGTCTTGGAGCTCTGTCTTTTCTGATTTGGTTAAGTATGCTGTGACATATCGTGCAACTGCAGTAGAATTGTCTGCAATGTACTGCACATCTATGTTTGCATTCCACAAGTGGGCAATGATTGCATTGTAATCATTGATATATTTTTCTTCTTCTTTTCTTTTTATGCAATATGTATTTTTAGGTGACTTACCTTTCACTTGACCTGTATTTGTAACTGGTCTAGGGAAACCAAATCGGCATTTGGTGTAGTATTTCCCTTTGTTTTTGTATTTGCGACGACAATATTTGCCACATTTGTGTCTTTGGAATTGTAAGATTTTTGCATGAAGATCACTATTTGTGGGTTCTGATGGAATGTCACAAGTGACATATTTTTCAATAAACTGTAAAACAGTGGCATCACTGTCTTGACCAAATTTAGGAGCATCTTTAAACCATAAAAGCATGTGGACATGTGGCGCTCCTCTGGCTTGGTATTCTTTGATCCAAAAGAAGTGTTGCACTTCTCCAAGGGGAGGAACAGTTTTATTACAAATAAAATGTAGCATAGCAATGAAGCGATGGTGAAAATATCTAGAAACATTAACAGGATCCTGAGAACAAAGTTCTCCAGGTGTTAGTATATCTATGTTTGTTTTGTTTTCGTTTGATATGCGTAGGAAAGCATGTAAATCTTCCCATGCATATTCTGCGCAATTTAATGTAACAAACCAAGTGGGTGGGCCAAGGTTTCTGATCATACAACGTTCATCTCCATGGCGTCGAAACCAGTAATCTTTAGTACCTCGCATATTTTCTAATAGATTTGTAAGATTTGTCTGTAAAACCTCATCTTTTTGTTGAACTTTTTGTAATAATTGTGTGGCTGTCATATTTTGAAAGTGTGATCCTGATTTTAATATGTGTGCAACTCCGTAACATAAAGTTGCTAGTTCACTTTCAAAGAGTAGGTGGAATATGTATTCCACATTTTGTCGAAACCTGGGATCTTCAGAATACATTCGTAATGAGCGATATTCTGATGCTGATATTTGAACAGGTCTATCATCGTATCTTCCTCCTTTACCAGTAGGAAAGAGTAGAGGAAAAGCATGTGTTTCTATACTTTTTTCCCATATGCTGATTGGTGATCCTTTTGTTTGACGCATTTGCTGCGTTTCCAGTGCATCTTCTATGGTGTCATTAGAGTGTAATGGGTGAATTGTATAATGGTCTAAAGTGTTTGCTATTGTAGCCGGATCTAGGAACTCAAATTGACCAATTTCTTGTGTCTCTTGAATTATTTCAGTTGTATATTTCAAGTTTTCTTTGATATTAATTTCTTTGTAATAATAATTATTCTCTTTGAGATATTGCAGGGCTTCTTTAACTTTATGTAAATCTACCAGTTGTTGCCAAATTCTTTTGTCTTTTGTAGGTACTCCATTTACCAAGATAATTAAAGATTGTTGCATTGGAAGTTGCACTCCTAGAGTGTGCACATTTTCTTTTAGATCTAATGGTAAATACACTACTTTTCCACAAATACCTTTCACTAATTCAGAGGGAGGTAATTTTGCAGTTTTTGGTTGAAGGTGTATTATTGCTTGAAATGGATGAACTGTTTGAATTATGATGCTCTCATATAAATTAAGTTGCTGAAGGAGTTTTGGTAGTGGATGTAATTCCAAGTTATTTGAGATAGCACGTGAAGGAGTTTGGTTGTTGTCAAGTTTGGTAGTTCAGTAACTGCAAAGTATTATGGGGTCAGTTATTTCTATTTGTTTTCTGCTATAAGGTAGAGAGCTAATTCAAACCATTTAAAATCTTCATTGTCTTCTATTTTGTATGAAAGGTCTATAGTTTTTGTGTTACTTTTATAACACGTTCTGCGGCAACATACATACACACACGTGGTTTGGTACTTCAGCTGAAGTGCATTGAAATTTTAGTATTTCTTTTTTGTATGTGTGTAGTGAAAGGTTGCCATGTGCAGATTTGTTACGAAGTTGGTTGACAGCTATTTCATCTTGTAAGTGGGTTTCATTTCCAAAATATTTTTTCTGTATATACTCGATTTGTTCTAGTAGGTCTTTTGGTCGACCATGTAGAAGAATGTTATTTAAATTGGCTAGTGCTAAAACAGGACTTTTTGCATAATACAGTTTATAAACTAGATTTCTTATACTTGCATGATGTGTTGAGATCCTTTTGATATCATGGAAGGTTGTTTTGCAAGTAGCTCCTGATATTCAGGCCAACGAATGTCCTTGCAGTCCTGTGTGCTTGCGTACTGGACAAGCATCCATACTTTGCAGTATTTTAATTTTGATTTTGTCTTTGCTTTTCACATATTGATTGAGGAATAGGCGTAAAGATTGGAACATTTTTTTTGGGAATGTTACACATTGACGTGCATGGCCATGTGTAAATTAGATGTTCTGATTCAGTCGAATGGAGGGGTAAATCTAAGTTTTCAGGGCATATTTTTGTAAGGAGTACTTCTTGTTCCATTATGGTATTGTTAACTTTTTCATAACCTCGACCACTGCTATGTATGGCAATTGTATTTGTTTGCTTTTGTTTGTATGCTTCTTCATTAAAGTATGGTTCTGTGCTTGTAGTGTGACTCCATTCACCTCCACAGATATTTAAGAAGTTATTTCTGTTCACATTTCGTTTATTGAGAAGTCTTTTTTGAAGTTTAGTTATTAGTTTTGTTAGTGGTTTAATTCTGTTTAACACAACAACAAATACGTTTCTTTTGAGAAGAATTGCACTGTTTATCAACGCTTCTAAGTTTACTTTCCTACGATAGGTTTGAAGTGTTGAACCTGGTTTCTCTCCTGTTTTTATCAGATTTTGAAGGACTTTGTGACGGAACATTTTGGCTAATATACTTTTCTTGGTATGCTTACTTTGTACTATATGAAGATTTATAGAAGACGTTTTATTTGTAGTGATAGTTGATTTTCTGTTAATAGTTTTTTGGGTCGTTTTACTTTATGATAGAGGAGGCAAAGGTTTTGCACTAGAAACTTCTTCTGTTTCACAACATGACTGTATTAGCTGTTGTGTTTCAACGTTTTTTACAAATTCTGCTATAGATGAGTGTTTATGTTGGAGACTTTTCTTTTCATTTGCTCTACTTCTGTGTCCCTTTCTACGGAGTTGCTTTTTGGTGGGCATTCTGTAGCGTCTGTTGAAAAAAATAGAGAAGGTATGGGTTGGGGTTTTCTGCAATGCATGTGTGTTGTGTGCATTATTGTTTGAGTAAGATGATAAAGATGTATGTAATGGTGTGTGATTGTGAATTGGGAAGTTGAACTACCAGGGATGGGTATTCTTCAATTAATGTGTTACTAAACTGGTGTTCAGATGACAGAAAAAAGTAAGCCTGTGGTGTGGAGAAGAATAAATAATATACGTAAAGCTATACAATTAAAACAGTTGTTTGTTCTACAATATCTACATTCTAGCGGCTGAGTTGGGTAATTTGTGTGCCGAAAAATAGGAATTTGAGGGCCATTCTGACAGGAGATCACTGTTTAAAACGGGGGGATTTTTGGTCAGAATGGTGCAGAATCTCTATTATTAGGCACAGAAATACCATGAATGCACCGTACAGTGCGTGTGAGTTATAAATTAAATATTATGGTAACAATCTACTTACTTTTTTTTCAAAAATGAGTAGTTTGCTTCTTAAATCAAAATCGGCTGCTTCTATTCAGGAGAATGGGCTTCACTGCAATTGTAAAAGAAAGAAATTAGTAATTTGGTTGCTATATAGCACTGTTTTCATTTTAGACATAGATTTTTTTAAATTGAAATGCTCAGCGCCTTCCTGAAAACCATTAAAACTATATTATGACTAAGAGTAGGAAAGAAAATATCTTTACTATGGTTTGTGGAATTCATAATCTACCAACGTATACCACTATTCTTGTAACTAAGCTTTTCCACGTAATAGTGAGTCATTGTCATAGCCTGCTTTTGCACGTAACAGTGAGTGAAAGTCATTGTCTGCTTGTCCTATATAAATGTATGTAAGTACTTATATAAACGAAAAAAATTAAAACCAATTATGTGTTTGTACAAATATTATTGTTTGAGATTTGATCATAGAGTGTGTATGTTATTTTGTGTGATTATATGTCGTGTATATATTTTATTTCGAAAATGTTAGTTTAATAGTAGTTGCATGTGTGTGTGTGTATGAAGAAATTAAACGATATAAAGGTTTGTAAGTGACAGGTCATTTTAGGACAATGAAACAATGATTGTCCATTCATTTTTCAGATTATAGAAGGTACAAGTCGGTTAGAAAATGTGTTCATGTACTGTGTAGAAAATATGCATACCTGTACTTTCTGTTCATGTATATGGATATGGACCAAGCTGCAAGTAGAAATATTGGAGATTTGTATAGTATTTCTCGTAGATCGTGGTTGTCAATGGTATGAGACTTGTACTCCGAGAGATACACCGTACATTTGTAGTGCTGCTCTATGATGATGCAGTTACATGTAGAGTTATTGGATTTGATTGGTGGATGGTCATGTGATTGCTTAGCTACATCCAATGAGGGAATGGCACAGAGAGTGAAATCGAAATGGTAGAAGTGCTGTACATGTTACGATACGTTCGCGGACATGGCGGTAGTTCTAGGACACCGCGGATTACATCCGGGGAATTTGGGGAGGGGAGGTATGGAAATGAGATTGGATGAAGCAAGGGATTGGTCAGTAAAGTCTAGTGAGTGTGTTGTGCTAGGAGAGGTTTTCTCAGATATTGTTTTTGCAGAGAGAAGAACAGATAGCTATGGCTGAGTGTTTCAAAACACAGATTGTATGGATTTTGGGAGACTCGTGGATTCATTGGTGCATGCAGAAAGCTGTGGAGTATCTATAGATCTTGGATTCCCACATGTGGAAGTGCAGTGGCATGGAGTGCATGGAATGAAGTGGTTGGACTTGTTACCTCTCTGTGCAACTTTGAAGATAGAGGAACATCCAGACATAATTGTAATTCATTGTGGAGGGAACAGTTTAGGACATGTGTCTGGAATTTCTTTGCAATTTGCAATGAAAGAAGGACTTCAGAAGATAATGGACATGTTTCCAAACTCTAAAATAATTTTTTCACGGATTGCGCAGAGACAAGTGTGGCTTCGTTCTTTCTCATGTGGTCCACAAATGGAGAAAGCAAGGCGTAATGTTAATAAGGCTGTTTGTGCCTTCCTAAGAGATTTTGGCATGTACTCTTTTAACAATGAAAATATTTTGTTTCGTAGTACATACATTTTTCGCAAAGATGGAGTCCATCTTACTTATGCTGGCAATCAGATTTTTCTGAGAAATGTGCAAAATGCATTGCGACCTTTTTTAGAAATACAGCATTCGTTTTGAAGTACGTCTTACGTAGTTAAAATGTTTTACATTCAAACACCTCCCAAAGGCTCTTTTCAGAGCCACCACTTCCTGTTAGAGAAAAATGAATTGGTTTCAATAGGGTAGCAATGCAATTGTTTTTCTGTTCGCGGACCGTCCGCTGACTTTCAAGAAATGGAAATGGCTATGCTTTATGTATCTTCACTTCTATTTTTTAACTGTGAAAGGCGGCTCTGAAAAGAGCCTTATATTTTTGGGGGATTTTTGTTATTTTGTATTTTTTTTTGTTCTTTTTTATACACGACACACTAGGAGAGGAGGGAAAGGAGGGTAAAGGGAGGGGGACACCAACCACAGGGATAAGAAAGGGCGAGCTGAGAGAGGAAGATGTAGAGTGGGTTTTATTTGGGTAGTGAGCAGGTCTTCTGGTGCTTTGAGACGATCGTCTCAAAAGCACTCCGAAGTCGTTCCCCCCTACAAAGTACTGTGTCACAGTACACACATACAACTGTGACCCTCAAAAGGTAAGGGTCATCGGAATTCTGTATGGCCTGTGAGGCAGCTTGAGGGAGACGCTGTCCCACAGAGGTGTTCCTTATGGTGACAGGATAAGGAACGGAGGATGAAGTAGAGGCAATCAACCTACTACGCTTCTCGCAAGGTACAACCTTGCGAATGGCCCCAGTGTGGAATGAGCGCAGGTGTCGCTTCATGGTAGTGGTCCCAAAGCTATACGAACCATGCTTCCCGCGACTGAGTACCATTTTGCACTCATTACAGGTGACACGGTTTGCATGAGACTTAGGACTGTTTCCATGAACGGTAAACAATCGCCACACCCAAGATTCACGCCGAGGGCGGGTAGGAGGGATTTCCTCTATCTCATTCTCGTCATCCTCTTCTTCCTCCTCTGTATTCTCACTCCTGTTCCCCTCTTCAGGCCCTTGGGCAAATGGTGGTGGTGGAGGGGGTGGGGGTGGTGCTGAGGCAGATGTAGCACCATGTGGTAATAGTCGAGCCATGGATGTCATAGGCTTGGAGATGGAAATCTCAAAATCTGCAAAGTATGCAGCAAAATGCAGTGTGCTCTGTGGAATAGTCAGAAACACAATGAGAATGCACTCTAGGGCGTGGTCTTATATAGGGGTGCTTGTGCGCGGGTGGCAGACATGCGCGCCATCTGCAAGACAGATCGAATATCAAAAAAGGTTCAAAAAGTCACAAATACTATGTGGAAAGTTAGGATTAGTATGTGGGATTTGTGGTATGGTGATTTTTTAATGAGAAATATTGTGGATTACTTGGAAATGTACTTTTAAACTGGTCGGGGACACGACAGTGTCCGCATTTAGAGCACGAGATGAGCATGGGCGCGGCCACATGATTGTTTTGTGAGAATGTTCGCTAAGGTAGCGGTCGTCCGCAGGACACCCAATGTACGGACATTGTTTTGCGCATGCGTGTTGATGTTTTGGGGACAGTGTTCGGGTCCTGAACTAATTAAAAGTTTGTCGCATGTAAAACAAACAGTTACGGACAGCCGTTTGTTCTTAGCCCAGTTTAATTTATTTAATAACAATACGGACAAACATAGCGTTTCAAGCAAACCTTCATTTTCGTTTATTTACGAACAATTCAGGACACCACGAGTGTTCTTAGAACAGTTTCTGCTTGCTATCGAAAACTACGAATAGGCATAGTGTTCTTAAGGACACCTCCATTTTCGTTTATTTACGAACATTTCAGGACACTACGAGTGTTCTTAGAACATTTTCAACTTGCATGAGAACATTACGGACAGATGTAGTGTCCTCAGGACAGTCACATTTTTGTTTCTTTACGAACATTTCCGAACAACCGCGGTGTCCGTGGACACCTAAATTGGTTTTATCACAAGGAACTGAAAGTAATTACAACACAATATAAGAAAAGTAACTTTATTTCATATATATATATATACAATTATGACTGGGAAGGTGGGGCAGAAACGGAAACAAAAACAGGAGAATTAGGGATATCTAGATAACTGGGATCAGGTGAAGAAGGGAAGGAAAGCTCATCGAAACGCTTTGGTCCATAGACAGGGTTTGGGGTTAACTGCGTGGGATAGGGTGTGGGGGGACAAATGCAGGTTGGACAATGGTGTGCTGTTGGGGGTTTCACATAATTTTCCACAAAGTTTTTCGAATCCATAAAATTTTGCATAAGGTCATCCATTTTTTGATTAATCTGCTGTAGAGTGATATCCTCTGATTGTTGTTGTGAGATGCTTGGAATTTTTGTATGGTCTGTAATAAAAAAAATGTATATGTTAAATGTATACAGAATAATATTTATTAATTGGTTTATATAGTAAAGTGTGTACCATTAGGTGGACTATTTTCTAACATTTCCTCTCGTGGGAAATGCTCCTCTAGCCAGTCAAGAGTACTACACATTTCTGTGAGAAAACAAAAAAGTAATATGTTTTTTTTTCTAATATAGAAAGTTTATAAATATATGAGTAAAAAGAAGTGCACTTACTATGTCTGGTGAGATATGTAATCAGTAGTGTATACTTCTGGTCTTGCTGTTGGTTGTGGAGCATCTGTGAGGTAATTATGGTGGAAGCCACTTTATCTTCTTTTGGTATATTCCATTTTAAAACATATTGGCCCTCATTACGACCCTGGCGGAAATCGAAAAACGATGGCGGAAATGCAATACCGCCATCGAATAGCGCTCGGTGCGATTATGACCCGTCACCGTAAAGTACGATGCCATTAGCGACACCGTAGTGAACGCCAACGCTAACTGCACCAAGTACGCGCGCGCGCGCCATGCCAAACCGTAATTAGCACCATGGCGCAAGGGTACGCGAATTCCGACCCTAGCGGACATGTACTTAACGCCATCAAGCACGGCGGAAAGTACCATTCCGCCATGGTGAGAAGTACGGCATCGCGAATCAACCGTAAACGGCCCCACTGAGTGCCTGTACACCGCTCCCTGGCCACATAGTACAACTCCCCGTAGGTGCAACGAAGTCACAATGCAACCAGTGAAATGTACAAGTCACCCATGCATGCCAACGAACAAAAGAATCACAAGAGGGGCCAATGGGAGCTGCAGGGCACAGATGGCACGAATACAGAAGCTATACCAATGGACATGACCTCAGTCTCCCACCAAGAAACGCACGCAAACACAGGCACCTGTGACCAGCAATATTCCGATAATCACATCATTCCACCAATCCACCTGGCTGACCGGCATCTGTTACACAAAACCTAATCCCCCGCCCCTGAGCATGACATCATTCAAACAGTCATATTGGCAGCCCTCACCCCTGACCTCACTGGGCTTCGTAGGCAAACGCGCCCAGCACAGTACCACGCAACTATACTCCGAAGCTGGAACCCAATGCAGATCTCCTCACAATACATCGCTCCCCAAATAGGAATATGCCACATCACTTGCAAAGAAGAACGCTACATGGCCCATATCAGAATAGAAATTTAATGCACAACAAATTCACCAAGCCCATACAGCCATTAGGCCATGAACTCCAAAACACATTACACCATTGTGGGCTGCATCCGCAATAAATGACCAGCTACTTCTTGTGTGACGCCCTGTTCCTTCATGGTACACAGGGGCTACATTCTCGTACGAAAAGGCAACATGGAAGCGCCTAGAACCGCAGGGCCGTCCCAATAGGGAGGCACTAGTCCAGCTGAAAGGCCGAAATGTTGCTCCGAGCCACTAGTACTGCGTAAGGGCATGTGGCCCATTGGCGATCGTCCCATAAGATCGTAATGCTGCTCCACTGATTAACACGAAGCAGCAGGTGTCAGGAGTAAAACCCATCTGCAGGAGTGGCATACAGATGGCAGTGGCAAAAGGGGAGGAGATACCTGTCAACCAAAAGAAAAGAAAAAGAATAGAATGGCCATCAGAACTACATTCGAACAACTCACTTCAATGATCACACTAGATCCACAGCCATATGCATGCTAGCCCACTCCAAAGGATCATCACCACCCCAAAACCACTTGCGACTCATAACTATCCATATCGAGGTGAAACCACCATCACAAACGAGTGTACCTGTGCATGCGTCTGTGAAAACAGAATCCATCAGATGGGATTGGTAACGTGCATGGACACAAGTGTCTGAAGGCGCGTCGAGACAGGGAGGGCTCAACAAGGCCAGATAGACGATGGTCCCACTATGGCAGCCCTGCATCACATAGCGCAGGGGAGGTGGACAGATTCCAAGAAGCCCTGTACATGGCAAACACCGTATCAAATCATCTGTCCATGCATCCATTCATCATTCCCTCATCCCGTAATGATAACGCCTGTTTCCATACTCACATAACATGTGAGAATTCCATTGAGTCTGTGCGTTATGCAGCCTGCAAAATCCACTGTGCCCCAGCCCGTAATTCCAGTGTTGTGAAGTAACATGTATTTGGGAACGTCCGGCCTCATCATCCACTTCGCTATTGCGCATCCCAAACTATTCATATCAATCATTGCATCCTCGCCATGGCCCCTGTCCCAAGGACACTGAACAATAGAACGTTATATTTGCAGTCAGACCTGTGGGCATCTCCTCGCCGCTAGCTGAAGACCGAAAGCGCCGCCCTTCGAATTCCTCATTTGCAACATCACGTCGAAAAGGCATCTGTGGCCGCTTGAAATCACAAATTAATCCATCTAGTGCGGCTGTGTGTGAAAATGGCAACTGCCTTCACTCACAAATGGGAGGCCCCGCCCGTCGGTGAACCTCGGTACAGTGATGCATGAGGGTCGACCGTTACTCGAGTACTACGTTCCACTGACCCTTCACAAGTCTGTTCGCGACTGCAAAGAATGCATGTGAAACAATGGGACCATAGCCGAATGAACATATCAACCAATGTTACACGGCCATCGGGTACTAATACATGATTGTAATAGCAAGATGCCATTCCTCGAATTGCAGCGTTGTGTGCGGGACGTGCTCGCCCAAAGGGGAGAGCAGCTTGCACAGGTGGAATGAATCACCACAGGTGGAGGCCATACAGCCTGAAAACACATAAATTGCACACCCAGTCTCCTCCCACAACCACACCCACTCCGAAATGCTACCGGCAGGACTCGCGATGTTGGCCCTGGGGGACCTGATAGCACTGCAAGTACTCCAACTCCAAGAAGAAGACGAACACCAACTACAACCGGCCGCACGGAGGAGACGCAGGAGGAGGAGGAGGGCAAGGCAGGGCCAGCAAGGGCTGCCAGCACAGCCACTACCACCACGCAGGCAGCCCGCAATCCCACGCCTCCGAGCACATCCGTTCAACCTCACTGATGAGCAGATCCACACCCTCTACCGTTTGGACCGGGACACCATAGCCGCCATTGTGGACATGACACAGGCTGACCTTGTCAGCATGATAGATAGCCCAACCGCCATCCCACCCCTACTGAAGGTGGTGTCTGTACTACACTTCCTGGCCACAGGCACCTACCAGCACACAGTCGGACAGTTGCATGGCATTTCTCAGCCACTGTTCTCACGGACACTATTGCAAGTGCTCGATGCCCTCCTGCAGCACGCAGACGACTACATCTCTCTACCACGCTCGGAGCAGGAAATAACCAACACAAAAGTGGGATTCCATGCACTTGGCGGCATACCGGGTTGCATTGGTGCCATCGACTGCACCCATGTGGAATTGGTCGTCCCACATGCCATGGAGGCCCAGTACCGCAACCGAAAACAATTTCATTCACTGAATGTACAAATGGTGTGTGACTCCAACAGGATCATTACACATTGTTGTGCCCGATTCCCTGGATCAACCCATGATTCTATGGTCTTGAGGAACTCTACAATACCACGCTACATGGAGCGACACGCAAGGAACAGATCCTGGCTACTCGGTGAGTCTCATTTCATGCATGATGATGTGGGGTATGTGATGCGGCAATGACCTGGCAGGAAGGGGGGGGGGTGCGTACGTAGCAATGGCATTCCACATAATTCGTTTATCGTCCACATACAGGTGATGCCGGATATCCACTGAAGAGATGGCTCCTCACACCAGTCCGGAACCCACGGGACCAGCATGAGGAGGACTACAACCATGCCCACTCGCGTACCCGTGTAGTCATTGAACAGGCATTCGGCCTACTGAAGACCCGTTTCCGGTGCCTCAGCAGGTCTGGCGGGGCACTCCTGTACCGCCATGAGAAGGTTGCAAAGATGGTGATGGCATGTGTCATGCTCCACAACATGTGCGTACGTAGAAATGTGCCCATGCCCCCTGACGCAGAACTGCAAGCACCTGAAGATGGTCATGATGAGGGTGGGGATGTGGCAGCACCTCAAGGAGTCTGCGAGGCACAGGAGGGCCGTGAAATTCGTCAGCATCTCATAGATGCATGCTTCTAGCACTCACGCCTGGTGGCTGATACATGGACACGGGACTCGTGGCACTGTGTGTGTCTGGTACATGCACAATATGGACTGTACGCCTATGATGGCCTAGTACACAAAGATCATTGTCCACACATCTCATTGTTTGATCGTGCATTGTTTATGGCATATGTGATATCATGTTGAACACCCTATCGACCCGCCACCCAAGTGAGCCCAACACACCCCCTCCACCCTCCTACCTCCCCCCCGAACACCAGTGTCCAAAGATGCTCATTGTCAGTGGGCAGTCGCTATTGCAAGCCCCCTCTGCGGGTATCAGGGGCACCCCTGCCTGTGGAGCGCAGGTTCCTCCCAGATCTACGTTGGGGGCTGCCCTGGACGGAACTTGCAACGGATGATGTCTCTGCCTGCTCACGTCCATGCATGTCCCTAAGGGTTTGTGAGAGCTCAGTGAGCACACGGCGCACTGCGGCAAGTTCGGCACATACGTCTTTGGACGTCGCATGCAGTTCCCCCCTGAGGCTCTCGGTGCTTCTCTCCATTTGGACTCTCGGTGCTACTCTCCATTTGGACTCTCAGGCTCTCGGTGCTACTCTCCATTTGGACTCTCAGGCTCTCGGTGCTACTCTCCATTTGTGCCCTAAGTGTCTCAGTTGATGTTTCTATGTCTGCCTTAGTGCCCCCACATCCATCGGCATGGTCCTTGAGGAGCGTGGCCAGTTGCTGCTGTTGCACGATTAACTGGTCGAGGGACTGTTGCCTCTGCTGGGCCATGGCCATTTGCGGTGGTGTCACAGAGGGGCTGTTCGCCTCATGTTGCCCTGCCACAGGGCTTGTGGGGGATGGCCAGTCGTCGTCTTGTGGGTGCCCCTGCGTGGTATCCTCATGGTGTACGGGATGGAACAGACAGGGGGATTGGGACAGGTCATGGATGGATCTGACTTCGACATCCCCGTCTTCTGTGTCGGAGCATGCTGCCATTAATGGGGTGTCACCTATGGTGCTGCTGCCACCAGAGGCAGTACCTTCTGTGGCATCCATTGGGGGGACCTGTGGTGGTGCTGTTGTGGGCATGCTGGCTGCTGGGGTGCCTGTTGATGTTCCCTCCTGTGTGCTGCCACTTGATATGTGCTGCTGCCGTGTCTTGATGCGTGCAGCTGAGGTGGCGGGTCTTTGGCCGTCGGTCTTGGCCCTCTTTGCAGGTGTGCTGGTAGGGGTGTCCTGGAGCTCGTCGTTTGGATCGGACCCTGTGGTGGAGTAAAGGAGGGCGAGCGTTATTAATGGGTCTGTGGGAATTGGAATGGCAATGTATCACATGCATTGGGGTGGTACCTGAGGGTGATTTGGGTCGGGGCCTTGGAGGTGCTTTCATTTGTGTGTGGAGTGAGGGTGCAGTTGTTTGACAGCCTGCAGTTAGGGTGTGCCTGCTGCACGTGTAGTGGGTGTTTTTGGGGTTTTTACTTATTTATGTATTTATTGTGAGTTTTAAAGTGCGCTATCAGGCCAATGTGTGTGGACGTTCTCCTGGCCATGTGTTGCTGTTGCGCTATGTGGACACATGTGTGTCACATGATTGGACATTGTGGATTTGGCATGGTTTTATTTGGGCCACCTACCTGATTCTCCGGATGTCTGCACTCCTTTCTCCATCCCTCCGACTCCCTCTATGCTCTCCATTCCAATGGTGGAGGCACAGATTTCTTCCCAGGGGGTCAACTTGATGGGTGATTCCGATCCTCCCCCGGTGGCTGTGGCAATGTTGCGGTTGGCAGAAAGTATGCTACGGACGCGTATCCGCAGGTCGTCCCACCGCTTCCTGCATTGCTGTGGGTTGCGGGGTGCGGTCCCCACCGCACTTACCCGCTGTGCCACCAGGGCCCATATGGCCTTCTTGTTCGCAAGTGCCGTCCTGGTCATTTGCGTGGAGAAGACGGCGGCGGCATTCTCCTGGAGGGTCTCTGTAAGCACGGTGAGTTCCTCACGGGAGAAGTGGACCTGCCGCTTGCGGTCGCACGCTTTCTTCGCTACTTTTCCCATTTTTCTTGGTTTCACTAGGGTGGATGACGGGTTGGGATGTGTCTCAGGGTGGTGTTTTTAGTGGTTGTGTGTATTTTGTGGTTTTATAGGTGTACGGGGTGTTGTTTCCCGTTCCGGGCCCATGTTTTTACTTCCGTTTCCGTATATTTACGGTCACCGTACTTTCCGGCAGGCGCTCACTGCGGTGTCCGCTATGATGGGTGGCGGTATTGCACCTAGGGCGCCGTACGGCGGCGGTGTGGGCCGTTTTGGGGTCATTTCCGCCATCGCGGACTTTGCACTTCCGCCATGGCGTGGTGCTCGTGCCCGATGGGTCGGAATGGGCCGCACTTTGCTCCATCGTGCAATGGCGGAAACGCTATTTACGCTGTGGCGGTCCGGTCAGTCACTTTCCGCCAGGGTCTTAATGAGGGCCATTGTATTTACATGAATGGTTAGTGTGTTACATATATGGGTAACATTTTTTAAGTATTACTACATATACTTTGTATGTGTGCTGCTTTGTGAATTTGTTAAATGTTCCTATGTTATGATATAACTATTACACATACCCGTACTGTTGTCCAAACATGTCTGCGGACCGTCAAATTCAGTAGAAAGGGTTCAGTATGTTTCATATTATATGTACATAAAGTCAAAGTTATTATTGTTAAGTTTGTTAAGTTGTGCTACTAAAAAACTATGAAATTCAGTAGAAAAAAAACTTTGTTAAAGGGACGTTATGGTTAAGTTGCGCTACTAAAAACCTATGAAATTCAGTAAAAAAACTTTGTTAAAGGGACGTTATGGTTAAGTTGCGCTTATGAATATTGCACCTCCATCATGTATTCTGCACACAATGCCTATGTTTCTACATGAGTACCTTAGTATACTGGATTGAAGTTAATAATAGAATGCTATTTATATCAATGCATAGCTTAATGCACTGATTAGTACTTGATATTTATTCCAATAATCTTTGACACTTTTTTTATTAACATTACACTAAGAATCCCTTGTACAGAATTTTCATGAAAGGTAAATGCACATGTGATGTCATCAGTGATGTCATCAATGACATTTGGGATGTCATCTTTGATGTCCCGGGTGTTAGTGTTAGCAGTGCACGGTGGCAGCGCGAGTTATGGTTGCTTATCTTACCATAACTGCCGAATTTCAGGGGTTTTTCGGTTTTACTTTGAACCATAACGTCCCTTTAACAACGTTTTTTCACTGAATTTCATAGGTTTTTAGTTGCGCAACTTAAACATAACATCCCTTTAACAAAGTTTTTTTACTGAATATATATATATATATATATATATATATATATACATATATATATATATATATATATCCTACACTAGAAATGAAGTATTTACATATTATTGAAATAGGGATTGTTTGTCCTGTTTGAAAATACACTTTAAAAAAATTATTTTAGGTATAAATTATAGACGTGACTGGAGTATGTATGACTATCATTTGTATTGCAGCCACATCATATATTTTGAGTATCTTTTAAAAAAACTGAAAAACTGTAGAGTGATGTATTTTTAGATGTAAAACGTTTTTTTTAAATGGTATAAATTCACTGTTTAATGTTTTGTCTCTATTTTATCTTTATATGGTGGCAAGAAAAAGGTTGATCAAAGTGATTGTAGAAATGCTATTAATGATTACTGCTAGAGAGTGTTTCTATTAATATAGTGCCGAAAAGCACTTCCAACATATTCTAGGACTAGGTTAAATTACTAATCTCACTCCGGTCCTGGAATATTGGGGGACAGTGCTGGATGGTGGTAAGGGAACCATTAGGAATAAATATTGTTTCATAAATAGCATATTTTTTATCAATATTTTCATTAGATGCTGACTTTCACAGCAGGTTGATGCCCTATTAAAGGCCCTGTCCCCATTCACACTCTAAATCTCGATCCCTGCTGGGAGATTTGAAGCATTCCAAACACTGTATCCATTTTAATCTGCTTGCTGCATCTTCCTTCGGGTTTTCAGTTTAAACTAACATGCATTACTTTCAAAGCACTTGCACATGCAGAGAACATGTATCAGGCTCATTAACCCTGGAGATGGAGAGAAATCATCGAAAATCCATATTTAGACTCTGTATGCATTGTTTTAACCATGCCAAATACTGTAATCAGGTTTTAACCTCGGCTCCCTAGTTGTGAATCTCTGTTGTGTAGCATTCTTCCTTCCACAGGCTTTTATTGTTTTGCTTTCCCTTCATTTGAGAACTGAGTTCAATAGTTTGGTTCTAATGGGTAGGTCTTTTCTCAATCGTTTGTTAATAATATTTCTATAAATTGCTTTATGCCTGCTTTTTATCCTTTTGTTTATGTTTTCCTTTGCTTTTTGGTCATCTATTCATCGATCTCATTCTTCAAATTGTCATTTTATTGTTAAATATTTCACGTTTCCCAATAAACCTTTGACTGTTAGGATGCCCTCTATACACTTGATAAATATAAACATTTTAAAATTGATTCTCATCTTCAGCTGGCCCTGGGTTTAGAGTACAGACATCACAATTAATACCTGAAAGAACAAAAAACAGTGCAACCAGGGAAAGGGGAACTGTGCTGCCAGACACAAAGACAGGCTGAACTAGAAACAAGTGGACAATCAAGGCTTCCTTTTAGAAGCAGGAGGAGTGGCGTGAAAGATTCAGTAAACATAAAAGAAATGGACAGGACAGAAACTGAATTTCGGATTCTCAGTGCCTGGTTCACTTTTATTCTTCCCAATCTCAGAATACTTTGACACCTCATCAAGATTATTATCCCAGTGGCGCATGAAGGCAGATGCTGAAAAATCTGATGAGAGAAGATAGGACAGTGACTGTAGAGGCATTCATTTGAAATTAGTACCCGGCGAGGGCGCAATCAGAATGCTCAAGGCCTATACCTATGGGCCCCAGGACATTATCTGAGTCGGTAATGCCCCCGCCGCTCGGGTCATATTGCTTAATTATGTGTGAGAAGAATGTTATTCAGCATTATCAGGCGAGCAGAATACTGAAGAGGTCACTGGTATAGCTCTGTGATGTCACAAGGTGTAGAGGACATGAAGGCTTTAGAGGGTGCACATGAAAGAACTCAACTACAGTGGAGGGAAAATGAGCATCACTGGGGCTGGATATATTAAGCAAGCTAGCCTTCTATTCTGTTTCAAACATAGCCTGATTAAATACAGTAGATTTGTCAGTGGTAGATCCTCTTCTAGTTTTTTTCTTTTCCCCCTTCAATCAGGGGGCACATGTTATCATCCATACTGAAGAAATGTCATCATGACATGTGATACATTCCCCATTGTGACAAATTCCTGGTATAAATGTCTGGTCACTACGGAGATGCAGCATTTGAGACCAGGACCTTGGTCAGGAAGGATCATCGCTGGGGCAAGTTTCATTGAGGTCACCAGGATCAATGCCCGGAAGAGGGTCAGGGGTGGGGGGCCAGGGGAAGAAGGTAAGTATATAAACAAACCGAACTAAATGGAACTGAAATGAATACCAAACTGAATACCAACCTGAAACCTGCTTTGACCATTACCCTGAAATCCTGCTCCCTACTGAAACCTCTCAATCCCCTAACCTAACTCTATTTTCATATTTTCTTTGTTATCCAACGTTTATTCTTCATTTTTCAGATTTCTACCATTTTTAAACTCTCCCATTCTGAATTTTGATTTTTACTTACCACCCATTCCTCTAATCGTATCCCAACACTACCCAATACTATCTGGCTCCTTAAATCTGTGATCCTTTCCCCCTCAACCGCACCCCCTCCTACTCACCCTTTTCCCTGCCCTCCCATTTCTCTCCTGATTCCACGCAACCCAGTCCTACTGAAATCTCTATCTTCCATCTTCTCTAGACCCTCATAACCTCCACCCTCCCTCACCCCTCTCTTTTTACCCTCCTCATTCTGCTGCTCTATCCCACTCACCCTTTGTACTACCCACCTAATCCATTGCACCGTATTCCCTTATATCCTTGTCTCCCCTTGCCTTCTCCGATCTTTACCCCTTGCCCCCTGCTTCCAATTAGCCTCTCACATTTCCCCACCCAATTCATATTGACCATTAATTATTTCCCTCTATCCCCATCTCTCTCTCCCTAACCCTCCTCTAACCACCCACTCATCCTCTCCCAACCAACTTGCACCCATCCTCCTCTCTTCCAACCCCACCCACCCACCCCCATCCATGCACCCCCACACACCCCCTCCTCTCCCCATCCTCCTCCACTCCCTACCGCCACCCACCCCCTCCTTTCCCTACAGCCAACCCACTGCCTCTCCGCTCGCTACCCCTTCCTTGCCCTACCCCTTCCTCTCTTTACCACCTCCTCAACGCACCCACCCACCCCCTCGCCCTACCCCGACTGACCAAACCCCATGCCTCTCCCTACCCCACACCTATTCACTCCCCTCCTCTGCCTACCCATGACCCACCCACCCCATTCATCCCCCTAACCACAGCCAACCCACTGCATCTCCTCTCCCTACCCCTTCCTCTCCTCTCCCTACCCCTCCCCTCCCTACCCCATCCTCTCCATACCCCCCTCACAGAACCAACCCACCGCCCTCGACCTACCCCTAACCACAGCCAACCCACTGCATCTCCTCTCCCTACCCCACACCTATCCACTCCCCTCCCCTCCCTGCCCATGATCCACCCACCCCATTCATCTCCCTAACCCCACCCAAGCACACCTCCCCTAACCCCACCCCCACCCAGCCATCCCTACTCCCTAATAACCACCCACCCACCCCTACTCTCCCTACCCCCACCTACACAACCCTCCTCTGCCTACCACCACCCACTTACCCTTCCTCTCCCTACCTCCAGCCACCCATCCCTCCTCTCCCTACCCCCAACCACCCTCACCGCGCCTCTTCCTACCCCCAAACCACCCTCCCCATTCCTCTCCCTACTCTACCCACCCACTCCTCTCCCTACACCCATCCACCCACCTCCTCCTCTCCCTACCCCTACCCACCCCCCCTCCTTTCCCTAACCCCACCCGCCCACTACCCTCCTCTCCCTACCCCAACCAACCCATCCCCTTTTTCTCCCTACCTACAACGCACCCTCCCCCTCCTCTCCCTACAACCACCCACTAACCCCCTCCTTCCCTAACCCCACCCACCCATCCCCCTCCTCTCCCCACCCCCTAACCCATCCACCCCCCTCCTCACCCTCCCCCCACATACCCATCCCCCTATCCCTACCCTCAATGACCAAGCCCCCATTCCATACCTCCCTCTCTCTACCCCCCACCTACCCCCCTCTTCACCCTAATCCCCATGACCCATCCTCTCTTCTCCCTACCCCCACACCAAAACATCCCCTACTCCCTACCCTCTTCTCTCCCTCCCACCCCCCACCTACCCTACACCCACTAACCCCTCTCCTCTCCTTAGCCCCCTCCCACCCATGCCCCCCTCATCTCCCTACCCCCACCCAAACCCCACCCCACTCCCTAACCCCCACCCATCTTCTCTCCCTATCCCCCTTCAACGCACCTCTTCCTCTCCCTACCCCCACCCATCACCCTACCCCTAACACCACCAACCAAACGCCCCACCTCTCCCTACCCCCACTCACCCCCTCCTCTCCCTATCCATGAACCACCCACACCCATTCCTATCCCTAACCCCAACCAGCCAACCTCTCCAACAACCAACCTCCTCTCCCCACCCACCCACACCTCCTCTCCCTACCCCATCCACCCACCCCTTCTCTCACTACAACCCCACCCACCCCTCCTCTCCCTACCCCCAACCGTCCTCCCCACTTACCCCATCTCTTCCCACCCCACCTGCCCCTCAACTTCCTACCCCCACCCCCACCTGCCCCTTATCTCCCTACCCCCACACACACCCCTCCTCTTCCTACCCCCACTTACTCCTTCAGCTCTCTTACCCCCACCTACCCCCTCCTCTCCTGACCCCCAGCCACCCACCCCTTCTCCCCCTACACCCTACCCACCCCACCCCACCTCTCCCTACCACCACTCCTCCTTACCCCCCACCCACACCCACTCATCCCCCTACCTACAACCACCCACCACCTCCTCTCCCTACCCAACCCACCCACCTCTTGCCCCTACCCCAATCTACCCAACCCCCTCCTCTCCCTACCCCCCACTGACCCCCTCTCTCTAACCCCCATCCACCACCCCCTTCCACTCCCTAACCCCCCACCCAGCCAACCCACTCTTCTCTCTATTCTAACCCCTCTCTCCCAACCCCCACCCAAACCCACTCCTCTCCCTACCCCTCCACCCACCACCCTCTTCCTACCCCATCCACCCACCCCTTCCTCTCCCTAACCCCCACCACACCACTCCTCTCCCTATCCCAACCATCTCTCTCAACCCCCACCCTAACCCCCTCCTCTCCATACCCCCTACTCACACCCCACCTCTCCCTACTCCCACCCACCCCATCCTCTTCCTACCCATCAACCCCCACTCCTCTCCCCACCCTTCTACTCTCCCCACAACCTCCTCTCCTCACCCCAATCCACCCCCTCTCCCCACCCACCCCCCTCCTCTCCCTACCCCCACACCCCAACCCCTGTGTCTCCCTACCCCCACCCAACTATCCCCACTCCCTGCACCCCCCAACCCCCCACTCATCTCACTACACCAACCCTCCTCCCTACCCACATACCTGCTCTTCTCCTAAGCGCCATCCACCCACCCCCTCCTCTCCCTACCCACCCATACTCTTCTCCCTACCCCCCCTCCTCTCCCCACTCATCCCCCTCCTCTCTCTACCCTCCTCTTCTACCCCTTCTTATTACTACGCCCATGACCCCCACCTCCCCTACTCTCACTACCCCCTCTCCATAGCCCCCCTCCCATGCCCCCTCTATTCCCCATCCCTCACCCACCTACCCAACTTCTATCCCTACCCCATCAACCCACCTCTTCCTCTCCCTACCCCCACCCACCCCATTCCTCTCAACTCACCCCTACTCTCCCCACCCTACCCACCCCTCCTATCCCTACCCACCCTTCCTATCCCCACTTACCCCATCTCTGACCACCACCCACCCACCACTCATCTCCCTATCCATGACCCACCCACCCCCATTTCTATCTCTAACCCCACCAGCCCTCCTCTCCCGACCCACCCCTCCTCTCCCTACACCCCATTCACCCACCCCTTCTCTCACTACCTCCAACCTGCCACCCCTCCTCTCCCTACCCCAACCATCTTCCCCATCCTCTCCCAACCCCCAACCCACCGACCCCATTCCTCCCCATACCCCAACTCACTCCCTTCTCTCCCTACCCCCAAGTACCTACCCCACTCTTCTCCTTACCCACCCACCCCAATCCTCTCCCTACCCCACCTCTCCCCAACCAACCCCTCCTCTCTCTACCCCCTCTTCCTAACTCACTCCTTTTCCTATACCCCTCTTCACCCTAGCATGCCATCTACCAACCCCCATCCTCTCACTACCTCGCCACCTACCACTCCTCTCCATACCCATCAACCCCACCTCCCCTACTCTCCCTACCCCCTCTCCCGAGCCCCTTCCCACACATGGACGCCCCCTCTTACTACCCCCAACCCAAACCACCACTCTATTTCCCATCCCCAACCCACCCAACATATCTCCCTACCCCCATCAACCAATCCCTTCCTCTCCTTACCCCTCACCCACCTCAGTCCTCTCCCTACCGCCCACCCAGCACCTCCTTTCCCCACCCACCCGCTCCCCCTCTTCTCCCCACCCACTCACCCCCTCCTCTCCCACCCCCACCTGCCACTCATCTCCCTACCACCACCCATACCCCTCCTCTGCCTACCCCCACCCCTTCAGCTCCTTTACCCCCTCCTCTCCTGTCCCCTAGCCACCCCACCCCTCCTCTCCTTAACCCCCACCCACACCCACTTATCCCCTACCCACAACCGCCCACTGACTCCTCTCCCTGTCCCACCCACCCCCTCTTCTCCCTACCCCAATCCACCCACCCCCACCCCCTCTCCCTACCCACCCACCAACCCCTCTCCTCTCCCTACCCCCACCCACCCCTCTCCCTTCCCTACACCTACCCCCAACCACCACCCACCCCCTCCTTTCCCAACCCCCACCCATCCCCATCCCTCTAAACCCACCAACCCACCCCTTCCTCTCCCTACCCCCACCCACTCCACTCCTCTCCCTACCCCTACCCACCACCTTCTCCCTATCACCATCCACCCACCTGCTTCCTCTCCCTAACACCCACCCACCTAAACACCCTCCTCTCCCTACCCCCACTCAAAGGCATCCACTGCCTATCCCCACCCACCCCCATCCTCTCCCTACCCATCAACCCCCCTCTTCTCCCCACCCTTCTACTCTCCCCACATCTTCCTCCCCACCCACCCACTCCTTACCCTACCCCACACCCCTAACCCCTTCCTCTACCTACCCCCACCCACCCCCACTCCCACTCAACCCCACACTCCTCTCACTAGCCCCAACCCATCCCCTGCACCCTAAACCCACCCACCCCTTCCTCTCCCTACCCCCACCCACCCCACTCCTCTCCCTACCCTCCACCATCTCCCTACCACCCATCGACCCGCCCCTTCAGCTCTCTATCAAGCGCCCACCCACCCACCCCACTCCTCTCCCTATTCGACCCTCCCCTCCTAACCCCCTCCCAAACCCCCTCCTCTCCCTACCCCCCACTCACACCCTTCCTCTCCCTACCCCCACCCACCTCCATCCTCTCCCAACCCATCAACCCCCACTCCTCTCCCTTTCACTTCCTAACCCCACCCTTCTACTCTCCCCACCCCCTTCTCTCTACTCTCCCTACCCCCTCCCCCCAAACCCTGCCTCTCCCTAACCCAGCCACCCACACTCCCTGCCCCCACCCAACCCCCCACTCTTCTCACTACCCCTGAACCCCCTCTCCCTACCCACCTACCCACTCCTCTGCCTAGCCCCACCCACCCACCCACTCCTCTCCTCAAACCCTACCCACCCACCCCCACTCCTCTCCATACACCTCCTCCTCTCCCCACTCACCCCCTCCTCTCTCTACTGCCCTCTTCCTACCTCCTCCTATTCCTACCCCCTTACCCTCACCTCCCCTACTATCCCTATACCCTCTCCATAACCCCCTCCCTCCCATGCCCCATCCTCTCCCTACCCCCACCTAAATACCCACTCTACTCCCCATCTCCCAAACACCAACCCACCCACACAACTTCTCTCCCTACCCCTATAAACCCACCCTTCCACTCCGTACCCCCCACCCACCCCAGTCCTCTCCCCACCCACCAACCCACTCACCCCCTCATATCCCCACTCCACCCACCCTTCTTATCCCCACTTACCCCTTCTTTTAACACCCATACCCACCCCTTGCCTCCCTACCCCCACCCTACCCCTCCTCTCTCTACCGCTCCCACCCTCCCCACCTTATCCCTATCCACCCACCCTTCCTCATCTCCCTACCCCCACTCACCCACCCTCCTCCTCTCCCTACTCCCACCCACCCAGCCCTCTCATTTCCCTCCCCCCACCCAACCCCATCCTCTCCCTACCCCCACTGACCCCCCTCCTCTCCCTACCCCACCCACCCCAACCTCTCCCTACTCCCCACCACCCTACTCTCCGTACCCTCCAAAACCCTACCCTACTGACCCAGCTCCTCTCCCTACCCCCACACACCCACCCCACACCTCTCCCTACCCACAACCATCCACCCCTTCTTCTCGCTAACCCCACCCACTCCCTCTTCTCCCTTCCCCCACCCACTTACCCGCATCCTCTCCCTACTCACCACCACTGTTCACTCCCTACCCCCCACCCAATCCCCCCTCTCCCTAACCCCACCAACCTCCCTCCTCTCTCTAAACCCACCCACTCCCCTCCTCTCCCTACCCACACCCACCATGTCCTCTCCCTACTCCCTACTAGCCTTCTCTCCCTACCCCCACCCACCCACCCCCCTTACCTACCCCCATCCCTCACCCACCCCCCTCTACCTACCGCCTAACTACCACTCTCTCCCTAAGCGTCACCCACCCCTTCTCTCCCTACCCCCACCAACCCTCCTCCTTCCTTTCCCCTCCCCCCACCCACCGCACTCCTCCATATACCTACTCCCCTCTTCACGCTACCCCATTCAATCCCTCCTCTCCCTACCCCCACCCAACCCATCCTCTCCCTACCCATTAACCTCCACTCCTCTCCCGACCCTCCTCCTCGACCCACCCCACCTCCTCTCGCCACCCCTTCCAAGCCCCTCTCTCCCTACCAAACCCCACTCCCCTCCCAACCTCCACCCCACCCCCACCTCCCTCTGCCCCACACCACCCACCTCTTCCTACCCTCCACCCATTCTCCTTACCCAACACTCACCCACCCCTTTCTTCTCCCTAGCCCACACCCACCCACCCCTCCTCTCCCTACCCCCCCAACCCTGCCTCGAACCTACACCCACCCCACCCCTCTCTGCCTATCACCACCCACCCTGCCCCCTCCCTAATAACCCACCATACCCGTACTCGTCTCCCTACAAACACCCACCCCACTCATCTCCCTACCCACAACCACCCACCCCCTCTTCTGCCTACCCCCCACCCAAACCCCTCATCTCCCTACCCCTACCCACCCCAGTCCGCTCCATACCGCCCACCCTCCCCATCCTCTCCCTACTCCCTATGCCCCATCCACCCCCTCCTGTACCTACCCCCCAACCACCACCCTCTCCCTACCCCCACACACTGACCCCCTCTGCTCCCTACTCCCCACCGAACCACCCCCTTCCTCTCCCTACTCTCCACCCACCCACCACACCCCTCTCCCTATCCCAACCGCCTGTCCCTACCCCTCACCCAACCCTCCTCCTCTCCCTAACCCACTAACTCCCCTCCTCTTCCTACCCCAACCCACCCCCTCCCCTCCCCACCAACTATCCCTCCCTGCCCAAACCCAACCCCACCTCTACCCCCACATCACCCCCAAAACACTTGTGTACGAGCGTGATACAAATAAAATATACCCATCAAACCCCACTCCTCTCCCCTCTTCTCCTCTTCCATCCCCTCCTCTCCCCACCCTATCCCACTCACTCCTCTCCCCACCACCCCCCCTGTCCTCCCAACCCCGTAACGCACACCTGCCTCTCTCTACCCCACACCACCCCCTTCTTCCTACCCCCCACCCACTCTCCCTACCCAACACTCACTCACCCACTTCCTCTCCCTAGCCCACACCCACCCACACCTTTCCTCTTCCTCTCTCTACCCCCCAACACCTGCCTCTCCCTACCCCCAACACCTGCCTCTCCCTACCCCCCAACACCTGCGTCTCCCTGCCCCCATCCACACATCCACCCCCTCTGCCTACCCCATACTCACCCACCACCCTCTCCAGACTCCCCACCCACCCCCTCCTCTCCCTACAACACCCACCAACCCCCACCACACCCAACCATCCACCAACTCACCCCTCTTCTCCCCAAATACTCGCACCTCACCTCTCCCCACCTACCCACCCCTCCTCTCCCCACCCCCTCCTCTCCTCACCCCACCTGACCCACCACTCCTCTCAACACTCCTCCTCTTCCTACCCTCCACCCACCAACCACACCCTCCTCTCCTTGCCCCCTACATACCCAACCCCTCCTCTCCCTACCCCCCACCCACCGCCTCCTCTTCCTACATCACCCACCCACCCCCACTCTTCTCCCTACCTTCCGTCCTCTCCCTTCCCCACACCTAACCCCCTCCTCTCCCTACATCACCCACCCCATTCCTCTCCCTACCCACCCACTCGCCCACCTCCCTACCCCGCACCCGCCCACTTCCTCTCCCTACACTCCACCCACCCACCATCCTCCTCTCCCTACCCCACCTCTCCCTAACCCCTCCTTTCCCTATGACCCCACCCATCACCTACCTCTCCCTACCCCTGTCCACCCCACCCCTTTGCTCTCCCTGCCCTCCCACACACTCCCCTGCTCTCCCTACCACCCTGCTCACCCACCCACCTCCTCTCTCTACCCCCATCCATACCCCCCTCCTCTCCCTACCCCACCGACTCCTCTCCCAACCAGTAACCCACCCAACCTCTCCACTCCCTTTCCACCACCCACCCACACCCCACCTCTCACTACCGCTCACTCAGTCCCCTCCTCCCTACCCCCCACCTACCCTCCTCCTCTTCCTTTGACACCCACCAACCCCCCTCCTCTTCCAACCACCCACCCAACCCTCCACCTCTACCCCACACCTTACCCCCTCCTCTCCCTACCCCCCACTCACTCCCCTCCACCCTACCCCTCACTCACCCCCATCCTCTCCCTGCAATACCCACCAACCCCCACCTCTCCCAACAACCCACCCATCCCCTCCACTCCCCACTACCTACCCACACTCCCACCTCTCCCCACCTACCCACCCCCTCCTCTACCTGCCCCCACTGACCCCCCTCCTCGAACCACCCCACCCCGACCCAGCCCTCCTCTCCACACCCCACCTCTCCCTTCCTCCAGCCCACTGCATCTCACTACCCCACACCACACTACCGCTCCTTTTCCCCTCCACCCACCCCCTCTCCCTACCCCACCACCCACTAGCCCCACTCCTCTGCCTACCCACCATCCACCCCTTCCTCTCCCTACACCCCACCCACCCAACCGACTGCTCTCCCTACCTGCCACCCCTCCTACCCCCATCGGACACCCCTCCTCCATCTACTCTGCCACCCACCCCCTCCTCTCCCCACTACCCACTTTCCCACCCCCTCCTTTCCCCACCTGCCCACAGCTTCCTCTCCCCACCTCCAACCACCCCCTCCTCTCCCCACTCCACCCTGACACAACCCTCTTCTCCACAGCCCTCCTCTCCCATCTGCCTGCCCACCCCCTTCCTCTCCCTACCCCCACCCAGCCCCACACCAACTCCTCCCCCTACCTGCCACCCACCCCCTGCTCTCCCTTCCCCCACCAACCTACACCCCACTAGCCACCCACACCCACACCAGATGCTGACAAACAAAAGAGTGATGATGTATCTTTGTAGAGCATGGCGGTGTAAGATAGCTTTGCACTAGAATCTGCCTGTCTCAATAAAATGGCATGGGGAATGCCCAAGGGTAACATTAACAAGGTTATACCCAGTTATAACATGAATCACATTGGAAAGGTGATGTAATGTGAACTCACAGGTTTTTTATTAGAAAATGGGAAATGTATAGTAAATACTCATGATGTGTTTTATTAGCTGATGTAAAGATATTACAGTAGTATTATTGTTTTTCTTTCTTTTTATATCAAAAGTTGATAATGACACCTCATCCCCTGGATGCAAAATGTTTCCTGATTCGCTTGATATGCGGTATTTGCTGTGTTGACAACAAACACTGATCACTTTTTGAATATTATTGTTTACATGTGTTTTGTACTTGGTCTGTGCTTGGTAAATTATGTTGATTTTCTATTTTGTGTATTTACTGTTGACTATTATTAATCATTGTAATGTTAATAGGTGATACATTGGCCCTGAAGAAGACCTATTTTCTGTACGGTCGAAACACGTGTTGGCAGCGCAGTATATTAATAACCAATTGAAATTAAATTTGAACGTGAATATTAAGGAGAGGATTGATCAATGGTCTATGCACAGTGGTTGAACCAATACCTTGTCTGTTGATCTACCACTTTTTAGGCTCATCAGGGACTCTGGATCTACATTGGCAAAACCCTGCAGCAATGATGTACTTGGGTTGAACATTTGAGCAATGTTTTGTGTGGTTGCGCATCGGAGTACCAGTCCCCCATCCCTCATTTTTTAGGGTGTTTTTTTTTTTATATCTTTGATGACATGTTATGCATTAGCACTTATATCTAGTCACAAGAGGAGAGGTAATGGAGAGCGCAAATTACGTAAATTGGAGTCCAAGTTAATAGTGACCTTTAACACTAAAAAGCCAAGCGGTCACAACACTGGGGAAGAGTTAGCTATCCATCTGCTAGATGATTAAACATACATATAGATCTGGTGTCACTCTATAACCAATTGCAATATAACATATGAGCACTTTACTTTGTGTATTTATGATATTAGAATTAAAATGGTTAGATACAATAGGAAGTACCTCTTCACTTTAGAACAATTTGTCACTTTTTGAGAGGTTATATAGGAATGGCATTGAGTAAAACTGGTTTTGCATAATGTTGATAGTTTCCTTGATAAAGTGAAGGTTTACCTAAATTGAACAGTAAGCACACAGTCACTTTATAGCACATTGTCACTTTAAGCTAGTTAACAGCATTGATAACATTCCCATCTGGGCTGAAGCCTAAAATATCCTGCAGTTCCAGAGGTTGATTCTTCAAAGCCGATATGCACAAGGCATGGCAAATTGTAAAGTACTGTTATTAATGTGTTGTTTTTAAACATTTGAGTGTGGATAATAATCATACGTTGCTATGCACGATTGCACTTTAATAACATATGGATAAGTTAGAAAACATTGCAACTAAGAATGGAATTGCCCAGTTGGGCTGAATTTTCTGAATATTAGATGCCCGTATGATTAGAAAATGCGAGCTGTAATATTCAAAACATACTTGCTGTCAATGTATAGGAATTAACATTGTCGCCTCTTTTACACTGGCTTCTATGCACATGTTAGTTTATTGACCCCATAAGCTCAGGAGTATACTGTGATGGTTTTGATAATAATGTATTAATCAGCGACTTGGCATTCAAACCTAAAGTTGTGGTATTATTATATACAATATAGACAACTAGTACGGGTGACGTGATTATATTGGGTCCTTCAATCTAACAAAGGTTATGACGCATATTATAAACAATAATTATACGGAGCAATAGAGATGACAAGGTCCAAGATGGCTGCCATTATTTGAACGAGTGATTAGAGCCTATGAAGGTTAGTCACATGACTTTGTAAGGTAACGCCTCCCAGAAAGTTAAGAAAGAGAGAAAGGTTCAAATAATGATGAATGTTACACTTCGCCTGAAGAAGTCCCTGCTAAGGGGTGGAACACGTGTCGTGAAGCGAAGAGTCTAACTGCATATGCAATTTGTAAGTCCATGCTGATTTTCAGGCCGATTCATGGAATTAATGTGCGCTGAAATTTTCGGCGCAAGCGTGCGAAAGCGAACGAATCGCAGCACAAGTGCGAAAATCGCAGCGAAACCCGCGCACAGCGATTCATGGAAGTCTGTGCGCGTGTAAATCCCTGGATGTGCGCTAAAATTCTGCGTGGCGCAAGCTGGCGCACCCGTCTCCAAACAGCATGCGCTAAGCGCACAGCGAAAGCGCGCATAGCGCAGCGCACACAACGAAAGTAGGCAGAACAGGGGGTGTAACACGCGGAATGGGGAACAACGCGTGATAATGTGGGCGTCAAGGAGGAAGTACAGGAGGCAAATGCGCGGAACGGCCACATGCGCGTCTACAACACGTATTCATGGAATCAAACGGGGCTAATGCGTGCGCCAAAAAAGACGCGCTAATCCGGAAACACGTACGCCAGCAGGAAGCAGGCGTACGTGGACCTGCGCAGCATAAAAGTGCGCGCAAACAACAAAAAAGCTCAGACGCCAAGATGAATATATCATTCCTAGCAGCAGGCGTCATGGGATACCGTAGGAGGAGGAGGAGGATAGTCAGGCCCAGAATTTTTACACCCAGAACCAGCCTTTTTGGGATGCCTGATGACCAGGTGTATGGGAGGTACAGGTTTCCACCTCACATAATACTCGACCTGGTGAGTGAGTGGGAGGATGACCTCACATCACCCACCCTGTGCTCCCAAGCACTCAGCCCCCTGGAGAAGGTCCTCAATGTACTGCACTTCTTGGCCACTGGATCATTTCAGCGGACAAGTGCTATAGTGGGGGGGGGGGTGTCACAGGCCACGCAGTCACGCTGCCTACACCAGGTGTTGGCCATCATGACTGGACGCCCATCAGTCCGCAGGCATTTATACCTGCCCAGAACACCTGCAGAAAGGCAGGCTGCCGTCCAGGATTTCTACAGGGTGGCACAATTCCCCAAATTGCTAGGTGCCATTGATTGCACCCATGTGGCTCTATGTCCCCCCAGGGCATCTGGGCACATCTATAGAAACCGCAAGCACTGGCATTCCATCAACGTGCAGGTAGTATGTGATGCCATGGGAATCATCACCTCAGTATATGCCAACTCTCCAGGGTCCAACCACGACAGTTTCATTTACATAATGTCAACCCTAAACCGGGACCTAGAAGCTGGGCGGCATGGCGTTACATGGCTGCTTGGTGAGTATAAATGCCACTGCACATGCATGCATGTCAGATACTGAGTAATGTCACAACCCCTCTAATGATACCCATCACCACCTCCCCAGTGGACAGTGCCTACCCTCTGAGCACCCACATGGTGACGCCAATTCGTAACCCCACCATGCCACCCGAGCTAAGATACAACACAGCCCATATTGCAACCCGGGGCATAGTGAAGCGCACATTCGGAGTGCTCAAGTCACGCTTTCGCTCCCTTGACCGTTCTGGTGGGCAGCTGTTATACACTCCCCCAGTAGTGTGCAGGATCATAGTGGCAGCATGTGTCCTGCACAACATTGCAACACGCCGGGGCCTGCCGGTGGACATGGTGGTGCCCCCACATCCCCAACCACATGCACACCCACTACGCATGGGAGGGGAAAGGGCACGTGGTGAGGCAGCCCGTACGCAGCTGGTGACTAATTACTTCACATAAAATCACACCCCTGTGGAGTGCACACAGCCCTGGCACATACCAGCTGACAATCAATGATGATGACATAAGGGACAGTCAACTGTCACAATCATACCAGCCTGAGATTGGTCACCTGGAAGTGTCACATTGTGTGCATCCCTACCTACCCAAACACCACCAATGCTTTGTCATCAAAAGACATGCATCTATGCTGCTAAATCCATTACCACCTTGCTAAATACAACATGAGAACGGCGCCATGTCACCCAACCCCTCCCCAGCTCCACCACCAAACACACCATGGCATGTCATACAATGTGAAAGCAAACAAAGCAATGCACAAGACCTGACACAAGTGTCACAAAGTACACTGTCCCTAATGGAAACTGCCCACACACAATATGCTCCCAGTAATGTATAACTAACAATACACATTACCAAATACTTACCACCAACACAATGCTGCAACACACCATGGAAAAATGCAAAAACATGACAGTACTAAGTTCAAGTAGTGGTAGTCTTACAACCTGAATACGCCAGCACATCGACCCTTTCCAACTGTAGAGTGTTGCTGCCACGCAAATGTCTCAGTGTACTGCATACAACATGAACTGCATCTGCAAAGTAGACGGCCATGTGAAGACATGAGGAAGGAACCTGCAAATTAGGAGGAAGACATGGATGCACAAGCACATATCAATACACCATGCAGTGTACAATACAACAACAATATCCACTAGGGATGTCTACACAGTATTGACTACAGACTGCTCAACTAGCTCATGGGAGCCCAACGTCACTGTGTAATTCACTGTCACTTGGTCACACCCTTTGCAAGCCCATGGAAACGGGAAGCAGGTGGGGTGTGTGTCTCACAAACCCAAGCATCTTACCCCAAACTCAGGACAAGCAGGCATGTGCGCAGCCGAAATACAGTGGATGCCCATGGGAGCCACACAAGGCAACACACTGTAAAAAAAATATCAAAAATGGCCATGTGGGGGCCAGGGGGGTGGGGGAGGCTACCCAGGAGGTTTGAGGACAGGGTGCACACCAACACCCACCTGTGTGGATGTTGCGAAAAAAAAATACCTCCTTGGGCTCATGGCCTGCACGGCTATGCCATTGTGGGAGAACTGCTGTCGCTCTGCTCACCCTCTGCTGCTGCATCAGGACGTGGTGGCACTATGGGAGGCAGCCCACACAAAGCCCTGGTATGATCCTCCATGGCAGCAAGCATGCAAGTCTGAACGGTCTGATTCTGGTGGATTAAAGTGCGGCAATCCCCATGCAGCACGTCACGGGTTGCCTGCATTTCTGCACGCATGGCCTCGCGTGATGCCTGGATCTCCTCATGTGTTGCATGCATCTCCTCTGAGAGCAAATGTGTGAGCCACTCCAGCTGCTGTTCTGCCCTTAAATTACTGGAAGCCTCAAGTTCAAGCAGACTCTGCCTGAGGTTATGTAGTTCTACCCTGAGGGCTTCCCTGTGGCCCTGGGACTCTATTGATATGGATTCGCGCAGAGTCTCCAGTGCCGCCCGTTGGTCCCTGTTGGACGCCAACATGTCTTCCCTGTGTGATTGGTAAATGGAGTCTGTTGCCTGCTGGTGTTGCTCCATCTGCCTTTCACGGGGGATAATGGAAGTTGCCACCCTCTCCATTTCTACTGATGCTGCCTGTTGGGTTGCCATACCGTACATGGAGTTTTCCCATACAGTATTGCCTGGTGGTGCACGGCAACCGCGTCGACGGGCACCACACCTGTTTGGGGCAAGGCGATCTGCACCTTGCTGTGCTGGCACTGCCTGAGGCTGCAGGACTGCATTCCCCCTCTGATCTGCTGGCCCAGGAACAGGATCAGATGCTGGGGAGTGTGACCCTGCATCCGTAACCACCAAAGGCGGACCTACCAACACTGACATCCCCATAGAGGGTTCTACCCCTGGTGCAGGTGGGTTGGACCTCTGGTGCAGGTGGGTTGGACAGAACAGAATCCCTGCCAGAAACACTTACCTGCGACGGCACATAAGTCTCATCATCCGATTCAGCACCTGAATAGAGGTCTGGGGAGGTGCATCCAGAGACACCCCTTGACAGTATGGTCTGCAGTAATATTGAGTTTTCATCCACCACCACACCATGTCCCCCACTGGTGCCCGGTCGTGCCTGAGATTCCTCCTGGGTCTGCACCATCTCCTCAACCTCAACAGCATCAAGTGCGTCATTACCTGCAAAAACATGAAAGACAACAAATGGAAACAAGCATGAGCACCATAGCACACACATAGGCCGTGACAAGCCAAAGATCCAGTACATGATTTACACATGTCCCACATGACTATAACCCTGCCATGCATGCATTGTCAAAGAGTTGGAATTGGAGTCAAAAAGGCAGACACTGGGGAGAGCAAGATGGAAAAGCAACACCTTTGCAGCATGTTGGGTAGCACTGGCATCACACACCAGGCTGTGAGTGGCATATCCAATACACATACATGACACATGCCACCACACAGAAGTCATGTAGCATAGGTACGGTAAATTACAAAACTACAGCAATATGTCAGTGAATGAGTACTGTCACACATCCATGTCACATCAACATGACACGAAGATTAATGCTGAATAGTGCTGCTAAATATGCATGTGCCACACACTGAAACACATCCAGTGTCCAATAATACAGTCATTGTGGGCTGATCAATGGTTGGACACTTTAACATTACAGGAAACATCTGTCATGTTCCACATGCAAACAGGCCCTAATAAAACATTTCTGCAGCCCAATACTCCATCGGCCTGAATGGTGTAATCATTAACATAACCAGGTAAAAATAGTGGCCCATTGTGGGCTGTAAACAATGACCGAAGCATATCACACATGTTGCAATAGGGCAGAAAAATGCGTAGTAAAAATGGGAGAGTGGAAACAATCAGCCTGAATGAACACTTACAAAATCTGAACAATGTAGTTGCAAGATGACAGTACAAGGTAAAGTGCACTAATGTGGGCCTAATTGGCAACTG
Source organism: Ambystoma mexicanum (assembly GCF_040938575.1). Classification (NCBI taxonomy): domain Eukaryota; kingdom Metazoa; phylum Chordata; class Amphibia; order Caudata; family Ambystomatidae; genus Ambystoma; species Ambystoma mexicanum. Next base: position 262,298,112 of record NC_090940.1, read on the forward strand.
TGGGCAGAAGGGATACAGTCATACCCAAATCCAAGGCACGTGAATGTATGGGAAAAAGCAAATGGGTGACCCATAACACTCAGGAGTACACACCCTCACCTGGCACTCAATCAGAACTCGTCACCCAAACAACATACACATGGATTACACACAAACGCATGGGCACTCACCGGACAATGCGTCGTAATCAGGTAGATTTCCCACACCTTGGATCTGTTCCTCTGTGACGAAGGTCCCAGCAAGAGACTCATGTTCAGTGAGTTTGTTGTCCTCTTGTGGAGACCCACCGCCAGTCACCAGAGTAGCGGCATGATTTGAGGCCAACTTGTTCTTTTGTGTTTCAGGTCATTCCACCGCTTGTAGCAATCATCAGCTGTGCGCCTCACAAATCCAAGGGCACTTATGCGGTCCGCAATGGTCTGTCAGTGTGCCCTACGTTGACCAGGTGTGGTCTTGCACCCTGCAGTCACCAACATTTCGCGGCTATGTACCGACACATAGGTCAGAAGTGCATCAAGTTTGGGGTCATTAAAGCTAGGCTTCCTTGATGTGCTGGACTGTGTAGCCATGTCTGGGGTCTCAGCCTGTAGTGCCAGAGCACCCTTCTTCCTCTTCTTCAAAGGTGGAGCAGAGCCTGAGTGGCTTGTGCCGCTCTGGTCAGTAGGGGCAGAAGCACAGGTGGACTGGGTACTGGGAGAGTACGAATGCACAATGACCATAGGTCTTGGTGCAGGCATTGGCTGAAGTGTGATGTTGGCAGGGGCAACGTCAGTTTGATGGACCAGGACCGACACTGTCCTGGCTGGGAGACCCAGAGTTGGGGTGGATAGAGCAGCAGCTGCCCCTGCAGCCTCCCCACCTTGCCTACTTGGGGCAGCAGATGACATCACTGCCCCAGATCCACGTGGCCTGGTGACACCAACTTGCACCGGCACACGTGGCTTAGACTTGCTGACCTGGAAGTCAGCCTGGGAGTCATCCTGTGCCGGGTCAGGTGCCACAATGGGCTGGTCCAACAAGGGCTGAGCTGGGATGGTGTCAGCCATGTTACCCTCAACCATGGGGGGGGCATGGGTGTCCTTGATTGGTCCTCCACACATGGGGGTCTAGGGGCACCCTGCAAATCATGGCACGTCCCCTACCACGCCCACCACGCCCACCTTTTGGAGGTCGGCCACCTTTGCCTCCCTTACCGCTTGGTCGCCTCCCAACCATGGCACTGATGTTGTTGTGCTTATGGGAGTTGCAGAAAACAATTGTCCTGAGCAATTGGGGGTGAAAGGGGTAGGGTACTAGATGGAATTGGTACCCTAGTGCTCTAGCAAGTCCGTCTGTGACCCCTGGGGGAAGATGACGGGTCACGCAATGCACAGGCACCCCAAAAACCAAAAGTAATGTGCACGCAACCCCTCGTAGACCACGTGCGTGGAAAAATTAACCCATACTATGCTGTGGCACCTAGAAACACAAAAACAAGCGTACGCGTGTTACACGCAGCCTACAATGACCTCTGAAGGGGTACGCGACACACGGGGCAAGCACAGTTGGTAAATGCGTGCGCAACTCACCGTCTGCCTGGGAAAATAACGTGAAAAAATGCGCGTGTGCGCGTAGGCAACACCCCCGCCAAAAGAAGAACTGTATGCTGTCTGAGGAGACAGGACAAAAGAAGAAGTGAACGCTGTTTGAGGAAACAGGCCCAAAAAAAATAAAGAATGCTGTCAGAGGTAATAGGGAGTACAAACTTGAAACGCTGTGAAGTAATCGCGTGTGAACCGACAAGAAGTACAGAATTAACCCACTCGCTCTCCACGAAAAGCACGTACAAGGGAATGGGGTTCTACACGTACCTTTTAAAGTGGCCCACACGTACAGCGTCACTTACGCATGTACGCGCTAAGGCCCTTTCCTCCAATTACACGAGCTGACACTCGGACGTGCAGTTTTTGGACGTGTATGATGAACATGCACCTGTGTTGATGGAAACGGCCGCGCATGTCATGTCACTTACTCGCGTAGGCCATTTCCCCGGATTACACGCATTCACACGCGAATGTGCAGTTTTTTCATGCGCGCTGAACCACTATGCCCACGTCACGAGGTAAACGCCCGCGTGAGTCATGTCACAGAAGCACTTACGCGCTAAGGACCTTTGGTCCGATGAAACCGTGTACGTGTGCTGACTCGCTTACGCGAGAACAGCCTTTCCTCGAATCACACGCTGACGTGCAAGATTTTCACGTGCCAAATCACTCCGTATCAAGCTGGCCACGCAACAACACACGGAGGACCACGCTCCTGCCCAGAAGGCCGAATAACTGCCCCCCAGAGCCCCGTGCATGCTCCCACCTGCCATCGGCTGCTGCCTGACTGCCTGCTGCCCACGTGCCCTGCTATTTGCTGCCTGCACTTCAGCCAGGGGTGCAGTTGCTGTGACCACCCCTGCTGGAACTGAAGACTCCCGACTGGGATACCATCGCTCCACAGCCCAGCCCCAGGACACAGTTGCCCACGGACTCCTGACTCAGGGGTTGCCATGTCGGGCACAACACCATATGGCACCACTGGCAACCCCCAGCCAGAGAGGCAGAGGGCCACCAGCTTCAGTGCCACGGAAGTTGGTGTCCTGGTGGAGCAAGTCCTGGGGTAGTATGATGCCCTCTTTGGAAGTTTGCACACCGACAATGAAGGACGGACCAGGATCTGGATGGACATCGTGACTGCCATCAACGCGGAGGGGGTGGCAGTCAGCGACTTACAACATGTCAAGAAGCGCTAGGAGGACTTCAGATCCAGGACCCTCAACAAGGCCCGGCGCCTCTTGAAGGCAGCGGATGCCAAGGGGCACCGGGGCCACCTGTCCGACCACCAAATGAGGGTCCTGGAACACATATGCCCAGCGCTCCACATCCAGGTCCTTGAGAGGCAGACCCGTCTGGAGTCGAGCGGTAAGTGTACATGCATAGTCATTGGACGCTGTGTGTGTGGTGGTGTGCCAGTAGTGTGCAGGTTGCACATCTGTTTTCATAGGGCCATGTAGGGATGTGTATGAACAGGGGCATGAGGCTGCCACATGTGAGTCCTCTTAGGTGTGAGACACATTGATGGTGTATGTGTTGGTAAGCATGCTGTTCAAATGCAGGTTTGGGAGCACACATGTTTGAATTTCTGTGTATGTACGTTGGCATGGTTGTGGTGTCACACATGGATGGTGGTTCCTGATGCATGTATCTGCACTGTGTACATGTGCATGTGTGTGTATTTGACAAGTGTGCAACTGTGATGCAACATGGATGCATGTGACACTGATATGTAGAAGGCTGAATGCCAGATGTGACATGTATGGCAATCGCATCACTGCGACAGTTGGAGGAGATGTCGACATGCATGTAAGTGTGGTGACGTGTGTGCATGTCTAGTGCACTCCCTGTGTTTCATGTGATGTCAGGCTCACCTTCGGCTGTTCATGCTGTTGTATGTGTATAGATGTTTCTGACAGGTGCAATATTGCTGTGGAAATGCTCATGTGTGTGAGTTGAAATGACATGTGTGTCGTGGAGTGTGATGCCATGTCTGAAGTTTGACATTGCCACTCATTTGCAACTGTCATGTGTGTATCAGTCCATTGTACAGTGCCCTGATGTCCGTGATTTATCTCTCCCTGTCTGCAGCGTCAACTGATGAAGAGGGCGGAGAGGGTGCTGTGGAGCACAGTGGCAGCGATCGCACCACCAGCCGGAGATACAAGGCCCGGCTCCCCTCTCAGATTCTCATCTCGTTGGGGAGCGAGGAGTCTGGTGCCGCGTCCCAGGCCGCAGCTGCCGAGGGTAGGTCCAAGAGGCAGAGGTCGGAGGTGGACTCCTCGGCAGCAGAAGGGGCAGCTGAGACCCCACAGGGTCCAATGGAGGAAGATGGCACGGAGTCATCCAGGTTGGCGGGGGGTTTGGTGGAGGAGGAGGCCGCGGATAGGACACACACGGGGTCTGGAGGTGGGGATTCCACTGGTGCTAGTGGTGCAGTGCAGGGGCAGGGACAGGAGGCAGCACAGGCCGCCGTAGAGGTACCTGTGTGCAATCCTGTCCCTGATCCTGTCACTGCATCATCTGGCACCATCAGGGATGCCTACGTCCAGACCCATTTTCAGGGAGGGGATGAGCACACAACAGGGGCCGTGGAGGGTGTAGAGGGAACATCTGTGAGGACCCACATGGCCAATTCACGTGTAGGACTCCCCGTGCACCCCTGACATTCACGTACCCCGCTCTGACAGCAAAATCGCGTGTGAACTTCCCACGAAGCCCAGTTATTCACATACCCCAATCGCATCTGAAACTTCCTGCGAACCCCAGTTATACACGTACCCCACTCGCACAGGGACAATCGCGTGTGAAACTTCCCGTGAAGCCCAGTTATTCACGTACCCCACTCGCACAGGGCCTATCGCGTGTAAAACTTCCCCCACACCCCAGAAATACACGTACCCCAATCGCACAGGGCATTTCGCGTGTGAAACTTCCTGCGAATCCCAGTTACACACGTACCCCACTCATACAGGGCCAATCGCGTGTGAAACTTCCTGCGCACCCCAGGAATACACGTACCCCACTCGCACAGGGCCTATCGCTTGTGAAACTTCCTGCGCACCCCATGACTACACGTACCCCACTCGCACCGGGCATTTCGCGTGTGAAACTTACACATTCCCCTCTCCAATCGCATGTGAAACTTCCAGCGCACCCCAGGAATACACGTACCCCACTCGCACAGGGCCTATCACGTGTGAATCTTCCCACGCACCCCAGGAATACACGTACCCCACACGCAAAGGGCATTTCGCTTGTGAAACTTCCAGTGAACGCCTGTTATACACATACCCTGCTCCAATCGCGTGTGACACTGCCCGTGCAGCGGGGTACGTGTATTCGGAGGGGTGCACGGGGAGTTTTACAGGCGTTTTCGTGGTTGGGGGCTGTGCGCCATGTACAGGATTTGTTCGCTGTGCATGGCGCATGGGGAGAGGTTGGGGGCGTAACTGGCACTGCTGCAGGGTCGCTGCGCCACTCTGCGCCACGGCTGGTTTTGGAAGCTAAAATCCATGAATACGCTGTGCGCGGAAATGGATTTTAGCGCACGCATCTGGCGCAGAAATTCACACGCACACACTGTGCGCCAGCTGCGTGCGCCACTTGTGCGCTGAATTCTATGAATTACCCCCTTAGACTTTTTTATTATGAATTGATTTTAATCCAATAAAGATTTTTGCACGGTAATATTGGACCGAGTTTTTCGTTGTTATAAACTTGTTGTGAAGTTGTTGATAGATTTTCAAGACAGCTTTTCAATAGCGAGTTGATTGTTGATGTGTTAATAGGTTTTGTCCATAACCTTGAAACGGAGCACCCGCTAAAAGGGTAAGTGCACCACTCAATGGGCAATATTGGTGGATATATATATATATATATATCCACCAATATTGCCCATTGTATATATATATATATATATATATGTAAACACATGGAGGATAGAAAAAACCTGCACTCCATGCAGGAGGTCAGTGAATCCCAACAAATGAAAAAAAACTCGAATCCAGATAAGTGGAAAAGTCGAGTTTAATGAATGGTAAAACATACAAAATAAATGGCAAAACCACACAGCAAGCAATACATGACGCCTAGGCAGTGTCCTTAACGACGCGTTTCGCGCTTCCCTGAGCACTTGATCACGTTATATATATATATATTCAGTGAAAAAACGTTATGGTTAAGTTGTGCTACTAAAAACCTATCAAATTCAGTGAAAAAACATTATTAAAGGGACGTTATGGTTACAATTAAAATAGAAAAACCTCTGAAATTCGCCAGTTATGGTAAGCTAAGCAACCATAACTCTCGCCACCACCATGCACTGCTAGGAATAACACCCATGACATCAGAGATGACATCACAAGTAGTGGCCGTGTAGTTATGGTTAAGTTGCTTATCCAATAGGAAGAGCACTTTTTGGGCAGCTTATAACTTTGCTCCCCCTGGACGAATCCTCACCAAACGTTGCAAAAAAAGTATATGGGCCACTCTGAAATGTTTTTGCACATATTAGTGAGGTTTGGTTCAGGGGGGGCAAAGTTATAGGAGGGGTCCCAAAATTTCTTTTTTCCCATAGACATAATGGGAAAAAACTTTGCGCATGCCTACAGCTCAAACCTGCGGACGGATTTCCACCAAAATTTTGATAAACAGCCAAAACGGAAGGTAAAAAAGTGGTGATATCTATGTCTGCTCCGCAGACACACTTCCCTGTTTGCTCCGCGGATAAGATACAGATTGGCTAATTTGCTGCGTCATGTCCATGGACAGGCAACGTGTTCTCTGATTGGCTGGGGTGAGGTGCATCAAATTGTTTCGATGTGCCCGCCATCTTGGATCCGCTGACAGCGTGGCGGCGAACAGAGGCAAAATGCAATTTTAGGGAATTTGTTGGTGTGCAGAAGTGCTTGGGGAGGGTTTGGATGTAAATATTTTGGATTGTGGTGTATGATTGTGTAAATCTTCTTTGAGATCTAATCGTAAAAAAACTGCTTTGCCACAAATGCCTTTCACTAATTTAGAGGAAGGTAATTTAGCTGTTTTTGTTGAAGTTGGACTGACAGCGCGGCGGTGAACAGAGGCAAAAAGCAATTTTACGGAGTGTGTTGGTGTGCAGAAGTGCTTGGGGAGGGTTGGGGAGTAAGAGATGGGTCAAATACAGTATTTGTTTAGGTGGCAGGTTCCCCTGATGTGTTCGCCATGTGAAGCGCTATCTGCTCCTATTCTGAGTGAAGGCCAGTGCCATTGAATTTCTATATACTAGCTGAGCACACCCACAGATGGTACACAGTATAAGGTTCAATAGTTTTTTTTACCTTGAAACATAGGGAGGATTGCGAACGCAATGCATGAAGGGAGGGATGTAAGACTTTCAAATATGACAAAGTTCAACATTAAAACATTGGATAAAGGAACATGTAATTTCATTATGTGAAATTTGTTGAAGTGGACGGAGTGCTTCTTTTACGCCGATACAATGGAAATGCTGAATATTATGTACGTTTTACTTTGGACGATTTTGCACACGAACTAGTAAAATTATAATTCGGTGACAATATTGGTGGGCTAAATTGTATTGTGTGTGGTATTTTGCAATGAGCCGTTGTGTGTGTAGTTTTTTGTTGTTGTGGGGATATGGGCAGTGCAGCATCAAGATGGGTGTAGTGCATTTGTGGGGTCCCCCAGGTTCACAAAACACTAATTGAACGCTAATATTTAATAAAAATTCTGTGTATGTGCTCTTTTTGGTTTTATTTAGCTGCAGCGTCAGCGCTAGATCTCATTTTGAGCTCAGCATACTCCGTAGCAGTAACGTGTACAGCAAACTGAAGAGTAATTTGCACGTTCTTTAGTTTGAGTTATCATTGTTTGACATCCGTGTTTATTAATAGTTGTAACAGGGGCTCAGATTGATGGTTATAATGATAAACTGTAATAAGATTGGTTACTGAGACACATTTCTGTTATCTTTTTTAAAATAGTTACATCTTGACTTTCTGCGATTGTCATGGATTCCAGATACCAACTGATGTTTTTTTTAACCGTCAACTACAGATATACTTCAGTGGTTGGATTCCAGTGACACTGTTTAGGGATGATCGGCACAGGCCCATATGCCCGTACTCCATACAGGCGATAAGGAGCAATTTCATATCTTTTGTGGTGGCTTAGCAGAAGTTCGTGCCAAAGTCTTCGCGTGACTCACAATAAACATTTTTGGATCGAGAACAAAGAAAACAACTACCTATTTGCTTGCATATGTAAGTCTCTGGATGTTCTCGGAGCGTTTATTGTAAAATAAAAGTACTTTACAAATTGTACAATTTGGTATTTCCTTTAAAAGTGTGGTTTCATATTCAAAATTGGGATGCACTGTGTTGTGAGATGATGTCTGTTGATATTCTGGGTTCAAGTAACATTATCACGTAGGTGATAATTGGGTGCGTTTTACTATGTTGTATAGTAATGTTCTGGAGATAGGTGGAGCATATCACTAGGTTTGGTGACGTTAGACTCAGGGGCAGGGCATATGCATTAGTGGCGCCAGGGCAGTCCACCTCGGGCGATGCAGGAACGGATAAGATTATCACAAGATGGCCGCGCCCTGCTGCCTGATTTTGCATGTGTAAAAAAGAGCAAAAGTACGGTAAGGTGCATAGGAAATGTTTGTACGATTTATCAATGTATGCTTAGAAGTACATACCCGAAAACTTGGGGAAATAATATTTCTGAGTGCACTATTATTTTAATAGATCCATTTCATTCGCTGCACCTGATTTTCTAAGGTCTGTTTCTATATTATTTTTAATGTCTGTATGGTGTGTTTAAATTTTTCTGGGGGGGGGAGTACAGAAAGTAATGGTTAATAATTGGTTTATATAGAGAAGTGTGGTATCTTCTATTAGGAGAGCCGGTCTTACAATGCGCAGGAATTTACAAAAGGATTGCCACTGGGTTGTCGGTTGAGGGGGTGCACACTGTGAGCCTACTTAGCAGACTTCTGATAAGAGGTTTTATACAACTGACAATGTTGCCATTTTAAACACGACAAAGGAGGATTTCTGTGCTATAAAGGAAGTCATTTCAATGCATAAATAAACACATGCTTCCAATCACTGTATCAGTAACTAGTCTTCCAAACATTGGTTTCAGTCTGATATGCTTCATGCTACATTTAATGCTCGTATTCCTATTCTGCTGTCCAGTCAGTGCACTTTTGAGCCTTGCTTGCATTTCCAAACTCCCTGCAACTACTTGATGTCTAAGTGCATAGCTGCCATGTGAGCCACTAAGAGCCATTGCTGGCTTTTCTCGTTGTATGATTGGATTTGTACTTTCATGTTTCCCGTGCTAAGGATGGGCCATTTTGAATGTCTGTGGGGTGTATTGGGACCCTCTTTTTTGATCTGGGGGGCCTGTGTCATGAGGGTGTGGAACTAGGTAATATGACAAAGAACTCAGGCTACCCCACCTGTTTGGCACTTGCCGGTAGTATTTCACAACACTAGGTAACAGATAATGTGATTTTGTCTGTACAAAAGTTAAAGATCACCAATGTTGCATTTATACACATTACATCTTTATTTTCAAGTATTTCATAAAAACCTACTCAGGCTGTTTATACATGTGTTACCATGTTGAACCAAATGTTTTTTTGTTATTTTTACACATTTTTTTCATATAAAGCATTCATATCACAAACATTTGCAGTTGAGTTTTTTGCACAGTGAAAAGTTAGTACTGGTGCTGGCTTAGAGTATGGTTCCCATAACCAAACTTCTATCTAGTCGACACTATTGGTGTTTCTAGCAAGAACTAATGGTGTAGACGTTCTAATGCTGTCTTCAGGACTGGCGGGAAGGGCTGTGGTGTGTCTCTTGTCTTGCCCCATAAGTGTGGGCCTACAAATTCCAGAATGTAAAGTCAAAAGCAAGAACAGGCTCGTGTTATCGGGCATAATGTGGGAGCACTTGACAGCTATGCAAGTGTTCATCAAAAACTCATGCTCCTGACAGGTTTTGCGACTGCTCTTCACACTCTGCTATGCCTAGTAGTGTGCTTTTAAATGCTCTTGTAGCAGAGGTGTTACCACTTGTGGGTGTTTAGGTAAACTAAAGCATGTGTGTGCCCTATATTTTTAAGACTGTCCCTTATTTCTGAGAACATCTCATGGTGGCAACAGTAGTGAGACATTCAGGAAATGGTTATTTTCTTAAGTCATATCAGTTTAAATTGAGGTTCTTAGGGTTTTCAATTCCGATTATACATGCATGATAGTACATATTCTAGAAGGCACAGAGATCTAAGTTAAGTGCTACGAGACGAGTGACTAGGCAGGTTCAACTTGACCGGGACCCAGTCCTGCTCCCCAGACACACGTGTGGTCTGGTGCTATATCCCAAGTCTCCCCAGAGCATTTAACTCCTATGCCACAGGCGTCCCTGGGTGTCTGAAGGTTCAGCATAGGCGCCAGTTTTTTGAAGTGCGTCAAGGGCATGTTTGTCTGAGAGTGTGTGTGTGTGCGTGTGTGTGTGTGTGGGCAATCCCGGTCTTTGCATCAGACTATAATATGTCAAAATTAACTTGCAGGATTAAAAGCACTTCTTTTAATCATGCATGTTAATTTTGCTTCCCATTTGCACCTCATTCACACTCCCATTCACACCTGCTGGTGGTGGCGCCCCCTGGAGGCTGGCATATCAGGCAGCCGCCTGCATGGTGAATGTAAGCGTCCCCAGAAAACGCACCCCCCTTAGTGAGAGGCAATAAAGGACACACCCCAGGAGGGTAATGAGACCAGGACCAAGTGCGGGTGAGATCAAAAGGGCTTTATATAGATCAATATAGGGCATGCAAAGGACTCTGCAAACTCTGAGAGCGCTCTGTCTGACAATAGCAAAGACAGGCCTACTTATTTACAGAACACATCATGGGTGACACAAGCTATAGGGGACACATAATCGTGGGGATTGGGTGGTGATGTCTAGGGGGTATACACAGTAGAGAGTTGCTCCTCGAGGATTGGCTGATGTTGGTGCTTCGCCACGTGGGGTTGGAAGGTCAGCTGGGCTCATCGGGGTGGAGTGCCGGGCTGGACATGCCTTGTAGCGATGATTGGTAACTAAACTGACATTTGCCCTTTTGGCCACACATTCACACCCATTTGTCACACTTCATGCTTCCGTTGGTTTGTAATTCTGATAAGCACTGACCTTAGATCAATACGCAGACACGACATTGATATGCAATCTGAAGCATCCCATACATCAGTTGTGAGGACACCTTTGGTTCAAACAATCTGGTCCCATGTGCATAGTCAGGGGCATGGGAGGGGTTGCTCGATCATCCTCTCTTGGTAGGTTTGGTGAGGGATGGTATTATGATCTGTTGGTACAAGGGTGGGTGCCCCCCTTTTGAGGGCCATTAACTTGGGGTTGGCGGAGATACCACTGGCCCGTGGGGGGGATGTGACTAGTGCCTGAGAGACGGTGGGATTTAGGACCAGGTAGCTCGTAAGTCATGGAGTCAGGCTGTGGCGGCCTCTGACATAGGGGAGGTGGAGGACCAGGTAGCTCGTAAGTCATGGAGTCAGGCTGTGGCGGCCTCTGACATGGGGGAGGCGGATGCTTGAAATGGGTCCAGCAGGGTCAGGAGGGGAGGCGAGGCTGTGCTGTTTGAACACCAGCTATCTCTGGAGGGCCTGGGCAGGAGGAGGGGGAGATGGCCTTGCAGTTCAGTGCGCTGCATTCTGCACAAGGCGAGGTATTGTCCCTTGGGTGAGGGGCGAATAACAACACGTAGTGTCTCTAAGGTGATTTGTATGCAATTGCATTAGAAGGGATACTATCTGGGGGCTATACCCTTTAGCACAACAATTCACATCTATAGTTGACATACGAACATGAGGTAGTGTTAGGCGGGTGTATGTGTAAAGAGGGCAACACATGTTATTGCATATTTCTCATCAGTTAGCCAGTCTTCGTACATCTTCACATTATAAACAATATCTGTTGCGTATTACTCTTTACCCATTCTTCTTCACGTTAGCAGTGAACGTTAGTCAACACGACATATATTACATAAAGGGTTTCTTCACCTTACAAGAGTTTTCGGGGTAGGCAGAGGTGTAGGGTGCCACACAGTCTAACACTGGGGGCTTGGTACAGGGTCAGGGAATGCAGGTTTTGGGCTGGTTTCAGTTACTTCCTAATGTTCCCGTTCATGGCTGGGGCAATGATGTACTACGGAAGGTTAATAGCTACAGTGTTTTGTTTTTTGTTCATGTCTGGTGGCTCGTGAGAACGAGTCCTCAGCGGATCTGCCATGCGGCGGGGGGTGGGAGAAGTGTTGGTCTCTGTGAGCACGGTCGAGTGGGGGTCAAGCTGCAGCTTGCAGTGTGCACGTTGACTCTGCCTGGGTTAGATCTGAACATTTCTAAGAAAATGGAGTCAGCTTAGTACGAGATGGCGTCTGTGCTCTGCCACATAACGTGGTGGTGCAACCTCACGTTTCAGTCTGCAGCCGCCCTGCCGCCTGGGCCCGGGGGCCGGTGGGCTGCCGGCAAGTCATGAGTCTTCACCAGGGTGGGAGATGCAGTGGGAGGGGAGGTCCTATTTGTTTTTGTATTTGCGACGACAATATTTCCCATATTTGTGTCTTTGAAATTGTAAAATTTGTGCATGAAGGTCACTATTTGTTGTTTGTGAATGAATTTCACAAGTGACATATTTTTCGATAAACTGTAAAACAGTTGCATCACTGTCTTGACCAAATTTAAGAGCATCTATAATTCATAAAAGCATGTGGATATGTGGTGCTCCTCTGAACAGTTTTATTACAAATAAAGTGTAACATAGCAATGAACGGATGATGGAAATATCTTGAAACATTAACAGGATCTAGAGAGCAGAGTTTTCCAGGTGTTGGTATATCTATGTTTGTTTTGTTTTTGTTTGATATCCGTAGGAAATCATGTAAATCTTCCCATGCATATTCTGCACAACTTAATGTAATAAACCAAGTGGGTAGGCCAAGGTTTCTTATCATACAACGTACATCTCTGTGATGTCGGAAACAGTATTCTTTTGTACCACGCATGTTTGATTGTAGAATCTCATCTTTTTCTTGCACTTTTTGTAGTAATTGCATAGCTGATATATTTTGAAAATAGTTACCTGATTTCAATGTGTGTGCAACTCCTTAGCATAGAGTTGCTAGTTCACTTTCAAAGAGTAGGTGGAATATGTATTCCACATTTTGTCTAAATCTGGGATCTTCAGAATACATTTGTAACGAGCGGTATTCTGATGCTGTTATCTTAGTGGGTCTATCATCATACCTTACTCCTTTCCCAGTAGGAAAGACTAGAGGAAAGGCACGTGCTTCTATAATTTATTCACATATGCTGATTGGTGATCCTTTGGTTTGTCGCATTTGGTACGTTTCTAGTGCATCATCTATGGTGTATTTAGAGTGTAATGGGTGAAATGTATAATGGTGTAAAATATTGGATACTGTAGCAGGATCTAGAAGTTCAAATTGACCACTTTCTGGTGACTCTTGAATTATTTCAGTGGTTTCCCTCAGGTTTTCTTCAATATTAATTTCTTTGTAGTATTCATCATTGTCTTTTAGATATTGCAAGCCTTGTCTAACTTTATGTAAGTCCACAAGTTGTTGCCAAATTATTTTTTCTTGTGTAGGTACACCATTTACTAAGACAATTAAAGATTGATCTATTGGGCGTTGCACTTCCAGAGTGTGTACATTTTCTTTCAGATTGAATGGTAAATAAACTACTTTGCCACAAATACCTTTCACTAATTCAGAGGGAGGTAATTTTGCTCTTTTTGGTTGAAGGCGTATTATTGCTTGAAATGGGTGCACTGTTTGAATTATGATGCTCTCATATAAATGGAGTTGTTGCAGGGGTTTTGGTAGTGGGAATAATTCCAAGTTATTTGTGATAGTGCATGAAGGAGTTTGGTTGTTGTCAAGTTTTGCGGTGCAGTAACTGCAAAGTATTAAGGGGTCAGTTATTTCGTATTTGTTTTCTGCGATAAGTTAGAGAGCTAATTGAAACCATTTGGAATCTTCAATGTCTTCTATTTTGTATGTTATGTCTACAGTTTTTGTGCTACTTTTATAAAAAGTTCTGCGGCAACACACACACACACACACATGGTTTGGTACTTCAGCGGATGTACTTTTAAATTTTAGTATTTCTTTTTTGTATGTGTGTAGTAGAAGGTTGCCATTTGTACAATTGTTCCTAGTCTGTTGTAAAGCTATTGCATTTTGTAAGTGGCTTTCACTTCCAAAATATTTTCTCTGGATATGCTCTATTTCTTCGAGTAGTTCTTTGGCTGTACCATGTAGAAGATTGTTATTTAAAGTGCTAAAGCAGGACGTTTAGCATAGTACAGTTTATGGACTAGAATTCTTATAGTTGAATGATGTGTTGATATCATTTTGATATGATGGAAGGTGCTTTTGCAAATAGGTCCTGAAATGCAGACTAATGAATGTCCTTGTAGTCCTGTGTATTTGCGCACTGGACAGGTATCCATATTTTGCACGGCCATTTGTACACTGGATGTTTTGGTTCAGTCGGATGGAGAGGTTATACTGAGTTTTCTGGAGATATTTTTGTAAGCAGCATTTCTTGTTCCTTTATGGTATTATTACGTTTTTCATACCCTTGTCCACTGCTATGTATGGCAATTGTGTTTGTTTGCTTTTATCTGTATGCTTCTTCATTGAAAAATGGTTATGTGCTTGTGGTGTGACTCCATTCACCTCCACAGATATTTAAGAAGTTATTTTTGTTGTCATTCCGTTTATTGAGAAGTCTTTTTTGTAGTTTAGTAGTTAGTTTTGTTAGTGGTGTAGGTGCCTTTCCCCGGCTTACTACGTGTGGGAGAAAAAATAAAATAGCAGTCACAACCCCTTGTCGGGGAAAGGTGCACTGAGACCCGGCTGCAAGAGTTCAAAGGATGGTTTATTTCTCCAGCTAGGAAATAACCCAAAAAACTCTCCCATCTCATTACATCATACTCATATTTATATAAGTTAAAGTAACTCTAACAAAAAATGCTAAATGGACCCGATTGGCCAGATGGTGTGGTGCTGTAGGTGTGGGTAGCATCTCTTCCTCCTGGTTGGCTGAGTAGCTGACGGACGTCAAACATCTTGTGCTCCACACAGGTCAGGGTCCGGTCACTGTGGTCACTACCTAAGCTAATATGTTACACACTAAATAACAAATTATTTAAAACATTTCATGCTACTTGTTACATTTCTACATAAGTCACACACAATGATTATTGCCAGTGCGATTGGGTCATTTGTGGCTTTATTTGGAGGCCTTGACCTTTATTGTGCATGTAGAAGAATCAGGCTGTGTTTCGCATCTTTTCCTAGGTTTCAAACTCATTAGTATAAATAAAAACATATATCGTAATAAAAATGCTTAAGGTCAGTAAGGAGTGTATTGGGTGGGTTTCGCAGCACAGGCAAGGGTCTGGCACTTGAAAGAAATACCTTACAGGAGGTGCAGGGTCAGGATGGCAATAAATTGTTCTAATGGGGGTGAGTGGGTGGCTTGCACGTTTATGAGGACGAATCGTGCAGAAAGTGCTTAGCTCATTCTGGTTCACATGCCGGTTCTCAGGTGAACAGTGATCTCAGAGGAACAAAACTGTAGCATATTGATTGTTACAACTTTCTCCGGCTTCAGCGTGCGAAATGGAAGCGCAGAGCTTTCCTTCGCAGGGGGAGTGCAAGGGTGGGGGCCAGCCAGCTGCCTGCGCACCTTGTGTGTGTGTCTCTGTCCTTGGTTGCTGCGGTGGAAGGGGATCTGAGCATTGCTTTACTATCGCAGTGAGGCCTGTTTACCCAAGATGGAGTCGAAAGGGGGTACAAAAGATGGATCCCCCGTGTCCTGCTCAGTAGTCCCATCTATGTAGCAGTCAACCGTGGTTAACTTCACATAAGGGCAAGGGGCAATCCCACTACCGGAGGCACGTGGTCCAAGCCTTGTACTGAGGAGCGTACGATGCGATGGGGCCTGAGGACCCCTCGCTCCCATACAGTGGTTTCATTCTGTTTAACAGTAAAATAAATATCTTCCTTTTGAGAAGGATTGCACTGTCTATGAGAGCTTCTAAGATTAATTTTCTATGATATGTTTTAAGGGTTGTGCATGATTGCTCTCCTATTTTTATAAGATTCTGAAGAACATTTTTTGTAAAGTACTTTTTTTGGTATGGTTACTTGCCACTACATCAAGATTTATAGGAGCAGTGTTAGCAGAAGTGGTAGCTGAATTCTTGTTAATCACCTTCTGTTTCATTTTACATTTAGAAAGAGGAGGCAACGTTTCTGTACTGGAAGCTTGTTTTGTTTCACTTAGTGACTGTATTAGATGTTTTGTTTTGTTAGAACTTTTTTTTTACAAATTCTGCTACAGATGGATTCTTATTTTGGACACTTTTATTTTGATTTGCTCTACTTCTGCGTTGCTTTCTACAGACTTGCTTTTTGGTAGGCATTCTTTGGGGTCTGCTGGAAAAAAGAAGATATGGGTTGGGCTATTCTACAATGTATGTGCGTTGTGTGCATGAGTGTCTCAGTATGATGGTAAGGATGTATGTGGAGGTGTGTGATTGTGCAATGGGCAGAAACAACTAGTTGGGAAGGTTATTCTTGTATTTGTGTGTTACTATATTGGGGCTCAGATGACAATACAAAGTAAGCTAGTGGTGAAGAGAAGCACTAATACTAAATCTAATAGTATAGAATTAAAACAGTTCTTTGTTCTGCAATACTAACATTCTAGGGGCTGATTCATGGAATTTGTGTGCTGAAAAACAGGGATTTGTGTGCCATTCTGCCCACAAATCCCTGTTTAACAAATGGGGATTTGCGGGCAGAATGGCGCACAAATCCCCAATTTTCGGCGCACAAATTTCATGAATCAACCCCACAGTGTGTTTGAGTAACAGTTAGAACATTATGGTAGTATTGTACTTACATTTTTTGTTTGGAATTGCCAGGTTTCTTCAGGCTGTTGTTTGTACTTCAGATGCTGCTGCTTTTCAGGAGAGTGGTCTTCACTGCAATTGTAAAATAAAGAAGTTAGTCATTTTGTTTGTTTATAGCACTGTTGTTAATTTAGACATTGATTATTATGTTTTTGTAGTAGTATTGTTGTTTGATAACTGAACATAGTGTGTGCATGCAATTTCCTTTGACTATGTGCAGTCTTTATATTTTACTTACAATCTGTTAGTTGAACATGCTTTCCAAATAAGCGTATTAAACATACTTGGTTTCTTAAGGCTGTGTTATTGGATGTTAGGAGATAGAAGAAATAATCATATACTTATTTTGCTATTTTTATAGGGGAAATGGCAGAAACTATAGAAAAGCAAGGCATGAATGCATTTGTGAAGATGCGGGTAATAAAGCAGAAGGATGTGATGTAGAGGCAGTGGTGTTATTTCAGCTGGGAGCTTTTCTAATGATAGTTTCTATCTGTGTGAGTGTATAAAGATGCATGAACTCATCTTGATTGTGTGTAATTTTATAATACACTACTAAGTGTTTTTCTACAATTCTACTGTTATTTCTCCCATATTTTAATATTAAATACAATTTTTTAGATAGCTTTGTGTGTAAAAAAAAGAATTTAGATAGCAGACAGGTTTGGAAGTGACAGTTGATTATAGCAGATGGGAAATATGACAGTACGTTCATTTTATAGGTTATGCAGGTTAAGTGGCAGTTACCCTGTTTATATGCATTTATAAGAGTTGTACATGTACTATGCAGAAAATATGCATACCTGTAGTTTGTATTCATGCATGTGGATATGCATGCAACTGCAAGTAGAAATCTTGGAGACTTTTACTGTAGTTTTTGTAGTAGGTGCTTTCCAATGACATGAGGCTTGTACTCAGAGTGATCAACAGTACATTTGAAGTGCTGAACTATGATGATGGAGTTAGATATAGAGGTCTTGGATGTGATTGGGGGATGGTTGTGTGACTGCTTAGCTGTATCCAATGAGGGAATGGCACAGAGAGTGAAGTGGAAAGGGTAGAAGGGATGTCTAAGAGTTACGCACTCCACGGAAACCGCGGCTGTCCGTGAACAGGGCGTGCTACATCTGGGGTTTTCCAGCAAATCCAGCATGGAAAGGGGACTGTAGGGATTAGCCAATCAGGTGTTGAGGTTGTGAATTTATGTTGAAAGAGGCTGTGTGTAGTGAAGATGGAAGAGGTGGAGAAAGTCAGGATGTTGGTGGTTGGAGATATGTTTGTGCATGGTTTAGAGCAGTATGCTAAATGCAGGAATGTGGCAAACAAGTTTGATGTTAAAGGAGTGGGGGTGGTGTGGAGCGCTGTGCCTGATTGCAATGTACAGGGAATTGTACAAGTTTGTAAAGATATGGGTGGGATGAACAGTCCCATGTGGTAGTTTTGCACTGTGGTGCTTAGCATTTGGGCTATGTCAGTCAGTGCCCCTACTTTGTGGCAGATTTGGAACACTTGGTTCAAGCAGTAATAAATGTCCTTCCAAATGCCAAAGTTATTTTTTCTGGTTTAGTACCTAGGGCAATATGGGACAATCGTTCTGTTTTTTGCCCTCAGCAAAACATTGCTAGGTGCGCAATCAACCGAGGCATGTTTGCTTTCATGCTTAGAGCTGGTATGTTCTTTTGTAATAATGAGAACATTGATTCTAGTAATGCTGTTTATTTTAAAGAAGATGACATTTCTTTATCTTTTATGGGAAAAGATTCTGTTCCATGCTGTTTTGGAACATAAGGGTTGCTTTGGAGAAGCGTATGTGAAGATTTTAGAGTAAATTAAGAAAAAATAAATTCAAAAAATACAAAATAACAGGTGTCTCTCAAGCATCTGCGAAAACCCCCCAAAAAATGCTCTCAAAAGGGGAAATGGGGTGCATTATTAAATTTAAATTCATCACATGATGGTTGTCAGAGGACAGCACAAATTACATACAGGGATTTTGGGTTTGAGAGGCATGCAAATGAGAATGAGCAGAGCAAGGGCAGAGCAAGGGATTGGTCACTATGGTTTACTGGGTGTGTTGTGTAAGGAGAGAGTTTGTCAGAAAGTCTTTTTCCTGAATGAAGAACAGATAGCTATGGCTGTGTGTTTCAGAAAACAGA
The DNA here is from genome assembly GCF_040938575.1 of Ambystoma mexicanum. Taxonomy (NCBI): domain Eukaryota; kingdom Metazoa; phylum Chordata; class Amphibia; order Caudata; family Ambystomatidae; genus Ambystoma; species Ambystoma mexicanum. The sequence goes on from NC_090940.1 coordinate 262,316,895, forward strand.
TTATCTGAATTTTGAGAGACTCATGGATCCATTGGTTGGAGGTGCATGCAGAACGCTGTGGAGTGGCTGCACATCTTGGATTCGCTCAAGTGGAAGTGCGCTGGCATGGAGTCTGTGGAATGAAGTGGATGGATTTGGTACCTCTCTGTGCTACTTTGGAGTCACAGCTCATCCAGACATAATTATTATTTATTGTGGAGGGAACAGTTTAGGACATGTGTCTGGAATTTCTTTGCAATTTGCAATGAAAGAGGGACTTGGGATGGTCATGGACATGTTTCCAAATTCCAAAGTAATTTTTTCTCGTATTACGCAGAGACAAATGTGGCTGCGTTCTTCTTCATTTGGTCCTCAAATGGAGAAAGCGAGGCTCAATGTCAATAAGGCTGTTTGTGCCTTTTTAAGAGATGTTGGCATGTCCTCTTTCCACAATGAAAATATTATGTTTCGTAGCACATACATTTTTCGAAGAGATGGAGTACATCTTACCTATGCTGGCAATCAGATTTTTCTGCGAAATATACAAAATGCATTGCAACCTTTTTTGTAATTACATTAATACATTTTGCAGTAGGTGTTAATCATTTGAAGTTTTTGAAACACAAAAAAACACCACCAAAACTTCTTCCCATAGAAAAGTGCAAAGCATCTGATGGGGCAGCACCCCCAAAAAATAAAGGCCTGCGGACTGTCCGCAGACTTCTAAAAAAAATGCACAGGGCCCTGCATTATTTATTTGTCACTTCTATTTTTAAACTGTGAAATGCGGCTCTGAAAAGAGCCTTTTTTGGGGGGGGTTTGTTGTTTTATATATATATTTTTTTTTTTTAAACACGACACACAAGGAAAGGAGGGTAAGGAAGGGACACCAACCATGGGGATAAGAAAGGGCAGGTGGAGAGAGGAAGATGTAGGGTGGGCCTTATTCAGGTAGGGGGCAAACCTTCTTGTGCACCTTAACCGCAGTCCCCCCTGCAGAGTACTGCATCGCAGTACATACACAATATTGGACCCTCAAAAGGTATGGGTTAAAAGCATCATGAATGGCCTGTGAGACAGCTGGAGGGATGCACTATCCCACAGAAGTGTCTCTTGTGGTGACAGGTGTGGAAACGGAGGATGTTGTAGAAGAGCTCAACCTACTATGTTTATCACAAGGTACAACCTTGCGAATAGCCCTGCCGTGGAACGACTTTAGTTGTCGCTTCATTGATGTCGTACCAAAGCTGTACGAACCAAGCCTTCCATGACTCAGCACCATTTTGCACTGGTTGCACTGGTTGCAGGTGACCTTATTCGCACAAGCTTTTGGCACTCCTTCAAGAGTGGTAAACAACCGCCACTCCCAAGACTCACTGCGAGTGCTGGTAGTGGAGACTTCCACTACCTCATCCTCTTCATCCTCTTCATCCATCTCCTCTACATCCTCACGCCTGTTCCCCTATGCAGGCCCTTGGGGATGTGGTGGTGGTGGTGGTGGGGGTGCTGATGCAGCTGAAGCAGCCATGGTCGCCATCTGAAAGCAGACAATGCAGGCAGTCAATGCAGGTCTGAAGCAATGCTGTCTCAGGTAGCCAGAAGCACAATGAGGAGCAATTCTAGGGTGTGGCCTTTCATAGGGGTGCTGGTGTGCGCTCCACGAACACTTGCGCTGTCCGCGGACACTTCAAACAACCCAAAAATCCTAAAAAAGTTCAAAAAAAATGTAGATCGCCAAGGACACTGTCTGGGGCATGTGCAATGGTGAACTTTTACTGTAAAAAAAGTACCTTAAAAATGTCCGGGGACCCGGACAGTGTCCGCAAACCATGACACATGCTCAGCGTGGGTGCGGTCACATGATGATGTCGCGAACACGTTCGTGAATGGGACGGCTGTCATCAGGACACCAAATGTACAGGGATGGTTGTGAGCATGCGCGCATGTGTTCTACGGACTGTAGGATTATTTAGCGAGTTTTTTTAATGCATGGGTTTAATATATTGCTATAATGCGGTGCAGCAAGCTATGTGTTGCCAGTGCAACATGGACATGTCAATGAAGACAGGCTACTCAGTCAAAAACACATCATTTTTTTTTCACATTCAAAATGCACCCCAATTTTTTTTTTTCACCTGAAATGCCTCTGTTGCAGGAGACACATTTGAGGATTTATGAACTAATATATTAACAGTACTAACATGATCCTAACTTCTTAATAATATAATGTGTTCTCAGTGCAAAATGAGGCAGTCTGAAACTCATTTTAGACTGTGTACAGATGTATTTTATTTTTTTGCTTCTCTCTGTGCTCTGTCCACAGTATTTGCAGGAAGCAAAGACTCGAATAAGCAGGAAATTTGTGGATACAGTTTCTTACTGGAAAGTGAGCTATTGTTTGAAGAAGGAGGGTATGACATGATAGATTTTTATTGGATGCACGTCACATGAAGGGCTGTAACAGAGGTCTCTTGGTGCATCTCGGGGAGGAAGAAAGGCAGTGGACATTTTTGCACAGCTTGGGTGAGAAGCCTGAGGGGAGTTGCTGTGGGGCTGCCTGATTGAGAGGTGTCGTCCCAGTCCCTGGCTGACTTTCCCAGGCTGGAGATTCCAGTCAATAAGCACCGGCTTGAGAGACTGCAGATCAGAACTTCATGTCCTCGCTGGGTTGCTTTGAAGGAAAGCCTTGAGCCCTTTAAAGAAAGCGTCCAGTCCGGGGAGTTTGCGTGCTGAACAGCTACAATTTGCTGGTAATTATTTTGTATAAAAGTGAGGGTGCGGTATGTGCATGAGACCTATTTTAGACAGGCAGCGTAGCAATAGCTTTTCACTGTGTTTAAATGACACATTTTAATGTTGCCAGCTGAAGGCAAAACAAACGATGTAATTTTTCTCTCTCTTGTGCAAATATGAAATGAAACTCGTAGTGTTCTTGCAGTTTGTCTTTCTCACGTTTTTATTTCAGAGAGGATTGTCTCACAAATGGTAATATATCATTTTAAAATGAAATTGTGATAACACACAGTCTGCCTAAGAGTATTCTTGGTTCTGTTTCATTTGGTGTCTAAAAAAAATATTATGCCATAGAAGAAATGATGCTTAAAGCGCCAAGTTTCTATGTAGATAAAGTAATGTTATGAGTAATTATAAATAGCTGTGTGCGTGGTTCCACTCAGTGTATATATGTGTGTATGATTTCTGAGTGGAACATAATGAAATAGTTTGCTGGACGTATATGAGACAGCAGAAAGAGAGGCCTCTGGAAATAGTTTCACTGATATAAATAAATTAGTGATAATACCACAGGGGTTGTGAATACTGTATGTGAAAATTGTGGTATCCATAAGCTGTATGCCTGAGGTCTCTCTATTGATCACACAAACTGACTAAGTAAGGAGAAAGGGGGTTCTGGATATTGGGGCCACAAATAAAACAAAGGAATTATGCTCACCAAAAATACCACCAACAAAATGTATACCAACTAAATATATCTGTGTACTGAAATAATGCATATCCACTATATTACCATAATACCAAACCCAATCTGAATGCAAGGAGTGATTATTGCTGAATTACTTTATTTTTGGCGGTAAGAAAATACCACTAGGCCCCAAATCTACACAAAATACCCTACAGGACAGTGTTCGGGTCCTCAGACTAATTAAAAGTGCGACACACATGCGACGGACAGTTACGGACAGGCGCGATGTTCGTAGGACTATGGGTGTGGTGCGCATGTGCGTAGATGTTCTACGGACAGTGTGGACACTTCCATTTTAATTACGAACAGTTCGAACAGGTATTGTGTCCTTAGGACACCCCCATTTTGGTTAATTGCGGACATCCCGGACACCAAGTGTGTTCTAAGAACAGTTCCATATTGATTGCAGACAGTACGGACAGGTATATTGTCCTAAGACACCTCCATTTTGGTTAATTGCGGACATTCCGGACACTGAGTGTGTTCTAAGAACAGTTCCATCTTGATTGCGGACAGTACGGACAGGTATAGTGTCCTTAGGACACCTCCATTTTGGTTAATTGCGGACATCCCGGACACCGAGTGTGTTCTAAGAACAGTTCCATCTTGATTGCGGACAGTACATACAGGTATAGTGTCCTTAGGACACCTCCATTTTGGTTAATTGCAGACATTCCGGACACCGAGTGTGTTCTAAGAACAGTTCCATCTTGATTGCGGACAGTAGGGACAGGTATAATGTCCTTAGGACACCTCCATTTTGGGTAAATGCGGACATCCCGGACACCTGTGCCATCCGCGGACTCCTTAACTGCCTTTTAAAAAATAGAAAGACACAGGGGACTGAATTAAAACACACATAATATTTTTTTATTATATACAAATATAAAATGTATGAAAGAGAGGGGGAAGAAGAAACTGACACAAATACAGGATAATTAGGGGGTTGGAGAGGATGGACGGGAGGGGATGAAGGGATGGAAGTCTCATCATAATGTTTTTCTTGGTGGTGAGGGTTTGGGGGTAGTTGACTGGGACATGGAGAGGGGGAACAGGTACATGTGGGACAACGATATTTAATTTTTTCTTTTATGTGGTCCTCCACAAAATGTTTTAAAAGATTGAAATTTCCATTAGCATGTCCATTTTTTGTACCATGCGCTGCAGAGCATTTTGAAATGTCTCTTTTGCTATATTATTTTCACTGTTTGTATGGTCTGTTAAAAAAAATGTGTTAAGTACACATAAAGTAATGATTATTAATTGGCTTATATAGAGAAGTGTCTACCATTAGTATCACTGTCTTCACTCATTTCATCACGTGGAAAATTTTCTTCAAGCCATTCCAAAGTAACTTTTAGTGTACGTTATGGTTCTGGGTGTTAGTCTTAGCAATGCACGGTAGTGGTGCAAGTTATGGTTGCTTAGCTTACCATAACTGGGGAATTTCAGGGGTTTTTCGGTTTTACTTGGAAGTGGCTGTGTAGTTATGGTTAAGTTGCTAATCCCATAGGAAAAGCACTTTTTGGCCGGCTAATAACTTCGCTCTCCCTGGACGAATCCTCACCAAACTTTGCAAAAAAAGTATATAGCTCACTGTGAATATATTTACAAAGTTTGGTGAAGTTTGGTCTGGGGGGGCAAAGTTATAGTGGGGTTCCCAAAACTTATTTTTTTCCCATAGACTGAATGGGGAAAAAACTTTACTCACGCCTACAGCCCAAACCACTGGACAGATTTTCACCAAATTTGTGGCAGTAGCAGCGGTTTGGTCCCAAAAGCATGCTTTTGTAAATTTGGTGAAAATTCGTCCAGTAGTTTTATTTAAAACGACTAAAAAGTAGGTCACAAAAAATGTGTGATATCTATGTCCGCTCCGCGGACACACTTCCCTGTCGCTCCGTGGACAGGACATCGATTGGCTGATCGGCTTCCGTCATGTCCACGGACATGGGACGTGTTCGCTGATTGGTTGGGATGAAGCGTGAGGTGCGTCGGATTGTTTCGATGCATCCACCATCTTGGATCCATGTTTGGTGTCCGCGAACATCGCAGTAAAAACTAATTAAAAAACACACCATTGCACTTGTCAAACTTATCAAATAATCTCTGGGGAGGTGAGGGGTGATGAGGATGGGATGGGATATGGCTGCAAGAAGCAAAAGATGGGTGTTTCTTTGTCGCGAAAGTCACACGGTACATTTGTAGGTGTTCCACAATATGTGCCTAATGTACAGGCGAAAGAGATTGCATTTTGGCATTCAAGGGATGGAGATGTATAATCATGGAATTGTGGACTTGTAAACATAGATTGTTGCTTCTGCAGCCTGCAACCCCAACCTTACCATGTGGTATTTCAGAGTAATACTACATTCCGAATGCCCGTTCCTCTATATTGTTTATATTGGTTGCCAATATTTATTAATATTAAATAGAAGCAATTTCAGGTTATTTTACACTCTACACTAAAACGCTTGATGTTTATAAATTGATGTGTTGGTGCTACACCCAGAGCGCGGCAAATAAAGGGCTATTCATGTCTGTGTTAAAATATAATTATAATAACAATGGAGTCAGACAGGCAGCCACCTGCAGTGCCTGATGGACGCGGATCAGAATAACAGTTCTCATGGATGCAGTGAGGCAAGTTGTTGCAAAGTAAGAATGTATTTTGATTCTGAGTGAAGGTCACCAGCTTTGAATTTTTGCTTGCGAGGTAAGGAAGCCCACGCATCGGACACACAGTATAAGGTTCAATTGTTTTTTGACCTTGAGAGAAAGGGACCATTCCGAAAGGAATTGAATGAAAGGAGGTTTGTAATAATGAAGAAATGATAAGGTTATGCATTCCAAAAGTAGGAACATGTAAATTCAGTTTATGAAGAATCGTTGGTGCGAACACAGTGTGCGTTACGGTCTGAGTTACGCCCAGAGAATGGAAATGGTGAATATAATGTAAGTTTGATTTTTTGACGATTGTATAACCGAACGAGCATTAACTTATTATTATCTGAACATTGTTTATGGGTTACATTGTATTTGTTTGTTCTGTGTGGCATATTGCAATGAAACGCAAGTACAACCTTTGTGTGTAGTGGTCTTTCTAACAGCATCGAGGTGCATGTAGACTACCACTCGGTTCACTCAGGTTCAACGCTAATATTTCATTAAAATGTCATGTATGACCATCTCGAATTGTGTACCACTTCCACGTTGTTTTCTCTCTGTTGAGTTTGTTTCATGTCTGTGCTAATCGTTAGTTTAAACTCTATACCAAATTAATAAGTCAATAGATACATTGAAATAAAGATCGGCTAGTGAGACATATTTCTGTTATGTTTTCGTAACAGGTACATTCTGCCATTCTGCTATTGTCATAGATTCTAGATGCCAACTGGCGTTTTTTTTAACCGGCAGCTGAACATAGTTGTGAACTCCTGGATCACAGTGACTCTTTTTTGGGACGATCGCCAAGGGCCGATATGCCCTTACGCTGTACTAGCGATTAGGAGCAACATAATATCCTTTACGGTGGTCTAGCCCCAAGTTGATGCAGAAGCACTGGAATTCACTGTGTGACCCAAGCGCTTCTTTTACTGAAAAGGAACACCTTGTGTACGCAAAAAGAACAACTTGTGCCTCACGATAAACATTTTGGATCACGAGCGAAGAAACAAATTTGCAATTTGGTTGAATATGGCACTAGTCGGATGTTCTCGGAGCATTTATTGTGAAATTAAAGTACTTTACAAATTGTACAGTGTTGTTGTTTACTTTTAATGTACGGTTTAATATTCAGAATTGTGAAGTAGTGTGTTGTGAGTCGATGTGTGTTGATTTTCGGGTTCTGCGTCACGGCACGTAGGTGATTATGGGCGCGTTTGGCTACGCTGATGAGGAACGTCATCGAGAAAGGTGGAGAATATCACTGGCTTTGGCGATGTGAGGCTCAGGGGCGTGGCATATGATTTAGTGACATCAGGGCAGTTTACCTTAGGCCGATGCAGCAATGGATAAGATTAGCACAAGATGGCCGCGCCCTGCTGCCAGATTTCGCATATTTATAAAAGAGGAAAAGTCAGGTAAGGTGCATTGGAAATGTTTGTGGGATAGATCAACGTATGTATAAAAATACATGCCCGAACCATCGGGACAATAATATTTTCTGGGCATTGCACTTGTCAAACTTATCAAATAATATCTGGGGATGTGAGGGGTGATGAGGTTCAGATGGGATATTTCTGACCTGATTTCAAATGAGTTTACAAAGTTTGGTGGGATTTTGTGCAGAGGGGGCACAATTAGAGGGGGGGTGCTAAAGTAATGTATAGGCTTATAAATGAGGTGTCATTTGATGAATCTACACTTCTTTTGGCAAACTGATAATAGATCTACATATAAATGTTTTTGCAAAGTTTGGTGGGATTCTGTCAAGATGGAGCACAATTAGAGGGGGGGTCCCAAAATAATGTAAGGGCTTATAAATATGGTGCCATTTGAGAAATGTACACAAAGGTTTGCAAAAAGATTATAGATCTAGATATAAATGTTTTCGTAAAGTCTGAATAGATTTTGTGAAGTGGGGGTAGCTTATATGACGATTGGATGTGCATTTATTTTACACTTTTGAAAAAATAAAATGTGGGTGGATTTCCAGCAAACTTGCGTAAGGCGCATTTAGTAAGGATCTACAAGCGTGGTTTTACAAATGTGGCAGTGTTTTATTATTTGACAAGTGTCAAAATGTAGTTTAAAAAAATAGCGGTATAGCTTTAGTGACTGACGGGTAGCCTGTGGTCATGGGCAGTGGCCAGAATGTCCGGGTCATGGAATAAGGTCATGATCCGGACAATCTGGCTACTGGCCATGACCAGAAGGGAGACAAAATAGGATTAAAGTGGCCATGTCCACCTGGGACTGGCTTTGTGGTAAAGTTATTCAAAATTAGGATAGATTTGAAAATGAAGAAAAATGTGCTCATGGTAATATGGTCATAGGGTGTTGTTTTTGCTTTCTGTAGGCTGCCATGGAAAGCGAAGAGGGGCCCTGTATGGAACCCCCGCCTTCCCTTTCCGTGGTGGCCATCTTGGAAAAGGATTTTCCTTACTAAAATGGGACGCCACAGGCATCCCGGTGTAAGGCGAAAAATCCTCTTTTTTAGTACCACGTGTTCCCACTTTGGGAACCTAGGCTGCTAATGGCCTTCATCCTCCATTTCAGGGGCTAGAATTTGGGGATAATGGTCCAGAGACCTCGGTATCCACCATTGTTTCGCTTGGGCTGATAAGTTGGGCTGCTGGGCCGGTATCCACCAATCCACTCCATGGACTGGAGGATGAACGTCCCAATATTCCCATTAGTATAACACAAAATGCAAATGGAAATGTTGGAAAATCGTATTGAGTCTATGTACTTTACTGAGAAATATAAAGTAGATAGAGTCTATGCGTTTTTTTTTAATTCTATTTTTTTAACTGTGAACGGTGGTTTGTAAAGGAACATTTATTTTGTTTTTGGATGGATTTTATTTGGCAGGAGAGCTTAGAAAGAAAGGTGGGGAGGGAAATGAGGGAAGAGGCACCAAACACTAATATGAAGAGGCAGGTGGACAGGGGAAAATGTTGCGCGTGTGTTATTTCTAAGGTAGGGGGCAGTGTTTCTCATGCTCCTTGATTACAGCAGTGGTGGTGTCTCTTGTGGAGGAGGGATGGCCTTAGCTGATGCCATTTTAAGATAAATAGAAGTTTTGCTAAAAGTATGTACCGTGTACTAGATTGTTAATGGATGAGTAGGAATAGGTGTTGGAGCTGTGCAAGGGAAATTTTGAAGTTGAAAGTTCCTAGATCAGTAGAAAATGCAGTTCCAAAGTGTCTGCGAAGCGTAGATCTAATTGTGAAGTGCGAACAGGTTCTCGGAAATGTCATCATGGTGCGTGCCAGCATATGGTATTGTGGCACTCTCCGGAAGGTCTGCAATGAAGTCAGATGTTCGTAGACATTATGGTTAAGTTGCACTACTAAAAAGCCATGAAATTCATTGAAAAAACTTTGTTAAGGGAACGTTATGGTTAAGTTTTGCTACTAAAAACCTATGAAATTCAGTGAAAAAACTTTATTAATGGGATTTTATGGTTCCAAGTAAAACCGAAAACCCCCTGAAATTCGCCAGTTATGGTAAGCTAAACAACCATAACTCACGCCACCACTGTGCACGGCTAAGAATAACACCCATGACATTAAAGGTGACATCACAGACATGATTGATGACATCACTTGATGACGTGCTTCGCTGGTGGGCCCAGCCATGGCTGCTTCAGGTCCTGGGGCACTCGTGTGGGAACACCTTCGGGAACCATGAACCCTTTCGTACAGGAATATCTCTGGGTGCTACAATACCCTGCACACACCCAGGTGGAGCAAAACTAGGGGTATGAAAGACTCCATTTTGCAACTCACAGACTCCATTAACAATAGTAAAAGGCTATTCAGGTTTTACTCCAGTCTGCAGCCATCCCCGGCAAATGCGTACAGCAAGCGCGACCCCCCCCCCCCACCTCCTCCCTCCTGCCATCCACATAACTACTTGGTTCCCATGAGAAGGCTGGCAGCAAGAATGCAACAAAATCCACACTGTATCACTTGCCGTCCGACTTCCTTCATTGATTCAGATGTGGCCCAGAATGAGGGCCAGAGCAAGGGCTATCTATCTCTGTAAACCTGCCCCACACCCGACAGACCCTGGCCATAAAAACATAAACCCTGTGCACTCTAGGGCAAAGTCAACAATCAAAAGGACCCTTAAACCAGTGAACCTATTTTCCCTTTGACATGGAAAAAAGTAAGCATGCCTTCTCATCTTGCGCGAAATTATATAAACCTGCTGATAACCTACGAAGGCTTATGAGTAAACAATGTAAATACATACACGTGTGTAACTGGAGGTTCCTATGCTAACCTGTCATATTGAAAGCAGAATATATGTTGAATTATAATGCTGAAACATTCAAACTTCTAACTGTAATATTACAATGGTTAATGAAATATAGATCTGTGCATGCTCCCACAATGCTACCTCATTCTTGACAAAACTGAATGTAATTACATGTACAATGTCAGAAAAGTACAATATAGAAGTTAGCCGCTCCTGGCTGTCATTATTATGTGGTTATCCATCGACAATCTCTCTTTCTCTCAGTTTGTTATAAAATTGCCTAGTGTATAGAGATAAAAGTATGTCCCAAGCCTATTTGACTCAAATTTAGACCAGACAGCCACGTGTTAAAAAGTAATCTGTTAAGTGTAATTAGAAAGGCTTCCAGCCATTATGTAGTGTGGGGCTAAACTGTAAAGGGGGCCTCAGCTCGTCTCTGATCACCCTGGCGTCAGCAAAGAGTTATGTTGTCTGGACATTCAGCCCCTGAAACCCCCTCTAAGGAAGTGCATGTTTATAATGAAATGTACCTTTTGTAACCCGGTCATCACAGCTATAAACTCTAACCTTCCCCTTGTCTATATTGAATGAACACCCCGGACCATACATTGATCCCATAACCCCAACCCCTGACCTAGCATTTGAATATGTTTGGACAGGAGAGTGATACCTTTGATAGGGACATATAATTCATGTTCAGTAATGAATAAGCTCGCTTCAGAGCCTTGTTTTCACAAGTGCAAACTACTTGCCTTGCTGGCGGATGAGCAGATCAAAAGTCTGAATGGATGAGAATATGTGGCCACAAGGGCAAATGTTGCCAAGATAGGATGTCAGAGAATCAACAACGGATACCGGACCGATGAGCCCAGCTGAACGTTTGACCCTACACACCACGTCATCTCATCACGTGCCCGTGGACCAATCAGCCATCACCGACCATATAGCACCTATAGGTGCCTACTCTTAGTGTCCAATCCCGATTGACTCTGTGCCCCTTAGGCCTTCCCTTTGTTCGATGATGATGAAGCTGTATAAAAGTAATTTGTAACATGTTTTCTGCAGAACGCTCTCGGTGTGAGCAGAGTAGATTCTGTTTGCCCTAACTTTAGATAAAAGCCTTTAATCATACTCTCACTTGGTCTTGGTCTTATTCCCTCCTGGGATGTACCTTTATTGATTCTGTTGGGTGATTTGCCAGCTGTACTGGGGGCCTCTCACTCTCATTGGTGACCCCGATGCGATAGCGTTCTTTTCGGTCCTTCTGGCACGAGACGCCCCCTGCTTTCACCCTGAGCGCGCTCCCTCAAGAGCTACCCGCCAAGGGCAACCGGTACACGTAGACGTGCGCACGCAGTAGGGCGAGCGGGTACGGGATCCCTCTTAACAAAACCCATACGTACCACTCGCCGAGCGGGGCATGGTTTTTGAGCGAGGAGCGGCGCCCTGCCTGCTCGGGTCCAGAGGGTCTCGGATCAAGACGGACATGTGAGTATCAAGTGAGAGTGATATTAAAGGCACAGGTGGGAGTCAGATTAGAAGGTTTTGGGATAAACAAAATAGGGGGTCATTCCGAGTTTGGAGGTAGCCATGGAGCTATTAGCAACATCGCTGCCTCCAAACTCGGGGTCCGGGTCTGGGTAGGTGGAATGAGGACTTACCGGGACATTCCGACCTGTGCGGACCCGGTAAATCCCCATGGCAAATACCATTCCCCATTCCCATTCGAGCCCCCATAGGGCTCAATGGGAATGGGGAAGACGCTAATAATGGGCCCACAAATTGTGGGCCCATTATTAGATCCAAGGTCCCATAACAGGGCTCACTAAGAACGGCTGATCAGACCAGCCGTTCCTGGTGGAACCCGCTAAGGGACCTCGGAATCGGGAGGTAGGGGGTTAACAGCACCGGCATCCTTACCGGTGCCAATAACCCCCTACCGCCCAACTCGGAATGACCCCCATAGTCTTGGTGAAACAAAAAGGTGTGGAGGATTGAAGCTAAAGAGGGTTGGAGGGTCGAAGGGGTTCTAGGAGTCTGGGGCTTTTCTATATTTCATACTATTCTCATTCTATTGCATTTGGCCATTAGGACGGTGACGAAGTATTAGATGACAAGAGGTTAACAGGGATCCTATCTCCATGGGGGGGTGGAAGGCGGCGCCAGATAGTGCTATCTCTATTAGTACAGGATATATGGGTATGGGAAATTGAGGTAAGAGAAGGTAACGTAGAGGTTCGAGGGGAGACCCAGAGTAGTAGTTAGAAACCCAAATCCACCATGAAAATTAATTGTTTGTTTCCTATCGCTGCCCCAACAACTGGTTCCCAAAGGAAGTGCAGAAGGCCCTTGAGAAAAAAGCTGGAATAGAGGCCAAAGGGTGGCCTGAAATTCAAAGCATCATAGTACACCACTGCAAGAGGATCAAAGAGAAGGAAAAGGAGATAGCTCAGCGGTGGTTGGCAGACAAAGCTAAATTAGTGCAACGTAATTTACTGAAGGTCAGTGCAGTGGCAGCTTCCAGCGTGGCAGGAAGGGAGCGGGAGGAAGAAGATGGACAGATGGACAGATGGGGATACCAATGCAGATGGTGGCAAATTGGACAGGTAACAGTCAGGACCAGTGGGCAGGGGAAAATCAATATGAGGGACCGCAGTGGCCATCGAGAGGGGGGCGAGGCAATAGAGGAGGATTGAGGGGATCAAGAGGAGGAGGTGCGCGGTATGGAGGGCCACGAGGGGGAATGCAAGGCCAATGTTGGAATTGTGGGAGATTGGGCCATTTTATTAGAGTGTGTCAAAGTAGGCCAAACAATTCATATCCAAATGAACGTCAGGTCAGACACCCCCACCCAGGAAGTCCTTATGGGCTGCCAATGGGCGGAACTAGGCGAGAGAGTCAACTCGACCCCAGATACATGAACAAACACCCAATGCCCCCTCAAGACATGTCCTCTCATCCCCAGTGTCATAATCATGCCGCTCCCATGCACAACCAGACTTATGCCACTACAGCCAATGGGGCACCAACAACACCGTGCAGGGGGACAACAGTGGTGATAGCAAATGTTTTGACATAGATGAACTCCCGTGGCACTCAGCATAGGACAGCCCATAGAGAGCACTTGCGTGTCCAGTACTATTGATAACCCGTGACGCAGCAGAGGAACCAGTCGTTGGGGCGGCTATCAATTCATTTTCATGGTGGGTTTGGGAGCGGAAAAATCATGCATCAAAGAAGGCAGGTTCCCGCTTTCTAATCAGACTTTGGAAATGCAGGGGTTCTCTGGAGCTGTGGTTGAGGTTCCATACACTGAAGAGCCAGACATAACGTTGGGGGGGAAAACTGTACGTGTCCCCATGTTGTACTATGAGGAATCGCCTATCAACCTACTGGGAAGAGACCTTCTCAGCAAACTCAATATGACCATCTCGTTTGCTGAAAGGGGTATAGTGTGTTCCACGCCAGGCATATGTACAATTCGTGCGATGTTAGTGATACACACACAGGCAGACTTCCCACAAACACGAGGCATACCCGTAAATCCTGACATGTTTATACAGGGCTGAGAATACTACCACAAGTAGTGCCAGAACTAAAAAACAAAACAAAAAATTGTCCCTTCAGAATTCATCTTTCGTCCAGTAGCACACCCAGAAATAATCCCAGGTTCCATCGTGTCCCTGGACATACATGCAGTGAAGGTGTCAGCCCAGAGAATAGCAGTGATAGCAATGGACATGCAAGGATGCCAGTGGAGGACCATACTGTGCATCCACGCCAACAAGGCCCTGCAAGACTTAACCGATGAAGAACTTTTTTTTGATGCAGAAGATGCTGGGGAAATAGTAATGGAAATTGCAATCCCTTGTGACGTCATGATCCAAAGGAGAGAGGTGCAGCTACCTCTCATGGCAATGATCAAAGCCCCACCAGCTTACTTTGAGGAAGACATGTCCCAAGTACCGCAACAACTGGGGACCACCGATCCACACGATGTAGGGCTGCTACATGAAGTGACACCAGTAAAGATCAGGCTTAAACCCAGAGCTATTCTACCCCGGATGAAGCAATACCCCATATCCAGAGAAGCCGAAGAAGGAATAAAAGACAAAATGTATGCACTAATGGAACAGGGCATAATAGTTCCATCTAGCTCACCTTGCAACACCTGCATTTACCCAATCAAGAAAGCGAAGGGAGGGCGTGGAGGATAATCCAAGATTTACGCCCCCTCAATGACGTAGTACAGAAGGCGTAGTACAGAAGGTATTCCCCCTTGTCCCAAATCCTTCCTCAATTCTATGCAGTATTCCAACAGAAGCCACCCATTTCACTGTAGTGGACCTAAAGAATGCATTCTTTTCAATCCCACTTGATCGAGGTACTTGGTACCTAACAGCATTCACGTTAGGGGAAAAAAGATATGAGCATTGTAGGCTGCCCCAAGGGTATTGCGAGAGCCCGAGCATTTTTAACAGAATATTGCACGAAGACTTTGGAAACATACACACATCGAGCCCCATAATTCCGTACGTAGATGATCTGTTGTTCTGCGGGAAAAGTGAAAACGAGTGCAGAGAAGATTCCATCATCTTGCTGACACATCTTGCACAGAAGGGGTACAAGGTAGACAGTCAGAAGCTGCAATACTGCTTAACAGAAGTACTGTATCTAGGACAATTGATCTCCAAAGATGGTAAAAGGATAATTCCAGACATAGCAGCAGCAATAAGAGCAGTGAAAGAGCCCAGTACAGTAAAGGAAATGCAGAAGTTCCTCGGCATGTGTAATCACTGCTGCACATGGATACTCGATTATCCATCATACACTAGGCCCCTGCTACAGGCACTAAAAGAAGCACAGAAGGAGAACACCAAGTTGCAGTGGACACAAGAAATGAACACAGCCTTTGACGCATTCAAGGAACTGATATCTACTGCACCAGTACTCACAACCCCAAATTATGAGCAGGAATTGTATCTTTTCTCACACTGCAATGGCACACTTGTGACAGCTGTGCTGACACAAAAGGCATCCCTGGGCCACAAGCCTTCTGAATTTTACAGTGGAACACTTGATGCAGTAATGCAGAGACACTTCGCATGCAAACAGGCTCTCTCAGCCGTCGCATTCGCGATAGAAAAAAGCTCTACGATCATGATGGGATGCTCCGTCACGTTATACGTAGAACATTCCCATCCTCGAAAGATCAAAGAGTACATTGACCACTCAAAGGGCCACAGCATACGAACTGATCATTTCTAGCACCAAGATCCATATAGTGCAGTGTAAAAACGTAAACCCAGCCACGTTTATCACAGAAGCATGCACCGTGGAAGACATGCAGCAGCATGATTGCGCCACATACACAGGGAATGATGAAGACACACCCAAAGCACATGCAATTGCATTGCCAGAAGTAGAGGTTTACTTCGTGGATGGGTCTGCCTCCATAGATTGTGAAACAGGAGAAAAGCACATAGGCGCAGCAATAGTGCAGGTAGAAGATGGGGATTTTGAAGAAATCGTGCAGAAGAGGTTGCCCCCACATTTGTCAGCCCAAGCAGCAGAGCTAGTAGCACTCATAAAAGTGCTTTATGTAGCAAAAGGATGTATGGTCACTATTTATACAGACTCCGCCTATATGGCAACCACGGTACATGGGGGCTAGCGCGGTGGGGAAGAAGGGGATTCCAGAGAAGTGATGGGTCCCCAGTACAACATGCAGCATTACTAGGAGATTTGAATGATGCCTTGAAGGAACCCACACTTGTCACAGTCGGGAAATGTCAAGCCCATACCCGAGGTGATGATGTCATCTCATTAGGGAACACGGCAGCGGATGCTGCTGCAAAAGAAGCCTCATATTTACCAAAGGACCTAGCAGGTGAGTACATATTGCAAAAGGCAGTAGAGGAGATACAACCAGAGGGCTTTAACTCATTACGAGTTTCCCAGATAATTGAGCTTCAAAACGATGCGCCTGGCGAAGAGAAGGAGATGTGGGTGAAAAGGGGGTGCAGTCAATCACCCACTGATTTACTATGGAGACCAAACATTACAGGCAAGGTGGTGATGCCAACAAAATTGCTAGAAGTAGCATTTAAACAGTTACATTTCACAGCCCACAACACAAAACAGCACATCATTGCAGACATACAGGAAAATTGGTTTGCCCCCGGGATATAGGAACATGTCACAAAGCTAATAGTAGAGTGCATTACCTGTCAAACGTCCAATTACGGTATGACATTACAAACCCTTAGAGGAACATTACCAAAACCAGAAGGGCCCTTTCGAGAGCTGCATATAGATTATGCAGACATGGCAGAGCGGTGTAACAGGGCTAGATACTTGATCGTTGTCGTGTGCCCATTTTCTCGGTGGGTAGAAGCAGGACCCTGCGCTCACCCAGACGCACAGTGTGCTGCCAAGATCCTAGTGAGAGAGGTGTTTCCCCGCTGGGGAATCTGTAACGTCATATGTTCCAACAACGGAACGCACTTTGTAAATTACATGTTTAAGCACATCACTGCAATGTTGGGCATAACCCATAAACTCTGGACGATTTATCATCCGCAATCGAACGGAGTTGTGGAAAAAATGAACAGATTACTCAAGAGTAGATTGTCCAAATTGTGCCACACGCTCAAAAAGAATTGGGTGTATTGTTTACCCCTGGCGCTTTTGGAAATGAGAAACCAGCCCAGCAAGGACCACCACCTGTCACTGCATGAAATTGTGACAGGTAGGAGAATGCATGCCGCCCATTCACCCTTGCACAGACAATCAGACGTGCATCAAAGCGCCACTGTCCTAGGTGAAGTGTTCCACGAATATCTCAGAAATTTGACAAAAGAAGCACGCGCAATAGCAAAACAAATAGCCCCCCCGTTCACACAAGATATGTCCACAGACACAGCAGCCCCCACCACAGGGAATACAGACTGCCAGATGATGACAGGTGACATGGTATACGTGAGAAGTTTTGTGAGGAGATGGAATGGGCCGCGGTTCCATGGCACATATAAGGTGACCGTTTGTACGCCTACAGCAGTTAAGATACAGGGACTGAGATACTGGATAAATTTGACAGATGTGCGCAGGGCCTGTGGGAACATAAACGATCGAGGCACCCAAGAAGGTGAGGGTAGTGCACAAACTTAGCAAATAAAAGGGTTCAGGAACTGGTATCCAATTGAGTATAAAAGGAAAACTCAAGGATGATAAAATATGTAAATAATTGTGTAAGTGTGATAATATTTTTGATGATCAAATAACAAGGAAAGTTAGATGAAATGCTCTCTTTCTCTTTGCATAACCTCATGGTTTTATTCGTCAATTGAAATGACGACTTGTAAATAACACCTTCCTTCCTTCCTTTCATAATGAAATGATGGTGCTATATTATTCGCCTCCCTCGGTTTTCCTCCCCCAGACATACAGGACACGGTATGGACAAAGAACGTACAAATGTAAATATGGCTATGAGATCAATTATGTGTAAAATAATAACACGGAGGAGCAGACTTTAAGTGACCAACCTATGGTTGTGAACAATGAATGAAAATGTTATGCATGATTAACAAGTGCTTATATCCCATTTATTAGGAGTATCACTGGGCATGGATGAGCTTCCGGCAACAGCTAGCGGTAGTGTAGATAGGAGTAGACGGAGGAGAGAGGTGTATCCTATCTATTCAAATGAGTGTGTGTTGTTTGTATGTGTAGTGGTATTCTTTTCGGTACTATTTGGCCTGTGTTTGTACTGGGTTGTACAGAGCTTATGGGTTGATGCTGGCCAGGGGGGTGCGGGCATGGAAACAATCAAGAAAGGGACCCACCTAATTTGGGATGGTACCAGGTTGATATGGGGTCAATGGACTCCCGAGAGTGAACACAATAAGGATAATAATACAAGTGACGCCCATTGCACAACAATGCAGGCCACCCCACCGCCCCCAAAAATGAATGAATCCTATTTTAACATATATACAATGAATGACAAAACTCCTTCAAAACTCACATGGGTGCAGACCCATCCATATCCCACAACTATGGCAATATCAGAAGCAGCCCTGCCCACTGGCCCAACCACCAGGGGAGGGGGTAATAAGAGCAGAGTCATTTTAAGTCTTCACCACAATTTCTATAATCATGGGAGTGACGAGCAAGGGTGGGGAGCTGTAGGGGAAAAGCCCAGGAGAAATCAGAGAGAGGCAGGGGTAGATGATTGGAAGAGTAGTATAAATTTGGCTTAGATACAGTTGATGACCTCCAGCACCCTCATCAAACAAATAAGTGTCATGCCGACATGAGCCACACAGCACAACAAACAACTAATGAGAGCTGCTATATCTGCTCATTCATACCCCACGCCTCAGGCACTCCAAAAGTGCTATTGCCGCAAGAAATTCCATTTGCAGAAGCCCAATGTCTTCTACATCTCACGCTGTGCCAAATTAAGAATACATTTCAAGCACACACAGTTTCTTTTGAACTATTGCAGAATGAATGCACATGCTACTCCCAGCCGCAAGGAGTCATTTGCGTAAAAGAACCTTTCTTGGAAATAAAAGGGACATTGCATGCTGACAACAAGTGGCAGAAGGAAGAGATACTATGCAAAGCAAAAGCATTGCAAGGCTTGTCCGAAGATGAACTCTCATGGGTATAGAGAACATGCGCTCCCATATCGACTGAACACATAAGCAAACTTACATGGGTCACCACCATCCAGAAGCCCTTCAAATTACAGAAACATATTTCATACGAACTATGTTTCCATGGAGAAGGGAAGAGAGACATGGGGATCAAGGAGAACTGTAGCAAAACCCTCATAATTCCTGACATGAAGAAGGGAACTGCAGCTTTAATGGACACGTATTGGATTTGCGTCAACATGGCATACCTGCAACTCCCGCAGTCATGGAAATGAACATTCTCCCTGGCAACATTGCATTCTGCACGAATAGTAATCCCCGAGAGCCACATCAATGGAAGGCGCAAGCATGCAGCAATCCAGACTGAACCTTCCCCAACACCACTTGAGACGGAACCTGCATATGCCTTAGATGAGGAAGGAGTCCAAGATCCATACCGGAGGAAGAAACGGTCATCCAACTATTTCTCCACCAAGTCCTCCGAACTTTTGGGCCAAATCCCTGATAGATGTCGACTATTCATTTCAGTAGAGACATTTTTCGCATCCCTCATTTCCAGCATCCAGGCGAGAGCGAATGCCAAGTGGCACCAAATCACCAGGTGGGAGCTTATCCAGTTGGCCAACGACACTGAAGAAGGGTTAAATGTCATAAAAGTAGAACTCCGAGCCTTGCGATTGATGACGATGCAGAATCGATATGTGCTGGATCTATTAACAGCAATCGATGGAGGTGTTTGCCGAAAAATCGGGAGCGCATGTTGCACATTTGTACCTTCTGCAGACTCCCTCTCACATGTGATAGACCTTGGTGAGCGAATGAGGGAAAGAAGGAGGGGCACAGCCCAGCACCTGGTTTGACAATCTTTTCTCGTGGGTGCCCTTCTGGCTTGGAATGACTGTAAAGCTCCTCATACCTCTCATCGTCTTTTTACTCCTGATTTTTTGTGTGTGCCAACTGGGACTTCAATGCTGCGTAAATGCAGTACCAAATGGCGCGCTAATGATGGTGACAATGGGACGTGCAAATGATGTGGCACAAATGGCACAAATCAAACATGAGGCAGAAGTACTAACAGGAGATGCTCCAGGGCCCAAATATAGACTGACTGCGATATACAACACAGGGCATATAATTGATAGTTTATACCACACAACTGTAAAAGAACCTAGGGAAATGTTATGGTACAAGGAAGTATTGGTGGACCCGGAAGGGGATGGAGGGTGTATCTATTTGAGCTGCACCCCTGATGAATATGCTAGAAGGGGACAGAGCAGTATGCAGGGCATGGATGCCAATAAAGGGAACCCCCTGCATGGGATGAAGCAGTGGCAGAAGACGGAGAACGTAAGAGATTGGGACGGTTACAATATTCGTTACTTAAGTAATGAAAGGGGGAATGAGTGGAAGGAGGGGGCACTTGAGACCCCCCTCCCTTATTCCTATGCTTCCCTGGTGGGCCCAGCCATGGCTGCTTGAGGTCCAGGGCCCCAGCCCTGGGGCACTCGTGCGGGAACACCTTCAGGAACCATGAACCCTTTCGTAAAGGAATATCTCTGGGTGCTACAATACCCCGCACACACCCAGGTGGAGCAAAACCAGGGGTACGAAAGACTCCATTTGCAATAGTAAAAGGCTATTCAGGTTTTACTCCAGTCTGCAGCCATCCCCGGCAAATGCATACAGCAAGAGCAACCCCCCCCACCACCTCCCTCCTGCCGTCCACATAACTACTTGGTTCCCATGAGAAGGCTGGCAGCAAGAATGCATCAAAATCCACACTGTATCACTTGCCGTCTGACTCACTTCATTGATTCAGATACGGCCCAGAACGAGGGCCAGAGCAAGGGCTATCTGTCTTTGTAAACCTGCCCTGCACCCCACAGACCCTGGCCATAAAAACATAATCTCTGTGCACTCTAGGGTAAAGTCAACAATCAAAAAGACCCTTAAACCAGTGAACCTATTTTCCCTTTGACATGGATAAAAGTAAGAATGCCTTCTCATCTTGCGCGAAATGATATAAACCTGCTGATAACCTACGAAGGCTTATGAGTAAACAATGTAAATACATACATGTGTGTAACTGGAAGTTCCTATGCTAACCTGCCATATTGAAAGCAGAATATATGTCGACTTATAATGCTGAAATGTTCAAACTACTAACTGTAATATTACAATGGTTAATGAAATATAGATCTGTGCATGTACAATGTCAGAAAAGTACAATATAGAAGTTAGTCGCTCTTGGCTGTCATTATTATGTGGTTGTCCATCGACAATCTCTCTTTCTCTCTGTTTGTTATAAAATTGCCTAGTGTATAGAATATAAAAGTATATATAAAAGTATGTCCCAACGTACTGTTTTGTTCTGTTTTCTGAACATCACTAATTTTGATAACGCTAATCTAAACTCTGGTCACCACCGGATTTTTTGGCTGGTCCTTGGACCTGCATGGGGGCTTTGCCGCGGCGTGCTGGTCACAATTAACCTAGAGAAGATAAAAAGGCTTTAACCGAATTTCAAGTTGATGATTTTCCATATACTTTTTCTCGATTTCTGTTTATCTCTTTTATGGTCTCTTGTTCTTTTTTGTTTATCTACATTGACCTGCCACTGCTGTACTACCAACCTTACCTGATTCTTGGTATGTTTTTTACTTACACTCTTTTCATAATTGTCATTTACTGAACATGTTGACTATGTGATGCTATTGATGTATGTGATCTAGCCTTGAAAACGACCCGAGTGTCAAAACACCTGTCGGCTATTTCTCAAACTACCTCATTAAAATACTGTACCTTGATTGCTGGTTGTAGCATTGTAATGGTGTTAAGCGCAATCCTACCCTTCTTTGCCATATAACTGTTAATCTAATACCAGCCTGTGTGGATTGGTTGGTGGGAATTGGATTGCTGCTAACACTTCTTCTTTTTTCATTTGATGATATGTCTTATAAACTTAGTAGTGATAATTAGCGCACAGGTCCTCTGATCGTGACTCCACACTCTCTGTTCCTATGTCCCAACCCTATTTGACTCAAAAGTAGACCAGGCAGCTACCTGTTAAAAAGTAATCTGTTAAGTGTAATTAGAAAGGCTTCGAGACATTATGTAGTGTGGGGCTAAACTGTAAAGTGGGCCTCAGCTCGTCTCTGATCACCCTGGCATCAGCAAAGAGTTATGTTTTCTGGACATTCAGCCCCTGAAGCTCCCTCCAAGGAGGCGCATGTTTATAATGAAATGTACCTTTTGTAACCCGGTCATCAGGGCTATATACTCTAACCTTCCCCTTGTCAATATTGAATGAACACCCCCGACCATACATTGACCCCATAATCCCAACCCCCTGACCTAGCATTTGAATATGTTTGGACAGGAGAGTGATACCTTTGATAGGGACATGTAATTCATGTTCAGTAATGAATAAGCTCGCTTCAGAGCCTTGTTTTCACAAGTGCAAACTACTGGCCTTGCTGCCGGATGAACAGATAAAAAGTCTGAATGGATGAGAATGTGTGGCCACAAGGGCAAATGTTGCCAAGATAGGATATCAGAGAATCAACAACGGATGCCGTTTGACCCTAAGCACCACGTCATCTCGTCACGTGCTCGTGGACCAATCAGCCATCCCTGACCATATAGCACCTATAGGTGCCTACTCTTAGTGTCCAAACCCGATTGACAAGAAAATTGAGGGCTTGCCTAAAGAAATTGAAATTGTTATCCACACGTATTGTTTTCACCTAAATTTTGGGTTGGCGAGAAATACGTTTTAAAAAAAAAAAATCTTTTTCCCATCGACAACTGCCCATAGAATCAGTTGTTTTGGTTTTGTTTTTGTTTTTGTTTTTATGATAAGACACACGCTTTGGGGGCGACAAATTAAACATAAAGGAATCGACCTCCATTTTGTGTGCACGTACTAGACACTAGGAAAGTGTTTTAGAGAGTTTAGGGACTAGATCTCAACACCATTTGTAGTCGGGCCAGCAGCACCAACTAGGGTCCCGATATAATTGGCACGAGATTATTTACAGATATGGTCATTTAAGTGTTTGGCTAGGGATTTAGCCACAGGAATAACTTTATAATTATTTTGCCTTCTGTTTTTTGAGAGTTACAAGAATTTGGCATAAGCAGGAGGGAACTGCCTTTAAACTCCCCTTTGCGGTTACAAAACAAGTAATTTGTAACATGTTTTCTGCACGGCGCTCTAGGCGTGAGCAGAGTAGATTCTGTTTGCCCTAACTTTAGATTAAAACCTTTAATCATACTCTCACTTGGTCTTGGTCTTATTCCCTCCTGGGATGCACCTTTATTGACTCTGTTGGGTGATTTGCCAGCAGTGCTGGGGGCGTCTCTCTCTCACAGGTCCCAGAGACCTGCTTTTAAACAGTTTTCCCCCATTCATTCCAGACTGGCTGTCACTCACACAGCAGGGTGGCAGTCCTTGCCAGACAGCCAGCGGGCCAATCACGCCAGAGTGCATTCAGGTCTCCTAGGAGACTAAGCACAGGGCGTTTTGGGCACCTCCCTCACATCCTGTCCACCCCAGACACTCAGCCGCCAGAGGAGGGCTTCACGACTGAAGCCCGCTAAAGGCCAATGAACAAAGGGACCAAACCTGGTTTGGCGCGCAGAGACAAACACAAGAAGGAACTTTCCTAAAAGAAATGGGGAAAAAAGATGAGCAGAGTCTGTTTTTACAGATAGGTCTTAGGCGCCATATTGAAAAACATGTCTGACCTGATTTTTTGCTACCATTGTTAGCGGTCGGGAAAAATCAAGGTAGTTTGATCTAAACCACCGCCACCAGCCATTTAAAGTAGGAAAGGGTAACATTTTACTGCAACATGAGTGTTTTGACTCAGGGGAAGCTAAGCAACCCCTCCAGCACTCTATGGGAGGATAGTGTGTGTTGGGTTAGTACTTTTAAAGAGACTACTAAAGTCAATTCAACTTTACATGCTCTGGTAGACAGTAGTCAGTCCCAGAGAAGGTGTTTAAACCTTGGGGAGTCTGAAAGACAGCCCTGTGCCACTGCACTGAAGGTGCTGTGTGACACAATGAAAAAGATGATGCCACAACCAAAGAACACGAAAGTAAAACACATCAAAATACATGAAAGAGTGGGAAAAAAGGCTCACACTCTTTTCAGGTAAAAACATAAAATCCTAGAAATCCAGCAAAATTGCTGGGGGTCTCAAAAGGTAAGGGAAATTAGCACATATTGAGAATCCTCCCTAACATCTACAGACACTTAACCTGTCAGGTCTGTCCGTAATCAAAATGGAGGTGTCTGTAGAACACCTGCCCTGTCTGCATGTCCGCAAAGTTGTGACGCACCCTTAATTAGTTCGGGGACCCTAGACCTATCCGGCCAACACTGGTCCGCATGTGCATTCCACCTTCGGTGTCCTACGAACAAGGCGTCTGTCCAGCATGTTCGTAATTAATCAAAATGTGGGTTTCCTACGGACACTTAACCAGTCCGGTCTGTCCCTAATCAAAATGGAGGTGTCTGTAGAACACCTGCCCTGTCCGCATGTCCACAATGCAGTGAGGCACCTTTAATTACTTTGGTAACACTAGACCTTCCGGAGGACACTTGTGCACATGCACACCCCACCCTCGGGTTCCTACGAACATTGCGCCTGTCTGTAACTGTCCGCTGCACGTGTGTCACACTTTAATTAGTTCAGGAACCCAAACCCTGACCGTAGAACACATATATGCATGTGTACAACCGATCCCGCGCAATAGGTGTCCTACAGACAGCCGTCCCATTCGCAAACGTGTCAGCGATGTCATTGTTTGACTGCACCCATGCTGAGCATAGGCCCTTGACCGCGGACCGTGTCCGGGCCCCCGGACACTGAAATAATACTTTTATGAGCAATCCAAGATGTTTCTCTATGAAACTTAACCCTTGAAGAGGTCCCAGACTATGCCCCTACTGATCTGGGGACTTTTTGGAACTTTTTGAGCCCTTTTTGGTGCTTGAAGTGTCAGCGGACAGCTTGACTGTCTGTGAAGCGCTCCCTAGCACCCCAATACAAGACAACACCCCATAGCTGCTCTTTATTCTGTTTTTGGACTTCCAGGACAGACACTGCTCCACATTACTGGATTGTTCTTTCCTGTCTACAGTTTGATGACATCCTGGTGGAACCTACCAACTTTGAAGATGGCATCCATGGCTTCTCCTGCTGCTGATGCTACTTCTGCCTCAGCACCACACCCAACCCATCCACCACCACCACCTTCCCAAGGGCCTGGAGAGAGGAACAGGCATGGAGATGTAGAGAGGGATGAAGAGGAAGACGAGGATGAGGTAGTGAAAGTCCCCACTACTGCCGGGCAGCGTGAGTCTTGGGTGTGGAGGCTATGGGACCACTTCCATGTGGCAACACCTGAGGTTGTACCACAAGGCGGCCATTCGGAAGATCGTCTCCTTTGAACAAAGTAGTAGGTTGACTTCCTCTACAACATCAGCCAAATCTGCTACTGCCAAAACAAGAGACATTCCTGTGGTGCAGCGCATCGCTGAACCAGCCTTTCATGCCTTACGCGACGCAGTAGACCCTTACCTTTCGAGGGTCACTATATTGTGTTTGTACTGCAACGTGGTACTCTGCATGGGGGGAACAATTTCGGAGTGTTTCGAGGCTTCGGTCCGAGAGCATGAGAAAGAGTGCCACCTACCAAAGTGAGGCCCACCCAACAACTTCCTCTCTCCACTTGCCCTTTCTAATACCTGTGGTTGGTGCCCCTCCCCTTCCTTCCCTTCCCTTCCTTTCCTTATGTGTCATGTCTGAAAAACCCCAAAAAATGCAAAACATCAAATACCCCAAAATTAAGGCTCTTTTCAGACCCACCTTTCACAGTTTAAAAATAGAAGTGGCAATGAAATGGTGCAGGGCCCTGGGCATTCTGAAAAGTCTGCGGATAGACCGCAGACGTTCAAAATCTTTGGGGTGCTGCGCTATCAAAAACATTGCACTCTTCTGCGGGAGGAAGTAGTAGCTCTGAAAATAGCCTTTTTGTTGTGTTTTTGGTGTTTCTAAAAGTTCAATTAACCAACACATACAATGCATTTTGTATATTTCGCAGAAAAATCTGATTGCCATCATCAGTAAGATGGACTCCATCTCTGCGACAAAATGTTTGTGCTACGAAATATCATTTTTCATTGTGGAAAGAGGACATGCCAACATCTCTCAACAAAGCGCAAACAGCCTTATTGACATTGTGCCTTGCTTTCTCCATTTGCCGACCAAATGAAGAAGAATGCAGCCACATTTGTCTCTGCGCAATATGAGAAAAAAGTACTTGGGAGTTTGGAAACATGTCCAGTGATATGTCCTAAACTGTTCCCTCAACAATGGATAATAATAATGTCTGGATGACGATGTGTCAACAAAGTGGCACAAAGAGGAATCAAATCCAGCCACTTCATTCCGCGCACTCCATACCAGTGCACATCCACATGATGAAATCCAAGATGTGCAGCCACTCCACAGAGCTCTGCATGCACCTCCAAACAATTTATCCATGAGACTCCCAACATCCAAACACTCTGCATCCTGAAAGACACAGCCATAGCCATCTGCTCTACTCTCAGCAAACAGACCTTCTGCCAAAGTCTATCCTTGTACATCACAACCAGTAAACCTTATTGACCAATCCCCTGGCCTGCACAGTCCCATTTCCATGCCTGCCAGCCTCAAAATCCCTGGATGTGACATGTGAGCTCAGCAGACTACCGCAGTGTCCGTGGACATATCGTGCAATGTGTGAGGGTGAAGACAGAAATTGCAACCAAGAGTAGCACATTTCCTTTTTGGTGGTGGCTCTAAAAAGAACCTTTTTTATGTTTTTTTGTGAACTTTTCAGATTTTTTCTGCTACAACTACTAAATGCAATCTACGTAACTTCACAACAAACCTCTGATTGATTTTTGAATATTACTAATTTTATTACCACAATACATCAAAGTAATTTCATCACAAAAAAAGAACTTGCACCATCCTCCAAAAAGGTTATCATTTTGGAATGATGACATCCCAAAATCATACATAAAAGAAGATACCCCTTGATTAAGAAGACACCTTTCTAAGTGTTGTTGATGATTGAAGATATTGCGACACATCCATGCAGACCTAGGTGGTATTAGGGAAAAGATAATCTTTGCACATGGAAAGAGTTGCATTAATGCCTTCAGGAACTGCTTCAGATCACCCTGTAAACCTCGTGCACTTACATACTCCAAATACATTCCTCCACAATTAACCACCAAGACATCTGTACAGTTGAAAACAGCCATATTTTGATATAAAGTGTAAGTACACCTTGCACATTTCTCGCTAGCACATCACACCACATAGCCTCCACTCCCTCGAATCCAAGATTGGCAGAAATGCCACATATCTCTGCATACATCTGCAGATTTCTCATAAATCAATCTCCCACTACCCACACACTCACTCTCTCCATCTCTCCAACCACATCCATCTTCACTACACACATCAATGAAAAAAGTAGTAGCCTCTCTTCCTGCAAACCACAACCTGAACACCTGATTGGCTAATCCCCAGAGCGCCATTTCCATGCCAGGCATGCTGATAAGCCCCGGATGTCCACGGACCCCGTAACACGCGGCAGCCCTTCTTCTCTTTCCGCTACACTCTCTGCACCACTCCCTCATTGGCTACTGTTAAGCAGTCGCACAAGCATCCACCAATTGCATCCAAGAACTCTACATCTAACTCTGCCATCACAGTTCAGCACTTTAGATGTACTGTTCATAACTCTGAGTACAAGTGTCCTGTGACTGCAAAGCACCTACATCAAAAACTACTGTAAAACTCTCCAGGATTTCTGCTTCCAGATTTATCCACATATACATGCATCAACAAAAACTACAGGTATGAATATTGTGTGTACAGTACATCTGCAAATCTTTTATAAATGCATGGGAACAGGGTACCTGCCATTTACCCAGCATAATCTGCAAAAAAAGCATACTGTCATTTCTCTCATCATCAAGTTCACTTGCAAATCTGCCTGCTTTCCAAGTTTTGATTTACCCATACCCATACTCATTGTGATGTGCAAACTGTTTTTCTTTTTATTTCCTTCTGCCATTTTCACAACCAAATCCCCCTTAACACACTATTATGAAATTCCTAGAATGCACACGGAACAGGAAATCAGCTTGTATCTTACCAAAGTATTGCAAGTACATACATTATATGCATTTATTCATTTCAACAGAGTGCCCGCCACTTACCATTCTTGCAAAACCAAACAAATACATGTGTACATTCAGAACAGTGCAATTTGAAATGAAATGTGGATTAATAAATCAAAGAAATGAAAGGTTTCCTCCACTCATGTAGTAAGCATCTATGCAGAGAAAAATTAATGGAATTCCACACACAAAAACATTCTCCTTTTCAATCTTTACATCTTTCCAAGCTTTTTTTCTCACCCTACTACAACTTCCACTAATCCATTTCCACACTAAATAGTGCAACAGCAACACATACACTTTGAAAAGTACACCTCATAGGATACACTTATAAATACTCCACTAACCCCCTTAGCAATGATGCTGATGCTCCAAAATCCCCATTCATATACAAAGCTGTGCAATTTAACAAATACAGTACCTCTTCCTGGAAAGGAATCCTTCTGCACATTTAACTAATCTATTCTGCAAGTTAAATTACTGTGCCGTTAACACACATATGTACTAACTTCCTTCATTCACAATTGCAGTGAAGACCACACTCCTCAAAGCCAGTGGTGTCTCAAGTACAAAACAGAACCCAGAAGAAACCTACTCTTTCCATCCAACAAAGTAAGTGCAATACTGTCGTAGTGTTCTGATTGTCACTCAGACATTGTAGTGTTATTGTATTGTAGAACATACACTTGTATCAACCCTACAGCATTTTATTCAGTATTACTGATTGCACCTCAGCAAGTACACACTTTGTATTGTCATCTGAACGCCAGTATAGTAACACACAGATACAAGTACAGCCTTCCCAACCTGAAGTAACAGCCCCTTCGACAGTCACACACCTCTAAATGTATGCCTAGCCTCATACTCAGACACTCATGCACAGTGCACACACACATTGCACAACCTCCCAACCCACACTTTCTTTTTTCTCCAACAGCCACCAAAGAATGCCTACCAAAAAGCAACTCCATGGAAAGCAACACAGAAATAGAGCGAATCAAACTAAAAGCGTACAAAATCGGCATCCCCTTCTAGCAGAATGTATACAAAAAGTTCAAACAAAACAGCTAATAGAGTCACTAAAGCAAACTAAAGCAGCTTGAAGGAAAGAAACGTTGAGTCCTCTTTCAAAATGTAAAACTAAACAGAAAGGTATTAGAAAGACTGCAACTAACACTAGTGCTAATACTGCACCTATACATCTTGATGCAGCAACAAGTAAGCATAGCAAATACATTATTTATCAAAAAAAGTTCCACCAGAGAGTCCTTCAGAACCTTAGAAAAACAGGGGACAAATTATACTCAACCCTTAAAACCTACCACAGATAACTAATCCTGGAAGCTCTCGTAGACAGTGCAATCCTTCTCAAAAGGAAATTATTTATATTAGTATTAAACAGAATAAACCACTAACAAAACTAATTACTGAACTACAACAAGGACTTTGCAACAGACGGAATATCAACAAAGATAGCTTTGCAAACATCTGTGCAGGTGAGTGGAGTCACACCACCAGCACAGAGCCATATTTCAATGAAAAAACATACAAACAAATGCAAACAAACCCAATTGCCATATACAGCAGTGAACGAGGGTCTGAAAAGTTTAACAATACCATCATGCAACAAGAAACGCTGCTCACAAAAATATCCCCAGCAAACTTAGCATCAACTCTCCATTACACCGAACTAATACGTCCAGTCTACAAATGGCCGTGCACATCAATGTGTAACGTGTGCAAAAAATCTTTCACATCTTTATGCCAGTTCCTCAATCAGTATGTGAAAGGCAAAGACACATTTTAAATTAAACTATTACAAACTATAGACACCTGTGCAGTACGCACATACACAGGACTACGAGGACATTCATTAGCCTGCATTTCTGGACCTACTTGCAAAAGCATATTCCACCATATCAAAATGTTAGCAACGCACCATCCTAATGTAAGAAATCGTGTTCATACACTGTACTATGCAAAAAGTCCTGCTTTAGCACTGGGCCTTTTAAATAACATTCTTCTACATGGTACAGCCAAAGAACTACTCGAAGAAATAGAGCACATCCAAAGCAAATATTTTGGAAGTGAAACCCACTTACAAAATTCTATATCTTTATAACAGAGAAGCAATGGCCTTGCAGATATCAACCTTATATTACACACATACAAAAAAGGAATACTAAAGTTTAAAAGCACACCTGGTGAAGTACCAAACCACAAACCATGTGTGTGTGTGTTGCCGCAGAGCTTTTCATAAAAAGAACACAAAAACTGTAGACAGAATGTACAAAATAGAAGACAATGAGGAATCCAAGTGGTTCCAATTAACTCTCTGTCTTATAGCAGAAAACAAATACGAAATTACTAACCCATCAATACTTTGCAGATACTGCACTGCAAAACTTGACAACAACCAAATACCTTCATGTGCTATAACTAATAACTTCGAAATATTCCCACTTCCAAAACCACTCCAACAACTTAACTTGTATGAAAGCATTATAATTCAAACACTGCACCCATTTCAAGCAATTCCATGCCTTCAACCAAAAAGAGCAAAACTACCTCCCTCTGAATTACTGAAAGGCATTTGTGGCAAAGTAGTTTATTTGTCATTAAATCTCAAATTAAATGCAGACACTCTGAGAGTGAAATAGCCAATAGATCCTAGTTAAAGGCGTACCTACAAAAGACAAAAGAATTTGGCAGCAACTAGTGGACCTATATACAGTTAGAGAAGCCCTGCAATATCTAAAAGACAACAATGAATACTACAAAGAAATAAACACTGAAGAAAACCTGAGGGAAACCACCAAGACTCGTCAGGAACTGGCCAATTTTAACTTCTAGATCCTACTACAGCATCCAATATTAGAGACCATTATATAATTCACCCAGTGCACTCCAAAGACACCATAGATGATGCAATGGAAACTTACCAAATGCGGCAAGCCAAAATATATCCAATCAGCATATGGGAAAAAGTGTAGAAGCACAAGCCTTTCCGCTACTCTTTCCTACTGGAAAAGGGGAAAGGTAAGATGAAAGACCCACACAAATAACAGCATCATAATACTGGTCAATAAAAATGTATTCTGAAGACCCCAGATTCAGAGAAAACATTGAATACATATTCCACTTTCTCTTTGAAAGTGAACTAGCAACTCTATGTTACAGAGTTGCACACACATTGAAAACAGGTACCAATTTTCAAAATATGTCTGCTACGCAGATACTTAAAAAGGTGGAAGAAAAAGATGTTTTACAGTGAAGTATTGAAATCTTTTAGCAAACATGCGTGGTACGAAAGAATACTGGTTCTGACGACATGCAGATGTACGCTGTATGATACGAAACCTTAGCCCACCCTCATGGTTTGTGATGTTAAGTTGTGCAGGGTATGCATGGGAAGACTTGCACGATTTCCTACGCATAGCAAACAAAAACAAAACAAATATAGACATAAAAACACCAGGAGAACTCTGCTCCCTTGATCCTGTAAATGTTTCAACGTGCTTCCAACATCGTTTATTGCCATGCTGCACTTCTTTTCTAATAAAACAGTTCCTCCCCTCGGAGAACTGCAACACTTCTTTTGGAGAAAAGAATACCAAGCCAGAGGAGCACCACACATCCACATGCTTCTGTGGATTAATGATGCTCCTAAATTTGGCCAGGACAGTGATGCCACATTTTTGCAGTTCATTCATAAATATGTCACTTGTAAAATCCCTTCACAAACTACACATAACAACCTACATGCACACATTTTACAATTTCTAAGACACAAGTGTGGCAAGTTTTGTAAGAGCAAATATAAAAACAAATGGGAATACTACACCAAATGCTGCTTTGGTTTCCCTAGACCAGTTTCAGCAACAGGACAAGTGAACAACTTAATGTCTTCAGTTAGACACAGTGTCAAAAGCAAATCACCTAAGAACACATACTGCACAAAAAGAACAGGGGGATCGAAGTACATCAATGATTACAATACAATCATTGCCCTTCTTTGGAATACAAATACAGATGTGAAGTGCATTGCAGACAATTCCACTGCAGTTGCATATGTGACAGCCTAATTAACTAAAGCAGAGTAAACAGAGCTGAAAGACCTTTGGGATGACATATCATCTGACAAAACACTGTCACTGATATTGTACAGCTTTGGCATAAAAATGCTCTCCCATAGAGAATATGGCTGCTACGAAGCCGCAGACCGTTTAACCAGCACTGCCTTGTATGGGAAATCTGAAAACATAGTATTGCTAAGCCTTGGTCCTGCTAAATCCAGAAAAAGAGTTCTCAAGTCATATGAAGACATTGAAACAATAGCCAAAAATGATCCCAACAGCAAGGACATTTTGAAAAACAACTTACTAGACACATACTACCCAAACAGGAGTACTGCTTTGGAAACCATGTGTCTATACCACATAGCCCAAAACTTCACATACAAAATAATATTAAACCAGATGAAAAAAATAAAATACATAGTCAAAGGTTGCAAGGGCAGCCTAGTTAAACTTACCAAATGCAGCCTCATTAACCATATGAAACTATCATTAAAAACTCCTCAACATAAAGAACTGTATTACATGGCCCTACTGCAGCTTTTTAAACCTTGGAGAAAAGAAGAAGATGTATAAGATACCCATGCCTCCTATGAAGATGCTTTCAAAGCAAATGAAAGCACTATGACAGATGTACATTTTATGCAGTACAAAACCATGTTAGAAAACAAACACCCACATGAAGAACTCCAGGCACAACTAAATATAGACACTCCTGACAGCAGACAACCTTCTCTAACAGGAAGCCAAGTACAAATTGGACAGCCACTCACAGCAAATGAAGCAGAATTAGCCATGACCGAAGTAGAAAGCACCATGTGCCAGAATGAAGAATCTGTAGAACTTTGCTATACTCAAATCACAAATAAACAATGAACAGTGTAGCATTTTCTGTCAGCTGTTGTAACTGCCTCCACAGGTTTAACTGCCTACAACATAGGCAGTGTCACTTTACACTGATTGCTACTCTTTCCAGTACAACACCAGAACAAATCAGATTACTACAAACTTTCATCAGAAGCTGCTATGGACCTATGCAGAGTTTTGAAACAAATAAACATGCTCCTAATAGATGAGGTGAGCATGATCTCCAACCTAATGTTGGTTTTGATTCACCTCAGATTACAAGAGGTCCTCAAAACAGACTACGAACAACTCTTTGGAGGAAAACACATTATTGTTTTTGGAGATCTTCTTCAATTAACACTAGTGAAAGGTGAACCTATTTTTAAAACCTTAGGGCACAAACTGTGCCGTGAAACTCTTGGCAGCATAGGAAATGTAAATCTTTGGCAACATTTCCAATACAAGGAACTAACTGAAAACATGCCTCAGTCTGCAGACCTCACCTACACCAACATTTTGAAAAGTATTATGGTTGTTGTACTATCTAAAGAAGCACAATCTATATTAAATACCAGGCACATCCATGCACTCTACAGGCATACCTCAGAAAAATGTAAACTGTATGTTCTGAATGCCAACTCTTGCAAGCTGTGCACAATTCAATGAAACAATGCTGAAAAAAGAAATGCAATAGTTCAAATTTACTCCAAAGACAAACTGGACGTACACGGTATGACACTACCCATTTGTGAGCAATCCACGGCGCGACTAAATGCCTCAGAAAACTCTATCTCTAACACAGCTGGTTTAGAGAAAATATTAACATTCTCTTTAAACTGTAGAGTGATGCTAAAGCGTAAACTTGATGTGGAGCACAGATTAGTTAATGGAGCACTTGGTACAGTTGTTGGCTTTCAAACATACCCACATGACAATACCATTCAGTCAATATTCACTATGACAAACTTTCAGAAGTCAAAAGGATATGAAACTGAACAGCCCGATTCCTTTTTTTCAAAGACATGTATGTACGCAGAGAACAATTTTCTCTGTCTCTAGCATACACAGTCACCATTCATTCATAAATCACAAGGTCTTACCCTAGATAAAGCATTGATAGATATTGGCAGCACAGTGTTTAAAGAAGGCATGAGCTACAACAATACCCCCAAAGAAATTAAAAGCAGCCGGTACTTCATCAATTACCACAACAAAAGAAGGATCGACTGAAAAAGGAATGCATATCGAACTACACAAACAAAACCAACTACCTCTTCCAAGAAACAACGCGCACTTTCATCACATGACTCAGACACTGAACTGTCTGGTGCATTCAAATTTTCCAATTGCTAACAATTGTTGAAAACATTTACTTAAATGCTACAGACCAATTATGTTTTCAAATGTTAGACCTTCACAGAAATGCAAAGAACAATCCTGACAACACTTACAGTGTTTCTGGAATAAGGCAGGAGTTGGACTACTGTGCTGGAATTGTGAAATTCACTATAAACACACAAGAAGATCCACCAGAATGTGTAATGTACTTACTACAAGTACTGGAATACAAATACATACCTGTACATAAAATCTTCCAGATTTTATACATGTGGAAACATACAATGCATGAACAAGTCCCTGTGGCTAGGGACTCGAGTCTTGGGTGCATGGCCTCCGCCCTCCAGCCTCCAGCCATGTACCCAAGACTCTAGGCCCTGGCCACAACCACCGCAGCATAACAAACCCATGCAGGCAAACACCTGCCCACTGACCACAACCCAAAAGACATGTGTGATGTCATCTTTGATGTCATGGGTGTTAGTCCTTGCAGTCCACACTGGTAGCATGAGTTATGGTTGCGTTTTTCCATTGAATTTCATAGGTTTGGTAGTGGTGCAACTTAACCAACTTAACCATAACGTCCCTTTAACAAGGTTTTTTGCTAGTGAATTTCGTAGCTTTTTAATAGTGCACTGTAACCATAATGATGCTTTAGGGTAGTGTTTTGGAATAAAGTGGAAATGGTTTTAGTAGCGCAACTTAACCATAACGTCCCTTTAATAACATTTTTTGTGATTCAAGTGCATAGTTATTTAAAAGTGCACTGTAACCATAGCGATGCTTTAGGCCAGTTTGGTAAATAAAGCGGAAATGGTTGTAGTAGCACCACTTAACCATAACGTCCCTTTAACAATGTTTTCTGTTAGTGAATTTCATAGGTTTTGAGTATGGCACTTTAATCATATTGTTGTTATGTTATAGTTTTTGCATGAAAGATGATAGGGTTTAAGGTGCACAAGTGAACCATAGTGTCCCTGTAATAATGTGTCTTTCATTGAAATGCATTAGATGTGTACAGGATACGCTTAGTGTGTAAAGATGTACTGTGCAACATACTGAAGCCGGAGGTTGTATAGTGAAAGGTACAAAGGTTGGGAACACTGCGTCCATTTGCGAAGATTGGGTTGAGCCCAATGTGTCCAGAAAGGGGTGGGGGGGGTCATAAAAATGTGTATCATTCAGCAAAGACAAAACACATATGCAAACAGCTTCAAGCGCGTCAATTAGAAGGGAAAATGCTGTAGCTATAAAAAATGTTTACTTTCGCAGGAAAGTGCACAAAGGCATAAAGTATGCAGCATAAAGGAGAGCACCAACATGAAAAGTGATGTTTGCCTTCATCAATCTTACCACACACCTGCTGCACAATCAAACAAAGAAGGAAGAGGCAGAGAGGTAAACGGCAAGTACCGAGAACAGAACGTCAGCAACGTGGTAAGTAGACGAACATTTTTATTGTAATTGCACAGGTCCGTTAGTGTACAATAGTTCAAAAGCATTAAGTTTTCTGTTTGTGCGCAGCAATGGCTGCCACCCTAGATTGGCTTGAGAATTTTCCATATAAAGAAATGAGTGATGGCGATAAGCCCATTGTTACCCACTGCACTGTGAAAAGGGAAAGAGTTACTGGAAGGGCAAGCACCCAGCAATGGTTGGAGGAAAAGTTTCTGAATGACCAAATGAGTTAGCATAGTAACCCCATTAGGTCGGGAACGAGCTGGCAAAAAGAACACAATTGCAATGTAAAACTTCATTTCAAGTAACCACATTTGTTCTCTTTTAGCAGTACATACCGGAATGCAAAGCTGTACACCATAAGCAGCGCCTTTTTCATAGGAACATACGCCCACCAAAACTGAACTGAACGCTAGGCATAACAAAGTTGACCGCCTGGACGCCAAAATCGAGCAGTTGCTCCTCCAATTTGCTGCGTTTAGAATGTTTGTAGAAGAACATATAAGGGGGCAAAATAAGATATTACTGCCCAACTTGGACATGTCCGCCTTCCCCAATTCCCAGACCTCCTTCCCCGCAAAATCAGTGGCATGAAAGATGCTTTGATGAAAGCTCAATCCCTTCTTCCCCTCAGCAGCAGTTGGTTGAAATGGAAACATCCCCAATATATGTATCTGTTTCTTGTCCCCCTTCCCTTTCCAAATAGTTGCTATAAATGTGCGCTAATAAATATTGCAATGTTAATTTGCACTGATTGTGTATGTCAATTTTTTCCGAAAAACAAGGCCATTGTAAGTGAGAAGGGCACAGCAGTAGTGGGGATGAAGGCAAGTGAGAAAAATGGAGGAGGCAGACGACCGCCTCACCTGGCTGTGCTTTGCGCAATCACAATACAATCATCCGTCGGGCACCACTATGGGCCGCATGTTTGCATGCACACATCCATCTGGAAATAGTAACAGCAGCATGCGTTTATCTGTAGCACAACTGTGCACATACATACATTGTGCTGTGACACCTCGTAACACTTTCCCTGGTGAACATAACCGAATAAACATGTGATGTAGTCATAGTAGCTGGAAGCGTACACAGTCGCTCTGCACATTTTCTTCCACGTAAACATCCCACCTACTCTATAGTGCTCACAACAAGCATAGGTATAAAATTGCAATGTACATGAACCATATGTTTAAGTAGGCCTGGGGTGGGAAACGTATCGGTAGTGCAAATATGCACTTGCGACAAAGTGTAACGTGCAATATACGTCCGGAAGACAAGCTTGCAAATGGAGAACAATGGCAACGTCACCATAGTAACGTTTCAACGTTGCGCATCATCCCTTATTTGGCGGACATGAGCCAGATACATACACATCGAAAGAGAACATTTCTCTGCAATGTACAGAATGTTACAGTGATAGTGCACCCTTACAGTGATCCTCCACTCTTCCTTCTACATGTAGATATTGTAGGGAATGAGTTAATGGCACTTTGCGATGTCCGTGCTCCACAGGAGCCCTAAAAAAGACCACACCCTGCAATTGCTCTGTTTGGCTTTCGATACAAGAGCACTGGTGCACAGTGCTTGGGGCAGAAATAGCTTCCTCACCAAATCTGTGCCTGCAAACAACTTCTCTAAGTAATGGCTGCCAGAGCTTCTGCTACTACCTCTGACTCAGAAGCACCCACACAATCACCACCAACACCTCCTTCTAATAGTCCTCAGCAAATGGACAAGCATCATAATGGGGAGAGACATCGGAAAAGGAAACAAGAGTAAAGTAGAAGGAATCTCCATTGCCTACAGCCAGCGGCAATCAGGGTGTGGAAACTATTTAAGACTGTTGGAAATGTGCCTTCATCTCATGCTAGCCAGGTGCAGTGCACTGAGTGCAACACAGTACTCAGTCACAGGAAACTTGGCTTGTACATCTATGGCACAACTTCCATGTGGTGGCACCTTAAAGCGCACCACCAGGCAGCTATTTGGAGAGTTGTCCCCTTCCAAATAGGCAGTGCGTTATTGTCCACTACAGCATCCTCCGCATCTGCTCCTACCACCACTAGAGTGGGCCACTGCGTCCCGCAAGCAACCTTGGAGGACAAACACAATACAACATACCCCTACCTTTCAAAGGTCACTGTATTCTGCATATGTAGGGGAGAACATTTTCGAAGTGATTTTAAGTCAGCGGTCCGGGACCATGGCAAACACTGCCCCCTACCCAAGAAAGGAGCAACTTACATCTTCTACTCTCCACTTACCATTTCTTATCCCTCTGGTTGGTATGCTTGGTGAAATCTCCCTTCCACTGCTGTCTTTTCTGGTGTCTCTTATAACAACAGGAAAAATGGTACACAGCCAGAAAGTGGGGTGAAAAAAAATGCTCTTTTCAGAGCCATCTTCCAGTGTTCAAAAATAGAACTTCAAATGAAGCATGCAGGCGGTGACACAGCCTATAAGAGATGTATACAGAGATGGCAACAATTAGCAGTGAGACGCCATCTAAAGCATTGTACGCATTTCCACAAAAAAAGTAGTGGCTCTGAAAAGAGCCTTTTTGGTACTATTTGTATTTTAGACATTAAAATTGGGGAAGGGCCACTGGGAAAATGCATCCTGCACTTGCAGGAAGCACTGTACAGCATTTTGGATATTGCGCAGAAAGATCTCATTGCCAGCATCAATCAGATGAACTCCATCTGAATGAAAAATGTTCCTACTACGAAAGGTAATGTTTTCATTGTGGAAGGAGAACATGCCAACATCGCGCAGAAAAGCGCACACAGCCTTATTCACATTGCACTGCTTTTCTCCATTTGTAGACCACAGAAGGAAGAACGCAGCCACATCTGCCTCTGGGACATGCAAGAAAAGATTATGTGTGAATTTGGAAACATTTCACTTAGTTGGCAAAAAGCCTCTGTCATTGCAAACTGCAATGAAATGCTGGTAAGCATGCCCTAAATGGTTCCCTCCGCAATTAACAATAATAATGTCTGGATGAGGAAGCATCACCAAACTAGCACAAAAAGGACCCACATGGACCCACTGCATTCCATGTATTCCGTACGAGTGCACAGCAACATTATCGAAACCAAGGTGTGCTGCTATTGCACAACGTTCCGCGTAAAGTTGTACCCAATCTATCCACGAGTCACCCGACATCCATGTAGCACACCCATCCCCTTAACCATGTCCACTCCTTTTGGCAAAGAAACGTTATGCCACAATCTGTTCCTACACACCACACCCACAAATTCATATTGACCAATCCCAACTCCTGAATAGTACCATTTCCATTGCACTCACCCTCACAATACCCGGATGTAGCACGTGCTCTCCCCCAAAAGGCGTGGCTTCCACCAACATATTGCCCTGTGTATAGGGCTAGACACACACACTTGAAGCATAATAAAAAATCAGCGTCTTCATAGAAGTTATGAAAAGTGTTTATTTCTAATTTTACAAAAGGGACGTGTCAAAAAAACACCTTCTTCTGTGCTCCTTGTTATGGGTTTCTCTCAGCTTGTCCTCCGTATATTACTACATGTGTGTCTGTAGCGTGCATAGTATGTACTGCAACAGATTACTAATTGCAATAGAGGGAAAAAATATTCACTGCCACTAACAAACGTCACACTACAAGCACTAACGTTATCATGACCACAAAACAACATCCTATCATGGAACACAAAAGCATTCATACACTTGAATCGCTGAACCGGAGTCCAATTTCCATACCAAGCACATTACGAAGAACACCATTTAGCACGTGCAATTTCCCCTACTACCGCGAAGGCCACAGGCCAGTAGAGCAGGGCCAGTCCTTCTTCCCTTTCAAGTAGTCTTTCAGCAGCACTCCCTGAACGGCTACTGTTAAACTATTATCACATACGCATAAACCAATTACAACCCAGAAGTGTGCATTTTATTCTATCACATCTAATGAACAGTGTGTAACAGCCGTTACTTACACAGAGGTAACATGTCTTCTAAATGAAAAGCACCTACACAAGAAATTACGGGTGAACGATCTACGCATTCTGCACACACAAACATCAGCATCACTACCCATCAGCACACCTAGTAGGTATTACTATTTTTTCTACAGTACAGTATCAGCTGTGTTATATGTCCGCATACCTCTCAAATCACATGCTTTTATACAGCTGTCTGACCCGCCAAGCTCTCTAAATGCCCATAACAATCAATGGGCTTTCACACGCCAATTACATCACTTGTTTTCAACCGCCCAAAAGCCATGAAATGTTGAGAACTATACACCATGCCTAGCATCAGAGTACCTAGGTCTAAATCTCCATAACATACTCAGAATTTGTACTATTGTACCTTTCATCACATACCATGAAATTACTCCTACAATGGTAGGTGGTGGCAAAGGTTCCATTTGGCTGCAACATCCATTGGTAGATAAAAAAGGTTACTGTGTTCTTTTGTTGCATCTTTTTTTACAATTGTTTCCCCCATTACACCACCTCCTAGCACTTTGTACAAATCGCAAACACAACTTTCAGGCAACCTTTCCGACCAAACAATGCAAACGCATACATTTCAAGCATAACCACAGGTTCTACTCGTAAGTAATACATAACAACAGCAGTTAAGCAATAAATTAAGTTATCGCCACGTTCAAAACAGTAACATACGTAAATGTGCATATTCAAATAAAAAACCCTAATCAATCCCTGCACTCAGGTACTGAGCATACATATGCACAGGACTGCATGCAAATGGACACCCAAAAACATTGTACTTTCCTCTCTGTACATCTTTCCGCACCTTTGTCTCATCCTCCCACACTGCACAGTACTGCATTTGTACACAAATACACACATGTTTTTCCTAACCTGTGAAACACTAAACTCCCAAGTAGGCTACCTTCTCCCTTAACAAACATGCTTTTACTTCCAACCGCCCTTCATATTGTAGACCTACCATTTATATAAACACACTTCGTCTTCCCATCAAGACATCCCCCTACAGTTCTCAAGAATGTAAGATACAAATATAAGCAGTATGTCATTAGCCAACATATTTTCTTACCGTCTTCTTATACAGGAGCAGTACCCACAAGTCTCTGGGAAGCTACTGGAGTGTACACTTCAAAATACAGCCTAGAAGACACCTACTCTCTGCAATCAACAAAGTAAGTACAATACCAGCATACTCTTGTATGTCTTAATAAAGAAGTACACTGATATTCTACTGTAGCATATATATGTGTGCCCATCCAGCAGTATGTACTTCATTGTTACTAATCACACCTCTACAAGTGTTTCTTATGTTGCCACCATTTCAATAATACCCACATACTAACATAGTGTACCCAACCGAACCTTACACACCACTACACAGCCACACACTTGCACTTATATAGCTGCCTACCCTCCCATTCACCCACTGGCACATATTGTACACATATACATATGAAAATGTGCACACCCACACTTCCCTTTCTTCGCCAACAGCTACTACAAAGTGCCTACCAAACGGCAATTCTGTAGAATGCAACGCATAAAGAGAGCCACGCTACCTACAAACAAAGAAAGTACCCACCCACTGCAATCTGAAGGTAAATGGAAAGGTTCAGCAGAAGAGTTATTTCAGTAATTAAGGAAAACAAATCCATCTATCAGTAAAGACAGCGTAGGTGGTCTGGCAAAATGTGAGAATGTACAGAAACCGCAAAATACAGTCCAACACAGACTACTCCTAAAAGAGCACATACAAATAGAGTTCTTCACAACCATACAAATAGAGGAAAGAACTCACGCTCAACCCTCAAAATCTACCGCACAAAAGTCATCCTAGAAGCTCTTGTAGACACTGAAGCACAAATTGTTTATAATAACTTTAAAGAGAATGAATCCACTAACATGAATAATTGGTAAATTACAAGCAGTATTATGAAACAAACGCAATGTCACCATAGGTACCTTTGGCCACATATGTGCAGGTGAGTGGAGTCACACCAACAACACAGAGCCATACTTTAATGAAGAATCCTACAAACAACAACTAACTAACCAAATTGCCTTACATCAGAAAGGACGAGGATATGAAAATATAGCCAATACCATAACGGAAGAAGAAACACTTCTTTCACAAATATCCCCATCAAACTTAGATGGCACTCTCCAATCCACCAAACCAACACACCTCACCTACAAATGGCCTTGTACATTAATGTGCATCGTTTGCCCATGTCTAATCAAACATTTGCAGCAATTCCTCAATCAGTATGTCAAAGGCACCAACAA
Source organism: Ambystoma mexicanum (assembly GCF_040938575.1). NCBI lineage: Eukaryota > Metazoa > Chordata > Amphibia > Caudata > Ambystomatidae > Ambystoma > Ambystoma mexicanum. The sequence continues at coordinate 262,359,209 of NC_090940.1, forward strand.
AAGAAAAATGAAAATACTACAAAGTATGGACTCCTGTCCAGTGCGCAAGCAGACTGGAATAAACTGACATTCCTTAGCCTGAATTTGTGGAGCAGCTTGCAAAATCACCTTCCACTGTATTAAAATGTTAGCCAATCCAACATTCAACAATCAGAAATCTAGTCTACAAACTGTACTATGCAAAAACTCCAGCTTTAGCACTCCAACATTTAAATGATTTTCTCCTACAAGGTACAGCCAAACAAGTGCGCAATGAAATTGAGCACATCCTAAGGAAATACTGTGAAACTGAAGAGCCCTTACCCACTGCAACATTGTCAGCCAACATTACTGACAAAACTGCAGCTATCAACTTTTTACATCACACATACACAAAAGAAATACAAAAGTTCAAAAGCACTTTTGCTGAAATGCCAAACCTAGTATGTGTGTGTTGTCGTAGAACTATCTATAAAAACAGCACCAAACCTGTTGAAATAATTCTGAAAATAGAAGCAATGAGGAATCCCAATGGTTTCAATTAGCTCTGTACCTTCTAGCAGAAAACAAGTACTACATTACCAACACCCACATACTGTGCACATACTGCACTTCAAAACTTGACAATAATCAAAGGCCTTCACGTGAAATTAGTAATAATTTGGAACTGTTTCCAGTGCCAAACGCACTGCAGCAGCTTAATTTGTATGAGAGCATTATAATACAAACAGTGCACCCATTTCAAGCAATAAAACGTCTTCAACCAAATACTGCAAAAATACCTCCCATCGAATTACTCAAAGGCTTTTGTGGTAAAGTAGTTTATTTACCGTTAGATCTGAAAGAAAATGTAGACACTGAATGAGTGCAAAGGCCAATACACAAATCTTTGATTATCCTGGTAAATGGTATACCTACAAAAGACAAACACATTTGGCAACACCTAGTGAACTTAACCAAAGTTAGAGAGGTGTTTTAGTACCTTAAAGAAAACAATGAATACTACAAGGGAATAAACATTGAAGAAAACCTGAGAGAAACAACCAAAATAATGCAGGACTCCTCAACAAGTGGGCAATTTGAACGCCTTGATTCTAGTGCAGCTTACAGTATTTTAGACCATTATACAATTCACACACTGCACTCCAGAGACACCATAGACGATGCACCAGAAACATATCAAATGCGGTAAGCCAAAGGAGTCCCAATCAATATATGGGAAAAAAGTGTGGAAGCACGAGCCTTTCCTCTACTCTTCCCCACTGGAAAAGGTGGAAGATATGATGAAAGAAGCACACAAATAACAGCATCCGAATGCCGCTGTTTACGAATGTATGCTGAAGACCCAAGATTTAGACAGAACATGGAGTACATATTCCACCTGCTCTTTGAAAGTGAACTAGCAACCCTATGTTATGGAGTTGCCCACACATTAAAAACAGGTTCCCATTTCCAAAACATGTCTGCTACAGAACTACTTCAAAAGGTGCAACAAAAGGACAATGTTTTACAAAGTGTTGTTACAAATGTCTTGGCAAACATGCGTGGCACCAAAGAGTATTGGCTTCGACGGCACGCAGATGTATAGTGTATGCTACGCAATCTTGGCCCACCCACATGGTTTGTCACTTTAAGTTGTGCTGAGTGTGCATGGGAAGACTTGCACACTTCTATACGCATAGCAAACAAAAACAAAACAGGTATACACATTAAAACACCAGGAGAGCATCGCTCTCTCGATCCAGTAAATGTTTTACGCTACTTTCATCATCACTTCCTTGTGATGCTGCACTTCATTTGTAATAAAAGACTTTCTCCCTCAGAGAAGTACAACACTTATTTTGGAGAACAGATTATCAACCCGGAGGAGCACCACACATCCACATGCTTTTGTGGATTAAAAATGCTCCTAAATTTGGTGAGGAGAGTGATGAAACTGTTTTGGAGTTCATTCACAAATATGTCACTTGCAAAATCCCTCCAGAAAGTACCCATAGTGACCTACGAGCACAAAATTTGCACTTCCAAGGAGACAAGTGTGGCAAGTATTATCGACGCAAATATAAGAACAGAGGTAAATACTATACCAAATGCTGCTTTGGTTTCCCTAGACAGTTTCAACAACAGGCCAAGTAAACAGCTTCATATCTTCAGTTTGACACAGTGTCACAGGAAAATCTCCTAAAAACACATACTACATAAAAAGGAGTGAAACATCCAAGTACATCAATGATTACAATGCAATTATTGCCTTCTTATGGAATGCGATGTTGATGTACAGTACATTGCAGACATTTCCACTACTGTTGCACGATATGTCACCACCTACTTAACCAAATCAGAGAATGCAGAGCTCAAAGACTTCTGGGATGACATATCCTCTGAGAAAAAACTGGCACAAAAATTGTACAGCTTTAGCATTAAAAATCTCTCCCATAGAGAATGTGGGAGCTACAAAGCCTTGACCGCTTAACCGGCACAGCCTTATATGGGAAATCTGACAACATAGTGTGATTAAGTCTTGGGCCTGCTGCATCCAGAAATAGAGTACTTAGATTGTATGAAGATGTACAAAGATTAGCCAAAAGTGATCCCAAAAGCCAAGACATTTTGAAGAACAACTTATTGGACACATGCTACCCAAACAGGAGTACTACTTTAGAAGCCTTGTCCTTGTACCAGGTAGCCCAAAACTTGTCATACAAAAACAACATTACACCAAATTAGGAGAAAGGTAGATATAGAGAGGAAAGTTGTGAAGGCAGCTTTGTGACACTAACCAAACAAAGCCTAATTAATCATATCAAGTTGTCCTTAAAAACTCCTCAACACAAAGATCTGAACCATGGATGAAAGAAGAAGATTTATTAACCACCTACACGTGCTATGAAGATGCTTTCAAAGCCACTGAAAGTATAATTACTGATGAAAACTTTACATAGTACAAAACCATATTGGACAGTGAACGCCAACAAGAAGAAGAACTTCAAGTACAACTAAATGTAGACACTTCTGAAAGCAGTGAACCTTCGCAAACAGGCAGCCAATAACCACTTGGAGAGCCACTCATAGCAAATGAGGCAGAATTAGTCATGACAGAGGCAACCACCACTATGGTTCAGTATGAGCACTCTGCAGAAGAGTTTGCAGTACTGAAATCCCAACTAAACAATGAACAGTGTACCATTTTTGAAGAAGTAAGTAAAACCATGGAGCATGGTATACAGCATGAAAGTACAATTTGCACCGGTAAGAACTATACACCTATACTACTGTATGTAAGTGGTGAAGCTGGATCTGGTTAAACATTCTTAATAAAATTATCAGTAAATATGTTCAACAAATAACAAATAACCTTTCTGCCATTAGAACTGCCCCTACAGGTTTGGCTGCGTACAACATAGGTGGAGTCACTCTGCACCGATTACTACGCCTACCAGTGGAACACCAAAACAAATTAGAGTACTATAAACTGTCAGCACAATATGCCATGGAGCTACGCAGAGTTTTGAAACAAATTAAAATTCTCCTAATAGATGAGGTCAGCATGGTCTCCAAACTAATGTTGGCTTTGATTCACATCAGATTGCAAGAGGTACTCAAAACGGACTATGAAGAACTCTTTGAAGGAAAACATGTAATTGTTTTCGGAGATCTCCTTCAATTGAGACCAGTCAAAGGTGAACCTATCTTCAAAACCTTAGGACCTAAACAGTACCGTAAAAGTCTTGGAAGCATTGGCAATTAAAATCTTTGCCAACATTTCCAATACCAAGAACTAACTCAAAACATGTGTCAGTCCTCAGACCTTACATATGCCAACATTTTCAAAAACATACGGATTGGTGTACCCTCAATAGTAGACACTACCATGAGCTATACGGGCATAACACATGTGCTACTGATGTCATGGAACAATTAGCTCACAACAATGTCAGCTGTATGGCCATAATGCCAACTCTAGCAAGCTGCGCACCATTTAATGGAACAATGCTGCAAAAAGAGAAACAACCACTAGTAGAAATTCATAGCACAGACAAACTGGACGTACACGGTATGACAATACCTATGTGTCAGCTAGGCATAGCACGACTACAAGTCTTAGATAACTCCATCTCCAACACAGCGGGTTTGGAGAACATTTTAACATTATGTGTCAACTGTAGAGTTATGCTGAAGCATAACATTGATGTAGAGCAAGGTTTAGTTAATGGAGCACTTGGTACATGTGTTGCCTTCCACACATACCCACGGGACAGCAGCATTCAGTTTGTAAGCATCAAGTTTGGCAAACTTTCAGAAGTAAAACATATAGGATGCACAACAGCACGATTCCTTATTTTCAAAGACATGTATGTACACATAGAACAGTTTTCTCTTTTGCTAGCTTATGCAGTACCTATTCATAAATCACAAGGTCTCACCTTAGATCAAGCATTGATTGATATTGGCAAAACAGTCTTCAAAGAAGGCATGAGTTACGTAGCACTGTCACAACTACGTACACTGGAAGGACTGTATCTAATTAATTTTGATGCAACTGCAGTCAGTGCAGACATTCCTTGCATCATAGAGTACAATAGACTATGTGCACTGTATACTCCCCATCTAAAAATGTAACCTAGTCCTCAAATACCAAAAGCTTTGAAAATAAGGCTCATTCCATCTGAAGTACTGAATGATTGGGCCACAGGACCGTCAAAGAAATTCAAAGAAAGTCATACTACAGCAACTACCAAAAGCACATACAAAAGGACTAAAATAGACAAAACCGAACCCAATTCCACCCACAAAAAAAAGCTTCTTCTAAGAAACCACGTACCCTTCCAACAAGGGGCTCAGACACGGAAAGACTTGTCCCATTCAAATTTTCCAATACAACAGGTGTTCATTGCTATGCAAATGTGCCATAAATAAATGTTCTATTCTAAATACCAGCAGTTGTTGAACACATGTATTCAAATGGCACAGACCAATTGTGTTTGCAAATGCTCATCCTTCACAGAAATGCAGTAAGCAATCCTGACACCATTTACAGTGTCTCAGGAATAAGACAAGAATTGGACTACAGTGCTGGAATGGTGAACGTAACTTTAAACTGACAAGAAGATCCCCAAGAATTTCTAATGTACTTACTACAAATACTGGAAAGAAAAAACAAACTTCTAATATAAATCTTTCACATTTACTACATATGGAACATACATGCACTCTTTGCAACCATGTCATTGCCGAGCAAGTCCCTTATGAATCCTTTGTGTATATACCAATACCCAAATGTGACTCCATTCCATTTCAGCAACTGGTGCAAAATGCAAACCATATCAGGTTCTGTACAATGTGCAATTCTGATAATCATTTGATGCTACATATGCACTCACATAGTCAATATGTGATATTCATGCTCTTAAAATACAATGCCGATGTAACCAAAGACAACTGCAAACTTTCTACCCTCACATACGGACAGATATCACTTGGCAGGAAAACCGTCAAAACTGTTGCCATAATCTACCATATAGTGGACTCCACCAATGCAGGCCACTATACTACATACATTTGAAAGCAATCGTCATGGTGGGAATGCAATGATGCTTCCATCAGCACAAAGCACAGACTACCTGCCAATCTTGCAAATGCCTACTTAATATTCTTGAGACCAAAATGTACTCATTAATGTACAAACCTAGTATACCTTACTCCCCAGCACCAACGAGTACCTTCTTAAGTGGACAAAACATGTTTTTCCTTCCACACTATCGACCTAAAGAAACATACCATACATGAAGCATTACGAAATGCACTACAGTGTATATTAGCTAATTTCATCCCCAATGATTCTAAGGAGTACAGTCACACAAACAGTACGTGTCCACAAAACACAATACCAGTATTTTCCATGGTATACGTGGAAGGGAAATTGCTAAATTTGAGGGTTCAAAACGATCCTCTGTAACCTCTAAAATCACCACTAACCAAATCAGTTACCAGCTCTCCAAGAAAAGTCATACAACTAACAACACATATTTATGTATCACCACGTAAATCCACAAATGGACAGTACCACTTCAAAATGTACACAGATGATCAAAATAACTACAGGAATGCACAAACTTCTCTACGCACCCTTTACAAACGGGACACTGCAAACAGTTAGAATACGCCACCTGGTATCTAACTTCAACCTGAATACGACAATGTTATTTGCAGCATCACAACTACCCAACTCAACCTTCAACAACCACTGAGCTACAAACATAGCATGAAACACTTCCAAAGTATCAGCAACTACAGTATGCCAACAGGTACATAACTACCTTGCAAATTCTGCACTAGCAGGGACTCCACCAATGGAATCCACTATACTGCATACATTATAAAACAGTGGTCATGGTGGGAATGCAATGAAACTTCCAACAGTCCAAAGCACATAGTACCTACAACTCTTGGAAATGCCTACTTAATATTCTGGAAGCCAAACTTTACTCATTCATATACAAACATACTATACCTTACTCCCCAGCACCAAGCACTACCTTAATAAGTGGACAACAAAATATTTTTCCTTCCACACTATCAACCTAAATCAACATACCATTCTGGAAACATTGACGAAATGCACTACAGTGTGTGTTGTACAATTTTATCCCCAATAAACCCAACAAGTACAGTCACACAAACAGTACATCTACACAAAGTGCAGTACCATTATTTTCCACTGCATACATGTAAAGAAAAGTGCTAAGTATGAGGGTTCAAAACTATCCTCAGTAACCTCCGAAATCACGACTTACGCAAATAAGTCACCAGCTCTCCAACAATACTCATACAACTCCAACACATATGGACGTGGCACCACGTACAGCCGTAATTCGGCAGTACCAGTTGCAAATGTAGACTAATGTCCAAATACCCACAAGAATGCACAAGCTTCTCTACGTACCCTTCACAAACAGTACACTGTAAACAGTTAGAATACGCCACCTGGTTTCTAACTGCAACCTGAATACGACAATGTTATTTGCAGCATCACAAGTACCCAACTCAAGCTTCAACAACTACTGTGCTACAAACATAGCATCAAACATTTCCTAAGTATAAGCAGTTACAATACACCAACAGCTACGTAACCACGGTCGTAAAACTGCATTAGCACTGAACAATATCATAATACTTGCAAACCACCAGCAAAAACCAAATGCCTAAAAGAAACAATGGTACACAAAGGAAGCAGTAAAACATTTACAAATCAGCACCTGCTATAGAAGGCCACCCATCCCACCAACAAGTATAGTGCACATATCGTACCATTACATTTCCTCCTACTTCAACAGTACATCTTAAAAAGTGCTGAAACCACTCCAAACGTCACTATCACTCATTGTGCACTATATTAGCAACTACATTTCGAAGTTTTTTTTTTAATCCAGCATGGATTTTTTTTCCCCGACAGAACCAATGATTATGCGAAAAACCACAGGAACTGCGCTGATTGCACAGTATACTGGTTCAAAGCATAATACTTACAAAGTGCTAGTTATGAGGGTCCACAAAATGAAGATATGTATGCTATGTAGTGTACTTCAAAGTAACGAAATATCTGCGCTAATATATTGTGTTCTCTTTTCCCACAGATAACACAGCAACCAGTACAACAACATTTTGCACTCCATACACAAAACACAGTGCAGGGCTTCCTCAATGCAAACAGTAAGTCTTCAACAATTGCTATTCTACTTCTGTACAATATCCACAGTGCAATAAGTGCACTTATTTCTGCTATACACATACCAATAGCACCACTGACAATGCACACCTATATTACACTATGTAGCTTGTGGCCACGCCCTACACGCTTCACTTTACCCTCTATATTGTAGGGCCTCCAGCCATACACTGAACACTATAGACCCTGCCCACTATTGCCGCTGCACTGCAGACCTACACATACAAACATCTATGCACGTACGACTAACCCCACACATAACACAGCCACCTACCCCTTAGCCACTGCAGTTTACATTGCCTACTACTTCTTCCACAGAATACAGAACCTGTTTCCTATGTACACTGGTCACCTTACCCTATCATAAGTGCAAGTACGCACACTGAATTAACAACACTACAATAATCTACCCTACAATCTGCACAATTACAACAATACCACTTCATGCATGCATCAATAAATCTTACGTAACTGTCCTAACTTCTCCAACATGTGCCTCCTTGCTTTAGACTGCCACTCGGTCACTTTCATTCTTATGTACACCATTTCCAAAAAACTTAGCTAACTCATATTTCAGTACAGCGCCTACATCATAGCTCCCCAGCCAATTGCAACCACTACCTTACTTCTTAAAGGAATGGTTTGGTCAAAGATTTGTATTGCCCCTACGGTCGGCCATGTGTTTTTAAGCCTAAGTCGCTCGATTTTAGAAAAATTTCCTATGGACCTTACCCGAGTTTTTGTCCATTAAACGCACGCGAAAACAGGCATCAGGGAGCTGCCATTTTGTGATAATCCTATAATTTCCCCCATCGCCCTGGCTGACCTGCATTTGCGGCACTAAATCATATCCCCTGCCCCTGAGCCTGACATTATCAAAACATTCATATTCCCCGTCTCTCTCTGTGACGTTTCTGTGCTGCGTAGGCAAACGCGCCCAGTCGTCTTCTACGCGACTTCACACAGAACCCAGAAACCAACACAGATCAGCTCACAACACAGCACGCCACAATTCGGAATATGAAACTGTACTTTGAAATAAAACAGCATCACGGTAAATTTGGTAAAGTACATTTATTTGACATTAAATGTTTATAGAATATTCAGCAATTGCCATATGAGCTCCGAAAGTCATTTATTTTCTTTTATCTCTATCTGCAAATCCGTAAAAGTTTATCGTGAGTCACGTGCTGTTCCTTTATGGTATGTTGGTTTTCGTTCAAAGAAGCACTTTTGTCGCACGTTGAACCGCAAGGCTGTTCCATCAAGTAGGCATTAGGCCAGAGTAAAGGTTGATATGTTGCTTCTAGCCGCTAGTACCGCGTAAGGGCACATGGTCCATTGGTGATCGTCCCATAAAATCATCAGGATTGTGCAGTTGTTTACATTAAGTTTCAGCTGGCGGTTAAAAAAAAATCTGCCGGTGTCTGAAACTGGTGGCAGTGGCAAAAGGGAAGGATATACCTGTTTTGAAAACATAAAATTAGTCTCGCCAGCCGATCTTTATTAATATTATTCATTTTATTTATTACGGCCGAGCTGAAACTATTTGCTTTCAAGGATAGTGCAATGGAGTATGTTCGGCTCTAAAATCAATGCGAAAACTAACGAAATAAATCGAGGTTAGTACACAATGAGAAACTACTTTTTGTCTACATGCGTGTGGAATGTGGACCTGCATGCCCATGTGCCCGCTACAAGGACGATCCTACAAATTTTTTCAAAGCTCTTCATTCATTCATTTATTCATGCATCCATTCATTAATTCTTCATTCCAGTACAAAAGCGTCCAAAGAGTTACTTACATTATATTTGCAATTTCCATTATGTCTCTGCGTAATGCAGCCCGTAAATCCCACTGTGCTCTTGACAACGATTTTTCACATACTGAAGTAAAATGTAACTCGGTCTAGTTTCAGAATTTTATGCCTTATCGTCTCTTACGTTATTGCACACCCCAGCCCCCTTCAAATGAAGTTCGTTCGGCATGGTCCCTGTCTCTCAAGGTCAAAAAACAATAGAACCTTATACTGCCAGTACAAGTTGTGGGCCTCTTCAGGGCGCGAGCTGAAAATCAAAGCAGCTGACCTTCACTAAAAATGAGCATACATTCTTTCTTTGCAACATCCCGTAGTAAAGCCATCTGTGAGAACTTGAAGTTTCGAATCCATCTATGTAGTGCGCCTCAATGTGCAAATGCGAACTGGCTTCTGTCCCATCTGCAACGGCTCGCTTGGCGCGTTCTAAGGCCCCCCATTTTGTCCTCGTTGTCTGCGAGCTTTGGAGCCCCAAAGAACCATAACTATTGAGACTTTTAATTTTTTGGGGAAGGTCAGGGAAAGTATAAAGTACCCGAGGAGTTGAGTTGAAAGTGAGATTTATTGTTTGTTTGTTTTATTATTTGCAATACGCAAGCCTCCCCTCGGTTAACAGTGGCCAGCATTTAGAAGAGATTGCGAAAAATTAATTACATCAACAAAAATATATACATACACATATAGACAAAGTCAGCAATATGAGGTGAATAGAGAGAGAATTCAAAGATGACACCCAGGTTGTTCTGCACCCAGGATGGTGAAGGTAGGGGTTAAGGTTAGTGTACTTTGTATGCACACTGTATAATAACATTTATTTACAAAAAGACAATCGTATTACAATTATTTAAACCGGGATTTGTACTTCACAACCAGCTCTCCTTTGGGTGGACATGGCACAGTGGCAATGTTGGGTGGCAATGGATCAGTGCTCTGCACAGAAACGTTCAAAATTCCATATCTGTGCTTCTCTAATACAGAAACAATAAGGCTTTTGACAAAGTCGAACTCCATTTACTCATACACTGGTTTGATCACCCATTGCTTACTTCTTTTTGAAAAGGCCTTAGTGTAGCGAGGCATCCTTACATTACCCTTAGTCCTAGATTGTTCATGGCCGAGATTCTCGTTATGAGGCAAGACCGCTAGTAGAGTCCTATGTCTCATGCCCTGTATGCTAAAATGCAAGCGCTTTGGCCTGTACTTTAGGCATATATTGTGGAACACCTCCAAACCTCCTGTGTGACAGAATTCTGTCAGTCCCCTCAAATCTCTTGATAGAGTTTTATCGAAAACAATCTTCTCAATGGCTTTGTGTGTCGGTGAAGATGGATTCAACCACTTCTTCTTCCGTGCCTCCACTGGGGACAAAGGGCCAAGTTCACATTGGTGGAAATGTAGGTTTTCTGACCAGCGGTGCACGTTGGTACAGTGGTGCATCAGTGACCGCCATTTTTCAAGTAGTATTTCCACTGACCCTTCACAAGTTTTGGAGCTCCACCAAAGATGGTTGCTGATAGACTGGGACCACTCTGAAATACTTTCCAAACCTTTTTTTCCCCTGCAGACGAGATTTTCTTATTGATTGATTTAGCAAGATGCCATACGTCAAATTGATGTTTAATATGTGGGAACTGCTCTCTCATTGTCTTGGCAATTGAAACGTGTCTGTCCGTGGCTATGAGGTCGATGTGCATTCCCCTCGATTGTAGATATTCCACTGATTTTATAAATCCTAGTTTCTCCATGGCCACTGAGGATGTACATTGTGTTACCTGCACGACCACCAAACTCACAATTTTCTTACTATTCATGTCCTGAAAGTGGTAGGTGCAGTACTTGGCAGAAAATCCAGGGCTGTCGCACTGTCCATCGCCGGCTAGCCTGAATCGTTTGCCTTCGAATGTACTTGCTAGAGACAATTGTTCAATTTGCCAAGCATCACTGATGGCCGGAAACAGATAATCATGTTGGTATTTGTAGTACTGCGTTTTTGAAATGAAATGGAGTCCCACAAACTGAAAGAAAGACTCTAACTTTCTAAAACTGGACCCACTAAAAAGTAAGGCAGCTGCACACAGTAGATTGCCTGCTGGCAGTTTCCCCAGCATTGGTTGTGCAGACCATGAGAACGTATGATTTAATCTACAGGCGGCATGTATTTTGATGTTACTGCCTTGTTTTTGACGAGTCACATGAATCAATGGCTTCCCGCATACTTTCCCTCTAACTGAATGGCCACATTTCAGCATACTTATAATATTCATCAAACAACTGTCGAATACTATGTATTTGCCCTCTTTCATTAGACTGTCATCCTGCGTCAAAGTTGTTTCGGCCTGTGACGTTGAGGACATATCACCACATTTGAAAGAAATATCGCTGCAAGTTCTGATGCGTTGGTGAATGCTGCTGCTGGTTCATTCTCTGTCATTTCAACATCTGCTACTTCAACATTCATGGGAGAACACAACAATGTTGACAGCTTTTTGGGTGGCAATTTTTTGGCGGGTGTAGATTGTGTGAATTGATCTGCGACTACTTCAGAGCTATCTTCAATACATCCAGTATCATGTTGTTGTGGTGGTGCGGTCGCACTGCAGCAATGGTCCTTTACAACTTTACTGGATTCTCCGGACACATTCATTTCATGTTCTGGCCATTGGACATGAGCATCTCTAGTCTCAACACGCGGTGTCTGAATTAATAGTTTCTCCATAGTGTAAATGGTCTGGCAAGCAACATCTCTCATTCGCTTCACTGTCTGTGTATGTATAGTTCGGACACCCACGGGTAACTAGAGGATAGATTGCAAAAGGGATGTTCAGTTTAAACACAAGATAAAGTATAGTACAATTGACTTGAAAAAAACATAAAATAGTCCCCAGCACAAAAAAATTCTAAAGTTATGAACTGTTTGTAACTAACCTTATTTTTGTTTCTTTTCTTTGCAACTTTTTTGACTCGACCTTCAACATCTGCACGCTGTTGCTCCGATACGTATCCGCATGTCTCCCCTTCCTCTTGCGCTGCAACGACTATATTTTCTGTATCCGCATAGACAGCACGGAATGAGGCTCCATCGACTCCCTGAAACATAGTATTTTCATAACTGTGTATCAAAATATTGTTAGCATAAAACACACGTGAGGACGAACACACATGTACATCTCAATAGCCAAACACGATTTAAACATTGTGTGGCACAATCAAACGACAAGTATTCAAGCTCTGATGACCTAGTTCTATGGAGTTGTCAGTATCCATACCTCTGGCTCTGCATGGACTGTCACGAATGATTGTATTGAAGAGGAGGCATCAGCAACTCCCTGAAACACAGTACTTGCGTTATTATGGTTTTCAATATTGTAAACATAACACACACTTGGGGTCGACGGCACAGGTACATCTAAAGAGATAACCACAAATGTTGCAATGTCTAAAAGAATCAAGGAATATTTAAATATGATCAGATGTAATCGACTTATTTCTCCAATTTCTTTACATCTGCATCATCTAAATGGGATCTTGTGATTGTAGTGGAAGCTCCATCGTCTCCCTGAAACACAGTACTTGCGTTAATAGGGAAGAAAGTATAGCAAATGGAATTATGTTATATGATCACGCTCCATGGAGCTGTCAGTATTCATACCTCGTGCTGCTGAAGAATATCTAGGGCTGTTGTCAATGTGGTGAGCACTTCCGAAAGCTGTTGCGCCGATTCGTATCCGCATGGTCCCGCTTCCACCGGAATTACTTGAATGTCAGGCTCTACATCAACTGCGTGGGTTGATGATTCAACAACTGCCTGAAACATAGTATTTGCATTAGTAAGGATTACAATATTGAAAACACAACACACGCTTGGGGTCGACCGCACAGGTACATATCAATGGCTAACCACGAATGAAACATGGTGTAGAACAATCAAACGACAAGGGTTCCAGTCCAGATGATCACGGTCGATGGAGCTGTCAGTATCCATACCTCGTGCTGCTGAAGAACATCTAGGGCTGTTGTCAATGTGGTGGATGCTTCAGCATCTCCCTGAAAGACAGTACTTGCATTAGTATGGATAACACTAGTTATAACTGAAAACAAACACCAGGGGACGACAACTAAGGTGTATATCAATTGGAAAGCACTAACCAAACAATTGGTAAAATAATCACACGATACATAAAAACTATTACTTCACATGCATAAAACAAGTCTGTAGCGGAATAGCCAAGTATGATTACCTGATACGGCCTAGAAGTGGTTGATAACTGCGAGCACGTGACGGAAGTAGAATGTTCTTGCTTCAGATTCAAGGGATAGTCAAGAAGTTGTAAAGGTAAATTATTGTTTGATAATGAAATGCCAATATTTCAAATTGCCATGTAAGGAGACAGAATACTTGAGTAATGCTCAATATAGCACAGTTGCCTGTGCCCATATATAGATTTCGTTTGTGGGTTATGAAATCTAAAAATAATATATTGATAAATGTCATTATTCAAAAAACTATACACTCATATCAATGTCGAAAGTATTACAAATTGGAAACAACACCTAAAATATCAATGAATCCATTCGGCTACCTACACACTACCGCAAGGCCTAAAGCTAAAAATGGACACTTGACTCACCAGTGGCGGATTTTGGACGAATAGAGTGGGAATAGTGTTTGCGAGCATTTTTCGTGTCGATCACCGTTTATTCTTCTTTGTTACCCAAGATGTGGTGTACATGTTCGAGGGAAAGTGCCGGCTGCAGATGCGGTATCGATCACCCCTCTTGTCTTCAAAGACTTGTTGGACTCTACTTTTCAGCTCATCCAGTGGATATCCGCAATGTCTGACCCATTCTCTTATTCGATCAACAGTTTTCGGGAATACATGCATTATAGTGCCTTCAGATTTAGCATGGGTCTTTGAAGGGCAACCGCTAATTGAACAGGCAGGCATTGTTGAAAATTCTGAAAATTAAATATCAAGATTATTATAAAACTTGATGAATAAAAATGTCATAAAAAAGTAAATGAACCATACCATGCTCAATGCAAGGTTTGTTTTGGTCGCCGGAGCTATACCAGTTCATCATGTGCGGCTTAGTAGTTCCATAAGTTACAGACATTTTTTAAATTATGTGACTAAACTCTGAACATGTGAATCGTCCATTGGATGTTCTGTCTTGCACGAAAAGGAAACATGCTTACATTATAGACTGGACCCCCGAAGGATGCCATTCGATGACAACTGACACAGATGAAAATAAATAGATCTATTGATAGCATAACAATTGAAACTCAAGTCAATAGCATTGAGACCAATGACCACAGCTCTATTGGGTACTGTAATAGCAAATAGATTGAAATGTAAAAATGACCGAAATATGACTAGGATACGTGGCCTTACCTTGACCAACAAACAGTTGGATTCAGCAGGCCAAGCAGTATGTTGCAGGAGAACAGGTAGATGGCCACAGGTAGCACACTGACGAGTTTGCTCGAAGCGGTCACAGATAGCACGGCGACGAGCAGATTAGCATAGATCTCAGTGCTTCTCAGGTAGAAGGTTCAGGAGTTCACTTGCAAAGCACAAAGATGTTCTCATGAGACATATCAAGTGGTTTATAAAGCTCATCCCCGGGTGCGAACCGCCTTTGATCGAGGGGGTGGGATGGATGGGCCTGGGGTGTGCAGATAAGGCACAGGAAGACTGCTGAATGGAGACACACTTATGTGGATTGCAGGGGGGAGGCCTGCCTGGAGACACGGGGTCTGAGGAGGCCATGTGAGCGATGGCCCCTGGGCGTGGGATACCTTTTGAAGTGTACATGCTGTTTGGCACCTTGGCCGTTTGCTGTAACTGGAGGGAAGGGCCCTTGAAGTGTCAGAGCAGAGGGCTGTAGAGAACAAAATACACAAGTGGGTTCGCTCTGACAACTAGATTTAGAGGGGGTACTCTTTTTTTAAAGTACACATTAAGTTATTTAGTCATGTCACAGGTATTCAATCATGTGTAATAAAGGTGAAACCTAAACACAAATAGAATTAAAGATTCACATATTCACATATGGTAAAGTTGCATTTATTAATTATGCATCTCAACATAGAGGGATTAGTAACCCAAAGTATTTAGTTTTTTATCAAAGGCTTTTGCAATGTTGTAGACCTTTGCATTTAAATTTGTAAATTCGAAAAAGTTTTTTCACAAATATAGTTCCATTTTGGTGCTTTGGAATTGAATAGTGACCACCACCTATTAGTGACAAGTGATAGTAGATTTTATCTATATAAACATATTACAACCAATATTGACAACAATAAATTTGAAAAGCTATTGGTTTTCTGTAGCCAGGCTTTCGGGTGACCTAACACATGGTCGACGTCCTGAGTTGAATCATAAGTTGTTTGGAGACAGTTAATAAGGACTAGCAGGAGATGGAAGAGAGGCTGGTCCTTGGACGTTTCGGCAGATAGCCTTCATCTTGGGCCTCCCTCCACACCTTACCAGGGTCACGTCACAAGACCCAACAAAGAAAAGGTGAGCTCGTGTACCCCCTTTTTTATTATGTGCCTACTATTCTGCTATGCACATAACCATGTCTTCCACTAAGATTAAGGAGCAATTAGCAACCCGATCTCCTTTTTTCCTTTTCTTTCCTTTGTTCTTTTTCTTTCTGTTTTTAACTCTCGACAGATACGAGCTACACCCCAAGGCTCTCCCGTGTCCTGGACCCCACACCATCTGCGCACCTATGCGTCCAGGCCCTACCAAAGTCCTAGACCCCAAAGGTCAGTACTATGCTTTGCCCATGTGTGTGTGTTGGCTAATTTAGCCTATGATGCCCCACAACTAAGGTTGTTTTTAAATGTCATGTTACGTAAACTTCCCATTAATTTTATTCTAATCACTAATAGAGTCCCCTGGATTCCTTTCCAGGGCGACCTATATCAGGCCCAAGATGAAGGCTATCTGCCGAAACGTCCAAGGACCAGCCTCTCTTCCATCTCCTGCTAGTCCTTATTAACTGTCTCCAAACAACTTATGATTCAACTCAGGACGTCGACCATGTGTTAGGTCACCCGAAAGCCTGGCTACAGAAAACCAATAGCTTTTCAAATGTATTGTTGTCAATATTGGTTGTAATATGTTTATATAGATAAAATGTACTATCACTTGTCACTAATAGGTGGTGGTCACTATTCAATTCCAAAGCACCAAAATGGAACTATATTTGTGAAAAAACTTTTTCGAATTTACAAATTTAAATGCAAAGGTCTACAACATTGCAAAAGCCTTTGATAAAAAACTAAATACTTTGGGTTACTAATCCCTCTATGTTGAGATGCATAATTAATAAATGCAACTTTACCATATGTGAATATGTGAATCTTTAATTCTATTTGTGTTTAGGTTTCACCTTTATTACACATGATTGAATACCTGTGACATGACTAAATAACTTAATGTGTACTTCAAAAAAAGAGTACCCCCTCTAAATCTAGTTGTCAGAGCGAACCCACTTGTGTATTTTGTACCTTGGCCGTTTGCGCCCGTGACAGCCCCCCATGCCAGCGCTCATCCCCGGGTGCGAACCGACTTTGGTACAGGGGGTGGGATGGGTGGGCCTGGGGCATGCAGGCAAGTGTGTGGCAGTGAGGGGCCATCAGGCCCCTCTCATCCTTTACTTCTCAGTAGAAACTCGTACCAAGTGCCTCCAGTAGTGGGTTCGCCCCTTGCCCTTATGTGATGTTAACTTTGGATGACATTCGCGTAGATGGGAACACTGAGCAGGACACGGGGCATCCATTTTTGTACCCCCTTTCCACTCCATCTTGGTGACCAGGCCTCACTGCGATAGTACAGCGCGCAGAGCACATGGCCCACACCCTCTTTCCCACTCTGACTGGAAAACTCCAGAGGTATTTGCAACAGCTAATAAATGTAACACATCACTCTTCCTCTGAGAACACGGTCCTGCATGTGAACCGGCCTGAACCAAGCGCATAGCTCATTCATCTCCACAAACGTGTCCTTGCCCACGCACCCTCGCCAGGGGAAACTTACTGACATTCTGACCCTGTGTCCCTGCAAGGTATTCTCTTCATGTGCCAGACCACTGACCACGCCATGATGCCCACCTAGCAGATCCCCAACTAACATTAGACCCCTACTGCAGTATATCGTTGCCTATCAATAACAGATGCCACATACCGGAGATTCTTGTGAGCACAGACCCACACTTCAAACAGTGTATTATAGTGGTCAAGACCCTTGACCTAAGGCCTGTATAATCCAATGTTAATTGATAGTATAGATATATGTGTGACTTTTATAGAGACATAACCCACTGAAAGACTTTGAACAAGTATTATTTAGTGCATGCATTATTGATAATATATTATGTTAGCTTAGATAATGACCACCCTGCTTCACAGCGATCTGAACTTCACCCATTCCGAGCACAGATGTCTGACGTCCATCCTTGAATGGAAACACACTTGAATCAATTAAAAAAATCGAAACAACTGTTGTTAAAATATATGTGGTGTTTTATTTTGTATCTTATTTTGATGACACAAAAATACAAGACTTTAAACATTGTACAGTTCAGGTTGCAGCACAGCGAGAGAAAATCCCCTGTATTGACCGCTGTCACTCGGGAATGTTTCTCTTATGGCACGAACGACACAGGCGGGTATCACTCTTCGAACGCGGTGTCCAAGCCTCCCGTGAAGCCACCATGTAAAGGAACGATAGGCCACCAGCCTGTACCACCTGTGAAAAGGAATGAAACAAACTGTTTTTAAATGACCAAGATAAGTTTAATAAACGTTTGTTGTCAATGACAATTCTTGTAACTAATGGCATTCTGCTCGGACAAATGCTATCTAGACACTGCACACTATTGAATGACTTTCATGCATTACAATGATATGTATATGTCATTTTGGATATAGTAGAAGACCATGAAACAGGAGTGGCATGACAAGCAGAGTATACTTACTCGTTACTCGGATTACGAGGACGAACAGTTGCGTGAAGTTCGTGCATAAGCACCATCATTATCCTCAACACAGACCGTGTGAGGCAGGCTGCCCTGAAGTCTGGCAGCTCAGTGATGCATTGCGGTCGTGGCTCGCCTTCCGAAATATAGGCCACACATCCCGAGTTTTCACAGCAGCAGCAGTTCTCGTCCTCGGTTGGCATTAGCTCGCACCGATTGCATGTGCACCAGGTGGAAACAGCGTCCATGCGACTAGGTCCAGGCTCTTCAGCTGTTGAATCGTCCTCCCAACTGTCGTCTGAAGACCCATCGTTTTCGCGTGTTTCCCTTTCCAGTAGTTCCTCCTCTGTATACTCGGGCTCGTACGTGTAGGGCATTATTGTAGCCATTGTGTGTTCAGAGCACAGGAACGAGTCACAGAATACTCAAAGTACACAGAGAGAGGAATGGAATCGAAAATCTGCTGCTGTGTGTTGTGAAACGGTCTGTTTATACTTATGGAGGAAAGAGGCATCCTGCCATTTCCATTCCGACACATCATTAGCTGAAGCGCAGCGAATGTTGACACGAGACATACTTTGGCGTTGTGAAATGGTCACAGAGAGAGGCGGGGAATATGAATGTTTTGATAATGTCAGGCTCAGGGGAAGGGGATATGATTTAGTGCCGCAAAAGCAGGTCAGCCAGGGCGATGGGGGAAATGATAGGATTATCACAAAATGGCAGCTCCGTGATGCCTGTTTTCGCATGCGTTTAATGGACGAAAACTCAGGTAAGGTCCATAGGAAATTTGTCTAAAATCGAGCGACTTAGGCTTAAAAACATATGGCCGACACGTAGGGGAAATCAAAATTTTTGACCGAGCCATTCCTTTAACTTTTTCAACATCTGTTACCCTTTATTCTTCTGTAAAGAAAACACCATTTACAGCCCATAACCACCTTACAATGTTAAACAAACGCTCACACTAACTGCTTTCCTTTCCTAAAGTGTAGCCCCAAAAAAAGTCATGCAGTACAACACCAAACTGCGCACTATGGAACACCCACCCACGTGTTCCCAAACAGCAAACACAGTGTCACATTACCCACTGTTGCCTCGTATCACAGTGCACATCAAACTTTTACTTACACACTGTAAAAACACATTTTATGTATTTTGCCATCTGTGCATTTACGTGACCATTTGTACAACACCATCATATCTACTTGTACGTTGACCAACATTCGTAAATACATGCTACACTTGAAACACGTTCCTGGCTAATTCCTTCCTTTTTTTCATGTCTCATCTCTGGAAATTGAAACCTAACATACCTCTCCTTAAACAGAACACACGCTCATGGTAAAACAGCCTTGAGGGGGAAGCATGTTTAGCTCCAAGGTCATATATTGTATAGAAGTCTAGCAAAAAAGATACATAACTTGCACTGCAGTTCCTCTGTCCATGTACCCCAAAGGTACTCTGCAACCATCTCATACGCCGTCCACTCCAATTTCACGGCCTGCCAATAGAAGGATGGAATTTGCCGAAATTATGTAAGTTCACCTTCACATCACGTGTGTATTACGATTAACAGTTATTTTTGTGCTCCTCAGTATGCATATTTACAAACTTGCTCTACCGCTCACTTTCTCTCCAAACATTACACAGACCTTTGTGATGGCAGTAAAAAAATGCCGTCACACTGCCATGTCTCCATCATTCCCAGTAACTTGCAGCTGTCATTGCACTTTCTTTTGCTTCCATTCTTTCCCACCGCCTCCAAATGCATACATACAATTCTCCACGAACATGGAACGCAAGTCGTACACTAAAGCACCTCACTTTCTACGCACTTGTACACTGCTACATTCCCTGTTCTCCCCTTTGTATGCCCTTTCACACAATTACTATGTCTACGCACCCTCAGTGTAGTATACCTTATAACCGACACAGGTGCACGCAGCGGTCAACCGGCTGACAAATATGTACAACTCACATTTCTTTCACGCGCTTCTTACCAAAGGAGCTACTCCATTCTCCAGCAATCCAAGGTAACGCCCATAATGTTTCTTATTGTATTACATTCTTTGTAAAAACCTGAGATATTGTACCATGGGTCCAACTACACTCGCAACCACTGTCAACTTTTGTAAAAAACCAACACATGAAAACATCATCTTGTCCCAACGGTTCCAATACATTTTCTCATTGTATTACCTGCATTACCTACAAACCAGACACCAAGGCAGTGAGTTCAGATATGGCGCTACGCACTAACACACATGTCATTGTTCCTCAGCCATTCAGCTATTACCACATTATCCTTCCCGCAAAGTTTTGTCCTGTACGCTAAAACTAATACCCGCTACTTACATCTACTCTGATTCCTCTTTCTACTCAGAAATCTAGCACCCTACTGTGCGCGCCACACCTTCCACATTGCAATAGACGGCTGGTGGATGTCTTTTCCATCGTTATTATCTGGGCTGACCACTATGGGCCGGTATGTCCACTTGCGGTTCCTGCTATACAAACCAATCTGCAAACCTTTATGCTATAATCCATCCCAGAGGCACTGCATGCTACCTTCACTACCTTTCTAAGACAATGGGGGGTCATTCAGAGTATGGAGGTAACCATGCCATTATAAGCGGCATGGCTACCCCTATACCGGGTACCGGGATCCTTGAATGAGGAATTACCGGGCCATTTCGACCTTGGAGGGCTCGGTAATTCATCATTCAAGGAACACGGACCTGGTACATCCCCATTCCCATTTGAGCCCCCATGGGGCTCAATGGGAATGGAGAGGATGCTAACAACGGGCCCGTTAATAACGGTCCCGTTGTAAGCATCCTGGTCTGCTCGCGGAACCCGCTAAAGACACCTGGTTTTAACAGGCGTTCTTAGCGGGTTCCAGCGAGCAGACTCATAATGGAGCGGTAAGGGGTTGATGGTTCCGGCACCTTTACCGGCGCCATTAACCCATTACCGCATACCTCGTAATGAGGTCCAATTCTTCTTCCACACGGACCACCAAGCAGCACGACATACTCCTTTTCCCACTGTACTACACGAGAACAGAAGAACATAATTGCACAGACGGCATTGGTCACTGTATTTTGTTTGCGAAATAAAAGAGCGGTGAAACAACCAACTGTGTTTACATTCTGTGACAAAATAAAGCACTTTCAACCACACAATGTATTATTGGTAAAGTATGGAATGATCTGGAACCATACACGCTGTCTGCGCAAGTCCGCTTTTTCTTTTGTTTATGTTTTTCCTTTCCAGAGCTAGGTGCTCACATGACAGAGTGTGCTATTCTTGGCACGCACATAAAATAAATACCTGGAGTGCACGCTGTGATGAACAACTGTCCACAAGTAAAGTCACTGACGCCAGTGACTGCTGCAATGGTGTATGAGGCACACAGGTGAAGTGGGAGAATGGAAGACCAGGCTCCCGTCCTTCGCCTCTCGCGCTTGGCCTAGAGGGTCACGACCCAAACACCCGCCACGAGACGAGTTTGTCCATTTACCAGACGACCAGATACCCTGGTACAGGAACATACGGATGTGTCCATCTGCCTGCCCAGCAGCCCGCACTGGCCATGCCGACACCTGCGGCACGGATCAACTAGACTAAAATCTACACGTCGTTAGAGATGCCATGACGACCTAGACAACGGGAAGCACATCTGTACTAATGTACACACTGGACATTCCAACACCAACCTACACGAAGAATATACTCAGTGCTATGACGTAGGCGACAGGCATATTCACGGACGTGCATCTTTATTATTTTTACATAGGCTTTCAGAATGCAGAAACGCAAGACGCGTCATGAACTCTTCTACTAGCTTGCTCACGCTTCTCTTGAAACCAGTTACCGCCATGAGAAGTATAATGAAGACAATACTGGTCATGAAATTATAGGCTCCTATAACCTAAAGCACCTGTGCACCAAACGGACAACTTTTGCACCAGGCCCAAGTAGGCCTCAAACAAGAGCTCCCGTGGACATCAACAAGGCAAGAGTCAGTTGCTGATCCTGCAGAATGAGCTCGGCGAAGCAACCAGCCAAGGTCGCAATGTTGCAAACCCACGTTCCAAGAGCAAATCATTAAAGGCACGATGTTGCAACCTCGTACTCCGCGCACCAACGTTAAAGTCACACCGACAAATTAAACCAGACGCGCAGTAGAAAAACAATATTAATTGTGCAGAATTCTGCCTCTTTCACGGTCCCTCCCCACGTGACCAAGCCGAACCTGACGAGATGCCAAACCCAGGAGAACAGAGGCGTCTGGATCCCTCGCTACGAGACACTGGCAGATACACTTGAAAGGCTCAATGGACATCTACAACAGTGGGAACGGTCCCCCGTCCAGCTATGAATAAGTCCTCACATTGTCTGCATGTACCCATAGTGAAACATTGTTGCAACTTACAGGTACACCGAGAGCTGGGAACGACGGTGGTCCCAGGCTGGGAAGCTCACGGGCGCACCAATCAGAACATGGGGCTCTTATCACTGAAGCCAGCAAATTTAGCCAATCCTCAGGAGTCTTCATGTAACAATTCTCATGTATCTAATTGTAGGGACAACCCAGATATACCACCTGACTACACCTTGTCCACTAATATCTTTCTCTATATGTGTGCTATACTAACCCTACCACTCGAACACCCAATTAAGAGTGGCGATAGGTTTTTTCTTAACTTTCTGAAGTGACGCAAGTAGCGCGTCATATTACAGTAAAAAGGGCCTGCGAGCCCCACGATTGTGTGTGTGTCAGGACGAACGCGTACGCTCCTTGACCCATCCCTGCCGTTTTGTCTAATAAACAGCAGAGTCACCTTGCTCCTTGTGTGCGTCTCATACTCTATCTCATCTCATCTGGGATATACACGGGAGGAGTTGGGGCCTCCCTGCCTGGAGGTCCGCGGACGGCCCGGCCGACCCCGGCAGAATTTCCCCCCCGACACAGGCATAGCTAACGGAAGCGATGCACACATTACAATTGAACAAAATTCAAGCTACACTGGCTTCCTTTCACCAGCTGAACAAGTACGCCAAACAAAGTTAAGCGTCAGATGGCCTGCCATCCTGTATATAGCTCCACTTAACGGTGTTCATCATGTTGCCGGCTGCAAATGTATGTGTGTTCGAATTTACATTCTCCATAGTGTTCATATGTAATACTTATTAACTTGTGTCATGTCGCAGTGCCTTCCTTCTCTCTCAACATACTAGGTATTATGAAAGGTGTACCATACTGTAATTAATTGTGTCATCTCAGGATGTGAATGGCAATAAGGCCAATAACTGTCACCATATTCATGTGCTGTCACTTCACACCACCCGTACTGGTATGGCACCTGCAAAATTTCCTCCACAACCATGCTGTGACAGTGAGCACCCACAGTAGAGATACATATTTCCAGCCCTGTACGCTGGACTTACATATCAGTGTAAGAACTAACCCAAAGCAGGGAACATTTTTAAACCTACTTCCGAACAATGTCCAGATTGTTACGTCAAACGCCCGTAGCCATCAGACACGGCAGTATGCACTTGCCACTCCCAGCACAACATGGTACACCGATTAGGACAATCCCGATACCATCTGCAATATACTGCACAACCCAAATAGCCTCTCAAGGTTGTCACCTGCGAACCTACCCCACAACTGTTTATGTGTTAGTATCTGCGTACATGTGCCAGTGTCGCAAACGTTACGTACTAAAATAAGCCTTGCATTTCCCACTTTCTTACTGCACTCCCTGAACTGAACCTCTGTTCACTTCCACACCCCTCCTAACACAAATCATGTCTTATATCAGCAATTCCCCTTTATGACCTGCACCATCTCCTCCATATTAATACTGCAAAGGCATAGATCTTACGGCACTTACATATTTACAAGTGTATTATATAGCACAAGGTAAGCTTATAATTTACTGCCTTCAAGTACGTATAGATACAACAACATACTCAAACAAGGAAACATTCTCACACCTACTTCCAACCAGTGCCCACACTGTTACAGCCAAGGGCCTTACCCATGCACACAAGCCAGTATGAGTTTTACAGGCACAAGACAACATGGCAATCTGACTGCAAATATCCTCATACTGTCTCAAATGCACTCCCCATCCCCAATAGAGTCTGCCTGCACTCACCAAAAAATAATAGTTGCCTCCACAGCTGCCCACCAATTAACTATCTGTGAGTACCTGCATACAAATTCCTTCCATCTGCCAATGTCTACCTGCCCTCCCTAAAGCAAGGCCGTGGCCAAGCCCTACGCTCTTGGGTACATAGGCGAATACAGCCATGCACGGAAACATGTCAGCACTTACCCTGTCTGTCCACAGGTACATATGGGTTCAGTAATACACCCAATAAAGTCAACTCTCTGTTACCTACTTCCAACCAGTGTCCACCCTCTTATGTGCAATGGCCCCACCCATGTACACACGTCAGTATAGGTTTTGAAAGCACAATACAACATACCACTAATACTGCAAATATCCTCATATTCTGTCCAATGCACTCCCCAACCCCAATGGAGTCTGCTGCACTCACCAAAAAATGATAGTCGCCTCCACAACTGCCCACCAATTAACTATCTGTGAGTACCTCCATACAAATTCCTTCCATTTACCAATGTCTACCTGCCCTCCCTAAAGCAAGGCTGTGGCCAATCCCTAGGCTCTTGGGTACATAGGCTGAGGCCTACAGCCTCCGCCCATGCACCTAATTGCCTAGTCCTACTACACACGCACTAGACACCAATAAAGTCATGCATTGTAACATTTTCAATGGTGCTTTACTGCCTACAACTACGTTTAGACACAACAGACTCAAACAAAGCAACATTCTCACACCTACTTCCAACCAGTTCCCACACTGTGACGGCCAAAGGCCGTACCCATGCACACAAGCCAGTATGGGTGTTACAGGAACAAGACAACATGGCACTCTGACTACAAAAATCCTCATATTGTCTCCAATGCACTCCCCATCCCCAATAGAGTCTGCCTGCACTCACCAAAAAATGATAGTCGCCTCCAAAACTGCCCACCAACTAACTATGTTTGAGTACCTCCATACAAATTTCTTCCATCTGCCAATGTCAACCCGCCCTCCCTAAAGCAAGGCTGTTGACAAGCCCTAGGCTCTTGGGTACATAGGTGGAGGCCTACGGCCTCCGCCCATGCACCCATTGCTTAGTCCTGCTACACACCCACTGGAAGGCAATACAAGCATGCATGCTAACATTTCCAATGGTGCTTGCCTGCCTACACGTACATATACCTATAGTAAAGGAGCGAACGAAAACAGCATTCGCACACCTACTTCCAACCAGTGGTCACATTGTTACTGCCAGAGGCCATTGCCATGCACACAAGGAAGTAGGGCCTTTGGAGGCACAACACAACATAGTACACCGACTGATAATATCCTCATATTATCTCCAAGGCACTCCCCATCCCATATACAGTCTGCCTACAGTGACCAACATATCATACTTCCCTGTGCAACTACCCACCAATCCAGTGTATGTCAATAGCTGCAGGATTGCTGCATACCGCAACAGTGTGCTGCCAAACAATCCTTCTTTTTCTCTGTGTCGTTATGCATTCCCTTGCAGCAACGGTGTAAGCAAACTCGCCCGCCTACCTAAATCTAAGTGCCTCATTGCTCTCCCATACATTCAGCCCTTACATTAGGGGGGTTGTACCCAAGCCGTACGCTCTTTCTACATGACATGGCCATGCAGTGAAAAGCCTACGCCTTACCCAGACCCACAGCAAGCCAAGTAAAAGAAGAAGTTTAATATTTTCTCGCAAACCCACTGCAACAAAACAACTGAAACTCACAACCTCAACATAACCACTGGCAGCCATAGCTATTACCAATATCTTTGCTTCCCCCTCTTTCACCCAGCCAATCCTGCAAAGCAATCTCTCCAATGACCTTTCGGTGCACCACCATCCTCCGATACACCATGGCGGTGTCTCCCAAAAACATTGATGCACAGCACGCTTCCCTTCAGCCAACCATGGGCACGTCCACTGTTCGACGATAGGGTCCACACATTTCAGTGTTTTGCAAGAGGGCGTGGCCTGATGCTCAGGGTGTGAGGACGCGGTTCCCTTGAGCTCCGGCCGAGCCGCGCAGTCCGATCCTGATTTGGGCACCAAAAATCCAGCAACACAGCCCATCCCTTGGAGCAGCTGTACATCAGGCGATTAGCTGCAACCTACGACTTCTCCCGACGAAAATCGGGGACCAGGGAGCATTCCCGACGCTCCGGCCCGGCCCCCCTATCCCCTGAGGGAGGCGCGCGGGAACAGCGCGCCGCACAATCACTCCTCGATTTGGGTGGTGTGGGCCGCCTGCAGCACCCAGCCTTCGGTGTAGCCGTACATCAGGCGATTGACTACACCCGACGATTTGACCCGACAAAAATCGGAGCTCCGGGGCCCGCTGGGACGCTCCGGTCTGGCACCCCCTGCACTCCATGAGGGACTCCCAAGATGGCGGCCGTGGCGATTTGAGCGGATGAGGAGCGCGCACCCCGAAGCGACCTGATCCCGGCCCCCCAGACGCCTCTCCCATTACCCCCCACCACCCAGAGGTGCGGAGTGCTGCTGGGCCCTATCGATACGCAGGCTGGGGGCCAAGACTGAGCATCCAGTGCTGGTGCCCGCAACGACATAGCTGAAGTACGACTGGGGGAGGACCTCCGAGACAAGACCACCGGATCCTCAGGGCCATCTACCGCGACCCCGACTTTTAACTTCCCAGCAAGCGGAGCCCCCCGGCCTGCGCAGACCTGCATACCTCGACCAGGGCCGGCGGCTGTCTCCAGATCTACCCGGACCATAACGCTCACAGGTGAGACTTTTCCCTCCTTGGGATCAGACCTCGCCACAGTGTCCGGGTTGGGTCATACATAGCTAGGCCCGACCACCTACTCACCGGGTTGCGGGACCCCGCCTGCTCACCCCGAGCAATACTGAGAGCCCACACCGCGGCGCTCCCACTGAACTCCCTGCTCCTGCATCCCCCCCAACCAACCTTACCACACCAAGGGACCGGACCCACAATGCGAGCAACGTTGCAGCCCTGAACGACCCGGGCCCCACTGTCTCCTGTCCCACTAAAGCAGGGCGACCACATCCGTTGGGCACCCAGACCCCGGATCAAATAAAGCCTAATATCCCCGCACCACTACGCACCAAAATCAACCCGGGAAAAAAAAAAAAAAAACGAGAGAGTCCGCCTGCCTCAACCAGGCCCGAGACAATCCACAATGGCCACAGCAAGAAACAAAGCCAAAAATGCCACCCTAGATCCTTTTGTCACGGTGAAATCTAACCCCACCACCCAGACCACATC
Organism: Ambystoma mexicanum; assembly: GCF_040938575.1. NCBI lineage: Eukaryota > Metazoa > Chordata > Amphibia > Caudata > Ambystomatidae > Ambystoma > Ambystoma mexicanum. The sequence goes on from NC_090940.1 coordinate 262,387,130, forward strand.
GGACGACCCAGCAACACGGGATAGCCCGGACACCAGACACAATCAGCTGCTGGGGGCGATTGAGGCCTTAAAATCATTTATAGACACGAAGATCGGTGAAGTAAAAGCCGACATCCAACTGATAAGGCAAGATGCCCGCAACCTAACGGAACGCGTCACCATTGTGGAGTCCTCTCAGGAGGATATGGCAACTGAATCGGCAGCCATGAAAACAGAACTCGCAGACCTTCAACATAAGGTAGCCCTGCTGGAGGCAAGGTCCGAGGAAGCGGAGGGCCGCGCTAGACGCAGTAACATCAGGATACTGGGCGTACCGGAGGGGACGGAGACTGCTGATCCGACGGCCTTCGTTGAATCCCTAATCCAACAAGAGATCGGGGTGGCAAATCTCTCACAGGGCTTCGCCATAGAGAGAGCTCACAGATCGCTCCAGAAGAAACCCCCCCCAGGCTCCTACCCTCGCCCCATCATAGCGAAGGTCCTCAACTTCCGAGACCGGGAGGTGATCCTGAAGTTCTCGAGGGAGGGAGGAGAGATAGAGCGAGGCAACTCAAGAATCACGATATACCCCGATTATACTCAGTCGGTACAAAGAGCGAGGAACTCCTTCGTCCCAATCAAGGCCAGGCTGAGGAAACTAAACCTAAAATACATGCTGCTCTATCCCTCCAGGTTGAAGGTAATCTATAAAGGAAAAGCAATATTTCTCGAGACACCAGCCGCGGCCAACATGTGGATGGAACATAATAACCTGGCCGAGGTTCCTGTCGAATCCCCGCATGGGAAACACAATGAGGGTGCCCAGGGATGAGGGCAAAACGCCCCGACACAGGTGCTTGCACCCTCCCACAAACACCTGAGAGATCAGGAGACCCCAACCTTAGAAGCAAAACTACAATGTGAGAAGCTAAATGACTGCGGGGCTCGCCCGATCTACCACACATCAACACAGACCACGACCCCACGAAAGATCAGTGCAGGCCAGTTGCCAGCACTCACCTACTCTCGCCAGACACCCGGATTGGGACAGGCGGCGCGAGAGCACCCGAGCACTCCACCGTTGTGTCAGTCGCTGGGTGCACCAGTTACAATTGTTCCACACAAGTTAGTACTGTTTTAACTGCCTTGACTCTGAGGACCTTTGACCAAATGGAATCGAACCCAAAACTAACCAACAGAGTTAACCACTCCACGCGACCAGAACCAACCATGGCTCACAATAACAAGCGAACAAGCCCCAGAGAGGACATATACCTCTCCCCGACAATTAATGCAATCAAGCAATGGTGCCAAAACTTAGGGTAATCACATGGAACGTAAGGGGGATGGGGTCCTATCTCTGGAGAAATTGAATACATTCTTACCTAAAGAGGAAGAAGGTATCAGTTGCCCTCTTACAAGAAACGCACCTCACTGCCGACTCTGCAGATAAGCTAACAAATTACTGGGGGGGACAAGGTAATGGTTCATCCTACTCGAAGTATGCAAGAGGAGTATACACATGGGTGAGCCCGGACACACCATTCCAACAGCTGGGGGTAGAGTCGGATAAGGAAGGCAGATACCTGCTGGTATGGGGCATGCTGGAGGGCAATCGAATATGCATAATGAACTCATACTTCCCCCAACATGGCATACCTTCCTACCTCAAGGGGCTGTGCGCCAAAGTCATGCTTCACAGGGACCACACTCTGCTGTGGGGTGGCGATTTCAATTGCGTCATGAATGCGGAAATGGACAGATCCACCACCCCACAATCGCACAATTACCTCCCTGCTCGGGCCCTCCACGGAACAATCGAGGACTTGCACTTGGTTGACACCTGGCGGGACCTTCACCCCACGGATAGATCATATTCATTCTACTCGGCCCCTCACAACCTGCACACCAGGATAGACTACCTCTTCATAAACGACGAGCTGACCCCTCGGGTCGAGTCTGCGGAGTACCTGGGCAGATCAATTTCGGATCACTCCCCGCTAATAATACAACTCCGCCTGCGCCCCCCCCTACCTCCTATCCCAACGTGGCGTATGCCAGTGGAGACACTAACTGACCCCGCATTCAGGGAGCACCTGGCCGAGAAACTAGAAGAGTATGTGGAAATCAATAAGGGATCAGTTGAAAAATGGAGTACTCTCTGGGAAGCATTGAAGGTGGTGACAAGAGGAGAGGTGATAGCTGAGGCGGGTGGAATCAGGAAGCAACTAAGAAAGGAATTAGAAGCCAAGGAGGAAAAGATCAGGCACCTTGAAAACAATTCCCCTCCCACAATTGAGACAGAGATCAAGCTGAGGGAGATCAGGGAGGAATGCAGAACCGCATGGGAAAGGCTCTCGAAATTTGACTTCTCCACTCGCACCATGAGAGCTCACAAAGAGGCAGATAAACCAGGCAAGATACTAGCCTGGCTGTGCCGGAAGGAACATCCGAAGCAGGCCCTTACAGCGATCAGGGACGATATTGGCACAGTCCACAGAACACAGCAAGCAATAAATGAGGTCTTCACCGACTTCTATGCAGAACTGTATGCTCACAGTGACCAAATTCCCGAAGCAGACATAAGAGACACCCTGGAAGAAGTCGGCCTACCAAAACTGAACCAGGAGCAAAGAAAAATGCTAGGAGAGGACATTACTATCGAAGACATCACTGAAGCGATTAGATCCCTCTCCACATGCAAGACCCCTGGAACCGACGGCCTTACCCCCGAGTTTTACAAGGCATACGAAGAGATCCTGTCCCCCATACTGCAGGAAGTCTATGCGGAGGCATTTGAGACGGGCACACTACCAGGTACCATGAGAGAAACCCTCATAGTGCCAATGCTCAAACCTGGCCAACCGCCCGAAAAATGTGACTCATATCGCCCACTCGCACTTCTAAACTACGATAGCAAAATACTTACGACCATACTGGCCAAGAGGCTCTCAAAGGTGATAGGTTCCCTGGTTCACGTAGACCAATGCGGCTTTGTCCCTGGACGCAACACTACAGCCAACCTAAGAAGGCTCCAGCACATAATGGCACAAACAGAGGAAAGCAAAGAAGACCTAGCGGTACTCTCGCTTGATGCCATTAAGGCTTTTGACTCGATCTTCTGGGAGTGGCTAATCGAAACCTTGAGAGAGTTTGGAATGGGCGAACACTTTATCCGATGGGTCAAAGTACTCTATAATAACCCGATGGCAAGAGTCAAAACAGGGGGCATGGTGTCAGGGGCCTGGGCTATCCAAAGGGGGACCAGACAGGGATGCCCGCTCTCACCAATGCTATATATCCTAGGTCTGGAACCAGTAGCAATTTATTTCAGGAAACAGCTTTTCGACGCGGGCATAAGCATCGCCGGTACAGACAACATCATCTCCCTGTACGCCGACGATGTTCTTTTATATCTTCGTGACCCTCAGATGAATGCCCCGATAGCTCTAGATATCTTAGATAACTTTTCGAAATACTCAGGCATAAAGTTCAGCCGGCAGAAATCATCCGCCTTCCCTCTGGCTGGCCTCAGGGGACGGAGCACAGAAGAACTCCCCGAGATTGGAATCCAGTGGCAAACAGAGTCCTTCCGCTACCTGGGCATCACCATCAAGCACACACCAATCTCCACTCACGAAAGCAACACTGAAGCCGCATTATCGGGGGTACGGAGATCCGCCAAATTTTGGTCGAAACTTCCGCTTTCGGTGATGGGCAGAGCCGCAATATCCAAGATGATAATATTGCCCAGATTCCTCTATTACTTCACCAATATAACATTTTACATTCCCCCAGCCTTCTTCAGGAAACTGGAATCCCTGATCAAAGAATTTCTTTGGGGTCGATCCAGGCACAGGCTTGCACTGAACATCCTCACACTTCCCTACTCCGCAGGCGGTATCCAACTACCGGACTTCAGAAGATACTACCTAGCGGCCCAACTAACACATGTCGCCAAATGGCTGAGCGACGAGCCCTCAGCTGAGACAAACCTCCTCTGCCAACTAACCTCACCCCTACACCCTAAAGAACTGATATGGAACAACAAAATGGGGCCTCCCGACCCGCCCATAATAGTACAGGTGGGTCGACAGGTGTGGAAAAAGGTTAACTCTATGCTGGGGCTACAACACTCGTACTCACCCGAAACCCCCATCCTAGCAGACATGTGTAAAGTCCCCGGCGACCTACCAACAATGAGGAGATGGGAAAACTTCGGCATCTACACATGGGGGGATATGTTTGAGGAAGGGCAATTCAGGGACTTCGAATCACTGCAAGAGAACGAGGGGATCACCCTGAGCCACTACTTATGGTACCAAAAGGTGAAATTCATCGCCAAGGAGAAATGGGATGTATGGCCCGAGGAGCCTGAAACACACGCCCTGATCCAGGAGATGTACGGAGTAAGCGATGGTTGGAAACCAACATCAAGGCTATATGCCCAAATAAACGATAGGCCTAACCCAAGAAGCACACGTTTGAAAGAGAGATGGGAATCCGACTTAGGGACCGAAATTACGGAGGGAGAATGGTCGAGAGCCCTAGCATACCCGAAGGAGATATCTAGGAACGCAAGATTCAGGCTAATACAACTCAATGTCCTCTATAGGACCTACATGTCCCCACATAGAGTATCTACCTTCAATGACAGAGCCAACCCGGCATGCCCATGGTGCTCCTCTGACCATGCTGACATGATCCACATGTTTTGGACTTGCCCTAAGTCTCAGAAACTATGGTTCGCAGCCGAACAGACCTGCAGGAAAGCTGGCCTTGAGGTATATGAATGGACTCCGAAAGAGTGCCTCCTAGGCACCTACCCGAGACTGGGCAAAATCAAACACTTGGTGAAGCTGATGGACATAGCATGTGTGCTTATAAAGAGAACGGTCGCAATGGCCTGGAAATCCGCAGCAGGCCCCAGGTACGAACCTTGGATCAGGGAGATGGAAAGATGGACGGCAGCAGAAACCAGAGCATGGGAGGAAGGGAACAATCGGGGCGGCGCAGACCCGAGCACCACACTGGAGGCCTGGAAGACCCTTCTGAGAGACATGATCTTCTCGACGAGCTATAAACCTCCCTGAATCAACCCTCCATAACCGACAAAACGGCCTAACCCACGCACAGTAGCATCCATTCTACACCCACTTCCCCCCCTATGTGCCATGGGCACCGGCCAGAGCCCAATAGAGTGGAGACTGGGGTTCATCTACGGAAATGAGGACTATAACCACACAGAGTTCAAAGGACAGTCACTGTTACCACTGTTACTTGTTCTGTTTTCTTCCTTTTTCGTTCTCTCTTTGTTTGTTTTGTTTGTTGTTTAATAACACCCATGTCTTGTAAGTCATAAGAGATTTGTAATTCATGCATAGACATAAACCACGATTGTACGGGTTGGAAATATAACAGTGAATGCCAAATGCCAATAAAAACACTTTAAAATAAATTCAGTGTTTTGCAAACTATTTACCAGTCCAATTTCCACGAACACACACGTTTTCTGGGCCAAGCCCCCCACTCCTGTCACAAATTTGGTGAGCATCCGTCCAGCCGTTCGACCTGTAGCCGTGCGCAAATCTTTCCCCATTCAGTCTATGGGGAAAACATTTTTTTTGCGACCCCCCCCTATAACTTTCCCCCCGCACGAAACCTCCCCCAACTTTGCAACCAAAGTATATGGGCCACTGTGAATTTATTTGCAAAGTTTGGTGATGTTTGGTCCATGGGGGGAAAAGTTATAGGGGTGGGCCCAAAATGTCTTTTTTCCCACAGACTGAATGGGGGAAAAACTTTGCGCATGCCTACAGCCCAAACCGCTGGACAGATTTTCATCAAATTTGTGGCAGGAGCAGGAGCTTGGTCCCGAAAGCGTGCTTTTGTAAATATGGTGCCAATCCATCCAGTAGTTTTCTTTAAAACGACCAAAAAGTATGTCTCAAAAAATTAGTGATATCTATGTCCGCTCCATGGTCACACTTCCCTGTTCGCTTCACGGACAAGATACCGATTGGCTAATCTGTAGCGTCATGTCCGCGGACATGTGATGCGTTCACTGATTGGATGTTGAACAGCGTGAAGTGCGTCAGATTGTTTCGCTACACCCGCCATCTTTCATTCCGCTAACACATATAAAACAGCACAACATTGCACTTGTTAAACTTATGAAATACTGTCTCGGAAGGTGAGGGATGGGATGGGATGTAGCAGCAGGAAGTCAAAAAGTGGTGTTTTCTTGTCACCAAAGTCATACGGTAAAATGGAAGTTGCTGCTCAATATAGTGTCCATTAAGTACAGGCGAAGAATTACTGTGTCTGTGTTACAACGTATTTAAAATATTATTGCAGTCAGACTGGCGTCCTAGAGTTTGTAATCTGAGGCAGCCACCTGCACTGTTTGATGGAAACAGCGGGTCTGCAAGTGTATGGGAGTACCAGTTCTCATGAATGCATTGAGACATGTTGTTGCAAAGTCAGAATGTATTTGCATTCTGAGTGAAGGTCACTTGCTTTGCTTTTTTGGTTGCAAGCTCAGTAGGCCCACGCATCCGACTGAACCCATAAGGGTCAATTGATTTTTGACCTTGAGCGAAAGGGAAAATTCAGTAAGAATGCACAGAGTGAAAGTTTGCAAAAAATACCATTTGATAAGGTTATGTATTCAAAACGTTTGTAAGGCATATGTAATATCAGTTCAAGAAGATTCTTTGGTGCAAGTACATTGCTGTCTGAGTTTCATGAAGGCAATGGAGATGGTGAATATCGTGCAAGTTTAATTTTGACGTCTCTACACTGGAACAAGATTTAATTTTTTATTGCCAGAACATTAATTTTGGCAATGAAACTCAAGTACTATCTTTCTGTGTAGTTGTCATTTTTTTTTAGTTATGGAGAGTGTAAATTCTCAGCGTTTGTAGGCTATCACTAGATTCACCCATGTTCAACGCTAATATTTCTTTAAAATGTCATTTATGACCACATCGTTTTGTGTATCAGTTTCCACATTCTTTTTGTCTTTTTTTAAATTGTTTGCTAAAGGTTGGGTATTGATACGTATTTTCTGTTATGTTTTCTGAACAGCTACATCCTGTCTTACTGTGATTGCCATGGATTCCAGATGCCAAGTGATGGATTTTTTGCACAGCAGATGCACGTACTTGTGACCGGCTGCCTACCCGTCACTGTTTTGTGGAACGATCGCGCAGAACCCATTTGTCCATATGCTGCAGTGGCCATCTTTTATGGTGGTCTAGGCGAAGTTCATGCCGACGTCTTGGAAATCACTGTGCGACCGAAGCGGTTACTTTATCGAAAACTAATACTTTGTGTATGGGGAAAAGAACAAAGTATGCCTCACGGTTACCATTTTCGATGCCGACCGAAGAAACAAAGTTACTATTTGATTGAAAATGGAAATAGTCTGATGGTGTCAAACAGTTTATTGTGAAATAAAAGTACTTTACAAATTCTAAAATGTTAATGTTTTCCTTTAAAAAACAGTTTATTATTTCAAAATGTGATGTGCTACGTTGTACGTCGCTGTGTGTTCATTTTCAGGTTCTGCGTCACAGCATGTAGGTGCTTAAGGGCGCATTTGGCTATGCTGGAGAGGAACGTCATGCAAAAAAGGTGTAGAATATCATTAGGGTTGGTTATGTGACGAGATGTGGGAGTGTTTTCGTATTAGACAAGTGTCGTAATGTAGTTAAAAAACATAGCGGTATACGTTTACTGACTGAGGGGTAGGCTGTAGCCATGGGGAGTGGGCAGAATGTCGGGGTCATGGTATAAGGTCATGATCCGCACAATGTGGCTACTGGCCATGACCAGAAGGGAGAAAAGATAGGATTACAGTGGCCATGTCCACCTGGGACTGGCTTTCTGGTAAAGTTGTTCGACATTAGGATACTTTTGAAAGGGAAGAAAAAAGTGCTCATGGTAATATGGTAACAGGGTTTCCTTTTTGCTTTTTGCAGGCCGCCATGGAAAGCGAAGAGGGGCCCTGTATGGAACAACCGCCTTCCCTTTCTATGGTGGCCATCTTGGAATAGGATTTTGTTTTCTAATCCGGGACGCAACAGGCGTCCGAATTAGGATGAAAAATCCTCTTTTTTAGTAGCACGGGTTACTGCTTTGGAAATCTAGATTGTTAATGGTATTCATCCCCCATTTTAGGAGTGGAAGGGTGGGTAATGATCAAAAGATTGCGTTATGCACTCTTGCTTCGATTGGGCTGATAACTTGGCCTGCTGGCCCTTTATTTACCGTTCCAGTCCCTGGAACGGAGGACAAACGCTACAATATTCCCATTAGCATAACACAAACTGCAAATGGAAATGTTGGAAAATCTTATTGCGTCTATGTACTTTACTGAGAAATATAAAGTAGATGAAGTCTATGCAATTTTTTTCATTTATATTTTTAAACTGTGAAAGGTGGTTCTTAAAGGAACATTTAATTTGTTTACGGATGGCTTTTTTTTTGGAAGGACAGTTGCGGACAGAAATGAGCAAAGAGGCACCAAACAGTAATATGGACGGGTAGGTGGACGGGGGAAAATGTTGTGTGTGTGTTATTTGTAAGGTAGGGGCAGTGTTTCTCATGCTCCTTCATTACAGCAGTGGTGCTGTTTCTTGGGGAGGAGGGATGGCCTTAGCTCATGTCGTTTTCAGATAAATGGTACTTTTGCTAAAAGTATGTACTGTGTTGGAGCTGTGCAAGGGAAATATTGAAGTTGCAAGTTCCTACATCAGTAAAAAATGTAGTTCCACAATGTCCACAAGGCAAAGATCTTATTGTTAAGTGTGTACGGATTCTCGGACACGTCACTGTGCTGTGCCCCGGCATATGGTCATGTGGCATCCTCCGGAAGGTGTGCAATGAAGTCAGATGTTAGTTTACATTATGGTTACGTGCCACTACTAGAAACCTATGAACTTTGTAAAAAAACTTTGTTAAAGGGACGTTATGGTTAAGATGCACTACTAAAAACCTATCAAATTCAGTAAAAAAAAAAACCTTGTTAAAGGGATGTTATTGTGAAGTTGTGCTAATAAAAACCTATGAAATTCACAAAAAAACGTTGTTAACGGGACGTTATGGTTCGAAGTAAAACCGCTAAGACTAACACCAAGGACATCAAAGATGACATCACAAATGTCATTGATGACATCACTGATGACGTCACATGTACATTTACTTTTCATGAAAACTCTGTAGAAGGTATTCTTATTATAATGTTGACCAAAAAGTGTCAAGGATCTTTGGAAAAAATATCAAGTGATAATTATTGCATTAAGCAATGCGTTGATATAAATAGCATTCTATTATGAAGTTCTATCCAGTATACTAAGGTACTCATTGTGTGCAGCATACATGATGGAGGTGCAATATTCATAAGCTTGCCATGTTGAATAGTGAAATGATAACTGTTTTCTTATTAGAGGTTTGCGTACTGTGAAACATGTGATAAGTAGGTAATAAAACCCACTTACTACATAATTGCATTATTATAGACAAAACACAAAGAGACAACAACACATAGAAATATGAGTATATACAAGGACATTGAAGTAAGGAAAAAAGCAGCAGTAGTAGCAGAAAGTGTTCATCACCTAACTGATTACCTTTATGCAGTCTTAGCAGTGCACGGTGGTGGCGCGAGTTGTGGTTGCTTATCTTACCATAACTGGCGAATTTCAAGGGTTTTTCTGTTTTATTTGGAACAAAACATTTTTCACTGAATTTCAAAGGTTTTTAGTAGCGCAACTTAACCATAACGTCCCTTTAACAAAGTTTTTTCACTGAATTTCATAGGTTTTTAGTAGCGCAACTTAACCATAAGGTCCCTTTAACAAAGTTTTGTTCACTGAATTTCAAAGGTTTTTAGTAGCGCAACTTAACCATAACGTCCCTTTAACAACGTTTCTTCACTGAATTTCATAGGCTTTTAGTAGCACAACTTAACCATAATATCCCTGACTTCATATACATGTAACATAGAACATACTGAACCCCCACGTAGTGATTTTGATGTCCGCGGACTACCGCCATGTCCGCGGACATATCGAGAATCTGAGCGTGGTGAATGTAAATTTAAATAGTGTGCCCCATTTCCCCTTTGAAGTTGGCTCTTTTTGTTTTTTTTACAGATGCTTGACAGACACCTGTTATTTTGTATTTTTTTTCTTGTTTTTTTTCTTACTTTACTCCTAAAATCTTCACATAACCTTCTCCAAAGCAACCCTTACATTCCAAAATAGAAAGGCATTTCCCGTAAAAGATAAAGAAATGCCATCTTCTTTAAAATTAACAGTATTACTGGCATCAATATTCTCATTATTACAGAAGAACATACCAGCTCTAAGCATGAAGGCACACATGCCTCGGTTGATGACACACCTAGCAATGTTTTGCTGAGGACAAAAAACTGAACTATTGTCCCACATTGCCCTAGGTAGTAATCCAGAAAAAATTACTTTCGCATTTGGAAGGATCTTCATTACGGCTTGAACCAAGCGTTCCAAATCAGCCAACAAAGTAGGGGCACTGACGTTGCCCAAATGGAAAGCACCATAGTGCAAAACTACCACATGCGGACTGTTCACCGTAGCCATATCCTCACAAACTTGTACAATTCACTGTACATTGCAATCAGGCACAGTGCTCCACACCACCTCCACTCCTTTCACATCAAAGTTCTTTTCAACATGCCTGCATCGAGCCTACTGTTGTAAACCATGCACAAACATATCTCCAAGCACCAAAACCCTGACTTTCTCTACTTCTTCCATCTTCACCACACACAGTCTCTTTCAACACAAATCCACAACCTCGACATCTGATTGGCTAATCTGTACAGTCTTCTTTCCATGTGGGATTTGCTGGAAAACCCCGGATGTAGCACACCCTGTCCATGGACAGCCGCTGTGTCCGCGTAACTCTTCGACACCCCTTCTACCATTTCCACTTTACTCTCTGTGCCATTCCTCATTGCATACAGCTAAGCAGTCATACAATATGAAGAACGTCTTCAGAACACCCCCATTTTATTTATTTTCGAACATTTCAGGACAATTATCATTTAATTATTCAACATATTAACATTACAAATATTATATTTTCATCTTGTACGCTGCACACAATGCTATGTTTCTCCATTAGTAGCTCAGTATACTAGATAGAACCCCATAATACAATGCTATTTATATCAATGCATCGTTCAAAGCACTAATTACGGTATGATATTTATTGCAATGATACTTGACACTTTTTTCGCAACATTATAATAAAAATCCCTAGTACACAAATTTCATGAAAAGTAAATGCACATGTGATGTCATCAGTGATGTCATCAATGACATTTCCGATGTCATCTTTGATGTCCTGGGTGTTAGACTTAGCAGTGCACGGTGGTGGCGCGAATTATGGTTGCTTAGCTTACCATAACTGGCGAATTTCAGGGGTTTTTCGGCTTTACTCGGAACCATAACGTCCCTTAAACAAACTTTTTTTATTAGCACGCAAACAATATACAAAGATGTAGTGTAAACAGCAAGTTCTCACATATGGCTTTACACAGAATGTTGCAAAGTAAGCATTTATGCTCGTTCACAGTGAAGGCCAGCTGCTTCCATTTCTTTTCTCGCGGCCCGGAGAGGCCCACGACTCCCAGTATAAGGTTCTATTTTTTTTTTACCTTGACAGACAGAGATTGTGCTGAAAGACTTCTTTTGAAGAAGTGTAGCAAAAACGTAAGACACGATAAAGATGAAATTTCTGAAACAAAACCACTTTTGTATATTATATCACTTTGAGAAAGATCGTTGGCACACGCGGAGTCATATTTTGGGACTGCACTACACTTGGACAATGGAAAATGCAATTATAATGTAAGTAACCCTTTAGACTATGTTATACCGGAATATAATAACAATAGCGTGGCATTAAAGTTGTACTTGTTCGTTCAATGTGGCATATTGTTTTCTACTGCGCACTATCACCGCCAAATTGATCCTTTGTCGTTTAGAGGGCTCTGAAAAAGGCAGACGACACAGGGTGGGTTAATAGAAATAATTTAACCTGTCTGTAGCTGGTCAAGTGCTCTACTCGCTGTGCCACTTCACTGTAGACATCCGTGCACAACTTGCTAACGCAGGTTCGAATCCCGGCACGGCCAAACTCAGCCTTTCATCCTTCCGTGGTCGATAAATGAGCACCACACACCGTGGGTAATAAGCAGCGCTGAGATACCTGACGGTTCTTAGCGCTATATAAAAGCGAAAATATTATTATTTTATTATTAACATACTCTGTTGCACTATCTTCGCTAGCAAATAGTTTCACGCCATAATAAATAAAATGAATATTTTTAATAAAGATCGGCTGGTGAGACTAATTTATGTTTTATAAAACAGGTATGTTGCCCCATTTTGCCAATGTCACGATTTTCAGACTCCAGCGGATGGATTTTTCAACTGCCAGGTGCAGCTCCATGTAAGCAACTTCATGACCCTTACCATTTTATGGGACAATCGCCAAGGACCAATATGCCCTTACGCAGTACTAGCGTCTAGAAGCAACATACCAACCATTATGGTGGTCTAATGCCTCGTTGTTGGAGCAACCTTCCGATTATCAGTGCAACCATTTACTGCTTTTATCATAAACCAACAGCCTATCTACCGCAAAGGAACAGCGCGTGGCTCAAAATAAACTTTTGCTGATCGACAGCAGAGACAATTGCAAATCGCTGAATATTCACTAAACATTTCATGTGAAATAAATGTACTTTACCAAATGTACAATCCTGCTGTTTACTTTTAAACCACAGTTTCATATTCCGAATTGTGGCGCACTGTGTTCTAAGCTGATCTAACACCCTCTGTACCGCAAAGGAACATCGCATGGCTCAACATGAACTTTTGCGGATCTACAACAAAGACAAATGCAAATCGCTGAATATTCTCTAAATATTTGATGTCAAATAAATGTACTTTACAAAATGTACAATCTTGCTGTTTGCTTTTAAATCACAGTTTCATATTCCGAATTGTGGCGCGCTGTGTTGTGACATAATGTGTGTTGTCTTCCAGGTTCTGTGTAAAGTCGCGTAGGACTGGAGACGACTGGGCACGTTTGATGACGCACCCTGTAACGTCACGGAGAGAGGCGGGGAATATGAATGCTTTCATAATGTCAGGCTTAGGGGCGGGAGATATGATTTAGTGTCGCAAAAGCAAGTCAGCCAGGTCAATAGCGGCAGTCATAGGATTATCACATAATGTCGGCGCACACCAGCCTGATTTATCGTTTCTTTAGTGGACAAAAAGTCGGGTGAGGCCCATAGGAAATTTTACTATCAGCGGACAAAAGGAGGTTTTGTAGAACACTTTCAACCTGACAACGGACAATACAAACAACGTTCTCAGAACACCCCCATTTTGTGTAATTGCAACCATTTCGGAGCACCGCGAGTGTTCTTAGAACACATTCAACTTGACAGATTACAATACGGACAGCGTCCTCAGGAGACCCCCAGTTTGTGTATTTACGAACATTTAAATACACCGCAAGTGTTTTTAGCTCACTTTTACCTTCCTTGCGAACAAAAAGGACACATACTCTGTCCTCTGAACACCCCACCATTTAGATTATTTACAAAATGTCAGAACAGCCGTGTTCTCCGCTGACAAATCGAACACAACAAAAGCGTATAGCACATGAAAAAACAAAACATTGAACCTATCTCATACTCCCCCACCCTCCCCAAACAATCTTACACACCAACACACTCCACTAAATACAATTTTTAATCCAAGTTTCACCGTGCTGTCCGCGGTCGACGGCGAATACAAGATGGCAGAAAATCTGACGCGCTCCACGTCCCACGCCGTCCAATCAGCGAACACGTTGCATGTCCACGGACATGACGCAAGCCCATGGGCCAATCGGGGTGCTGTCCGCGGAGCGAACAGGGAAGTCCGTCCACGAAGCGAACACAGATATCACACATTTTTTTGCCTTACATTTTGGTCATTTTTTTAAAAACTACTGGACGGATTTACACCAAATTTGCAAAAGCACGCTTTCAGGACCAAGCCGCCGCTCCTGCCGCAAATTTGGTGTAAATCCGTCCAGCGGTTCGAGCTGTAGCTGTGCGCAAAGTTTTTTCCCACTATGTCTATAGGAAAAAATAAAAGTTTTGGGACCCCCCCTATAACTTTGCCCCCCCTGGACCAAACCTCTCCAAACTTTGCAAACAAATTCAGAGTGGGCCATATACTTGTTTTGGTGAGGATTCGTCCAGAGGGAGCGAAGTTAACCATAACTACCGCGTCCATGTAATTTAGTGAACAAACTTTTTTAAAGGGATCTTAGGGTTAAGTTGCACTGATAAAAACCTAAGAAATTCAATGAAAAAACGTTGTTAAAGGGATGTTATGGTTACAAGTAAAACTGAAAAAACTCAGAAATTCACGCGTTATGGTAAGCTAAGCAACCATACCTCGCGCCACCAACGTTCACTGCTACGACTAACACTCAAGACATCAAAGATGCAGAATGCAGAAATAGGGTCAGATGTCCTTGGACATCTGAAGTGTCCACAGACACCATAAGACTGCCCCAGGACATGTGGATTGTTTGCGGACTGTCAGGGGTGTAACAACCCATTTTTTAGCTTCTTATGGCCATATCCCATCCCATCCTCATCCCCCTCCAGCTCCCCAGAGATTGTTTGTTGATTTTGACAAGTGCAATGTTTTTTTTTTTCGCCACACTGTCGGTGGACCCCACAAAGTCTGCGAATCCAACATGGCGGGCATTTCATGGAAACCGACACAATTCACGTTTTCTCGCCACACAATCAGTGTCCGCAGACCACGGAAAAGTCTACGAATTTGCCAGTCCAAGGACCGAACAGGAAAGTGAGTCTGAGGACCGGACATAGATATCACTAATTTTTTGCCTTACGTTTTAGTTGTTTAAAAAAAAATCCATTCAGCGGTTTCGGCTGTAGGCGGGGGGGCAATGTTTTTTCCCATCTATGGGAGAAAAATAGATTTTGGGACCCCCCTATAACTTTAATCCCCCCCTTGACCAAACCTCTCCAAACTTTCCAAAAATTCAGAGTGGCCCAAATACATTTTTGGCGCATTTGGTGAGGATTCGTCCAGGGGGAGCGAAGTTATAAGCCACCCAAAAAGTGCTCTTCCTATGGGTTTAGCAATTTAACCATAACTACATGGCCACTACCGCAGGCCAGGTAATATTCATTAACGCAGCACATAATGTCATTATACACTGGGTGCCATATTGAAGGTGGCATTGAACGTGTATACATCTGGAAAGTAGAATAAGGGACATGGCTTGCTGGCATGGCTAAAACCTTGAGTAGGTGTTGCATGGTATTTTTCTCCTGTTATGCTATAGTGTTGGCAGGGTTCTAGATTCTGGGATGGGGATTTCGCTGTGGATGGTCGGAGAAGCTGGAGTTGGCCATGTGCTGGTCCTGGACATCTTGTTTGCCAATTGCACATATGCTGTTGTTATGGGTAAACAATTACCCGTGACCGCCGTATGTCCACTACACATTGATGTTCTTAGTTGCACTGACACTGCAGGTTGCAACTAATCCTACAGTGTCAGAGGGATGAAAGTCTGCAGTTGGTTTTCTTTAAGAGGTATCACTAATGGGGGAAAACATGAAATTTGTGGGAGGCGGCTCACTAAGATTCAGGGTATACTATCACAGCAATGGGTACATAACCTATGCCCAATACAACAATTGTCCATGAAAAGTACCAAGTTGCTCACATCAAAAAGACTTGGAATAAAACCTCCCTTATTTGTATCCTGCTGAATGCAGAATATCTGACAAATGCGCAATGCATTACACACGCGCACAGGTCCTGTTTGAATGTTGAGCGAACAGGAAGAGATATTACATCTAGTGGAAAATGTATTGCATGTTCGATGGGAGATTGGTGCTGCATTTATGATACCAAGTGGAATCTATGTGTGCATGCGAGTTGTAAGGGTCTGTGTGTGACAGTTAGAGCTGGGGCTGCAAGCTACAAGGTGTACCTGTGGATGCTTCTTGTTATCATACGCATTTTACCCAGTGAAAATACCTCTCCTTTAATACTGTTGAACATTTAAATTGTGGGTATTACTCCTGACAGCAAAAAGACCTGGAAAACAGTTTAGGTTATACGTATGCTGTTAACTGCCGAGCTTCATAAAAGGGGAAGATGAGTTAATCCGTGTACACATGCTGTGACTTGTGTTGGGTAAAGGGGAAGAAATGGTACATGCCGTGAAATATTGTGCTTATTAGATGAGAGAAGGGAGCTGTGTTTGTGTGTGTGGTGGCTTGTGGAATGTTAGAGGGAGAGTGAGCTGGGAACTTCATATGGTACCAATTAGGACTGGTGCAGGTGGTTGGCAGAGGAGGTGTCCTGGATGTCTGGTGTTCTTATATTTACCTGCCTACAAGAAGACTTGAAGTAAAACAATACATGTGTCCTTTTTGTATCCTCGTTACTGCTGAGAATAATTTACATGACCGAGCTTTGATTGTAAAAAGTAAAACAAGTCTATTGGTTTCAACTTCCATCTCAGGGCTTACTGTGATTTTATTCAGGGTTGGTTTTGTTTTGATATCCCAATGCACTGTTTCAAAGAGCAATGGATGCGTGTGTTAATGCAGTGTCAGGACATGGCTTTTATTATTCACGGTGAAGTATCCTATGTGATAACATGTGAAGAGAAAGGGCATAGACAACAAATAATGTAGGAGATCATTCATCTCTTCAGATGCCGCTGTACCACATGATGCATACGCTGAAACCCCCCTCTCCCCGTGTTGGTCTGTTTCTTCAATCAAGCTGAAAAGCATCCAGTGATGAGTGTCCATATTAGTGAATCTTCAGATAATGAGATGGCAGTGTGGGAAAGGAGACAAATAAGTGATGGAGAATAAAGTAGCCAGGACAGGCATGACGTATTACATAATCAAAGAGAGGGGAGAAGGTAGTGGTTTGAACAAATACCAAAAGATTTTAAAGGTTATCCTTTATTATCAAGTCAATCATTTCCTCTGGGATAGTGTATGGGAGTGAGGGGTCCCCAGGCCCCCTTGTGCCATACACTCCTCAGTACGAGGCTTGGACCACGTGCCTCCGGTAGTGGGATTGCCCCTTGCCCTTATGTAAAGTTAACCACGGTTGACTGCTACATAGATGGGACTACTGAGCAGGACACGGGGCATCCATCTTTTGTGCCCCCTTTTGACTCCATCTTGGGTAAACAGGCCTCACTGCGATAGTACAGCAATGCTCAGCTCCCCTTCCACCACAGCAGCCAAGGACAGAGACACACACACACAAGGCACGCAGGCAGCTGGCTGGCCCCCACCCTTGCACTCCCCCTGCGAAGGAAAGCTCTGCACTCCCATTCTCACAAAGAAGCCGGACAAAAGTTGCAACAACCAATATGATACAGTTTTCTTCCTCTGAGATCACTCCTAGCATGAGAACCAGCATGTGAACCAGGATGAGCACTTTCTGCTTGTTCGCCCCCATAAACGTGCAAGCCACCCACCCCCATTTAGAACAATTTATTGCCATCTTGACCCTGCGCTCCCTGTAAGGTATTTCTTTCAAGTGCCAGACCCTCGCCTGTGCTGCAAAACCCACCCAACACACCCACTACTAACCTTAAGCATTTTACTACAATATATGTTTTTTCTCATACTAATAGGTTTGAAGTTTAGGAGATATGTGACACACAGCTTGATTCTTTTTACATGCACAATAAGGTCAAGGCCTCTAATTAAAGCCACGAATGACCCAATTGTACTGACAATAATTATTATGTGTAACTTGTGTAGAAATATGAAAAGTAGCATAAAATGTTTTAGATAATTTGTTATTTCGTGTTTTTCGAATGCAACATATTAGCTTAGGTAGTGACCACAGTGACCGGACCCTGACCTGCGTGGAGCACAAAATAGTTGACGTCCGTCATCTCGTCAGCCACTCAGCCAACCAGAAGGAAGAGATGCCACCCACACCTACAGCACCACACCGCCTGGCCAATCGGGTCCATTTAACACTTTTTGTTAGAGGTACTTTAATTGATATATATGTACGAGCATGATGTAAATGTTTGGTAGGGGTTTTTTGGGTTATTTCCTAGCTGGAGAAATAACCCATCCTTTGAATTCTTGCAGCCGGGTCTCAGTGCCTCCTTCCCCGACAGGGGTGGTTATTTTATTTTCTCTCACACGTAGTAAGCTGGGGAAAGGCACCTACAATAGAAAGAGCCACAGACAGGCCACATACACAAATGCAACCTCATATGGGGTTATTTGAAAATGTCTACTGAATTGTCCAAATGAGCAAAGCACGTTTGCTCCACCATAAGGTATACAATGTGCCAGTAATGGTATTGCACTGGGACATTAAGCTTATATGTACACTTGTTATGCATGCACTAATCCGGTGCATGCATGCTTGACTCCAGAAGTGATATATGTGAGAACTTCCGAAAGCCAGCAGAGATACTAGAGGTCATTACGACCCTGGCGGTGGACCATGTTGCTAATAGCACCATGGTCCATGCCGGTAACTTACCGACTTCGCCATGGCGGAATGGGGAATTACCGCCCCATTCCGAGGTTGGCGGGGCGGTAATTCCCCATGCCGCCATGGCCCTTCCCCATTCCCATTTTTGCCCCATAGGGCTCAATGGAAATGGGGAAGGCGCTAAGTACGGTGGCGCAAATTGCAGCACCGTACTTAGCACCAAGGTCCCTTTGCGGGTTGGTTTTTAACGCCTGCAAAAAGCAGGCGTTAAAGTCTCCAACCCGCAAAGGGACCTCTAATCAGGCGTTAAGGGTTTAACGGTGCCGCCACCTTTTACGGCGCCGTTAACCCCTTAACGCCTGGGTTGTAATGAGGGCCACATTGTCTTATAGATTCTGACTAAACATGAATTCTTCTTCCCTAATTCATATGCATTCTCTTGTCTATTGATACTGCTTTATCTGAGCAGCACCAGTTGTTGCTGACATGCAGTCATTTGATACTTTCTGGAACCCTGCCCATAGTATGAACGTTTCCCCTCCTTTGGACTGCGATCCTGGCTGTCAAGCATGTGTCCTGTTTCGGCATCCTGTTCCTCCTGCTTAGACACCCTCACTAATGCTTGGCCCATCCTCCTGTACCATAGTTTCTCTTTCCTGGCCACTCCACCATGATCTAACATGGCTGGAATTCTGAATATGGTAATGTTCACTGATGAAACATGTAATCTTGACACTGGGCCTGATTTAAAAAAAATGTTTTAACATGGGAACGTCCCAGGGTAAACATTTTTGTAAATCAGGCCCACTATGTTCACCTGTGAGGTGTCGTCCCTCCTGCATTGAGCAGAACCAGTGGCATCTTGTTTTGGCGGCATTGTGGCATCACGTAGTTTACATGTGGCAACCTTTATCAGCACCTCGCCACAGGTTCCTTATCAAATATGAGCTGGAGTTGTCCTGCTGGTTAAGGGAATAGAGAGGGAGGTCAAGGAGTAACTGGAAGATTTAGCATTGGTGGGTGACACACAAACTCCTCCTTACAAGCAGTGACAGTGCCCCACTAGGAGCTACTCTTGGACCCTGTAAGGATATTTGGCGTGTTACAGCACAGAGTACAGCACTACTGCACAGGTAGCAATTTTTTTTTATGCAGCACCACCACATGGGTGTGGTGCATTGCTATATGTGTTACCAGATTAACATGGACATATAAGTAAATACAGGCTATTCAGTCAAAAATGATTTTAACATATAAGATGCAAATCTATTTTTACAGTTAAAAGCACATGTGCACATTCAAAAATGCACACTATTTTTCACCTGAAATGCCTATGGTGCAAGAGACACATTTGAAAATTAATAACTAACATTATTAATAACTAACCTGACTAATAAAACTGCATTTAACATAACCCACTAATAAAAATGTGTCTCCACTGCAGAAATAGGCCTACTCTGAAAGTGAACTTTTAAACGCAGATTCATTTTTTTTTTCTTTTTCTCTGCTGCTCTGTCCACATAACTACAGGAAGCCAAGAGCTCGAAGGTACAGGAAATCAGTTGGTTACAAATGGTTACTGTAAAAAGGAGCCATTGTGTAGAGAGGGAGGAGATGGCATGATTAATTTCTGATTGGAGCAGCGTCATAGCAAGTATCATGCTAGAGGCAGTGATGAGGGTTTGGTGGGGGGAGTTTGAAGAGAGGGGGAGGACAGTCGGGATTTGGAGAGCTGGGAGAAGGACCTGTTTTCCTGGCTGGAGCATTCCTGCTGCAAGAGCTGAGAGTTCCAGGCAATAACCCCGGTTTGAGAACGAAAGACGCTTGTTTTCACCGGGGTTAATCTTCAAGGGAGCCACATTCAGAAAGAGAACAGCTGAAGAAAACTCAGGCTGAACAGATAAGGTAATTACAGAAGTGTGGGGGCTGAGTGTGTACGAGAATATTCAGTCAGTGTAGGAAAGGAGATTCCTGTGCTTTAATCACATGTTAATGTTGCAAATTGAGTTCTTGTCTCCGCCACTCTCTTTTCAGTGTATCACAGACAATGCTGTTACTGTGCTATTTTATTTATTTCTGTAAAGAGTGAGATCGTGTTTAAATGCAACTTTTATAATACACAAAAATATTTGAAAGCAGACGGGTGGTGTGTTTTATATTTACCAAAGCAGTGCTGATGATGTGGGGAGATGTTTAGACAGTGCAATTGTCATTTTCAAGGTAGCTAAACATCAAATTTGGTTGCAGCCGTGTGCACAATGTAATTCAGTATGAGCAGTTATAACTAACTGTGTGTGTTGTAGTTTGTCGGAGGTCTATGAGTCGGCAAAAAGGGAGGCCCGGGACATAGTTCACTACCGTATATAAGATAGTGAAAATACCACATGATAGCTCGCTGCCGTAGATAAGACAGAGAGAAATTGCCCATGGTGGCACACTAAAAATGAAAATGTGGTGTTCCAGAAATGCAAGCCTGAGGTCTCTCTAGTGATTACATGAAAAATCTAAGCAAAAATAAGGGATTCTGGATATTGGGGCCACAAATAAAACAAGGGAATTATGCTCACCAAAATACCATCAACCACGCATACCAACCACGCATACCAAATACGCATGTCTGGGTGCTGAAACAATGCATGTCCACTGTATTATTGCTGTACATGGCCCAATCTGAATACAAGGAGTGATTGTTGCTAAGTTATTTTTCGGCGGTAAGAAAATACCGTCAGGCCCCAAATCTCCACAAAATACCCTACATATTTATGGTGCGTTGGCCGGGAAAGTGATCATAGAGTACCTACTGGGCGTGGCAAGCGTGTCTCACACTGCCATTTGCACATTAAAGGGAACCCATTTTATAATAGCAGTGTGCCACTAAAAACGAATTTCAGAATGTCACAAAGGGAAACCACATTCTCAGATCTAGTGCAATATTTAGAGGCAAAGTTGTTTGCACATGGAAATTGGTCGTCGAATAGCAAGTTAGAATGGCGTGAACGCATTCAGGGTGAGGTGCAGAAAGAAAAACTAGACAATATTTTTGCAGAAGGCAGCATAATTCAGGTCTGCCTTACAAGATTATTGAATGCAGCCGATAAAAGTGCAGAGAAAGACTGTTTAATACGGCTATGCGGCAAAATATGGTTTATTTTAAATAAGTCCCTGCGAATGCAGGAGAATGATACTCAGCTAATTAACAGGTTAAAGACTGAATTAGATGGGGCAAGTAAAAATCAGGAAATGTTGAGAGCAGAATTGGATGTATGCCAAAAAGACATGCAATTAAAATGCAGAGACTTTGATGCTCAGTTATCCAAAAGCAAGAAACAATTTGAGGATAGTGAGCAAGAATTGGTACACTTAAAAGCCTTAGTGGACCACATTAGACAGGATAAAGATAAGGTTGTTTCAGAAATGCAGATTTTACAAAAAGAACATTGTGAAAAAGAATGTGATCTCCAGAGCGCAGAACAAGAAATGATTAAAATGATTCAAGAAAGAGACAAGAGATATAAAGAGTGCAATGAATGCCAAATGCAAATGTGCGACATGCAGGAGGTGAATAATAAGATGAGTGATGAAAACAACTATTTGCAAAATGAAGCCAACAGACTCCTTAAAAAGTGTAAGGACTTAGAACAGCAAATGTGCATTCCCAGGTCCCAGGAGAGGCAGCAGGGTACCACATTCAATGGAGTGGAGGTGAATTCTAGCTCTGCCCAAAGAGCTAGTGCTCCAGTGACTGGGCCGGTGACTGAACTTGGTTGCAGCGCCCTTGGGGGATTTGATACTCCCATTGGGGGCAGCCACCAATCTCATACACCTGAAAACAGGATTGAATCACAAAATAGTGCAATTCCATGCATTGCAACAAGTAGCCCCATAAAAATAATGAAATCCATTAAAGCCCTGATCAAACCATTTAAAAAGGGAGGTGAATGCTGCATTGAGGATCACTTAGAAGCGGTGCAGGACATTTTTAAAGCACTCCAGATACCTAAGGAACAGTACAGACAATATTTTCATTTAACTTTAGATGCCCCGACGGCCAGCATCATAAGGGGATTAAATGAACAGCAGAATATGACCTGGTTGGAGTTTGAAAAAGAAATTAGGCGTCATTTTTCTCCTTTTCAGTCATTGCAGGAGGCAAAGAAAGTCGCTTACACAATTACTGCTGGACCTAATACATCCCCTCGCCAATTTTTACAAGACTTAAAAAGAGCATTTTCTCGCTTTGATGTATCTTTTGAATCAAATTCCAATGAGTTTAAAACTGCATACTTCTATGGGCTACAGAAAGACATCATATCCCAATTGGTCCGTGAATTTGACCGTGACAAGTCCCTTGAATGGATTGTACATCAAAGCACAAAACTATATGAGGTACTCTATTGTCAGGGCAGAGAAAGTGATAAAATGAAAGATACTAGACCTAAATCTAAAGAACCCTCAGCCACAGTAATGGAAATCAGGTCAGCCAAAATGTCCCTTGAGTCTGCTCAAAGCCAAGGTAAAAATAATGTGACACCTGAACAAAGGGGTAATCAACAAAGATCGCCATTTCCTGTACCAATGTTCCAATCACATGATCCTAGTAATAGAGAGAGCTACATCAGCCCTAGGTATTTAGGGGACAGACCCCGGGTAGGATATCGGCCTGATATGGCAGGTATGAACAATAACCAGAGACAAAATCAAGATCAAAGAAATGATGGTCCCTACCAGTCATTGGGGACACAGAGCAGATTTGATCCCAACACCATGATATATGGTAATCAGGATAGGCCCCGATATGTGGATCGATTTACTGATAATGGAAATCAACCTAGGGGCCAGTACCCACAATCTGAGAGACAGGACATGAGGCAAAACGTGAACTACAATCCACGCCAGTACAATCATTCCCCACCAGGGGACTATAATCAAAGGATGGGTGCAACCCGCTCCCCTCCACAAATGAATCAAGAGTTCAGAAACCATCCCAACCGACATCATTCACCTGAGAGGTATCAGAATAGATCCAATCAGGGGGAAAACAACCAATATCGACCTAGACCACAGAAAGAGGATCCTAGAGAGATGGAAAGGTTCCAGTGCCTTGAGGCCCAAGTGAAAATGTTAGCTGAGCAAATAGGAAAGCTCTGTACAGCGCAAAAACAACCTTCCAAAGAGGGGGCTGATGGCCATAGCAATGACCGGGGGGCTTCCGAAAAGTGACTAAGTACTCATGATAACTGCAGTGCCAAAATGACAGATTGCTCTGATATAATTTTGCATAACGACTCTGCGATGCCTAATGGATTAAATGTGAAAGTGCCAGTAAATGAGCTTGTGACAGAAAGTGCAAATACTTCTAAAAAAGAGGTACGGTTTAACCTAGAGCTAAATAAAACAGTAAAGATTTGTACAAATGAAAAAGAAACATTAGGAATTCCAAAAGAACAAAGGGACTTAAGAAAAATGACTCATGCATGGGGAATACCAGTGGACAGGGAGTAAGTGGGGATGCTATAGCTCCTTCCCTGGGCAAGCAAAACAATGACCAAACACAGACAGAAAAAGGAAATACTCACAAGGAGGGTACAAGTCAATCACCTGAAGAATTCTTTGAGCCACATATCTTTGAAGAGGCGGAAAGGGCTGGTATCACACTAAATGATCACAAATGCACAGAATTAAAAAATGACAAATTGCTGAATGATGTTGTTACACATGTTCAGTTGGAAGGTTGTAATGTGGTCTCTGATGTTACCCAGATGGATGGGCGAACAGTGGCCACACTCCAAAAAACCTCTGATCATGGAGAAATGAATAAAGTCTCTCGCGCAGAAATGGGTAAAAAGGAGGGAAAAATGTCTTTCCATTTACCAATGTGTTTAGCCAAAAGTGAAAAAGACCTGAGAAAGGTGAGCCCTGAAATCAGTAAGAATTCACATTTCCTATGTGTATTAGAGGAAGTTGAGGACAGATATTATGCACCCATCACTGTAGAAGAAAAATGCCACACCTTTGCTATGATTGACACTGGCGCACAGGCCACAATTATGTCCAAGGAGCTGGTAAAGAGTATCAATGAAGGGAGACCCCCACAGAGTCAGATCACAGTGAAGGAAAATCAAGGCCCAGTGCATAACTTTAAAGGGGAGGTGCCCATCATAGGTGTAACTGAGGTTGACATAAAAATAGGAAAGCACAGAATGAAACAAGAGGTATTGATCACATCTATTTGTGAAATTCCATTTCTGATGGGGACAGATTGTCTGAAAAGATTTTCTCCTCTAATAGATGGGGTGAATGGAGTGCTGTGGTCCTTAACCAAAAAACCATTGAGGCCTAAGAAACTAAAATCACAAAACAGCAATATAAATGAATGTCACACCGTTGCCAAAACAAATGATGCTGTGGAGGTATATCTCCAGAATAGCTGCATACCTAGTGTCACTGTTATATTAATGTGTCAAGACAAAATGCAGAGCGACAATGAAAAACTACCTGTACAAATATACTTGGACCCAAGGAAAAATTGGCAGACTGCCATAGATGAGCACACATTACGTTTTTATTTAAAAGAGAAAACATGCAAACAGAATATTGCTCCTAAAACAGATTCAGAAAAACACATTACCACTCTGGCAGAAATACACATGGAAGATGAGCAACCATGGGTTCATGTTGGTATAAATGACTATTTTAAAACAATAAAAGCCACTTTAGCGCTTGAACATGAAAGGAGTTTCATTAATGAGAAATTGTTGCAAAAAATAATGGAGAGATTTAGGATTAAAAACCAATATGTTTCTGGGTTGGACAGTCCAGACTTTGAAAACCGAATTGCAGGCAGATGCATGCTCAAAATTAGCATTGGGCAGAAAACAATTTACCATAATGTATGGATAGTGAGTGGAGCACAAAATGAATTTTACATGGGCAATGACATCATGCACAGAATGTGTATGGTGTTAGATTTCCTTAATCAAAACATATGGTCACGCCTAGGTGGTCCGGCACCTGAATTTGAAGACAAAAGAAGGGCTTATCATTGTGCACAACTGGTTCCTTATGCAATCGAATTACAAATGAGGAAAGATACTATTATTCCTGCATTTACAAAACAGTTTGCAATAACACTGAAATGCAAAAATGGACAGCAGATGAAAGGCTCTGATGCATTTGTATGCCTGAATGAATCCATAAAACATCAAGGCCTGGATTATGAATACATTCCATTGGTAGATATTGGTGAAGGATCTGTAAAAATTATGGTAAATAATAAAGGTTGTCAGGATATTCATTTAGAGGAAAACTACCCATTAGGAATGGCCATACAAAAATCACATTATACGGCAGATTTAAATAACATGGTGATTGGAAATATTCCTGAAAAGTATGTAGATGCCAAGGGTGAGTTGCCAGAACACCTGGACTCTCAGCCCAAAGGAATATTTAAAATTCATTCTGTGTATCCTTATGATTCAAATGAGACAGTGTGCTGCCATCAAGAGGATTGCATAATATTTAATTTAAATGAAATGAAACAACCTATCGCATGCCCCCTGCTCTGGCAAATCCGAGGCCCAAATGATTCCAGAAAATGGGGGCGACCAAGGAGTAGTTAAAAAGAACACTGAGAATGAAGCGAATACGCGTTCTTCAGAAGCAGCATGAAAAGACAGGCAAATCCCTCTGGACCATATTTCTAAATGTGTCTTTACAGGATTACTTTGATTACCCATGCATTGCAGGTTGCCATGACATAACTGAATGTTTTTTCCTATTAAATATGAATTTTAATATTTGGGTTTGTCCTTCTGTTTAGAGTCCTTTCTTGTGTTCTTTGTGCCTATATCTGATGTGTAATGCACATTCAATAACATGCCTTAAGTGATGTAAGGATGTGTGTGTTTGATTGGCAACCCAGTGACTCCAAATGGGTCTCATGACTATGTATATAATGAAGCAACAATCAAATGGAAACAGATTGTCACTTTCACATGCCATTAGGTTAGTAGACAATCACACATTTCAGTCAGTTTGTTTCTGTTATTAAAGTACTGCTGTCAAAATGCATGTGAGATCGATTGACATGGTATTGTGAAGGCAGGTGGACATTTTAAAGAGATTCACAAAACATACCCGGAATTCCTGCATTCCTGAAATCAAGCCTGTTTATCAAACGGACTAACGCGCATACGTTTTCACAATACGATTCATCTATTTGTACAAATATAACATTTGTTTCAATGAACTTTAAAAGAAAAATTCATAGCAATGGTAGTTAAAAAGCGCCAAAAAGTCTGCTTTAAAATGTTGGGCAAACAAATTGAATATATATGTGTTGGATTGAGACTGAGCTTGATTTTAAGGAATTACACGCATACGTAGCAAAAGCCAGGTTGATCAAAACAGGAATTATAGTGGACATTTGACAATAAAACATAAGTGCAAATGTCAGGTCAGGTCTTCATATGGTTACCAAACACATGGAACTCCACTCAACTTCAAAAACTAAGCACTTTTCTGTGCAGTGTTTAGGGGTCTGAATAAGGATTGGCTTGACAGAGATAGATTTGCATACTCCACTTCCCTTCCTTTGATAAAGCAGAAGGGGCAATAGTACACCTGTAGTTATAGTTCCTTTTTCCATAGGAAAGTCACATTTCACATGGCAATGACTTTAGTGCTGTTTGATGTATCTACATAAAAGGGTACAGAAAAAAAGGCCTAGGCACTGGTCAATGTTTTTTTTTTTAAAGTTTTGTGCCAAGGGAAGAACCATATACGGGTGTTTCAAAATGCCCACAACCTCATTCAAAGTTTCAAAGGAATTTCTGATAAAAAAATAATCTAGTTGAAATGACAGTTCAGCATATCTATCTTTCTATTTCCATTGCATTGCCACAATTCACCACTCAATACTATTTTACCACAAAATACCTCTGAGATATGGCTGATATATCTACACAAGATGTTATCTATCATTTTGCCACACGCTGTCTCCTTGTCATTCAATCTAGTGAAAACCATATAATTCTGCATGCCCTGCCCACAAAGCACACAGGTGCACCGGATCCAGGCGCGTACACACTGAGGCACACCTTGTGGCCATAGCATGGGTGCACAAAAGGTTAGAGCATTCGATCAGCATGACGCGAGCTGTGAGCGCTGGATGTCAGCATAAACAACAATGCTGTCCATGTGTTTACTATTTCAGCCATTTTACAAAAGTACTAGTTAATTGTTGATTAAATGGCATCAACCAGTTAAGTGACCAGACCATACTTAAAAAAAAAAATTGTGAGCATTTGTAATGTTGAGTTTGATCTTGTGAAGGATCATTTTGACTATAGCCATATTGAGATTTACTATTAATAACGAGCAGGATAAATCTGTAGAGCACCAATACCCAATATACTGGTTCAGCCGACTTAAAGTCAGGCCATCACCAAAAAACAGGCATTAGACAGTGGGTACTTGAAACCTGACAATCATGCAAGGGTGTGTTCCAAAAATGTAGCCAGTTTGATACCTTCTACATGATGAATACTTAATGGGCATTGTATTGTAGAAGAGCAGTATCCTAAGTTGAAATCCATATACCTCCTATGTTCAGCCTCCTTTGGACAACCAATGATCGTTTACCCTCTGTTTATTTGAGGGTGTGATCATCTGAAAAAAATGTCACTGTGGTCATTTCAGCCTGTATGCACAAAATATTATTTTTCTTTATTGACATATCCACCAGATGATAATTCTATTCCACGGTTCACTCAACTTCTGTCTTTTGATCAGATAATGAAACACACCCTAAATATGCGACTCACTGACCCTTATCTGTCTCTCCCTCACATGCACTGTAAGTCCTGCATTTTCATATCATGGCATTGAGCTTATTGATCAACAGACCTAACACTCTCAGTACAAGACAGGAAGATCTCTGTTCATCGTTTCTGATGGGTGTGAAGGCAGCAATGAACCCAACTCGAGGGCTTCTCAGGCGAAGAAGTGATGCTGTAATCCACATCTTCTCTCTGAATCATCCCCTACAGCAATGTGTATCTAGGCAGGCATCATGCATAATAACTGCTTAACATCAGCCTCGGTAAAATCGCTCCTCTCCATGAGCTCCATCCCGCTTCCCAGCTGAGGACTGCCAAAAGCTATAGTGTTTGGGCAATCAGGGGTTCTGTGTGCTGTCTTGCATCCCAGGGAGCTAGCTACACCTGCCATAAGAGTGTGAATACAAGCCATCAGACTGAGCCCACCATCAGCCCCATAGACTGGAAGCGCTTCAAACAAAGTTACACATTTCCATGATTGTACTTCTGCTGGCCTGGCAGTGGTCTTTAAGAAGAAATAAGTCATGGAGAAGTGAGAAGTGAAGGAGTGGCATTCAGTTGGAATCTAAATACAGAACATTTAAGTTGTTAGATGGCACAAGGAGATAGTGCACAATATGACAATACACTCATTATGATATGATATGATATGATATAGCGCTCATACACAATGTGTTTCAAAGCGCTTCAAGGCAAGGGACAGAACAAGGGAAAATACAGCGACATTCTCACAGGCAATGAACAGCAAGGATGTGAAATTACAATTGGCACAGTTATAGTTTTTGTTTGTTCTCATAGTTTGTGCAAACAGTGAACTTGAGAAAAATGAATAGTAAAACAGGAGCTTATGGTCAAAAAAGAGATTGGTGGTCACCCAGGAACCCAATCAAATGCTGCTGTACAATCCCAACCATCTCTTATTCATGACAACTCAAACTGCTGCTACATTTTAATTCATTTCATATCCATTGTACATCTTCTAAGGAATAATTCCATTGTACATTCTAGCTTTTCCGCAAAAATCTTCTTCATGGAGAAGAGAATGTGCTCTAGTCATGGATGACTTTCAGACCAAAAGACTGTAATATCAGCATGACCACAGAAGTCCATTGCATGACTTGATGTGTAATCGCAGTATGGAAACTGAATTAAATAGCTTAACACTGGAAAATACCAATACCATCCCATATCTCAGTTCTCTATGAAAATTAGGTGCACTAAGAAAAATGCTCAGCCCAGTGTGGAACACTATATCCCAGGTTATGTTGGGACAGTAATTATGTATTACACAGTTGGCTGGACAAAAGTATGGATTTCCTGGTAGGGTTAGACCCATCATTAGCAACTTACTATCTTCAAGTCAGTTTAGTGGCATGCTTTGGGGTATTTACAGGAGTGGGGACATGGCCTACTTCAAGAGACTTCATGCATCTCTCTTCTAATGTGCATGAAAACGTTAATACCCCTTAACATCCATGCAGCCTTCGACATGATAGGCTATGGCATCCTATTGAACATGCTGCACGTTTTGGCCAATGTCAATGCACCGTCCTCTCAGTGGGTCATTTGTTTCTGAACTACCACAGCCAGAACATGAGACAGAGCACCCACCCAGCCCATTGACCTGTGGTGTCCTCAAGCACCATTGCTCCGACAATTGCTATTCAACTTACATATGATGCCATTAACTGCGCTTCTATGTGCTTGCCACCAGACAGACCAGACCAACCTTATTTCAATGTGGGATGGACATGACACTACCGAGGATGAGACAGAACAACCTCAAGCCCAGGGGCCCCAGACTGAAATCCTTGCCCGAGTTTAGACTCACGTGCTCAGGAATGTAGATTGTTTTCTGCCAGATGGTCAAATAATCAAACTCCCAACAAAAGATCCTCAAGTATATTCTACTTTTTATTTCTTCAGGAAGCCACTCAATGTTGTCAGGCACCCCAAGGCACTCAATGGGCCTCATTACGACCCTGGTGCTGAGGGGTTAAGAGCGCCGTAAAAGGCTTTAGCGGCGTTAACCCCTTAGCGCCTAATTACGAGGTCCCTTTGCAGCTCCTGACCTTAACGGCTGGTCTGGACCAGGCGTTAAAGTAGGGACCCGCAAAGGGACCTTGAAGGCAATTACGGTACCGCAATTTGCGGTACCGTAATTACCGCCTTCCCCATTCCCATTGAGCCCTATGGGGCAAAAATGGGAATGGGGAAGGGCCAATGGTGCATGGGGAATTACCGCCCCGCCAACCTTGGAATGGGGTGGTAATTCCCCATTGCACCATGGCGGACTGGTTACAATACCGGCAGCAACCATTGTGCTAATAGCGTCATTGGTTACCACCGGTGTTGTAATGAGGGCCAATGACTACGGCAAATTCTGTCTCGCTGGTCACATAATTGTTCTGCTCGCTTACACTAGACTACACCTCAGCACCTCTGAGATCAGTATGCAGCAAAGACCTAGGACAAATTCAGGCCAGCTGTGGACAAAGCAAGTCTTTAGCACTCACACCTTCAGCTGACTCCTCTAAGCACCCATCCACATGCCTGACCTCATGTGTTGCTCTCTACCGGAGCCTGGTCAGCCCTGCTAAGCCTTATTTGGCCAAAGGCACACATGCATTCCAATAATACTCTGTGATCTCCAACACTCTGAACTTCAGTCCCGGAGGGTGTTTTCCAACCAACAGCGCATTGAGAATATAATAATGTTAAAAAGTGCTATACAAATAACAGCTATAATACATTACTCCAGATAGGACTCCTAAAGGCCTCTTTGCAGAACTGACACTATAACTGGTTTAAAATCTCTAAATGTGGCATAACACGGTGCCTCATCTTGGGCATAACACATTTAAAAAATAATTCTCCCATCTCGGACAATTGTTTTTGCTGTGTTTTACAAACTATGATATACTTTTAGGTTCTTTTTCTTATGTAGAAATTATTGTACAGTCAGCTTCCAGTTTTCTATAAAAAGAAAATGAACCAAACAAATCGCATTACACTTGCATCATTAACTTCAATCGGATTGAAAGAAACTCATAAAAGAACATGAAATAGCACAACAAAGTCAATATTTTTTTACATTCTGCAGGCCTTTGAACAAAAGGGGCTTTCAATGCAATTACAATTTCAAATAAAAGTCCTTGTTCTGGGGTTTATCAAAGTGTCAAGTGCATAGAAATGCGGTATCACATTTTACCATATAGCTTATTATAATGTATCACTTCTTGCTCATCAAAATGTCCATAAAGACATCTTTTGGCAGAAACATGCCACTTAGTCTTATATCATGATGTAGTTTGTAGAACAACTTTTTTCCTACACAGTGCCTTATTGTAAGCCCTTACCAAAAAGGGGGCTGATAAATACCATGAGTGTTGTCTAGAAAGATGTATTGCATGGCAGCCCTTTGGATACGTACAGGCTCCACTGTGAAAAAGTACACTACACCTTTATTCTTATAAAATAACACTTTATTGCATTTAAAATGTAGACTATAAATATTATGATCTGCAGTTTTAATGTCTTACATTGTAAAGTGTTGCACATCAACAGTACTTCCAACTAGGGCCGTCATTTAGGGGTCACCTGGGGTTGCACTTGTGACCCGTGGTGTCTCCCTTGCTACCCATAAACAAATCAAAAATAAAAATGGGACCAGTGCCATGTGGCTCTTTGTTTTTAAAGTGGCTGGCTTTCTTGTTCAGGCTTCTTAAAAAAAAATAAAAAAAAATAAATAAATAAAAGGGCTCCTCAAGTGTAACCCTTTGAGCAGTAACTCTAAATAAGAAAGAATAGGAATAACACATAATTTGTCTTATTGGAATTCTATACAATAATTGCTAGACTCAATAAAGGTTTATTCCAGGCACACTTCAGGGGTGAGTCACTGATTTAATAGCTGATTCATGGAATTATTTGTGCCGAAAACAGGGATTTCTGCGCGATTCTGCCCGCAAATCCCCATTTGTTAATCAGGGATTTGCGGGCAGAATGGCGCACAAATCCCCGATTTGTGGCGCAAATAATTCCATGAATCAGCGAGTTAGTCTGTTCTTAAACACCTTAAATTCACAATGCATACAAAATCCTCCAGAAAGCATTTAGAGTAGAATAAGCATCAATTTCAGACTATGTATTGTGCTTTTCCCAAGTTGCAGTTATAGCATGTTTTTTTCTGCCAATACGTATGGTGATCCATTCTTTTATGAAATGTATATCACGTTACAGTGAAATTGTAACCATATTTTTCATTGTGTACTTAGAAGCAATGCTATGTGATGCCACTTCCTGTTGTGTCAAGTGGTTAACAGTCGTGTTCCATCGCTTTCCGTGATGTCACTTTGGGGTGGATTCAAATGACATTACTTCCTGTGATGTCACCAGGGGGTCAGTGGTCATGTGATGTCACTTCCACGACCCCTAGCATTTTGGTGAAATGACGTCCCTGCTTACAACTGTAATATATTATCTGTGTTGCTAACGTACAGTAAAGCATTGTTTACATTTTGAAACGAAACATGTAGAGAAATCTAAAGACAGCCACCATTTTGGGAATACCTCTGGACTTGCCTGATTAGCTATTCCCTTAACGGCTGGCATGTGTGTCTCTGCAGAAAAACAGTTTGGAATCCTGTGAGGTTAATCTTTTTGTTGTCACCCATCTTGGTACATTGTGGTTTGGTATAGTCTACCGGCTGCCTGTCAACTGAAAGCCCATACGATTACTGCAAGAGAGCTCAGGCGACATTGAGGTAACGCAGCCTGCTGTTACTAAATAGTCTTATCACCTCATACAGGCCTGTTCTATGCCTGTCTGCAGCTCTGGTGTTACGAAGACTTTGAGGGGGTTCTGTCCATAATGCTGTGCCCTGCCCCAAAACACATACCGGATCATGACAGAAGAATCTATGGCACCCAATTTACAGGGCAGCAAGTACAGAGGCTCCCTTTACTCATCACCACATCCTCCTGTGTTCTTGTGCATTTTGAAAAATAAAGACTGTTCTCATAGTCTGTGGACATCAGCCCTATGTGGTCTGTGTGAAGGAAAGAAGGTGTGCCCTCTGGCCCTTCTTGATCCTCCATGCCACTTTTTAATACCTGCGAGTTCTCCCGCAGTTTCCAATTTTAGTGGGAAAAAAGACAAAATATAAAAGAAAACCCTAGTGTGCAGTGTATTTGTGTCCTAGAGCATGAAAACTGTAGTCTTTACCCATACCCATAAAATATTCAATCGAAGGCGCTCTGTCCCCCTCTGTATCCTACCCCGCTGTATATCTGTTCTGTTGTAACCATTGAAAAGCGTTCAATTCTGCATCTGTAATGTTGTACACCTCTGTGAAGTGCTCTGTTAGGTATCTGTATTGGAGTGTTCCTCTGCAAAGTGCTCAGTTGCTTCTCGAAGCTAGGTCTGTGCTAAATAAATATAATAATAATAATAATAATAATAATAATAATAATAATAATAATAAAAGGCACTTGTTTCCTTCCGTGTCCCTGTGACAGGGCTAAAGAAATATAAAACTGCACTCTTACGCTGGTTCTGTGTGAGTCTATTTTGAACAGAACCTTTAAGTAAATATTGATAATCTCCTGATGCCCCCTTCCCTAGAGATGGTTGGCTAGAGATCAATTATAGTTTTTCTACCAGGTCGGTTTTCCAGGGCTCCTTCTGCACCATACCATGCCATTTTTTTTATTTTCCAACATAAATAACTGCACGCATCCCAATTTATTTTCAAATGCCGCCTGCTGAGTCCAAGGCCTGGGCCTAGTAGTAAATCACTGCATGCCTGTATTTTGCAGAACACCTGGGTCTATATATGAAACATGGACACAACTGAAAGGCTGGGGCTTGCATCAGCTCTATTATGTTTGGTATTCAACATATATCCATATATATAAAAGTCAAATCTTGACTGTTGGTCTGTGGCAGGATTTGTGGGTTTGTGGCTTGGCGAAGCATTGTTCCTTATACAATTCCACAACCTTTCACCAATTTGCACCACATTTTGCATAGTTACGTGTTAGGAGCTATGGAAAATACTGGCTACATGGCCCCACCCTTTTCCCCGTATTTCAGCACAAGTCCAAATGTTTTGGCAGGCTTGGCAAAGTGTTGTTCCACAACCTTTCAAAAATCTGCACCAGCATATGCATACTTACCTGCTACGGCCCCCCGAATATTACTGGCTACATGACCTTTGGACAACCCACCCCTTTCTCTGGATTTCAACAGAAGTAAAAATTAGTTTGTGGGTTTATGGCCTGCCGGCGTGGCCGTAAACTGTGTTCACCGGGAAGGGAAATAAACAATGTATTAGAGGCGAATGGACCTGAGAAGGAGAGGTGAAGAAAGGTAGCAGGCCAGAAGTTTCCAAATTTTTGCAGCATCAGGTGAAATTACTTTTCCAGAGGATTTCTGTGAAATGGTGCCTGCAAACAAAGCTATAAACCATGTTCACCAGGAAGGGAAACAAAAAAGGTTGCTTCTAAACAAGCTTTACAATGCTGTAAATAAACCATGTTCACTGAGAAGGGAAACAAAAAATGTTGTTTCTCAACCAGTTCCAAAATGAGGAACAAAAGGACCTTACAGGATCATTCATTTTCATCAATTGATGAGAGCGTTATCATATCGCTCTACAGAACCTATGAGAAGAAAGGGTACTTATGCTAGTACTTTATAAAGGTAAGTAGTAGGGCTACTGGTAGTTAAGTCCACCTTTAATCCGAGGGGTGGCATTCAGCATGCACTTTATTGAGGATAGTAGCAGACATGGTTCGTGACAAGGTTACTGTGCCTCTACAAAAAAGGAGTAATTTGGTCCTCCTATCACTCAGACTTTGCATTTACACCACCCCTAGTGGACAAACAAGTTACAATCAAGGTAACAAACAAAGCAATATTTTAAATGCAATCTATGTCTAAAATCCACAATCTTCATTCAGAATGTAGACTTGCAAACTACAACTACAATCGTTTGTGTTTTGTTTTGTCCTTTTATGGAAACGTTTGCTATATTTTACTAAGAGGCAGAACATGGGAAGGGTACAATAGGAATAGGTAAACTTTCCTTTTATTTTTTATAGACATGGAAAATAGCACAGGGCACTGACACACTGAACAGACACCTAAATGGGGATCATAAACATGGCTTTAAAAGAAACTGATGCTCAAAGCACCAACAACAAACACAAACAGTTAATTCAGACTTCTCGTAAGACAACTTAAATGGTCAAAACATCTTGTGAACAGGGCCTTACAAAGGGGGAAAACTTCCTTCAGGAGATTTGCTTTCTGTCATTGGCTTGAATGAACACAGCAAATCACTCCAGAGGGCCTTAACTGGCTAAACAAGCCTGACAAATCAACCTGTGAATAAATCTACGTATCTGGATTAGACGATGACTCATCGCACACGACCTAGAATCCTGCTGCAAAATCATCTGGGTTTTGTCAGCAACTAAAAACCTGTCCTGTGGTACGGATACATCTTTTCAAAAAGATTTGTCTATTAATGCAGGTTAGTTTTCAGGAAGTTCATCGACAACTACTCATAAGAACTCTCCTTCTGTGGAATGACCACCAAAAGGAATAATGCAATGATTCTAGCCTTATCGCTAATGTAGTATATTAAAAATTCAAAGGCTGAAACATATATAACCTATACATGTGCTCATGTTGACACATAGAGCACCTGGAGACTGCCCTTGGGTGGTAGCGGTGCACGGTATAAATCAACATTACATAAGATAACATGGTGCATCTTTCGATGTAACCCTTCATTGCTTGTATTCTCCAAGGAACAATTGAGTTCATTCTCCTGAGTGCACTATAGAAGGATGCTCTCAATGCAGCCTGTATCTACTCTGCAAGCCCTTATTTGAAACTCTCCACAGTGAACAACCTATTGGGGAAAGCACAGAAGTGAGAGAAAGCAACAGTGCTGGCACATGCAAGCGGCAATAAGAGCTTTGACCTTGGAATTGTTGAATGGCGCCAGTTATAACAAACCATCACCTTCTATGTTGGCGTCGTTGCCTGTGGCTTGAGCAGAGAACTTAGCTGAACAGTAAACGTTATTACCCAGTTCTGTGGTGAATAATGCTACTTGGGTCACATAACATGCGGAAATAACTTAGTACAACATGCGAGATTTCCTTTTTCGAATCACTGATCCCCAAACATCTAAATGACCTAGAATTCACGGCCTGTATATCCATGTTATATTCCACCAACCACCCTACTATTGGTAAAACACAATTTGTGTTATCATTGAAATGATCTCTTTCGCAGTGTATTATGTACATTGTGTGTTGATTATCTGGTAAGCTTTTGTTGGATAATTAGTTAGGCCTTCGAAGCTCAGAAAAGTGGGTGGTTTTAATACCTGGTGACACTTTGACACAATCTGTTTTAATGATTAAACAAGATTTCAGTTTCTACAATGAAGAACACTTTTCTCAACAAAAAAAAAAGTTATATAGCTCTTTGGGACAAAAAACAATCTCCTCCTAGGCAAATAGCAATTCTCATTCCGTTCCGCCAAAGCCACCGGAGCGCCCCACCTCAGCGGCCCTTTGCAACTAATGAAAATGTAATGCATGTTCAAGTCATCAGCAACAGATTTGTTTCTCAATTGCATATTGTGCTCAGCCCAAATCTAACAGCGTCTTCCTGGCAAGTGACAGGCTAAAATAAGTGTCCTTCAGAATGATTTATATCATGGATTAGGTGCTAGTTGTAAAAATACACATGTTTAAATCAATGTCAACCTTGAAAACATAGCAAGGAAGGTTGCGACCCCAGTTATGAAACCGTGGTACCCCTGGAAACAGATAGAAAAAACATCTTGCATGAAAAGGAATCGTGTTAATGTGGCGAGATAAGGACTGTCCTTCTGTCTCCTTCTGACTGCGGAACTCTTTGCTGGGTTTTTTAACTCTTTGAAGTCAAGGTAAACTTTTATTTATCTCTTGCTCATTACATCTCCGAATTATATGCATACAATTCCATTTTATCGCGCGCCTTTTCTTTCACCCCTTTGCACTTCTGAACGTAGTCTTTTGATTGTGATTTATATGCCAGGAGTTCCAGGGTTCTGCCCATTGGTTCTGGGTCAGCATCGACATAAACAATGGTGCGTGTGCGATTTGGGAAAGAACAGACGAGATTTCCACGCGAATCACGGTATTGAGCAAAGATAGCAGCAACAACAACAAAAAACGAACCAAGCGCAAATATGCAATCAGCAGCATGCTGTTGTTTAGTTTCTTTTTCTCTTCAGACAAAATATATGCAAAACTAGCACGTGAAAAGTTGAATGATGTCATGAAAATTGTTACGAAATCCGAAAAATATAGGAGTGCCACAGCAGGCAAATGCCGTTTAACCTGTCTGCAATAACAATGAATGAAAATACTCATATAAAAGCACAGTTATATAAAGACATTATAGGGAGTAGAAAAGTTATGGTGGCACATATTCAAACAACAGGGTGATTGACTTGGAAATTAAATGGGGCATATGTGTCCTCAGCAAATGTTCTCGGGCGACGTTTCTTTGCTCACCAATTAACAGCAGTCAGACAAGGCTCAGCACCGGATAAGGGTGGTTCAAGGTGCAGGTTAACACATTATCAGATTTAATAATAGAATGACCTGACAGAAGTTGGTTTTAAACATACAAATGTGTTCAGTGCCTTTAGAAAGATAATTTAATGGGGAAGGAAGTGTCAAATATTGAAACCCCCCTGGGATCAAGGCAAAGAGATTTGATAATGTGCTGTATGGATTAATGATTCAAATATCATGGCCTCAATACACTAAGGCTTCAGCGGAGGGGCTGTTACTCAGAAGCGGGGACTTAATGTATGCCTGCTGCTAGCAAGGCCTTCACACATACAATAAGAGGCACTTTGGGCCTGATTCACAGAAGCGTTTTACAATGGTGCACTCCCATAGGAAAACACTCTGTGAATCAGGCCCTTTATGTGACATTCATGGACCTTGACACAGCATTTGACTCGGTGGATAGGTCTAAATTATGACACACATTAAGACGACAAGGTAAGTCTCAAACTATCACTAAAATGTTGGTCTCAACTCATGTTAATAATTCTTCAGTGGTATAACGTAGCGCAGCTAGTTTAACTAATTCATCTTTTGCAATGTTCTTTATACCAGAGACCATTCTCTAAGCATGGGACGGAGATTCAAACCTATTTTGCTCTGCACACCAAGACAAGCGCATGCCCCTCAACCTTCCTCCTGGTCCTCACCACATATTTTCCTTGAACCATTAGTGTCCATCAAGGGTGCATGCTTGCACTGTTTCTTTTTACTTTATTTACAAATTCCTTGTAGAAGTATTTTGTAGTGTGAAAGAGGATGCACAGTTATTGATGGGATACAAATACCTATCATACCTTATGCATATGATGATGTTTCACTGGTGCATAATCCAAATCACTAGTTGGGGCAAAAATGAACACAAATAAATCTGCTGTGATGATACATGTCTAGATGCTATAATCATATCTCAAGGGCTTTGAAATCTGATAATTAAGGTATGAGATTTGTTTCAACTCAATCCACTATAGGTCACGTTACAAAGCACTGTTGTTAAATGAATCAAGCAACTGTGGGTATTTAAAAATTTGGATCAAACTGTCAGTGTCTGCCAATAACATACATACAACCTGCAAATCTAAAGCCAAACATGTGGGCTTGTATAGGACAGCTACATGGGGTATCAAAAATGGTGATCATTTACAAAATCTTCAGAATAATTTTGGTAGAAAATTGGTGCTCCCTCTGTCTGTTCCTAGTCGTGCCGTCCATTGTGGGTAAGCTCTTAATTTTTTATTGATGAATTTTATCTTCAACATATTTTATTTTTAATCCACATGCAAATTAATGCAAATAATTATAAACATAATGAATGGCCTTCTCCAGGAATATACCTTGGTTCAATCATGCTAAAAGAGAGTTAACAAAGTCCAGTGATGTAATTCCGAGACTTGAACCCCAAGAATTAGGCAATTTGTTGAAAGTAGAGATTACATTGGAAAGAATAGTGCTCCACTCTGTATTTTCTAAGACAAGGGAAATAAGTGAACTAATGAATTCATCAAATAATTTCCATGATGACATTTACAATGAATTCACATGCCCAACCTTATCTGACCTGGTCTCTGTGTACCAATCAAGTTTTTCTGTTTCTTTTTCAGGCTACGAATGTGTTACAAAGTGCATTGAGCTCTTTAAAAGGGCAGAAAAATCAATTTGGTCCACACAGGAAGGGCCTAAACAAAACAGGCAAATAACAAGGACTGGAGGGTTAGTTCTAATCATAGATCAAATTGAGACCCTGTACCATGGCAGATGTTTCTACCAATCTGAATGCAGACATAATCACAAATGGTTCCAGGCTTGGCATCAGCAGGGTTGGTTTCACCCAAGCCTGTTTTTATAACAAAATAATTTGCTTAAAATGCTTTGGTTAAATTCAATTACAGCTGGTTGGCCATAAAGTAATTTATCACTCACCTTGTCTCCCTTTTGTCTACAGAACAGATATGTTCTAGACCTTCTCACAGCAATGGAAGGAGCAGTTTGCACAAACATTGGGAGTTCCTGCTGCCCATTCGCACCTGCCAATGATGGAGAGAATGGCACACTGATGGAAGCAGTGACGCGACTGTTGAAGATGCATGCCAAAATGGAGGAAGAAGCCAAAGGGACCCGAACATATTGAAGCTGGATAGCATACCTATGGTCCTGGATGCCGTTGTGGCTGGCGGATAGACTGAAAGTATTACGAGGGGCACTAATATTAGTACTAGTGGGACTGTGTGTAATAAAGATCTGCATTACCCAATGCCGCAAAACTACTGAGAAATTGATAGGGATAAAAGTGATGATGGATGTGAATATGGGAGAAGGAAAGGACAAGATAGTGGAAGAAAGAGATACAGTGAGAACAAGAGTAAGGGAAAGTCCACTGTTCCCAACTAAGATGGTAATATTCAATAACTCATTCTGCAACAAGATGTATGAGGGAAAGTGGGTATGGTGCAACCAAGAATGAGAAGGCAGTTATATGACGTGTAGTTTTGATGATCATGCAAATTACTATGGACATCTCGGAGGAGTGCTACAAATATGGCTACCGAAAATGAATGTGACACGGTATGGAGGAGTGGTCAACAGGTCGACCAGAGGGGGGACTGAAGAGAGGGTCCCAGGAATTCCCTTCCTCACCCCATGGACATAACAGGCCGAAGAGTCAAGAACACTCAAAATCCCTCATCATTTTTTGGACAAACCACAAATGTACCACTGACTGGCACGTATACAAAGAGGTATCCCCTCAGACAGCCATTCCAACCATGTCCAGTCCATATTCTTCCAGATCCAGGAAACCCGGTGGAGATTGTGGATCCAAACACTATAATGGACTGCGTCGATTAAATCCAGAAAAAACAATGGGCCAACGTCACTAGTGACACCATGACGTAGTAGCGTTAGTCATGAAGAACACTCACAGCCCTGCACAGCATTACACAAACAAACACACACATACACACAGAAAATTCTTACACAGTTCTGTAGACAGAGGACAGATACATATACATAATGTCAAAGCTTTTATTATTTTTTTCAATAGTCAAATGCAGTAACACTAAAACGCAAGGCAACAAGAGATCCTGAGCAAGCTTGCAGATGCTTATGGCAGCTTACCCTAAGGAACTACAGGAGTATATATATGGAACCTGATTGGACCACGTATGAAGTAGGTAACATAGCACAGTACGAGCATGCAGAAATCACATATATAAGTCTAAGGAAAATTACGGAAGGCCAAAAGCCACAGGACATCAGACAAGGGAAGCAGGCTTTGCGAAGACCGAGCTCACAGCCAAGGTCAGAGATAACCAGGCACATTCCAACCTCCAAATGACAAGGGGCCAGCTACAGAAACAAATAATAAATCCTCAAAAATGCAGACCCAAGGAGCTTGATTTTGTGGTCCACAATAATGTGATGCAGCGGAACTAGACAATACTTATTCACCTATGGTGGTAAGACAAGCTGTTCTGAGCAACCCAGATGAGAAGTGAAACACATGTTGCAACGTGGAGAGCACTCTCATAGGCAAAGGTGGTCTACTACCAGATACAATTGGGCCACATAGTCACTTCACATCACCTTGAAGAGGTGCACAGAGGGATGAGAAGCAAACTGGGCCCCAGGCCTAGGGAAACCAGATCGAACCAATCAAAAGACAGAAATCCAGGGGTGAATTGCAAAGGGCAAGGGCCAATTGTAAGTCTACAACCCTGCAACAATGTAATAGTTTTCTGGGGACAGGGCAGAGGCAGAGCCAGTAGAAATGTGAGGGCCAGTAGAATAACCTCTATATGGACTAGCTATAGGTGATACCACTCTAAGCACCGACTCTAAGCACCCAATCTGTAGGGAGATAGGTTTTTGGGGGAGGGCCCAGGTGATGACGCCATTTGTGGTCAAAACTGTGGAGTAGAGAAGTACTGGAGAATTGTGATTGTCTTGTATGATTCCGGTCAGTTTTTTGTAGTAAACAACAGTTTTACTTGCCCTTGGCTGAGTCCTCCGTTATTCTGGGGGGATGGTTGTTGAGCCCTCGGGAGAGCAAACCCTAGGCCTCTGCTATACCAGGTTTCGCACCAACAATTATTGGTGGCATTTCAAACAGAATTGGCAATT
The DNA here is from genome assembly GCF_040938575.1 of Ambystoma mexicanum. NCBI lineage: Eukaryota > Metazoa > Chordata > Amphibia > Caudata > Ambystomatidae > Ambystoma > Ambystoma mexicanum. The sequence goes on from NC_090940.1 coordinate 262,429,314, forward strand.
GGAAGATAAGACATTTGCTTCGCAATTTATTCCAGTTGTGTTGCTGAATTTTAAATGGACCAGAAGGTTCTGTCTGTGCATCATTTGATGGGCTTACAGATTTGTTTTGAGAAGAGACATTTCTCTCTTTGCTTTCTGATGGACGTGTAGTTGGGTTTACACTAAACAGTTTTGTTGTATTATTTGATGGAGAAGGAGTTGGTTATTGTTTCTTTAGCAGTATTATTGGTACATCTTTAGTAGATTCTGTTTGCATTTGTTTTCCTTTTAAAGGTTTTAATTTTTAAGGTACATGGTACATATCTAGATGGAGGTGTACAGTGCACATAGCCTGTTGTATTCTAGGATGCAAGGAATGTCAGTGTTTTCTTTGTTTGCATCAAAGTTAACTAGGAATAGACCATTGAGTGTGCACACACATGAAAGTGCTACGTGACTCATACCTTTCGTAATGATTGTGCTGCCAATGTCGATCAATGCATTATTTATTGTTAGACCTTGGGATTTTTGAATAGTGACAGCATATGCAAGAGAGAGAGAAAATTGTTCTCTGCGTACGTACATGTCTTTGAAAAGAAGGAAAGGTTCTATTGCGTGTCCAATTCTTTTAACTTCCACAAGTTTGTCAAAGTGGATATTGGCAAACTGAATGTTGTTGTCATGTTTACATGTTTGGAATACAGCAACTGAAACAATTGCTCCATTGACTAATCTTGTTCTACCTCAAGGTTACGTTTTCAAATTACTCTGCAGTATATGCACAAAGTTAATATTATTTCCAATCCAGCTCGGTTGGAGATAGATTTTTCTAAGCTATTTAGTTGTGCTGTTGCTTGTTGACACATAGGGAGTGTCATGTTGTGCACCTCTAGTTTGTCTGTGGAACTGATATGCAGTATGGGTTGCATTTCCTTTATTAACACTGTCTTGTTGAATTGACTACAGCTTGTAACTGTTGGCATTAAGGACATGCATTATAGATGTTGTTGAGTTAATTGTTCCATTACATCAAGAGCAGATGTATTTTGCCCATATAGCTCATGGATTAGTCTACTATTTAAGATGTATTTTGCATCTTTAGTAAGCGACCAGTTCTAATGCTTTTCAAAATGTTAGCATAAGTGAGGTCTGCAGACTGATGTAATGTTTTGAGTTAGTTCTCTGTACTGAAAATGTTGGCAGAGATTTACATTTCCAATGCTGCCAAGTGTGTTTCACCATTGTTTGTGTCCTAAGGTTTTGAAAATACGTTGACCTTTTACTGGTGTTAACTATAAGAGTTCTCCAAAAACAATAGCGTGTTTTCCTCCAAACAGTTCTTCGTAGCCAGTTATTAGGACTTCTTAGATTCTGCAGCGAATTAAAGCCAAAATGAGGGTCGAAACCATGCTTACTTCATCTATTAGGAGCACTTTCATTTGTTTCAGAATTCTGTGTACTTCAGTAGCAGCTTTTGCAGGTAATTTGTAATGTTCTAATTAGTTTTGGTGTTCTACTGGAAGGAACAGTAGGTGGTGTAAAGTCACACCTCCTATGTTTTGTAGACATTTGCAGATGATTTTAATTAAGAATGTTTTACCAGAACCAGCTACACCACGTACATACAGGAGCAGAGGTTTATAATGTTTACAGCTACACGTTTTAGCTTCATGTTTAAAACCATGTTCAGTTTCTTTAGTGACTTCTAGATACATGGTGAGTTGTTCATCATTTAGCAGTGATTTGAGCACTGACAAGTCTTCTTCAGATTGTTTATATTGATAGATGTTATTTTCAACCTCAGTCATGGTTATTTCGGCTTCATTTAGAATGAGTGGTTCTCCAAGTGGTTCTTGGCTTCCTGTAAGGGAAGGTTGACTGCCCTCAGGAGTGTCTTTATCTAGTCAAGCTTCAATTTCTTCCTCTTGTTGGCGTTCATTGTCCAACATTTCTTAGTATTTTTTTTAATTGACATTTGTTATACTGATTTTAATTGTTTGAATGCAGCTTCAAATGAGTTATAGTCACCTGATAATTCTTCTTCTTTTCTCCAAGGTTTAAAAAGCTGCAGTAGGGCTATGTAATGCAGTTCTCCATGTTGCAGAGACGTACATGATAGCTTTATATGATTAATTAGGCTTGGTTTGGTCAGTTTTACTAGGCTTCCTTCACAAGTTGAGACTGAATATTTGCCAGTTGTCTCATCTGGTGTGACATTGTTTTGTAGGAGTAGTTTTGGGCTATGTCGTACAAGCCTATGTTTTCCAAAGCAGTACTTCTGTTTCGGTAGTATGTGTCAATTCAATTGTTTTTCAAAATGCCCTGGCTGTTGGGATCATTTGTGGCTATTGTTTCTATCTGTTGGTAGGACTTTAGTACTCTTATTTGGGATGAAGCTGGACCAAGGTTTAGCCAGACAATGTGTTCAGATTTTCTATATAAGGCGGTACTTGCATTCTCTCTCGAAGAGCATTTTTATACCAAAGCTGTACAATTTTTGTGACACTGTTTTGCCAGATGATATGTCATCCCAGGCGTCTGTTAGCTCTGTTTTCTCAGTTTTGGTGAGATAGGTTGTGACATATCTTGCAACTGCAATGGAATTGTCTACATTGCATTGCATGTCTATGTTTGCATTCCACAACAGGGAAAAACTTGCATTGTAATCATTGATGTACTTGGATGCTTTGTCCCTTTTAATGTTGTATGTGTTTTTGGGGGATTTGCCTTTCATACTGTGTCTGACAGAATACATCAAGCTATTTAATTCTCCTTTTTTCAAACTGGTCCAGGGAAGCCAAACCAGCATTTGGTATAGTATTTACTTTTGCTTTATATCTACGTCAGCAGTATTTGCCACCCTTATGTTTTCGGAAGCATAAGGTTTGTGTATGTAGGTCACTATCTGTGGTTTTATGAAGGGATGTCAATAAACTGTAAAACACTGGCGTCACTGTCATGTCCAAATTTGGGAGCATCTTTTAGCCACAAAATCATGTGGATGTATGGTGCTCCTCTGGATTGATATTCTTTTCTCCAAAAGAAGTGTTGCACTTCTCTAAGCGGAGGTGTAGTTTTATTGTAGTTGAAGTGCTTCATGGCAATAAAGCAATGGTGAACGTACATTGAGACATTGACAGGGTCAAGAGAACATAGCTCGCCTGTTGTTTTTATATCTTTCCCATCTTTATTTTGGTTTGCTGTACGTGGAAGTCGTGCGAGTCATCCCATGCTTTCTCTGCACAGCTTAAAGTAACAAACCATGTAGGTGGGCCTAGGTTGCTTAGCATACAACATACATCAGCATAGTAACGTAACCAGTACTATTTTGTACCACGCATGTTTGCCAACAGATTTGTGATAGATGACTGCAAAACTTCATCTTTGTCTTTTATTTTTTGAAAAATAGTTCACTAGTTCACTAGTTCACTTTTGAACAGGAGGTGGAAAATGTATCCTACATTTTGTCTGAATCTGGGGTCTTCAGTAAACGTTCCATATTCTGATGCATTCAGTTTGTGTGGACATTTCATCATATCTTCCACCTTTTCCTGTAGGAAAGAGTAGCGGAAAAGAACATGTTTCTACACTTTTTGCATAGTGTAGTCTATGCACACGATTCTGTCTAGTAGAATGGTGTGTTGCTAACATTGTGATGTGGTGGAAAGTGCTTTTGCAAGCAGTTCCTAAAATGCAGGCTAATGAAAGTTTTCATTCTACCTTTGTCTTTTAATTTGACATAGTGATTGAGGAATTGTCGTACAGATTTGAAGAATTGTTGCCGTACTTTTCACATTGAGCTGCATGTCCATTTGTTCACTGGAAGATTTGTTAGACTGAAAGGAACATTTAGTTAAAAGTTTGTTGGGGACTTTTTTTTCTAAAAGGGTTTCTTTTGCCATAATGTGGTCTCCTATCATTTCATACCCTCGGCAATCCCTGTCTATGACAATTATATTTTGTTGTTCTTGTTTATAAGCCTATTCATTGACAAATTATTCTGTGCTGCTTGCTTGAATCCATTCAACTTCCCTGATGTTTGAAAGGGTATCTATACTTACATTGTGTATGTTTAGAAGTACTTTTTGTAATTTATTGATTAATTTAGTTAGTGGGTACATTATGTTTAAAATAAATATAAACAATGTTCTCTTTAGTAGAAATGTGCTGTCAATTAGAGCTTCGAGGATTAGACTCCTGCAGTCGTTTTTAAGGGTAGATTCTGACTTTTCAGCTATTTTTAAAAGATTGTGAAGAACTCTTTGGTATCAATCATTTTTTGGATAGCTTCATAATTGTTATGTTAGCACTGTTAGATATAATGTTAGGTGCATTAGTAGGTCTGCTTTTCTCTGTATGTCTTTTTTACATTTAGTTTTTGCAAGAGGGGCTTTACCTTTTTTAATCATGGTTGGTTTACTTTTCTCGAGTGAGGTTACTAGCTCTTTTGTTTTAATGTTTTCCATACATTGGTTTAGAGGTGGATGAGGATATGGCTTGGGTTTGAACGTTGTGGAATATATATGGATGTATTGTGCATGGGTTTGTGGGTGTGATTGTAGAGATGAATAGTGTGTTGTGTGATTGTGTAGTGCGATGATAGTTGTGGTTGGGTAGGTTGTAAGAGTAAGAGTATGTGCAGGTGTGATGGGTTTGGCTTAGTGAGTAAGAGAGTTGTGGTGCGAGTGAATAAGTAGGGACATTGTGATGTTTTGAGGAAAACAGTGGGTGTTATACCGGTGGTGTTGACATGTGACTAGAAAGAGTGTGCATGTTACAATATAATGAGTAAGAGTGAAATACATGTTGTTGATTTGAATAGAATACTCTAGGCTAATATATAATGACACTCGATTGTTACAATAACAGTGAGATGATACTATATTAATGTACTTACTTTGTAGGATGTGAAGAGTGTTCATTTTTCGGTAGCTATCTACAGGAATTGGCTTCTTTCCTGTAATTGTAAAAGAAATTTAGTAGGTATAATGGTCAGGTACTTTTAGTAAAAGAGGTTGTTGTTTATGACGGTAGGAGGAGTTTTTTGGATTTTTTTTTTAATAACGTTGTATTATAGATGGTGTACTAAAGTATGTTAAGTGTGTTGATAGAACAAATGTAGTATGAGTAGTGGTGTTTGAGGGGTTAGAAAAAACAGGGCAGAAATGGGCGTAAAAAATGGTGATTTTTTTTAGGTTATTGTAGTTCTGCTGATTTAAATGAAAGAAGTGCTGTGTTTGTGGGGTAATGTATTTGTAATGTGTTGCAGTGTTTTTAAAGAATAGGGAAAGTGTGGCCTAGTGGTAATGCAAGGGTGGATTGTTGTTGCAGAAGTGTGTGGTATCTTCTAGTAAAGGTTGGAAAATAAGAGTACTTTATATGTAAGGTGAAGTGTTGTATGTAGATACTTTGGCGGTATATACATATGTGTGAGCAGTCGGAAAATATTGGCAGTGTAAGGAATGCAATGAGTGAGGTTGGAAAGTGTGACATGTTTATGGAATGGAAAATGGAAATTCTGAGCATTTAAAAATGTTTCTTTTTGGGGGCATTTTGAGAATGTTAAAAACTGCATATGTGCATTTATAGGAGCTCTGTTTGCAACTTTTTTGTAAAATAAAATAAAAGCAGATGGAAAAGGTGTCTAGCACTTGGTGTGCGTACATTTAATACATTGGCAGTGCATGCATACATACCAACATAATCTATTCTAATCTGTAGGTGCTTATGTATTGCTAGTTTTTTTGTTTGCGTTTTGGGACTTGTAGTTTCACTTTTCCCATTATAAAACCTGGATTACAAGTTCCAGATTGCACAATAGAAACAGGACTGGATAAGCATTACAGATTGAAACGGCTTATGTTAGCAAGTATGCATGTATTGCCAGCATATTACACTGCTACCTATCAAGTGCCACTGAGAAACGTTGTTACACACAGTGCTGATATTAATGCACATATGCATTTTTTAACTTACATGAAAATGCTCTTAAAAAGACATATTTTGAAACACACATCATTTCATATTTTCTTTGCACTGTGGGACTTGTAGTCTGAGTTTTATAATGGGAGACATGGAATTACAAGTCACAGAATGCAAAGAAAAAAATGAAGACTTGTGAAGCACCTATAGATTGGAATTGGCACACCTGCAAGTGTATTCAAGTGTGCTGTTGGCTGGAGAGGACTGCGTGGGAACCACTGCTGAGCTGAGCCAGGTTTTCTATGCCTCTGTTACAGCTCTAAGTCAGCAAGAGGAAGTGCTGTGTGGGTGGCAGCAAAACCCGCAGAGCACTTTTGGAACATTAAGAAAAAAGCTGCGTGTGTTTGAGAGCCCGCCCCCTGTCCCAGCAAACCTTGAAAACCTCAGGTGCACACGCACCCGCGCAAGCACCTGCAAGTGTATTCAAGTGTACTGTTCGCTGTTAGCTGTTTGCTTTTGCTGTAGCCGCTTAGTATATTAATTGAAAGTGATGCGTTACTAAAGGTATGAGATTTGAATTCTATAGCAATTGTTGAGGATATACTGATAAGTTTTGTAATCCAAGTTCTTGTTTTGTTTTTTATTGACATTGGAGGGAAGGCTGGTGGCTGAGCACTTTTGTTACTGTTTTAATTTGATTTGTTTTGTTTTTACTGTTATTGTTGTATGCATTATACTTTAATGTCCGGTATGCCGGATAGAAATTAAATCACAATGCTTTCTAATGCCACTTTTTTTACTCCTAAATCATCTACCCATAACATTCAACTAGCACAAGTCAAGAAGTCTGCTAAAGACTTTCGTCTCTGCTCCCCTATGGTTGACATTAGAACTTTCTGTGCTCTGGGGATTCAAGCATTTACGCCTCTTCAATTACTCCCTGCTGCCACACATACATCACCGGCCAAGACCGTTCTAGCTAATCCGGAGATTGTAGAACTAAGACATGAGCAGCTGGGTTTGATAGCACTCCAACTGACTCTCTTGTCAGCGCGGATGACCTGATGCTGCCATTATTATTAGCTGATGTGGCTTACCAATCTACTTACTTCATCTCCCCCAGTTGTTTCTATGGAGGTGGTCATCCTCCAAGACCATGGCCACTTGAATTCCACAACAACCGAACCTGCAGACAGGCAGCTTACAGTAGCGACAACTCCATTATTGCATCCGCTGCAATGCGACTTGCAGACACCAGGTCACCATTGAAAGTCGCAATGAGCATCCAATCTCCCTCACCGAAGATGCCCGCAAGTTGTGGCCTTTCCCAATCTCCTATGATGTTCTCCCTGACTGCGGCTGATTTGCCAGCCTTGTCTATGTCATTTTTGCAGCCGACTCCTAGACAGAAGTCTGCCTTGCCTGCAGCTCCATCTAGACCTACCAATGGCCACCTTGAAACATCTTAGCAATCAATGAATGCAGCTTTGCTCTCACTGACTAAATTGTATGAAACTTTTAAGGGCAAGTGCGGAACTAATTGTATGCATTGTGAAGCTCAATTGGTCCAAATCAAACTGGTAGTGGTTGATCCAGCGTTGCAGCTGGTGCGGCCTGATACGAGGCAAGTTATTTTGCTTATTGACTGTACCCCCAGCCAGCAATTGCTTATTTTACAAGCTCAGGAGAAAGAACATATGCCTAAACCTTCTGGGTTACCCGATACTACGGCATACGTGAATGATCTAACAGAGGCCCCTGTCGCTTGCACCTTTAACGACGGATATTACGCTCTGCCAAGTTGGGTGACCCTGACAAAAAAAGAAAAAGGCTAAAGTAAAGAATATTGTGTGTGCAGATAGCAGCCTTTCACATATTATCTTGACGGAGGCAGAGGATGGGTCCTTCCAAGAGAAGAAGAGGAACGAAAAGACTACTGCGCTAAACTATACTATATTCAATGGTTAACTGAATAAAACTGTTCATAGACAACAGAAACTGAAACCAAAAAATCTAAAATCCAGTGCGGAGAATAAGTCCACTGGTGCTCAAAGCTTCATTGATAAATTGACTTTGCCTAAAACTGCGGCCTCCTTGGGACACATAGCAATAGCCAATAAATATCGAAATAAAATACTCCAGAAATCTGTACTACTTCCTAAGTCCCAATCACTAAATACATCTCTATTCTATGAACCGCTTGATGCTCTGGTCAAGCTGGCAATGGAGAAAGAGGAGGATGCTCAGTGTAATTCATGCTTTGAAATACAGCAATACGAAGTAGCTGCTGCTCCGAGTGCTGTACTTCATGATTGTTTCTTAGCCCCTCAAACAGCTGTTATTACAAAATCTTCGGAGCCTAATGGGCTGATACCGAAGCTAACCAATAATCAAACAACGCTTGAGACTTGGATGAGGAAATTGATAAATCACTGCAGCGCCTTTTCTCCCAAGCAATTACCCAGGATTCTCCAGCTAAACGAGTGGGACCTTGCATTCATAATCAGGCCCTAGGCATGGATGGCTGTACCAATAATTCCTCCTTTCCTAGAACTGATGCCGCTGGAAGGCTTGATCAACCACCTCTCCAGGGTGCAAAACCACAGCATCATCCTAACCATAAGATGACTCAGCTAATTTTGTACTGTCGGCAGCATCCTTATCCTAACTACGATCTTAACCGGCAATCAATAATGAACATTGTGGCGAGAATACCGGCTCTAGAAGCCGTGGTTTCAGGTGACATCGACCAAATCGAATTTCTACATAATTATGACCTCACTGTTGTTAAGTTATGGATGAAATCAGCTTTGGTGAGGAATACCACATGGCAGGCACATTCAGAATGTTATCATTTGGGTTTCCTCTTGCTCAATCCTTCCTCTTTGGAACATCAATATGTTGCGGGTGGGGCAATAGACCACTCCCCCATCAATTGCCAATATGCAAATAGATACGAAAATCCCCTACGGCATGCAGAACCAACGTTAACTCACTAATTCTGAGATAAATTGTGTTTTGGCCTCTTGGAATACCAGGGGGTTTAAACATTTAACTTGCAGTGAGAATAACCTCTTTGAGACATATGATATTATCGCCTTCCAAGATATTTGGCTCTACAAGATACCTCTTTGGGACCAACACACAGTAGCTTTAATACCCGCTATACCCCCTATTCGAGGTCATCCAATGACTGGACTTTTGGTGGCGGTTAAAAAACCTACTCCAATCTAAATCTGGAACCTTGGGCTTCCCCGAATAGTTTTCTCCAAATGGTTAAGAAAAAATCTCCTTATTGCGTTATCGAAGTAATTAACGTCTATTGGAATCATGCTAGTATCTCGGATGATGCCTTTCCTAATGCCCTAGAAGATCTTCTGGATCTAACCACACTAGATCGATCTTGTGATCATGTAATTTTGGTGGGAGATTTTAATATTGCATACATACCGCAACCTTCTAAATCTTTCATGCCTATTGCTATGAAATTGAACTCGATAATGTGAGGGCGGTCCATGTATAGGCTTATTACAGGGTAAGTACCAGGAACCCTATATAATTACACGGCCTAACGTGGCCGTGTAGTTATGGTTAAGTTGCTGTTTCCATAGGAAGAACACTTTTTGGGCGGCTTATAACTTCGTTCCCCCTGCAAGAAACCTCACCAAACTTTGCAAAAAAAGTATATGGCCCACTCTGAATTTTTATCCAAAGATTAGTGAGGTTTGGTCCATGGGGCGCAAAGTTATAGGGGGGCTCCCAAAATTTCTTTTTTTCCCATAGACTGAATGGGGAAAAATGTGCGCACGGCTACAGATCAAACTGCTGGATGTATTTTCACCAAATTTGCAGAAGGAGCAGCGGTTTGGTCCCGAAAGTGTGCTTTTGAAAATTTGTTGAAAATCTGTCCAGTAGTTTTATTTAAACGATCAAAAAGTAGGTCTAAAAAAATTAGTGATATCTATGTCCGCTCCGCGGACACACTTCCCTGTTCGCCCCGCGGACAAGATAACGATTGGCTAATTGGGCGCATCATGTTCTCGGACATGTGACACATTTGCTCATTGGATGGTGAAGAGCGTGAAGTGCGTCAGATTGTTCTGATGCGCCTGCCATTTTTCATGCGTGTCCACGGACATAGCCATAAAAAAAATATAAAAAACACTACACTGCCCTTGTTAAACTTATCAAATACTGTCTCGGAAGGTGATGGTTGATGAGGCTGGGATGGGATGTGGCAGCAAGAAGCAAAAATGTGGTGTTTTTTGTCACGAAAGTCATACCGTACATTTGGAGGTGTTCCTCAATATAATGTGCGTACAGTACAGGCAAAGGACTAATGTGTCTGTTTTACAATGTATTTAAAATAATATTGGAGTCAGACTGGCACCCCCTAGAGTCTGGCATCTGAGGCAGCCACCTGCAGTGTTTGATGGAAACAGCGGCTCTGCATGTGTTTGCGAATACGAGTTCGCATGACTGCGTTGAGCCATGTTGTTGCAAAGTGAGAATGTATTTAGATTCTGAGTGAAGGTCACCAGTTTTGATTTTCTGGTTGCGAGCTAAGGAAGTCCACGCAAGGTTCAATTGTTTTTTGACCTTGAGGGAAAGGGAATATTCAGGAAGAATGCAGTGAGAGGAGTTTTGGAATAAGGAACATTTGATAAGGTTATGCATTCCAAAAGTTTGTAAGGAACATGGAAGATCAGTTCATGAAGATTCTTTGGTGAGAGCGCATTGAGCATTGCGGTCTGAGTTACGCGAAGAGAACGGACACGGTGAATATCATGTAAGTTTGCTTTTGCCGACTGCACACCAGAACAAGCTTTAATTTATTATTATCTGAACATTAATGTTGGCAATGTAACTGAAGTACTAACTTTCTGTGTCGTAGTCTTTTTTATGTGGTTATGGGGAGTGCAGTATCTAGGTGTATGTAGACTATCACTAGATTCACCCAGGTTCAATGCTAATATTTCTTTAAAATGTCATGTATGACCATATCGAATTGTGTATCAGTTTCCATGTTCTTTTTGTCTTTTTTGAGCTGGTGTGATGTGTGTGCTAATCGTTATTTTAAACTGTATGCCGAATTAAGAAATCAATAGATGTATTGTAATAAAGGTTGGGTACTGATACATATTTTCTGTTATGTTTTCCAAATAGCTACATGCTGCCTTACTGCGATTGCTATGGATTCCAGATGCCAACTGATGGCTTCTTCATTCGCCAGGTGCACGTAGTCGTCAACGGCTGGATCACCGTGACTGTTTTGTGGGATGATCGCCCAGGGCCAATGTGCCCGTATGCTGCACTAGCGATTGGGAATAACATAACATCTTTTATGGTGGGCTACGGCCAAGTTGATGCAGACGCCCTGGAATTCATTGTGCGACCCAAGCGGTTCCTTTATCGAAAAACGAACACTTTGCATATGGAAAAAGAACAACGTGTGCCTCCCGTTTAACATTTTTGATCACGAGCAAAGAAACAAATTTGCAATTTGTTTGAATATGGGGATAGTCGGATATATAGCACCTTTTCAATTTTGATATTCTCACTGTAAGTGAACAAAACCACCTGGCCTATATATATCAGTGAACAAAAACAAGTGGCCCAGATATGTGATGTCATATTTGATATCCTGGGTGTTAGTCTTAGCAGTGCACGGTGGTGGCGCGACTTATGGTTTCTTAGCTTACCAGAACTACTGAATTTCTAAGGTTTTTCAGTTTTACTTGAAACAATATCGTTCCTTTAACAAAGTGTTTTCAATGAATTTCATAGGTTTTTATTAGTGCAACTTAACCATAACGTCCCTTTAACAACTTTTTTCATTCAATTTCATAGGTTTATATTAGTGCAACTTAACCATAATGTCCCTTTAACGTTTTTCAGTGAATTGTATAGGTTTTATTAGTGCAACTTAACCATAACGTCCCTTTAACAAAGTTCTTTTCAGTGAATTCCATGGATTTTTACCAGTGCATGCTATTTTCCTACAACTTACTAATATCATACTTGCCCAATATAGCAACATTTGTGTGCAATTTACAAAGTTTCACCTTAAAACTCTGCATTTCCCACATTCCAGCATCATTTTGAACACTTCTATACACTTTTTGCAACTGATTTTGCATCCGTAGACGTTCACGAACATCTGACTTCATCGTGGACATTCCAGAGAGTGCCACATGACCATACGCTGGCGCGCGGCACAATGACGTGTCTGAGAATGTGTCTGCACTTCACGATCAGATCTGTGCTTCACGGGCAGTTCAGAACTGCATTTTCTACTGATCTAGGAACTTTCACCTTCAATATTTCCCTTGCATTGCTCCTACACCTATTCTTACTCATTATCCATTAACAATCTAGTCCACAGTACATACTTGGAAGAATTTTAGCAAAACTGCTATTTATCTATTTATCTTAAAAATTGCATCACCTATTGCCATCCCTCCTACCCAAGAGCCACCACCACGACCAGCTGGAGGACCTTCACAACAAAAAAAGCGCAGTACTTCCAAAGACAATGAAGAGGACCAAGAAGATGAGGTAGAGGAAGTGCCTACCTCTAGTACCCAGAGAGAATCATGGGTGTGGCAGTTCTTTACCACTGTTGGGAATGTACCAAAGGCTAAAGCTGTCAAAGTGAAATGCACAGAGTACTCAGTTGCAGACTCCACGGACATTACTCCTACGGGACTACCTCCATGTGCTGCCACGCCAAATCCATGCCAAATCCAATGATTGTAATGCTATTAGAAAGGTTGTTCCTTTCTTAGCAAGAAGGAGGCTATCTTCCTGCACCTCATCCTCCTCAACCAATACTGTAGCCACACAGCCTACTTCTGTGGGACACACAATTCTACCAGCTACCCAGCAAGCAATACAAGATGCTGTTGATCCATATTTTTTTTAGTCAACAGTCCTCTGTATATACTACAACACATCATTCTGCTGAGGGAAGCAATTTCAAATTGCTTTTGAAGTGATAATCAAGGAGCATGAGAAACACTGCCACCTACCTTAGAAGTAACACATGTGCAAAATCTTCCCCTGTCCACCTGCCCTCCATATTAGTGATTGGTGCCTCTTTTCCCTCCCCACCTTTCGTTCTTAGTTCTCCGGCCAAAGAAATAAATACATCAAAAAACATGAAAAGAAATGTTCCTTTAGGAACCACCTTTCACAGTTAAAAAATAGAACTAAAAAAAAACGTCCTACTCCATCTACTTTACATTTCTCAGTAAAGTGCATAGACTCAATAAGATTTTCCAACATTTCCATTAGCATGTTGTGTTATGCTTGTGGGAATTTTGTGGTGTTGATCCCCCGTTCCAGGGACTGCAAGAGTGGATACCAGCCCGGCAATCCAAGTTATCAGCCCAAGGTAAGCAAAGGTGGATAACGAGGTCTCCAGCCCCTGCAATGGGGGATGAAGGTCATTAGCACCGCAGGTTCCCAAAGCGGGAACACGGGGTGCAAAAAAAAATGGATTTTGCTTCCTACACCTTGACGCCTGGAGCGTCCCGGTGTAGGAAGGAAAATCCTTTTCCAAGATGGCCATACTTGAAAGGGAAGGTGTGGTTCCAATCAGAGCCCCTCTTCGCTTTCCGTGGCAGCCTGCAGAAGGCAAAGAGAGAACTTTATGACCATATTACAACAAGTACATTTTTCTTCACTTTCAAACCTATCCCACATTCGAAAATCTTTACCACAAAGCCGGTCTGAGGTAGGACATGGCCACTTTAACCCCATGTGTTGTCCCTCGTGGTCATGGCCAGTAGCCAGATTGTCCTGATCATTACCTTATTCCATGACCCAGACAATAATAATAATAATTTAATAATTTAGCATTTATATAGCACTACAAACCCTCAGGTATCTGAATGCTGCTTATTATTACCCACGGTGTGTAGTGCCCATTTATTGACCTCGAAATGATGAAAGCCTGAGTTTAGCCCTGCCGGAATTTGAACCTGCGTCAGCAGGCTCTTCATAGATGTCAATGCGAGCGCTCTACTCGCTGTGCGATAGGATCAGACAATGTGGCCACTGCCCATGGCCACAGGCTACACCTCAGTCACCAAAGGTATATCACTATTTTTTGTACCTACATTATGACACTTGTCAAAAAATAAAACATGGGCACATTTTCAAAACCATGCTTTAAGGTCCTTGCTAATGCTCCTTACACAAGTTTCCTGGAAATCCACCCAAAAGTGTCAAATGTATTCACATACAATAGTCATATAACTTAGCACCCACTTGACAAAATCCATTCAGACTTTACAAAAACATTTATATCTAGATCTAAAATATTTTTGCTAACTTTTGTGTAGATTTGTCAAATGGCACCTCATTTATAAGCCTTTACATTATTTTGGCACCCCCTTTAATTTTGCCCCCTCTTGACAGAATCCCACCAAACTTTTCAAACTCCTTCGGAATCAGGTCAAGAATATAAATGTAAAAATTTCATGGAGTTTCATTAAGTGGCGCCAAAGTTATAAGCCATCCAAGGACTGCTTTTCACCAACCCTGTAATGCAGAGGTGTCCTCGAACTTCACAGGACTGTTCACTAACATTCGTATTGTTAGCAGACTTTTATGGTGAAAAACACCTGTGTTTTTGTTTCTTGCAGCCATATCCCATCCCATCCTCATCACCCCTCCCCTCCCCAGAGATTATTTGATAAGTTTGGCAAGTGCAATGTTGTGCTTTTTTAATGTTTGACTGCGATGTCCGCGGACACCGGCCGCTGTCCGCGAATCCAAGATGGCAGGTGTTTCCAAAAATCGGAGGCACTGCACGCATTCACCAATCTAATCAGTGGGCGTGTCCGATGACACCACGTTGCCTTCTAAGCCAATCGGAGCCCTGACCGCGGACCGAACAGGGAAATGGGTCCACGGACTGAACCCAGATAACACGAATATTTTTGGACCTATATTTTGGTTGTTTAAAAAAAAACGACTGGACGGATTTCCACCAAATTTACAAAAGCACACTTTGTGGACCAAGCTGCCATTCCTGCCGCACATTTGGTGAAAATCCATCCAGCAGTTTGGGCTGTAGGCGTGAGCAAAAATTTTCTCCATTCAGTCTATGAAATTAAAACGAATTTAACTTTGCCCCCCCTTGACGAAACCTCAGCAAACTTTTCAAAAGAATTCAGAGTGGGCCATATACCGCAAAGTTTGGTGAGGGTTCATCTAGGGGAGCAAAGTTATAAGTCGCCCAAAAAGTACTCTTCCTATGAGATGAGCAACTTAAACATAACTACAGGGCCGCTACCGCAGGCTCTGCTATATATACATATACAAAATAAACCACCAATGGCTTAAGTGAATATTGGATGATTGCGTTATACTGTAAGTGAATGAGAGGTGAGTGTAAAATAAATGATACACGCAACAAAGAGGTAACAAAGTATTTAAAAATGTGTTTACAATAAGGGAAAGACGTTTAGGGATTACACTAGGAGATCAAGTTTGTCACAATCTTAGTCAGTGCCTCAGCTAGGATCATTCACACGCAGTATAAAGGAAAGGTCAAGGTAGATGAGTTTGCTATTTCAAGTATATGCTGGTGTACAAAATAAATGTATATGACATAGGAAATGAGTGTTTGCAAAAAACCTTCATTACTCTGAATCTACCCTTCCTCGTCACAGTCACACTTGGTCTTTACTCTTCTTTGAGATGTGAGATGAGGAAGAGAGATGGAGGGCTAATTGCTGAATTACTTACTGGTAGCACTTATTACTTTGAGCCCTACTCTTCCTCATCCCCATCATCAATGTAGAGGGAGCGTCAAATAGGGCTGAGAAAAGGAAGTGGAATAAAGGGGTAACATGTTAAAAAAACGTTTTGAACAGTATTGCTAACAAGTATTTGCGACTATCAACTTTGTCCTTTGAGTTGCCGATCGTGAATGCTTCTTATTGTTAGTGTGCAGATGGTACCTAAATTACCCAAGACACCATCCCAAATGTGTTAACCTTCGCTCTACTTGTACATAGATAACAGACGGGTTGAGTGAACTAATGTGTACTGCTATTATAATACGACGATTTGTAAATGAAATGACTTAGATAATTATGGAACAGCTGTTGCGAATGTTAATATTTTACTTAATGCTGTTCCTTTTCCCTGCGGTGCTTTTGAAAACTATTTTAAATATTTTCTTGAAGTTACAGTTCTTTATTACCTTTCAGCAGCTCTGTGCAGCATTAATTCTCCTCATGCTGATGGGTTTATGTTTTGAAAAATGCCAATAAAGAGCAAATATCACATTATGAAATGTGCGTTGTATTGTAAGCACTTTGATATGGCCTGATTAATCAGGAAAACACTCACAGAATGTGTCACAAATATGGCACAAATGGCTCTTATCTCAAGCTATTCTTCGGGTGGGTTCTACGTTATTTCAACACATTCAATTACTTTATGGTGATTTGCTTTGTTGCAATTACTTCAAAGATTTGTTCACTTTTTTATGTGGGTGCTCCGCCCAACGCCCCTTCCCTCTTCACTACCACCCCTAGCAGAACCCCCCGAAATCCCACGTATATCCTTTTATCCTTAAATACATGTATATAATACAAATATGTAAAAATAAATATATAATAAAATAGAATAAATACATGTATATAATTCAAATTAATTCGAAGTAATCGTAACAAAGTAAATTACAGGAAAGTAATTTACTTCGTTATAACAATGGGAGACCATTCGGGTGTGTGTTAGACTGTTGTACACCACGAAGAGAAAGTCTCCTTCTAGGAGGCAGAGCTGCAGCTATTTTCCTTAAATGGCGATGAGGTTGGCGAAAATCTAGTTTTTCGTCGGCAACACATTCAACTCACAACACTCTTGTAACAAACCGTCGTGCAACAGATGTGAAATCTAAAAGTTGCATTTAAGGCACAATGATTCGTGCTAGTGCATTCAGGATGGGGTGATTCTTTTATTAATTTGCACACACATTGGGCCTCATTACGACCCTGGCGGAGTGGGTTTACGCCAGCGTTATTCGCGGCGGACCCGTCCGCCCTACTACGAGTTTCCGTAGCGCCATGGAGCGTTTTCCGCCTGGTTTTTCCGGGCGGAGAAATCCATGGCGCTACGGGACCTTGTCGTTAATTACGCCACCGTATTTTGAGGTGGCGTAAT